>NC_135238.1:235601114-236322781 GCF_051348905.1 Ranitomeya variabilis
GTATGTACACAGTGACTGCACCAGCAGAATAGTGAGTGCAGCTCTGGGGTATAACACAGGATGTAACTCAGGATCAGTAATGTATGTACACAGTGACTGCACCAGCAGAATAGTGAGTACAGCTGTGGGGTATAATACAGGATGTAACTCAGGATCAGTAATGTATGTACACAGTGACTGCACCAGCAGAATAGTGAGTACAGCTCTGGGGTATAATACAGGATGTAACTCAGGATCAGTAATGTAATGTATGTACACAGTGACTGCACCAGCAGAATAGTGTGTGCAGCTCTGGAGTATAATACAGGATGTAACTCAGGATCAGTAATGTAATGTATGTACACAGTGACTGCACCAGCAGAATAGTGAGTGCAGCTCTGGGGTATAATACAGGATGTAACTCAGGATCAGTAATGTAATGTATGTACACAGTGACTGCACCAGCAGAATAGTGAGTGCAGCTGTGGGGTATAATACAGGATGTAACTCAGGATCAGTAATGTATGTACACAGTGACTGCACCAGCAGAATAGTGAGTACAGCTCTGGGGTATAATACAGGATGTAACTCAGGATCAGTAATGTATGTACACAGTGACTGCACCAGCAGAATAGTGAGTACAGCTCTGGGGTATAATACAGGATGTAACTCAGGATCAGTAATGTAATGTATGTACACAGTGACTGCACCAGCAGAATAGTGAGTGCAGCTCTGGAGAATGTTACAGGATGTAACTCAGGATCAGTAATCTAATGTATGTACACAGTGACTGCACCAGCAGAATAGTGAGTGCAGCTCTGGGGTATAATACAGGATGTAACTCAGGATCAGTAATGTAATGTATGTACACAGTGACTGCACCAGCAGAATAGTGAGTGCAGCTCTGGGGTATAATACAGGATGTAACTCAGGATCATACATATGTAATAGATCCCGGGAAGCTTCTGGACATGTGTTGTGTCTGCTGTCATGCCTGTCTGTGTGGTTTCTGTGTATCAGAGTTATGTGCATTTCGACACTTGGGAATAGAGGAATTATTCATTTACATTCTGACTGTCAGGAAAATCCGTCTGACGTATTTGGGTAATTAATTATTGTTGTGACGATCTGATGATCCCTTTTATTACTGGGAAGATCTGAGCACACAGAAGCTCCGTCCTCCGCTGAAGTCACAAAACTTTTTCTAAGTTGTAGAGAATTTATTTTCCTGTGCTGAAGCACCGCAATGTCCGGTGGTGTTGGGTGGCGGAGTGCGGGGGTGGCACGGTGCAGAGGATGGCAGGGTACAGTGGGCGGCAGGGGGTGATGGAGTGGGGTGTGAGGGGCAGCGGAGACGGCATGGTGTGGGGGTGGGGGAGTGCAGGGGGCGGCACGGTGTGGAGGACGCCAGGGTATGGTGGGCGGCGGGGGGTGATGGAGTGGGGGGTGAGCGGCAGCGGGGACGGCATGGTGTGGGGGTGGCGGAGTATAGGGGGCAGCACGGTGCGGAGGACGGCAGGGTACGGTGGGCAGCGGGGGGTGATGGAGTGGGGTGTGAGCGGCAGCGGGGACGGCATGGTGTGGGGGTGGCGGGGTGCAGGGGCGGCACGGTGCGGAGGACGGCAGGGTACGGTGGGCATCGGGAGGTGATGGAGTGGGGTGTGAGCAGCAGCGGGGACGGCATGGTGTGGGGGTCGCGGGGTGCAGGGGGCCGCTGTACAGTAATTTTTTACAATTTGTCAGAAAAATAATTCTTGAACATTTCTAAGAATTAAAACCGGTGAATGCAGGACGGATAATTCAGGGACGCAGCATCTGCGGACCCCAGATATAGCGAGTGCAGGGTCTCAGGACTCCGGGGAACGTCCTTCATTTCCTGCCGCATAAGACCTAAACCGGTGCAGATGTAGCAGAGCTGAGTTTGTCACATGTAGTAGAGATCAATTTATAAGATATAGTGAATGTTAGATGTAGCAGAGTTAACGCTGTCATCTGGCTCCACATAGAACGCTGCATCTGTACAAAGTGACCGCCAGAATCTGTAAGACCGCCATAGTCTCTTATACCGCTTTCTGGCGACAACTTGTACAGCTGCAGCGGTCACATAGATACCTCGGTGAGATGGGCCAAATGGCCAGTCTGGCTCTGCTACACCTGCACCGGTGGAGTCTGCAGTAGCCGGCTCAGGGGTCCGTAGTAAGGGAGAGTTTGGGGTCGTTAGTTAGGGGAGTATGGAATTGACTTGGGGTTTATGAATATTCTGTAAGGGGAGTCGGGGGTCTTTATCGAGGTGCAGTCTCATTAGGGTTCAGTACTAAAAGGAAGCCTGTGTGGATTCGGAGGTGCAGTGTTGGTTCTGTGTAACAGAGGTCTGAGGTTTATATTTAGGGGGAGTCTGGTCTGAATTTATAAAGGGATCTGGTCTAGGGTCTGTATTTTACTACGGGGTCTGCTCAGGGGTCTTTTTGTATTTATCAAAGGGGTCTTGCCTAGGGACTGTGTTCTTTAACTTCTCTTGTCTGGGGTCTTTATTTTAGGGTCCGTTCTCAGTTCGGTATTTAATTTGTGTCTGGACTGGAGTCTGTATTTATTCTGGGGGCTGGTCTGGGGTCAGTATTCATATTGGAGGTCTGGGGTCAGTATTCATATAGGAGGTCTGGGGTCTGTATTCATATAGGGGGTCTGGGGTCTGTATTCATATAGGAGGTCTGGGGTCTGTATTCATATAGGGGGTCTGCGGTCAGTATTCATATAGGGGGTCTGGGGTCAGTATTCATATAGGAGGTCTGGGGTCTGTATTCATATAGGAGGTCTGCAGTCAGTATTCATATAGGAGGTCTGGGGTCTGTATTCATATAGGAGGTCTGGGGTCAGTATTCATATAGAGGTCTGGGTTCAGTATTCATATAGGAGGTCTGGGGTCAGTATTCATATAGGAGGTCTGGGGTCTGTATTCATATAGGGGGTCTGCGGTCAGTATTCATATAGGGGGTCTGGGGTCAGTATTCATATAGGAGGTCTGGGGTCTGTATTCATATAGGAGGTCTGCGGTCAGTATTCATATAGGGGGTCTGGGGTCAGTATTCATATAGGGGGTCTGGGGTCTGTATTCATATAGGAGGTCTGGGGTCAGTATTCATATAGGAGGTCTGGGGTCTGTATTCATATAGGGGGTCTGGGGTCTGTATTCATATAGGAGGTCTGGGGTCTGTATTCATATAGGGGTCTGGGGTCAGTGTTCATATAGGAGGTCTGGGGTCTGTATTCATATAGGGGGTCTGGGGTCTGTATTCATATAGGAGGTCTGTGGTCAGTATTCATATAGGGGGTCTGGGGTCAGTATTCATATAGGAGGTCTGGGGTCTGTATTCATATAGGAGGTCTGGGGTCTGTATTCATATAGGAGGTCTGGGGTCTGTATTCATATAGGAGGTCTGTGGTCAGTATTCATATAGGGGGTCTGGGGTCAGTATTCATATAGGGGGTCTGGGGTCAGTATTCATATAGGAGGTCTGGGGTCAGTATTCATATAGGAGGTCTGGGGTCAGTATTCATATAGGGGGTCTGGGGTCTGTATTCATATAGGAGGTCTGGGGTCTGTATTCATATAGGGGGTCTGGGGTCAGTATTCATATAGGAGGTCTGGGGTCAGTATTCATATAGGAGGTCTGGGGTCAGTATTCATATAGAAGGTCTGGGGTCAGTATTCATATAGAGGTCTGGGGTCAGTATTCATATAGGAGGTCTGGGGTCTGTATTCATATAGGGGTCTGGGTTCAGTATTCATATAGGAGGTCTGGGGTCTGTATTCATATAGGGGGTCTGGGGTCAGTATTCATATAGGGGGTCTGGGGTCAGTATTCATATAGGAGGTCTGGGGTCAGTATTCATATAGGAGGTCTGGGGTCAGTATTCATATAGAAGGTCTGGGGTCAGTATTCATATAGGAGGTCTGGGGTCTGTATTCATATAGGGGGTCTGGGGTCAGTATTCATATAGGAGGTCTGGGGTCAGTATTCATATAGGAGGTCTGGGGTCAGTATTCATATAGGGGGTCTGGGGTCTGTATTCATATAGGAGGTCTGGGGTCAGTATTCATATAGGGGGTCTGGGGTCTGTATTCATATAGGAGGTCTGGGGTCAGTATTCATATAGGAGGTCTGGGGTCTGTATTCATATAGGAGGTCTGGGGTCAGTATTCATAAAGGAGGTCTGGGGTCAGTATTCATATAGGAGGTCTGGGGTCTGTATTCATATAGGAGGTCTGGTCTGGGGTCTGTATTCATATAGGAGGTCTGGGGTCAGTATTCATATAGGGGGTCTGTATTCATATAGGAGGTCTGGGGTCTGTATTCATATAGGAGGTCTGTGGTCAGTATTCATATAGGGGGTCTGGGGTCAGTATTCATATAGAGGTCTGGGTTCAGTATTCATATAGGAGGTCTGGGGTCAGTATTCATATAGGGGGTCTGGGGTCAGTATTCATATAGGAGGTCTGGGGTCTGTATTCATATTGGAGGTCTGGGGTCAGTATTCATATAGGAGGTCTGGGGTCAGTATTCATATTGGAGGTCTGGGGTCAGTATTCATATAGGAGGTCTGGGGTCTGTATTCATATAGGGGGTCTGGGGTCTGTATTCATATAGGAGGTCTGGGGTCTGTATTCATATAGGGGGTCTGCGGTCAGTATTCATATAGGGGGTCTGGGGTCAGTATTCATATAGGAGGTCTGGGGTCTGTATTCATATAGGAGGTCTGCAGTCAGTATTCATATAGGAGGTCTGGGGTCAGTATTCATATAGAGGTCTGGGTTCAGTATTCATATAGGAGGTCTGGGGTCAGTATTCATATAGGAGGTCTGGGGTCTGTATTCATATAGGGGGTCTGCGGTCAGTATTCATATAGGGGGTCTGGGGTCAGTATTCATATAGGAGGTCTGGGGTCTGTATTCATATAGGAGGTCTGCAGTCAGTATTCATATAGGAGGTCTGGGGTCAGTATTCATATAGAGGTCTGGGTTCAGTATTCATATAGGAGGTCTGGGGTCAGTATTCATATAGGAGGTCTGGGGTCTGTATTCATATAGGGGGTCTGCGGTCAGTATTCATATAGGGGGTCTGGGGTCAGTATTCATATAGGAGGTCTGGGGTCTGTATTCATATAGGAGGTCTGCGGTCAGTATTCATATAGGGGGTCTGGGGTCAGTATTCATATAGGGGGTCTGGGGTCTGTATTCATATAGGAGGTCTGGGGTCAGTATTCATATAGGAGGTCTGGGGTCTGTATTCATATAGGGGGTCTGGGGTCTGTATTCATATAGGAGGTCTGGGGTCTGTATTCATATAGGGGTCTGGGGTCAGTGTTCATATAGGAGGTCTGGGGTCTGTATTCATATAGGGGGTCTGGGGTCTGTATTCATATAGGAGGTCTGTGGTCAGTATTCATATAGGGGGTCTGGGGTCAGTATTCATATAGGAGGTCTGGGGTCTGTATTCATATAGGAGGTCTGGGTTCAGTATTCATATAGGAGGTCTGGGGTCTGTATTCATATAGTGGGTCTGGGGTCAGTATTCATATAGGGGGTCTGGGGTCAGTATTCATATAGGAGGTCTGGGGTCAGTATTCATATAGGAGGTCTGGGGTCAGTATTCATATAGAAGGTCTGGGGTCAGTATTCATATAGGAGGTCTGGGGTCTGTATTCATATAGGGGGTCTGGGGTCAGTATTCATATAGGAGGTCTGGGGTCAGTATTCATATAGGAGGTCTGGGGTCAGTATTCATATAGGGGGTCTGGGGTCTGTATTCATATAGGAGGTCTGGGGTCAGTATTCATATAGGGGGTCTGGGGTCTGTATTCATATAGGAGGTCTGGGGTCAGTATTCATATAGGAGGTCTGGGGTCTGTATTCATATAGGAGGTCTGGGGTCAGTATTCATAAAGGAGGTCTGGGGTCAGTATTCATATAGGAGGTCTGGGGTCTGTATTCATATAGGAGGTCTGGTCTGGGGTCTGTATTCATATAGGAGGTCTGGGGTCAGTATTCATATAGGGGGTCTGTATTCATATAGGAGGTCTGGGGTCTGTATTCATATAGGAGGTCTGTGGTCAGTATTCATATAGGGGGTCTGGGGTCAGTATTCATATAGAGGTCTGGGTTCAGTATTCATATAGGAGGTCTGGGGTCAGTATTCATATAGGGGGTCTGGGGTCTGTATTCATATAGGAGGTCTGGGGTCTGTATTCATATAGGGGGTCTGCGGTCAGTATTCATATAGGGGGTCTGGGGTCAGTATTCATATAGGGGGTCTGGGGTCTGTATTCATATAGGAGGTCTGGGGTCTGTATTCATATAGGAGGTCTGCGGTCAGTATTCATATAGGGGGTCTGGGGTCAGTATTCATATAGGGGGTCTGGGGTCTGTATTCATATAGGAGGTCTGGGGTCAGTATTCATATAGGAGGTCTGGGGTCTGTATTCATATAGGAGGTCTGGGGTCAGTATTCATAAAGGAGGTCTGGGGTCAGTATTCATATAGGAGGTCTGGGGTCTGTATTCATATAGGAGGTCTGGGGTCTGTATTCATATAGGAGGTCTGGGGTCTGTATTCATATAGGGGTCTGCGGTCAGTATTCATATAGGGGGTCTGGGGTCAGTATTCATATAGGGGGTCTGGGGTCTGTATTCATATAGGAGGTCTGGGGTCTGTATTCATATAGGAGGTCTGCGGTCAGTATTCATATAGGGGGTCTGGGGTCAGTATTCATATAGGAGGTCTGGGGTCAGTATTCATATAGGAGGTCTGGGGTCTGTATTCATATAGGAGGTCTGGGGTCAGTATTCATAAAGGAGGTCTGGGGTCAGTATTCATATAGGAGGTCTGGGGTCTGTATTCATATAGGAGGTCTGGGGTCTGTATTCATATAGGAGGTCTGGGGTCTGTATTCATATAGGGGTCTGCGGTCAGTATTCATATAGGGGGTCTGGGGTCAGTATTCATATAGGGGGTCTGGGGTCTGTATTCATATAGGAGGTCTGGGGTCTGTATTCATATAGGAGGTCTGCGGTCAGTATTCATATAGGGGGTCTGGGGTCATAATTCATATAGGGGGTCTGGGGTCTGTATTCATATAGGAGGTCTGGGGTCAGTATTCATATAGGAGGTCTGGGGTCTGTATTCATATAGGAGGTCTGGGGTCAGTATTCATAAAGGAGGTCTGGGGTCAGTATTCATATAGGAGGTCTGGGGTCTGTATTCATATAGGAGGTCTGGGGTCTGTATTCATATAGGAGGTCTGGGGTCTGTATTCATATAGGAGGTCTGTGGTCAGTATTCATATAGGGGGTCTGGGGTCAGTATTCATATAGGGGGTCTGGGGTCAGTATTCATATAGGAGGTCTGGGGTCAGTATTCATATAGGAGGTCTGGGGTCAGTATTCATATAGGGGGTCTGGGGTCTGTATTCATATAGGAGGTCTGGGGTCTGTATTCATATAGGGGGTCTGGGGTCAGTATTCATATAGGAGGTCTGGGGTCAGTATTCATATAGGAGGTCTGGGGTCAGTATTCATATAGGAGGTCTGGGGTCAGTATTCATATAGAAGGTCTGGGGTCAGTATTCATATAGGAGGTCTGGGGTCAGTATTCATATAGGAGGTCTGGGGTCTGTATTCATATAGGGGTCTGGGTTCACTATTCATATAGGAGGTCTGGGGTCTGTATTCATATAGGGGGTCTGGGGTCAGTATTCATATAGGGGGTCTGTGGTCAGTATTCATATAGGAGGTCTGGGGTCAGTATTCATATAGGAGGTCTGGGGTCAGTATTCATATAGAAGGTCTGGGGTCAGTATTCATATAGGAGGTCTGGGGTCAGTATTCATATAGGAGGTCTGGGGTCTGTATTCATATAGGGGTCTGGGTTCAGTATTCATATAGGAGGTCTGGGGTCTGTATTCATATAGGGGGTCTGGGGTCAGTATTCATATAGGGGGTCTGGGGTCTGTATTCATATAGGGGTCTAGGTTCAGTATTCATATAGGAGGTCTGTGGTCAGTATTCATATAGAAGGTCTGGGGTCAGTATTCATATAGGAGGTCTGGGTTCAGTATTCATATAGGAGGTCTGGGGTCTGTATTCATATAGGGGTCTGGGTTCAGTATTCATATAGGAGGTCTGGGGTCTGTATTCATATAGGGGTCTGGGTTCAGTATTCATATAGGAGGTCTGGGGTCTGTATTCATATAGGGGGTCTGGGGTCAGTATTCATATAGGAGGTCTGGGGTCAGTATTCATATAGGAGGTCTGGGGTCTGTATTCATATAGGGGTCTGGGTTCAGTATTCATATAGGAGGTCTGGGGTCTGTATTCATTAGGGGGTCTGGGGTCAGTATTCATAAAGGAGGTCTGGGGTCTGGATTCATATAGGAGGTCTGGGGTCAGTATTCATATAGTAGGTCTGGGGTCTGTATTCATATAGGAGGTCTGGGGTCTGTATTCATATAGGAGGTCTGGGGTCAATATTCATATAGGGGGTCTGGGGTCAGTATTCATATAGGAGGTCTGGGGTCAGTATTCATATAGGGGGTCTGGGGTCAGTATTCATATAGGAGGTCTGGGGTCTGTATTCATATAGGGGTTCTGGGGTCAGTATTCATATAGGGGTCTGGGGTCAGTGTTCATATAGGAGGTCTGGGGTCTGTATTCATATAGGGGGTCTGGGGTCTGTATTCATATAGGAGGTCTGGGGTCAGTATTCATATAGGAGGTCTGGGGTCAATATTCATGTAGGAGGTCTGGGGTCTGTATTCATATAGGGGGTCTGGGGTCAGTATTCATTAGGGGGTCTGGGGTCAGTATTCATATAGGAGGTCTGGGGTCAGTATTCATAAAGGAGGTCTGGGGTCAGTATTCATATAGGAGGTCTGGGGTCAGTATTCATATAGGGAGTCTGGGGTCTGTATTCATATAGGAGGTCTGGGGTCTGTATTCATATAGGAGGTCTGGGGTCAGTATTCATATAGGAGGTCTGGGGTCTGTATTCATATAGGAGGTCTGGGGTCTGTATTGATTAGGGGGTCTGGGGTCAGTATTCATATAGGAGGTCTGGGGTCAGTATTCATATAGGGGGTCTGGGGTCTGTATTCATATAGGAGGTCTGGGGTTAGTATTCATATAGGGGGTCTGGGGTCTGTATTCATATAGGAGGTCTGGGGTTAGTATTCATATAGGAGGTCTGGGGTCTGTATTCATATAGGGGGTCTGGGGTCTGTATTCATATATGAGGTCTGGGGTCAGTATTCATATAGGAGGTCTGGGGTCTGTATTCATATAGGGGGTCTGGGGTTAGTATTCATATAGGGGGTCTGGGGTCTGTATTCATATTGGGGGTCTGGGGTCTGTATTCATATAGGAGGTCTGGGGTCTGTATTCATATAGGGGGTCTGGGGTTAGTATTCATATAGGGGGTCTGGGGTCTGTATTCATATTGGGGGTCTGGGGTCTGTATTCATATAGGAGGTCTGGGGTCAGTATTCATATAGGAGGTCTGGGGTCAGTATTCATATAGGAGGTCTGGGGTCTGTATTCATATAGGAGGTCTGGGGTCAGTATTCATATAGGGGGTCTGGGGTCTGTATTCATATAGGAGGTCTGGGGTCTGTATTCATATAGGAGGTCTGGGGTCAGTATTCATATAGGAGGTCTGGGGTCTGTATTCATATAGGGGGTCTGGGGTCTGTATTCATTAGGGGGTCTGGGGTCAGTATTCATATAGTAGGTCTGGGGTCTGTATTCATTAGGGGGTCTGGGGTCTGTATTCATATAGGAGGTCTGGGGTCTGTATTGATTAGGGGGTCTGGGGTCAGTATTCATATAGAAGGTCTGGGGTCAGTATTCATATAGGAGGTCTGGGGTCTGTATTCATATAGGAGGTCTGGGGTCAGTATTTATATAGGGGGTCTGGGGTCTGTATTCATATAGGAGGTCTGGGGTCTGTATTAATTAGGAGGTCTGGGGTCAGTATTCATATAGAAGGTCTGGGGTCAGTATTCATATAGGAGGTCTGGGGTCTGTATTCATATAGGAGGTCTGGGGTCAGTATTTATATAGGGGGTCTGGGGTCTGTATTCATATAGGAGGTCTGGGGTCAGTATTCATATAGGAGGTCTGGGGTCTGTATTCATATAGGAGGTATGGGGTCAGTATTCATATAGGAGGTCTGGGGTCTGTATTCATATAGGAGGTCTGGGGTTAGTATTCATATAAGAGGTCTGGGGTCTGTATTCATATAGGGGGTCTGGGGTCTGTATTCATATAGGAGGTCTGGGGTCAGTATTCATATAGGAGGTCTGGGGTCTGTATTCATATAGGGGGTCTGGGGTCTGTATTCATTAGGGGGTCTGGGGTCAGTATTCATATAGGAGGTCTGGGGTCTGTATTCATATAGGAGGTCTGGGGTCTGTATTGATTAGGGGGTCTGGGGTCAGTATTCATATAGAAGGTCTGGGGTCAGTATTCATATGGGAGGTCTGGGGTCTGTATTCATATAGGAGGTCTGGGGTCAGTATTTATATAGGGGGTCTGGGGTCTGTATTCATATAGGAGGTCTGGGGTCTGTATTGATTAGGAGGTCTGGGGTCAGTATTCATATAGAAGGTCTGGGGTCAGTATTCATATAGGAGGTCTGGGGTCTGTATTCATATAGGAGGTCTGGGGTCAGTATTTATATAGGGGGTCTGGGGTCTGTATTCATATAGGAGGTCTGGGGTCAGTATTCATATAGGAGGTCTGGGGTCTGTATTCATATAGGAGGTATGGGGTCAGTATTCATATAGGAGGTCTGGGGTCTGTATTCATATAGGAGGTCTGGGGTTAGTATTCATATAGGGGGTCTGGGGTCTGTATTCATATAGGAGGTCTGGGGTCTGTATTCATATAGGAGGTCTGGGGTCTGTATTCATTAGGGGGTCTGGGGTCAGTATTCATATAGGAGGTCTGGGGTCTGTATTCATATAGGAGGTCTGGGGTTAGTATTCATATAGGGGGTCTGGGGTCTGTATTGATTAGGGGGTCTGGGGTCAGTATTCATATAGAAGGTCTGGGGTCAGTATTCATATAGGAGGTCTGGGGTCTGTATTCATATAGGAGGTCTGGGGTTAGTATTCATATAGGGGGTCTGGGGTCTGTATTCATATAGGGGGTCTGGGGTCTGTATTCATATAAGAGGTCTGGGGTCAGTATTCATATAGGAGGTCTGGGGTCTGTATTCATATAGGAGGTCTGGGGTCTGTATTCATTAGGGGGTCTGGGGTCAGTATTCATATAGGAGGTCTGGGGTCTGTATTCATATAGGAGGTCTGGGGTTAGTATTCATATAGGGGGTCTGGGGTCTGTATTCATATAGGGGGTCTGGGGTCTGTATTCATATAGGAGGTCTGGGGTTAGTATTCATATAGGAGGTCTGGGGTCTGTATTCATATAGGAGGTCTGGGGTCAGTATTCATATAGGAGGTCTGGGGTCAGTATTCATATAGGGGGTCTGGGGTCAGTATTCATATAGGAGGTCTGGGGTCAGTATTCATATAGGAGGTCTGGGGTCTGTATTCATATAGGAGGTCTGGGGTCTGTATTGATTAGGGGGTCTGGGGTCAGTATTCATATAGGAGGTCTGGGGTCAGTATTCATATAGGGGGTCTGGGGTCTGTATTCATATAGGGGGTCTGTATTCATATAGGAGGTCTGGGGTCAGTATTCATATAGGAGGTCTGGGGTCTGTATTCATATAGGAGGTCTGGGGTTAGTATTCATATAGGGGGTCTGGGGTCTGTATTCATATAGGGGGTCTGGGGTCTGTATTCATATAGGAGGTCTGGTCTGGGGTCAGTATTCATATAGGAGGTCTGGGGTCAGTATTCATATAGAAGGTCTGGGGTCTGTATTCATATAGGAGGTCTGGGGTTAGTATTCATATAGGAGGTCTGGGGTCTGTATTCATATAGGGGGTCTGGGGTCTGTATTCATATATGAGGTCTGGGGTCTGTATTCATATAGGGGGTCTGGGGTTAGTATTCATATAGGGGGTCTGGGGTCTGTATTCATATAGGGGGTCTGGGGTCTGTATTCATATAGGAGGTCTGGGGTTAGTATTCATATAGGAGGTCTGGGGTCTGTATTCATATAGGGGGTCTGGGGTCTGTATTCATATAGGAGGTCTGGGGTCAGTATTCATATAGGAGGTCTGGGGTCTGTATTCATATAGGGGGTCTGGGGTCTGTATTCATTAGGGGGTCTGGGGTCAGTATTCATATACGAGGTCTGGGGTCTGTATTCATATAGGAGGTCTGGGGTCTGTATTGATTAGGGGGTCTGGGGTCAGTATTCATATAGAAGGTCTGGGGTCAGTATTCATATAGGAGGTCTGGGGTCTGTATTCATATAGGAGGTCTGGGGTCAGTATTTATATAGGGGGTCTGGGGTCTGTATTCATATAGGAGGTCTGGGGTCTGTATTAATTAGGAGGTCTGGGGTCAGTATTCATATAGAAGGTCTGGGGTCAGTATTCATATAGGAGGTCTGGGGTCTGTATTCATATAGGAGGTCTGGGGTCAGTATTTATATAGGGGGTCTGGGGTCTGTATTCATATAGGAGGTCTGGGGTCAGTATTCATATAGGAGGTCTGGGGTCTGTATTCATATAGGAGGTATGGGGTCAGTATTCATATAGGAGGTCTGGGGTCTGTATTCATATAGGAGGTCTGGGGTTAGTATTCATATAAGAGGTCTGGGGTCTGTATTCATATAGGGGGTCTGGGGTCTGTATTCATATAGGAGGTCTGGGGTCAGTATTCATATAGGAGGTCTGGGGTCTGTATTCATATAGGGGGTCTGGGGTCTGTATTCATTAGGGGGTCTGGGGTCAGTATTCATATAGGAGGTCTGGGGTCTGTATTCATATAGGAGGTCTGGGGTCTGTATTGATTAGGGGGTCTGGGGTCAGTATTCATATAGAAGGTCTGGGGTCAGTATTCATATAGGAGGTCTGGGGTCTGTATTCATATAGGAGGTCTGGGATCAGTATTTATATAGGGGGTCTGGGGTCTGTATTCATATAGGAGGTCTGGGGTCTGTATTGATTAGGAGGTCTGGGGTCAGTTTTCATATAGAAGGTCTGGGGTCAGTATTCATATAGGAGGTCTGGGGTCTGTATTCATATAGGAGGTCTGGGGTCAGTATTTATATAGGGGGTCTGGGGTCTGTATTCATATAGGAGGTCTGGGGTCAGTATTCATATAGGAGGTCTGGGGTCTGTATTCATATAGGAGGTATGGGGTCAGTATTCATATAGGAGGTCTGGGGTTAGTATTCATATAGGAGGTCTGGGGTCTGTATTCATATAGGGGGTCTAGGGTTAGTATTCATATAGGAGGTCTGGGGTCAGTATTCATATAGAAGGTCTGGGGTCTGTATTCATTAGGGGATCTGGGGTCAGTATTCATATAGGAGGTCTGTGGTCAGTATTCATATAGGGGGTCTGGGTTCTGTATTCATTAGGGGGTCTGGGGTCAGTATTCATATGGGAGGTCTGGGGTCATTATTCATATAGGAGGTCTGGGGTCTGTATTCATATAGGAGGTCTGGGGTCTGTATTCATATAGGGGGTCTAGGGTCAGTATTCATATAGGAGGTCTGGGGTCAGTATTCATATAGGAGGTCTGGGGTCTGTATTCATTAGGGGATCTGGGGTCAGTATTCATATAGGAGGTCTGGGGGTCTGTATTCATATAGGAGGTCTGGGGTTAGTATTCATATAGGAGGTCTGGGGTCTGTATTCATATAGGGGGTCTAGGGTCAGTATTCATATAGGAGGTCTGGGGTCAGTATTCATATAGGGGGTCTGGGGTCTGTATTCATTAGGGGGTCTGGGGTCAGTATTCATATAAGGGGTCTGGGGTTAGTATTCATATGGGAGGTCTGGGGTCATTATTCATATAGGAGGTCTGGGGTCTGCATTCATATAGGAGGTCTGGGGTCTGTATTCATATAGGGGGTCTGGGGTCAGTATTCATATAAGGGGTCTGGGGTTAGTATTCATATAGGGGGTCTGGGGTCAGTATTCATATAGGAGGTCTGGGGTCTGTATTCGTATAGGGGGTCTGGGGTCAGTATTCATATAGGAGGTCTGGGGTCTGTATTCATATAGGAGGTCTGGCGTCAGTATTCATATAGGGGGTCTGGGGTCAGTATTCATATATATGAGGTCTGGGGTCAGTATTCATAGGAGGTCTGGCGTCAGTATTCATATATATGAGGTCTGGGGTCAGTATTCATATAGGAGGTCTGGGGTCAGTATTCATATAGGAGGTCTGGGGTCAGTATTCATATAGGAGGTCTGGGGTCTGTATTCATTTAGGGGGTGTGCTCCAAAGCCTTTATTTTTATGGCATCTTGTCTGTTTTTCTATTTCTTTAGGGGGGTCTGGTCGGAGGTTGTTTTTACGGTGTCTGGTTTCTGATTTGCTTTAAACAAGGGGGTCGTCTCCAGGCTCTTTCTGTATTTACTTAGGGGGTCATGTCTAGGGTCTGTATTCATTTAGGTGGCCTAGTCTAGGGTCCTTCTGTAATTTTTTAGGGGGTTTGGTCTGGTGACGGTATTTTTATGGGGTCTGGTCTAGGAGTTTGTATTCATTTTAGGATGACCGAGCCCTATCGGCTGGGATTGGGGACTTGTCCTTTATGACTCGAGCAGGGCATGGGGCTAACAATGGGGCTAATAATTTTGCACATCGCTTTGTAAGTTGTCTTTCAGAATCTCCCTGATGTCCTGTATCTGTAGTTCCAACATTTGATTGCATGCAGCATAGAGACCACTCAAGTCTTGACATTATCTAAGAGGACACTTACCCTTTAATTCTTGGGCTCTGACCCCCGACACTGTTCACCTCCAGGGGAAGCCCCTACTTTCTGACCTGCACTCCAGAAATAAATGCTGCAATCTGATTGGCTGATACTTTCCCTTTGGCTTCCTATAGTTCAAGAATGGATGTAAATAAAGATTTGATAAATATTTCGATACTTTGTTGCCGTCCTTGAACGTGGGTGCAAAACATCAGAGTTTTATCTAGAAGGGCAGTGTGAGTATTTCCAGTGTTTATTATCTTTGCCTCAGACGGTAATCACAGCCAGACATCATTAATATCTGCCGTACCTCGCAGGTGCTGACTGTCTGCCAAGGTGTGTCTGAAGCCTTATAAGCAGCTCATTGTCAAGGGAACTGCTGCAGAAGATGACAAAGAAATCTGCAAAAAAAGAGAATATGCATCTGTGTGTGAATAGGCTTTTTTTCTCTTTTGCATAGAAGGAAATATCCACATTTGCAAAGTAGATAGAGAACTGTCTGCACAGACTGGAAAGGTCCTTCTAAGATTGATGTGCAGGGTGTGAATACTTATGCAACTGGGGCCCCCAGCGATCCTGGGAGTGGGGAACTGGACCCCTGAGAATGAGGTTGTGCAGCCTCCTGCTCAATCACGGCCTCCCCTCCATTCTTCCTCTAGGGGACTGCCGGAAATAGGGAGGGCTGCGCTCGGCTTTCTTCAGCAGTCCCATGGACAATGAATGGAGATCGAGCATGTGCACCCCCGCCCCATGCAACAGGAGGCTGACAAGCCTCAGTCAATGCTTACCTCTAGATATCTGGGGGTTCCAGCGGTCAGACACCCATAGATCAGTAATGGATGGAGGATAAAATGTTGGGTTTTATATAACCTTTTAATATTTCGATGAAAGGTCCAATCAGACAGTAGTTGGTAGAGACGCTCGAATTCAAAGTGAAGCGAAGCCAAAGTGAATTGCACCAATTTGCCGTAAAGTTTCTGCGATTTGATTTTCTCACATCCAACAAACTTTTGGAAAACTGCAATTTTGTGCTGGTCTCTTTTTACAGCCAGGAAGGGGTTAAAAAAATTCTCAAATATTACAGTCACCTCGTCTTTCACCTGTTCTGCCCTCTCATGTCCGCGCCCGGTCCACCGCTGACCCCATCGTAGACCTCCACACTCACGAGGCCGCATTCACATCTTTTAAGTCTGTGACAGTTTCCAGCAAATTTCGGGCATTTGTCTCATTTTCAGTAGTTGGTTCTTCTCTCCAGAAAATTAGGATTTTACACCCCGGTTGTGGGCTTGGAGAAGACTGTAGAAGGATGGTTGGGTGTTTATTGGGCTTGGGAGGATGGAGAAGGCAAGTGAGCACCAGGGAAGGGGCACGATGGGCCGACACCAGGCCGGGACCGGCACATTGGTTTCCTTAGGTGACAACACACAATAGTCTCTGTCTCTCCCAACCTTGGATTAAGAAGTATATATCGAAGGCCATTATTCCCATTGATAAAAAAGTGATCAAAGAGCTAAGAAAAGGAGAAGAATCAAAACACAAAGTTTATCAGAAAGTTAGTGTGTGTGGGGGGGGGCCCTGGGCAACCGCTCAGATTGACCACCGCCATCAGGGCATTACTGCCAAGACTGGCGTATGGGCCCGGTGGGCAGAGGGGGCCCGCATCGGGCCCCGTCTCATCTGCTCACCGGGCCCCTACCGGCGCTGCGGCAGTTTAACGCTATTGACGTGCGGGCGTGCGCCCGCACATCAATAGTTAACAGCTGCCAGCCAATTGGAGGCTGGCAGCTGAAGTCAGCCGCAGCGCGCACGTCATTGTCAGTCGCCGGCGAGTGCGCGCTGCTGGAGGGAGCATCACCGAAGGAGCCCGGACAGGTGAGGAAAACTAGGTTTTTTGGTTTTTTTTATTGCGAACGGCAATCCGGGGGGCCCGGGCCAGAATGCTGGACACTGGGGGCAGAGATGCTGGAGACACTGGGGGCAGAGATGCTGGAGACACTGGGGGCAGAATGCTGGACACACTGGGGGCAGAATGCTGGACACACTGGGGCAATATGCTGGACACACTGGGGGCTGAATGCTGGACACACTGGGGGCAGAATGCTGGACACACTGGGGGCAGGACTGGAGACAGATGGGGCAGGATTGGAGACATGGGCTGAATGTAGATGCGGGGCATGATTGGGGACACGGGGGAGAATGAAACATGGGGCAGGAATGGAGACAGATCGTGCAGTATCATGGGGAAGGATGGATACAATGGAGACTGATGGGGCAGGATGGGGAGATCATATGGGGCAGAATGGATACTCATGAGGGCAGGATGCGAGAACATATGGCTGACGCCAGGAATGAGACACACGGGGCCAGGATGGGGAATATTATTACCATAGGGGCTGATTAAGGGATATTATTACTGCAGTGATGTATTTATTTTAGTTTTTGAGGACACTGTTTTAAATGGGGGGGGCGGTCCTGTTACTGTGCAGAGTGACACTATGTCGCCTTTTTTTCTCCATGTGGTGTAATGTAGAAGTTGTGAAAAATTAAGTAATGTGTTCTGCAAGCGGAGCTCGAGATAACTGTGTTATTTCCTGCAGAAACGAGTCCTGGCTGGAAGAAATGATGGCGGTCTGTGCTGGATGAAAGATGAAGGACTTCACCTAGAGACGTCACTGGTGAGTCAGTGTTACCTATACCCTGACACTATACACTGTATACTATATACAGAGGTCCTGTGTACAATGTCACCAGTGATCACTGTATAACCTCCACACAGACACTGCATACTAAGTACAGATCTCCTGTGAATACTGGCACTTATGGTGATAGTATTGTGTGTTTTTTTTTTCTTCCTAACTGAAGGGTAAATTAACTAGATCAATGGATGTTTGACAGGTAGTTTCACACAGCAACTATTTTTCTGGAATAATCTGCTTCAGGTATATGATGACCCCGTCGCATGACCCCATCACTTGACCGGGGGGCCCACAGTGTCTGAACAGCCCGGGGCCCTGGCTACCCTTAATCCACCCCTGATTCCAGAGCTTTAATATACATAATGTCAGACATCCTGAGAGTCACATACAGTCTGGTCAGGAGCCTCAAGGAAGGGAATGGAGACCTGAGATGGAGGGGCCGTACTGCTACCCCCCCGGTACCTGTGGACGGTCATGTGGCCATTCGTTACCTCCATTGTCTTACTTATTAAATAATATGAGGGACTCAGCTATGTACTTAGGAGGAGCAGGGCTCTCTGGCATCCCCCTCATTGCGGACCCCTAGTCATTCCGCCGTAGGTCCCTTTCCATAATACATTTATCCTGTATTTCTCTAAGCGCCATCACTGCACAGAAACCGTATAATTGGCGCTTTCATCCTAACCCCTCAAATGATTTCACTGATTCCTTCTGGTCAGTTTCATTATGATCTCAGGAGCCACGGGGAAGCACACCGTCGGGTTCACTCTAAGGACCTGCCATGGTAAGCATTGTCCACAAGTATGGGGCATTGGTCTCATCACGTCATACCTAACCACGTGGGTAATGGCCCCTCATGGGATTCCAGACATTGGGAGGATCTTGCAGGGATTTTGCTTGCAGTTTTATTGTTGTGGCAAAAATTCTAAATGTTGTCTTCAGAGCAAAATAACTTTTCTTGTGTCCTGCCATGTAATGTGAACCGTCCTCAAGAGTGAAGTCCAACAGTCCAGCGATGGCCATGATCTCCGATGTGGGTGATGAGCGACGACATCATGTGACGGAGAGGATAGAAATCTATTGGTCTCTTAGTTTGTAGTTTATCATTTTATGCAGTAATGTGCAAAAGTTTTAGGCCATGGAAAAATACTGAGCAGTAAGAATGTTACAGAAAACAGAAGGGTTAATAGATTTTATCAATGATCAGAATTCAAAATGAATGAACAATGGGAAATGTAAATACTGTATATAAATCTCATCAGTTTCTGGTGACTGACCGTCACCTCCATCATCAGTATCTGGTGACCGCCCGTCGCCTCCATCATCAGTATCTGGTGACCGCCCGTCTCCTCCATCATCAGTATCTGGTGACCGCCCGTCTCCTCCATCATCAGTATCTGGTGACCGCCCGTCTCCTCCATCATCAGTATCTGGTGACCGCCCGTCGCCTCCATCATCAGTATTTGCTGATCTCCCATCTCCTCCATCATCAGTATCTGGTCACCGCCTGTCAGCTCTGTCGTCAGTATCTGGTGACTGCCCATCACCTCCATCATCAGTATCATGTGACCGCCTGTCACCTCCATCATCAGTATCTGGTGATCGCCCATCACCTCTATCATCAGTATCTGGTGACCGCTCATCACCTCCATCATTAGTATCCTGTGACCGCCTGTCACCTCCATCATCAGTATCTGGTGACTGCCCATCACCTCCATCATCAGTATCATGTGACCGCCTGTCACCTCTATCATCAGTATCTGGTGACCGCCCGTCACCTCCATCGTCAGTACCTGGTGACTGCCCATAGCCGCCCATCGCCTCCATTAGGCTACGTTCACATTTGCGTTGTGCGCCGCAGCGTCGGCGACGCAACGCACAACGCAAATGTGAACGCATGCACAACGCAGCGTTTTTTGACACATACGTCCACTTTTGCATGGTTTTTTGGCGCAGAAAAAACTGCAACTTGCTGTGTTCTCTGCGCCCTGACGCATGCACCACAGCGACGCATGCATCACAAAACGCAAATACAACGCATGTCCATGCGCCCCCATGTTAAATATAGGGGTGCATGGCGCATGCGGCGACGCTGCAGCGCCCGACGCTGCGGCGCACAACGCAAATGTGAACGTAGCCTTATCAGTATCTGGTGACCGCCCGTCATCTCCATCATTAATATCCAGTGACCGCCCATAACCTCCGTCATCAGTATCTGGTGACAGCCAGTCGCCTCCAACATCAGTATTTGCTGTTTGCCCATCTCCTCCATCATCAGTATGTGGTGACCGCCCGTTGCCTCCATCATCAGTGTTCTGGTAGTGGGTCATGATGAACACCGAGAGCACAAGAACTACAAGTACCAGGCCCCTGTGTGCTGTATGGTGGATTACAGCAGTGGAGCTCAGTTTGTTTTTTGCCATGGAGTCCTCTCTGCTCAATGTTACAACATCCTGTTAACAATTTGACACAATGTATCTCGGTATAAGACATTTTGTTCGGTGCATTTTGCAGCAGATTCCACTTTGTGCTTTTGACTTTTTGTATCCCGGGATCCAGTTCTCTCTCGGAACAGACAATGAATATTGTGTCACTTTCCCGGAGATTTATTTTCCTCTGTTCCTTACTGAATCTCTATCGCGTCACATCTAACTCAGGAATCCGATATTGGGGAGAGGAGCTAAAGACATTAAGGACAGATCAGAGAAGAGCGGAGGAGCTGCCCAGGAACAGGGTGTACAGTACAGCTCAATTCTGGCCCGCACGCCCATAGTGGACCTCAGCTGGACCCCTCCCCCAGGGGCAGACCCATGGATCTATAGGTGTCCCCCAGAAGGAGCAATGACCTGGAATCGTCCTCTTCTGTTGTAGAAAAGTCTATAAAGGCGAGCTTCATCGGATGGAGGAAAAGCTGTCTGACTACCATCACAGCCCCCGCGAGGTTGTCAGCTCCCGCGAGGTTGTCAGCCCCATGAGGTTGTCAGCCCCTACGAGGTTGTCGCCCCCACGAGGTTGTCAGCCCCCACGAGGTTGTCAGCCCCCACGAGGTTGTCAGCCCCCACGAGGTTGTCGTCCCCACGAGGTTGTCGTCCCCACGAGGTTGTCAGCCCCACGAGGTTGTCAGCCCCCACGAGGTTGTCACAAGCTTTGCAACATACTGAAACAAAAGTTACAAATTTGGCAAAGTCAATTATTCACATTAATGCTAGTACTGGGATCGAGCTGCGAATGCGATGGACGACTGGGCACATAGTTACAGACCTTTTCACCAGTGGGGAAGTGTTATATTGGCTGCGCTATGTGGGCGGCAAATTTAAAAGGGACCTGTACCTTCAACCACATAAACTTTGTATAATTCAATAGTGAAAGTAAATATCAGAAACTTTGTAATGTACATTATCAGAAAATTACGCTCCTTTCTCCACTTAGGAGCCATTTCTCCCCTTATAACTCTCTGCCTCCTGAACTTGTCCCCCACTCTGAAAAAGCAGTTCAAAGCTGAATTACGAGGTTATCAGGCCACATGATAGTGAAGACCCCAGGACAGGACAAGTTATCAATAAGTGCTCAGTATGAGATTATGGGGTCAGACAACCAGAACCCTTACAATTGGCTATAATTTGCTCCATTGGTAGGCAGATGTAAGTGGAGTCTGCACTGTAAGAGCGGTCACACTGTGGAGTCTCTACTGTAAGAGCAGTCACACTGTGGAGTCTCTACTGTAAGAGCAGTCACACTGTGGAGTCTCTACTGTAAGAGCGGTCACACTGTGGAGTCTCTACTGTAAGAGCGGTCACACTGTGGAGTCTCTACTGTAAGAGCGGTCACACTGTGGAGTCTGTACTGTAAGAGCAGTCACACTGTGGAGTCTCTACTGTAAGAGCGGTCACACTGTGGAGTCTGTACTGTAAGAGCAGTCACACTGTGGAGTCTCTACTGTAAGAGCGGTCACACTGTGGAGTCTGTACTGTAAGAGCTGTCACACTGTGGAGTCTCTACTGTGAGAGCGGTCACACTGTGGAGTCTCTACTGTGAGAGCGGTCACACTGTGGAGTCTCTACTGTAAGAGCGGTCACACCATGGAGTCTCTACTGTGAGAGCAGTCACACTGTGGAGTCTGTACTGTAAGAGCAGTCACACTATGGAGTCTCTACTGTAAGAGCGGTCACACCATGGAGTCTCTACTGTAAGAGCGGTCACACTGTGGAGTCTCTACTGTAAGAGCTGTCATACTGTGGAGTCTCTACTGTAAGGATTTCCTTAGTATTGCTTATGTCATTGAATGCTTGCCTGTCCAGGTGATGCAATTATCCCCTGTGCAATACTAAGGAAATCCTGAAAACATGACCTGTTGGTGGCTCTTGAGGACCGGACTTGGGGAACACTGCTATAGAGTCTCTACTGTGAGAACGTTCACACTATGGAGTCTCTACTGTAAGAGCAGTCACACTATGAAGTCTCTACTGTAAGAGCGGTCACACTGTGGGGTCTCTACTGTGAGAGCGGTCACACTATACAGTCTCTACTGTAAGAGCAGTCACACTATGAAGTTTCTACTGTAAGAGCGGTCACACTATGAAGTCTACTGTAAGAGCGGTCACACTGTGGGGTCTCTACTGTGAGAGCGGTCACACTATAGAGTCTCTACTGTAAGAGCGGTCACACTATGGAGTCTCTACTGTAAGAGCGGTCACACCATGGAGTCTCTACTGTAAGAGCAGTCACACTGTGGAGTCTCTACTGTAAGAGCGGTCACACTGTGGAGTCTCCCCTGTAAGAGCGATCACACTATGGAGTCTCTACTGTAAGAGCAGTCACACTGTGTAGTCTGTACTGTAAGAGCGGTCACTCTGTGGAGTCTCTGCAGTAAGAGCGGTCACACTATGGAGTCTATACTGTAAGAGCAGTCACACTGTGGAGTCTCTTGTTATGATCTGGTGGCCTAAGAGCAGCATGGGACGTACTCTGGAGAAGGTGGTATCTGTACTGACCGCAGACCCTGAACCTAACATCGCAACTAGAAGTAGCCGTGGAATGTACCTAGTGCTCCCTAGACATCTCGACACAGCCGGAGGACTAATTACCCCTAGAGATAGAAAAGGGAAAACTATCTTGCCTCAGAGAAAATCCCCAAAGAACAGGCAGCCCCCCACAAATATTGACTGTGAGAGGAGAGGGAAAAAACATACACAGACTGAAATGAGAATTTAGCAAAGGAGGCCACTTCTAGCTAAATAGAAAGGATAGGACAGAGTACTATGCGGTCAGTATTAAAATACTAGAAAATATCCACCACAGAAAATACAAAAACTCCACAGCTAACTAAAGACATGGAGGGTATATCTGCATCTCCAGAGATACCAGCTTGGCTAAACAAATCCTTATACAGACCAAGCTGGACAAGACAAAACATGGAAAATAACTGAACAATAAGACCACAGCATGTGGACAGCAAAATCAAGGCCAGAACTTATCTTTGTAGAAAAGAACTGCAAAGCAGAAGAGACCAGGCAGGGATGTGAATCCTCCAGGAACAATGGACAACTGGCACTGACTAAAGGGTGAAGCAAGGCTAAATAGCCCTGTCCAAATTGCAAAAAGTGAAAACACCTGATAAATGCTGTGATTCAGAGACAGCAGCGCTACCACTTACAACCACCGGAGGGAGCCCAAGAGCAGAATTCACAACAGTCTCTACTGTAAGAGCGGTCATACTGTGGAGTCTCTACTGTAAGAGCAGTCATACTGTGGAGTCTCTACTTTAAGAGCGGTCACACTATGGAGTCTCTACTGTAAGAGCAGTCACACCATGGAGTCTCTACTGTAAGAGAGGTCACACTATGGAGACTCTACTGTAAGAGTGGTCACACTGTGGAGTCTCTACTGTAAGAGCGGTCACACTGGAGTCTGTACTGTAAGAGCGGTCACACTGTGGAATCTGTGCTGTAAGAGCGGTCACACTGTGGAATCTGTACTGTAAGAGCGGTCACACTGCGGAGTTTCTACTGTAAGAGGTCTCATACTGTGGAATCTGTACTGCAAGAGCGGTCACACTATGGAGTCTCTACTGTAAGAGCGGTCACACTGTGTAGTTTCTACTGTAAGAGTGGTCACACTATAGAGTCTCTACTGTAAGAGCGGTCACACTGTGGAATCTCTACTGTAAGAGCGGTCACACTGTGGAGTCTTTACTGTAAGAGCGGTCACACTGTGGAGTCTCTACTGTAAGAGCGGTCACACTGTGGAGTCTCTACTGTAAGAGCAGTCACACTGTGGAGTCTCTACTGTAAGAGCGGTCACACTGTGGAGTCTCTACTGTAAGAGCTGTCACACTGTGGAGTCTCTACTGTGAGAGCGGTCACACTGTGGAGTCTCTACTGTAAGAGCGGTCACACTGTGGAGTCTCTACTGTAAGAGCAGTCACACTGTGGAGTCTCTACTGTAAGAGCGGTCACACTGTGGAGTCTCTACTGTAAGAGCGGTCACACTGTGGAGTCTCTACTGTAAGAGCGGTCACACTGTGGAGTCTCTACTGTAAGAGCAGTCACACTGTGGAGTCTCTACTGTAAGAGCGGTCACACTGTGGAGTCTCTACTGTAAGAGCTGTCACACTGTGGAGTCTCTACTGTGAGAGCGGTCACACTGTGGAGTCTCTACTGTAAGAGCGGTCACACTGTGGAGTCTCTACTGTAAGAGCAGTCACACTGTGGAGTCTCTACTGTAAGAGCGGTCACACCATGGAGTCTCTACTGTAAGAGCGGTCACACTGTGGAGTCTCTACTGTAAGAGCTGTCATACTGTGGAGTCTCTACTGTAAGGATTTCCTTAGTATTGCTTATGTCATTGAATGCTTGCCTGTCCAGGTGATGCAATTATCCCCTGTGCAATACTAAGGAAATCCTGAAAACATGACCTGTTGGTGGCTCTTGAGGACCGGACTTGGGGAACACTGCTATAGAGTCTCTACTGTGAGAACGTTCACACTATGGAGTCTCTACTGTAAGAGCAGTCACACTATGAAGTCTCTACTGTAAGAGCGGTCACACTGTGGGGTCTCTACTGTGAGAGCGGTCACACTATACAGTCTCTACTGTAAGAGCAGTCACACTATGAAGTTTCTACTGTAAGAGCGGTCACACTATGAAGTCTACTGTAAGAGCGGTCACACTGTGGGGTCTCTACTGTGAGAGCGGTCACACTATAGAGTCTCTACTGTAAGAGCGGTCACACTATGGAGTCTCTACTGTAAGAGCGGTCACACCATGGAGTCTCTACTGTAAGAGCAGTCACACTGTGGAGTCTCTACTGTAAGAGCGGTCACACTGTGGAGTCTCCCCTGTAAGAGCGATCACACTATGGAGTCTCTACTGTAAGAGCAGTCACACTGTGTAGTCTGTACTGTAAGAGCGGTCACTCTGTGGAGTCTCTGCAGTAAGAGCGGTCACACTATGGAGTCTATACTGTAAGAGCAGTCACACTGTGGAGTCTCTTGTTATGATCTGGTGGCCTAAGAGCAGCATGGGACGTACTCTGGAGAAGGTGGTATCTGTACTGACCGCAGACCCTGAACCTAACATCGCAACTAGAAGTAGCCGTGGAATGTACCTAGCACTCCCTAGACATCTCGACACAGCCGGAGGACTAATTACCCCTAGAGATAGAAAAGGGAAAACTATCTTGCCTCAGAGAAAATCCCCAAAGAACAGGCAGCCCCCCACAAATATTGACTGTGAGAGGAGAGGGAAAAAACATACACAGACTGAAATGAGAATTTAGCAAAGGAGGCCACTTCTAGCTAAATAGAAAGGATAGGACAGAGTACTATGCGGTCAGTATTAAAATACTAGAAAATATCCACCACAGAAAATACAAAAACTCCACAGCTAACTAAAGACATGGAGGGTATATCTGCATCTCCAGAGATACCAGCTTGGCTAAACAAATCCTTATACAGACCAAGCTGGACAAGACAAAACATGGAAAATAACTGAACAATAAGACCACAGCATGTGGACAGCAAAATCAAGGCCAGAACTTATCTTTGTAGAAAAGAACTGCAAAGCAGAAGAGACCAGGCAGGGATGTGAATCCTCCAGGAACAATGGACAACTGGCACTGACTAAAGGGTGAAGCAAGGCTAAATAGCCCTGTCCAAATTGCAAAAAGTGAAAACACCTGATAAATGCTGTGATTCAGAGACAGCAGCGCTACCACTTACAACCACCGGAGGGAGCCCAAGAGCAGAATTCACAACAGTCTCTACTGTAAGAGCGGTCATACTGTGGAGTCTCTACTGTAAGAGCAGTCATACTGTGGAGTCTCTACTTTAAGAGCGGTCACACTATGGAGTCTCTACTGTAAGAGCAGTCACACCATGGAGTCTCTACTGTAAGAGAGGTCACACTATGGAGACTCTACTGTAAGAGTGGTCACACTGTGGAGTCTCTACTGTAAGAGCGGTCACACTGGAGTCTGTACTGTAAGAGCGGTCACACTGTGGAATCTGTGCTGTAAGAGCGGTCACACTGTGGAATCTGTACTGTAAGAGCGGTCACACTGCGGAGTTTCTACTGTAAGAGGTCTCATACTGTGGAATCTGTACTGCAAGAGCGGTCACACTATGGAGTCTCTACTGTAAGAGCGGTCACACTGTGTAGTTTCTACTGTAAGAGCGGTCACACTATAGAGTCTCTACTGTAAGAGCGGTCACACTGTGGAATCTCTACTGTAAGAGCGGTCACACTGTGGAATCTCTACTGTAAGAGCGGTCACACTGTGGAGTCTCTACTGTAAGAGCGGTCACACTGTGGAGTCTCTACTGTAAGAGCGGTCACACTGTGGAGTCTCCACTGTAAGAGCGGTCACACTGTGGAGTCTCTACTGTAAGAGCGGTCACACTGTGGAGTCTCTACTGTAAGAGCTGTCACACTGTGGAGTCTCTACTGTAAGAGCGGTCACACTGTGGAGTCTCTACTGTAAGAGCTGTCACACTGTGGAGTCTCTACTGTGAGAGCGGTCACACTGTGGAGTCTCTACTGTAAGAGCGGTCACACTGTGGAGTCTCTACTGTAAGAGCAGTCACACTGTGGAGTCTCTACTGTAAGAGCGGTCACACTGTGGAGTCTCTACTGTAAGAGCGGTCACACTGTGGAGTCTGTACTGTAAGAGCGGTCACACTGTGGAGTCTCTACTGTAAGAGCAGTCACACTGTGGAGTCTCTACTGTAAGAGCGGTCACACTGTGGAGTCTCTACTGTAAGAGCTGTCACACTGTGGAGTCTCTACTGTGAGAGCGGTCACACTGTGGAGTCTCTACTGTAAGAGCGGTCACACCATTGAGTCTCTACTGTAAGAGCGGTCACACTATGGAGTCTCTGCTGTAAGAGCGGTCACACTGTGGAGTCTCTACTGTAAGAGCGGTCACACTGTGGAATCTCTACTGTAAGAGCAGTCACACTAAGGAGTCTCTACTTTAAAAGCGGTCACATCTGGTTTTTGATTATCAAATAGAAAGATTTCCTGTTATGTTGCAATTCTCTATTTTGCCACTTGAGGATTTTAGAATTTCTAGCAATATTTTACCAAGTAAACATACAGTTATTTTATTACAAAAATAGTTGAAAAACAAGGATGTTGCTTCACTCCTGGCATATGCCACTGGCATTAGGCACTTGGCAGGGGCTCATGTGAACCTAATTTTGGGTTCTGGATCTTGTCCCTCTTACAACATGAAGGGAAGTTTGAACCGATACAACATCCTTTGTAGGTCCGGATAAATATCTGCTACCTAATACTTCTCCTAAATAGAACAGGAATCAAAGGCGGCTTCTCTAAGATCCAGATCGATGTCAGTCTACCAGACAGGGAACACTATGTATCCAGCTACCTGCAAGGAGTCTTAACTCAATTTACTATATTTATGTTGTGCTTGTTTCGTATTTTGGTTAGATTCATTAATTCTTATGAAATAGAAAAAAAACTTTTAAAATTGAGCAAAACATGTTTTTATGTGGACACTGAAAAAAGTTTAAAGTTTAAAGACTTCTTCACCCATATACTTTATAGACAGTGATACAAACTTTCTAAAATTTAACTTAGCGTCTGTTGCACTTACATTACATTTTTATTATGTGGTGATATTGAGTTACTTCCTGTATTATTCTCGTGCTTGAATCACTATTTTACTGATCCTGTACTGATCCTCAGTTATATCCTGTATTATACTCCAGAGCTGCACTCACTATTCTGCTGGTGCAGTCACTGTGTACATACATTACATTACTGATCCTGAGTTACATCCTGTATTATACTCCAGAGCTGCACTCACTATTCTGCTGATGAAGTCACTGTGTATACACATTACATTACTGATCCTGAGTTACATCCTGTATTATACTCCAGAGCTGCACTCACTATTCTGCTGGTGCAGTCACTGAGTACATACATTACATTACTGATCCTGAGTTACATTCTGTATTATACTCCAGAGCTGCACTCACTATTCTGCTGGTGCAGTCACTGTGTACATAGATTACATTACTGATCCTGAGTTACATCCTGTATTATACTCCAGAGCTGCACTCACTATTCTGCTTGTGCAGTCACTGTGTACATACATTACATTACTGATCCTGAGTTACATCCTGTATTATACCCCAGAGCTGCACTCACTATTCTGCTTGTGCAGTCACTGTGTACATACATTACATTACTGATCCTGAGTTACATCCTGTATTATACTCCAGAGCTGCACTCACTATTCTGCTGGTGCAGTCACTGTGTACATACATTACATTACTGATCCTGAGTTACATCCTGTATTATACTCCAGAGCTGCACTCACTATTCTGCTTGTGCAGTCACTGTGTACATACATTACATTACTGATCCTGAGTTACATCCTGTATTATACCCCAGAGCTGCACTCACTATTCTGCTTGTGCAGTCACTGTGTACATACATTACATTACTGATCCTGAGTTACATCCTGTATTATACTCCAGAGCTGCACTCACTATTCTGCTTGTGCAGTCACTGTGTACATACATTACATTACTGATCCTGAGTTACATCCTGTATTATACCCCAGAGCTGCACTCACTATTCTGCTTGTGCAGTCACTGTGTACATACATTACATTACTGATCCTGAGTTACATCCTGTATTATACTCCAGAGCTGCACTCACTATTCTGCTGGTGCAGTCACTGTGTACATACATTACATTACTGATCCTGAGTTACATCCTGTATTATACTCCAGAGCTGCACTCACTATTCTGCTTGTGCAGTCACTGTGTACATACATTACATTACTGATCCTGAGTTACATCCTGTATTATACCCCAGAGCTGCACTCACTATTCTGCTTGTGCAGTCACTGTGTACATACATTACATTACTGATCCTGAGTTACATCCTGTATTATACTCCAGAGCTGCACTCACTATTCTGCTTGTGCAGTCACTGTGTACATACAGTACATTACTGATCCTGAGTTACATCCTGTATGGTAGGCACGGTACTGTATAAGGAATGTGCCTCTGACTGCAGAGCCCTTTAAGGGATAGCTAGAGGGGAAAACTGTGCAGTGCCCAATTCCCCCCTCCCACTACTTTCCCAGGTGATGTCATGATCGGGACGCCCAGCGGACCAGCCCGGGAGGGGAGTCAGGCCATACCCTCAGGGGTTAAATTCTAGTGCCGGGGCCGGATTCTCCCTCTTTCTCCCCGGCTGACCTTTGGAAGCGGTTGTCCCACCCGCCCTCCCTTATGAACTTGTAATTGTACTGTGTTGTTACTTTGTAATTGTCCTAAATTATTCAAAAAAAAAAAAAAAAGAAAAACACAAAAATCTTGACGTTCTTTTTTTACACGTCACAGCGGTAGGTAGAGGGGGGCAAAGGTTCGTAACCTCTCATCGGCTTGCTGGCCCAGCGGTCGTCGGCTGGGGCCTTCAGCAATGAGTCCGTTGCGAAATGTAATTGCCCTTCTCTACTTTGCAAAATAAACTGTGACCGACCTGTTCAACCCATCCAGGCTTGTCGGTATCTTTTATTACGGAGTGGTGGGACGGGGGAAGGCACGGTTTACGACACACGGGTCTCTGCAGTCTTATACTCCAGAGCTGCACTCACTATTCTGCTGATGAAGTCACTGTGTATACACATTACATTACTGATCCTGAGTTACATCCTGTATTATACTCCAGAGCTGCACTCACTATTCTGCTGGTGCAGTCACTGAGTACATACATTACATTACTGATCCTGAGTTACATCCTGTATTATACTCCAGAGCTGCACTCACTATTCTTCTGATGAAGTCACTGTGTACACACATTACATTACTGATCCTGAGTTACATCCTGTATTATACTCCAGAGCTGCACTCACTATTCTGCTGGTGCAGTCACTGAGTACATACATTACATTACTGATCTTGAGTTACATTCTGTTTTATACTCCAGAGCTGCACTCACTATTCTGCTGGTGTAGTCACTGTGTACATACATTACATTACTGATCCTGAGTTACATCCTGTATTATACTCCAGAGCTGCACTCACTATTCTGCTGGTGCAGTCACTGAGTACATACATTACATTACTGATCCTGAGTTACATTCTGTATTATACTCCAGAGCTGCACTCACTATTCTGTTGGTGCAGTCACTGTGTACATACATTACATTACTGATCCTGAGTTACATCCTGTATTATACTCCAGAGCTGCACTCACTATTCTGCTGGTGCAGTCACTGTGTACATACATTACATTACTGATCCTGAGTTACATCCTGTATTATACTCCAGAGCTCCACTCACTATTCTGCTGGTGCAGTCATTGTGTACATACATTACATTACTGATCCTGAGTTACATCCTGTATTATACTCCAGAGCTGCACTCAGCCACTCAATATTCTGCTGGTGCAGTCACTGTGTACATACATTACATTACTGATCCTGAATTACATCCTGTATTATACTCCAGAGCTGCACTCACTATTCTGCTGGTGGAGTCACTGTGTACATACATTACATTACTGATCCTGAGTTACACCCTGTATTATACTCCAGAGCTGCACTCACTATTCTGCTGGTGCAGTCACTGTGTACATACATTACGTTACTGATCCTGAGTTACATCCTGCATTATACTCCAGAGCTGCACTCACTATTCTGCTGGTGCAGTCACTGTGTACATACATTACTGATCCTGAGTTACCTCCTGTATTATACGCAAGAGCTGCACTCACTATTCTGCTGGTGCAGTCACTGTGTACATACATTACATTACTGATCCTGAGTTACATCCTGTATTATACCCCAGAGCTGCACTCACTATTCTGCTGGTGCAGTCACTGTGTACATACATTAGGTTACTGATCCTGAGTTACATCCTGCATTATACTCCAGAGCTGCACTCACTATTCTGCTGGTGCAGTCACTGTGTACATACATTACATTACTGATCCTGAGTTACATCCTGTATTATACGCAAGAGCTGCACTCACTATTCTGCTGGTGCAGTCACTGTGTACATACATTACATTACTGATCCTGAGTTACATCCTGTATTATACCCCAGAGCTGCACTCGCTATTCTGCTGGTGCAGTCACTGTGTACATACATTACATTACTGATCCTGAGTTACATCCTGTATTATACCCCAGAGCTGCACTCGCTATTCTGCTGGTGCAGTCACTGTGTTCATGCATTACATTACTGATCCTAAGTTACATCCTGTATTATATTCCAGAGCTGCACTCACTATTCTGCTGGTGCAGTCACTGTGTACATACATTACATTACTGATCCTGAGTTACATCCTGTATTATACGCAAGAGCTGCAGTCACTATTCTGCTGGAATTCCTCTTTGCAGTGTTACTATGAATGACTGATATATGCTGCAGAATAAAGAAACAGTGATTTGAGGAGTTGATTTCTGCATGGAAGAATCCCATTTTTCTATGTGACCTTGATAAGGAAACTGTTGACCCCGCCGTAAATATCTAAAGTTATAAAATCACGATAGAGATCGGTGTGGATCATAAATACTGAGTGGGGTGGATATTACACAGAACATGACAACAGATAAGACCTTGACCCACCTGCAAGGTTTCTTCCTCATTCCAGAATATTCCTGGTGATATGAATAGCTGGGAGCATTGTGAAGAGCAGTTACAGATAGTTGTCGCCCCTGCTACCCACGCTCTCGTCCTGTTGCCTGCACGCTGGTCCTGCTGCCCTTGCTCTGGTCCTGCCACCAGTCATCTGGTCCTGCTGCCTGTACTCTGGTACTGCTGCCTGTGCTCTGGTCCTGCAGCCTGTGCTCTGGTCCTGCTGCTCGCGCTCTGATCTTGCTGCCCGTGCTCTGGTCCTGCCACCAGTCATCTGGTCCTGCTGCCTGTACTCTGGTCCTGCTGCCCATGCTCTGGTACTGCTGCCTGTGCTCTGGTCCTGCAGGACACGCTCTGATCTTGCTGCATGTGCTCTGGTCCTGCTGCCCGTGCTGTGGTAATGCTACCCATGCTCTGATCCTGCAGCCTGCGCTCTGGTCCTGCTGCCTGTGCTCTGGTCCTGCTGCCCATGCTCTGATCTTGTGGCCCATGCTCTGGTCCTGCTGCCCATGCTCTGGTCCTGCTGCCAGTCCTCTGGTCCTGCTGCCCGCCCTCTGGTCCTGCTGCCCATGCTTTGGTCCTGCTGCCAGTCCTCTGGTCCTGCTGCCCACCCTCTGGTCCTGCTGCCCATGCTCTGGTCCTGCTGCCTGCACTCTGGTCATGCTGCCCATGCTCTGATCTTGTGGCCCATGCTCTGGTCCTGCTGCCTGCCCTCTAATCCTGCTGCCTGCTCTCTGGTCCTGCTGCCTGCTCTCTGGTCCTTCTGCCTGTGCTCTGGTTCTGCTGCGTGTGCTCTGGTCCTGCTGCTAGTCCTCTGGTCCCACTGCCCGCCCTCTGGTCCTGCTGCCTGTGCTCTGGTCCTACTGCCTGCACTCTGGTCCTGCTGCCCATGCTCTGGTCCTGCTGCCCGTGCTCTGTTCTTGCTGCCCACCCTCTGGTCCTGCTGCCGGCCCTCTGGTCCTACTGCCTGTACTCTGATCCTGCTGCCCGCCCTCTAGTCCTGCTGCCCATGCTCTGGTCCTGCTGCCCACACTCTGGTCCTACTGCCTGCGCTGTGGTCCTGCTGCCCACACTCTGGTCCTACTGCCTGCGCTGTGGTCCTGCTGCCCACACTCTGGTCCTGCTGCCCATGCTCTGGTCCTACTGCCTGCACTGTGGTCCTGCTGCCCGCCTTCTGGTACTACTGCCTGCGCTGTGGTCCTGCTGCCCACACTCTGGTCCTGCTGCCCATGCTCTGGTCCTACTGCCTGCACTGTGGCCCTGCTGCCCGCCCTCTGGTATTACTGCCTGAGCCCATGCTCTGGTCCTGCTTCCTGTGCTCTGGTCCTGCAGCCCATGCTCTGGACCTGCTGCTCGCAACCTGATCCTTCTGCCTGTGCTCTGGTTCTGCTGCCCGTGCCCTGGTATCAGTGGAATGGCAAGTCTTAGGCACCAGCTGCACATGTCCTCTGGCAGTTTCCACATCTGATGTTCAGTACAGCAATTCTGTCTGTCTTAGGCTACTTTCACACTAGCGTCGTGCACTGCACGTCGCAATGCGTCGTTGTGGAGAAAAAACGCATCCTGCAAAGTTGTCTGCAGGATGCGTTTTTTCTCCATAGACTTTTATTAGCGACGCATTGCGACGCAGTGCCACACGTCGCAACCGTCGTGCGACGGTTGCGTCGTGTTTTGGCGCACCGCCACCACAAAAAAACATTGCATGTAACTTTTTTGTGCGGCGGGACCGCCATTTTCGACTGCGCATGCGCGGCCGAAACTCCACCCCCTCCTCCCCGGACCTTACAATGAAGCGTCTTAAGACTGCTTCCGCTGCCAACGTCGGGCATTTTCTTCACAGTATGCGTCGGTATGTCGGGCCGACGCTAGTGTGAAAGCAGCCTTAGGGGCCATTTGTGATTGTGGCTTCAAAAGGCTTTGTAAATTGATAACAGGGGGCATTTATGGGGGCTACATGTTACATAGTTGCCATGTATAGCGTATATATTATTAATTGCCAAACTTATTGGTAAATACCTTCTGATGTTGGACATCATCCATTGAGACATCTTACTTTTTTAAATGGTGTTCCTGAAGTTGCCTTAATCACCTAGATAATTCCACACACTCACTGCCCTAACTGTAAAGAACCCTTTCCTATACTGATGTCCGTCATGATAACCCCTTAGTTGTTTGTTTCTGTCTACAATGCACCACTCTTTGGTAGAAGTCTGGGGAGCACATGGCTCATGTTGGGGTTAGATTGGCCGCCATGAGTGAACAAAAACCATTGACGACCTTGGTGATGTATCTGCAGCGCCCCAGAGTCCTGGTCGTTGCAGTGCTGTGGCTTCGCCGCTAAGGGGAGCCATGGTACGTTCGATGGCACCGAAGGAGTTCCTCCAATCAGGTATCACAGACACCAATATGTTTCACAGCTGGGCCTCCGGGGGGAGCTAAGGGTGCTATTCATTAGGCCACTCCCCACCATAGTGGGTAAACTGGGGGTCAGGCAGGAAGTTAGTGAGAACGCTGACGGGATTGAACGGAGCAACACCCTGTGGCAGGGGGTGTTGTGAAGGGAGAGACTGTAGGGTCTCTGCCAGGGGTGGGATCCTGGCAGAGGCTTGGCATTGAAAGAACGTAACGGGTCCGCGCAGGCTCCTGGAAGCGGCGGGACTCAAGAAAGGACTAGAAGCGAGATAGATTGTGCTGAGTGAGAAACGAGATCAAGCAGAAGGAGAATACCAGCAGGGGTTTTGTTGAAAGAGGCAGCACCTTGCTGAGGCGCATTACCGGTGGCCGGAACGCCGAGGGAGTGGATTAGAATACAGCTTCAAGCCATACTCCAAACAGCGGCAGGACAGTCGGTCTCAGGCGGGCTGTCTACCACATATCACCTATGAAGTCTTGGGGGGCAATTGCGGGAGAGGGGCGACTCTAGGGTCCCGGAAGAACTCCAGGCCTACCTGACAAACGGGTGCCATTCCAACCTGAATACAGGGAAGGGGTGGATTACAGAGGAACATCAAATCGAGTTGTGAGGGAACTTAAGAAACAGACACAACCGTTGTGGGGTTACTTTCCGTGAGCACAGCAGGGAAGGACTACAACACATAGCGCTAGAAGGAAGGCACAGATTTCCACCTGAGAGGAGAACTCTGGAGGTGCCATTGGACCGGCCGGACTTGCGTAGCCTGGTGAACCGTGTTCTGGACTGAGGACTCAGAGATCTCCAGTAAAGAGGTAAAGAGACTGCAACCTGGTGTCCTCGTTATTTACCGCGACTTACACCCCACAACCGCACCGCTACATCGCTACCATTACTACCACCTATTGCACCGGACGTCCCCCACTGACGGACAGGGCCACGGACCGGGCCTAGCCACCGTGACAACCCCGAGACTGAGAACTAGAGGCCCGGCTCCGGGTACCCCTCGGCCCTGCGGCGGTGTGGGGGCGTGCCGCAGACTTGGCGTCACGAACAGGATCTACTTAAGCCTGAAGAATCAGGTCATGTGTGCCTAGAGACTGTGATTTGTTGTGCTTGGACTGTACTTTATTGTAAGACTGTGCTGCGCCATTAGCCGCCAAAAGTTCCCGCCAAAAGGCGCCGCCATTGCTACACCCAAGGGGAAGGAGGGCGTGTTATGGGCGGAGACTCCCAGTGTGGCGCGAGAAATGGCTACCGCCCCCTGCACTTCTGGCTGCAGAGGAATGACCTGCCCCAAAGCAGAAGAGAAACACCCCTTGATATGCAACGGCGAGAGGCTGGTGACGGAGAAGCCCGACCTCAGAGAAATGGCGGAGTTAGGTGCATGCACTGCCAGCGACTATCAGGTGGCGATGATGAACGGCGAGTGCCTGAGCGAGGAAGAAGCGGTTCAGGCCTGCCTTTCTTCACCGGAGATGGACCGGAAGCCTGCGGATCCGACAGCGAAGCTACGTCCACCAATCCTGACCTCGGAGTTAGAGGAGGAGGAACCACAGCAAGCGGAGCGGAGTCCGAGCATCCCATTGGAGGAGCCCCGGTCCGGGCTGCAGCAGACTCCAGCGTCCTCGTTAATGGACCAGAGCGACGCCGGTGGAACCACATCAGGCGCAGGTATGGGCGGCGCCCCTACTCCCCTGGACGGTTCTGCTCTCCCGACCGATCCTCCCCACAACAGTAACCCCGCGTTTACAATCGACCGGGCGGTTCTCACCCCCGGCGCGTTGGGGAAGTTGTTACCACCATTGCCAACCAGGTGGGGAGAGCCCATAGAAATGGACCCAGGAGGGGTGATGTTCCGATGGGATGTTCCCTGGGTCGAGCAGGATGGGATTCCAATGGAAGGTCTCACTATTGCGATACTTACCTGGGACCAATACAAACAATGCGTGCTCCAGCATTGGGGGCAGCGCACTGAAGTTGAAAAACGGGAACTGCAGGGCAAAAAAAATGATCTATGATGGGACGGATGCTGTCAGGCGAGGGACGGTGGCGGCATTCCACCCAAAGAAGGGGTGGGGTTCCATTTGGGAGTCGGGTCTACCTACTGGCATCTTCGTTGCCGGCTACGATGTGGAGACTCCCTGCTGTGATCGAGAAGGTGAACCACTCCGGGAGGGGGATCAGGTGACGTATACCCGTCACTGGAACACACAAGGATGGCGTGCCCGGAAAGTTCAGCGATACGAGTCTGAGAGAATGGCACCTGTGGCCCCAACTGTGGTCAATCCAGGGCTGCCAGACCTTGTTACTGTTTCCACTGTACGCTTTGTAGCAGCTCCTGAACTTGCCGACAGAGTTAGGCTTCAAATTCAGACAGCAGGCGACCAGGTGGTCCCTGCGGAGCTTGCCGCTGGTGTCCGTGCTACAGTGGCCGGGGTTCAGGAACCCAAGCCACCAGAAGAAGAATAAACCTCGATACCATGAAAATGTAAATAGTTACTGTTTGTTCTTTTAAGTTGCTGCTAAACCTGTCCAGGGTTAATGGATCCCTTTGTTGACCCGGGATCCCCTTTGTTTGTTTTTCTTTTTCTTGAAGTTTTTGCACCAAGTAAGGGCCCCTTCACACTGGTCGATTCTGCTACGATTACGACGCATTTGCGTCATATTCGACATCGCAGTACGAGCTCGTAGCCAGCGGTCACACTCTACGATGTTAACGCTTTTTCTGACGTAGTTGCGATGTGAACGTCACGCGTCGCAATCGTACGCTACCCTTCACACCGCCATAGTCCTACGACTCCGAGCGTGACGTATTACCAGCATGGGCGTGCTAAAACGTCACGCCCAATCAGGAGACAGGTATGCGGAAGCCCAACCCACGTAGTCGCATTACGAGCTCGTATGACCGCCGTCACATACTACGATTTCGACCGCCACAGCGAGACATTTACGACGAAAGAAAGTTCTGCTCTTTCTTTCACATCGTACGATGCTGGGCTGCGTCGCAAATCGTAACGCCATGTCACACTTTGCAACCTCGGAACGAGGACGGATAAACGTCACAAATCGAACGCTCGTTCAGACTTTGATTGCACAGTGTGAAGGGGCCCTTACACAAACTGCAGTAATCATGGACTGTGCATGATTCGAACTTTCTTTTGTAAATAGTTTGCACCTTCTTAAAGGTGCTCCCTACTGGTTTTAGCCAAAGACACTTTGCGAAGATATTTGCCCTATTGGTTTGAGCCAAAGACACTTTGTGAAGATACCTTTCCTACCGGTTCTAGTTAAAGACACTTTGCGAAGATACCATACCGGAACCTTTGCGTGGGCTGGTAGGCTGAGAAGACGAGCTACCTCAGAAAGACTTGGTCCCCTCTTAAAGGGGATGTGTGAAATTGAACTTGAGAAAGATACTGTTGCAGAACAGTAATGTGATAATGAAGCTTGAAAAAGAAATGTAACTGTTTTACATGCTAAGTTATATGTGAGGGCAGCACGGTGGCGCAGTGGTTAGCACAGCAGCCTTGCAGCGCTGGAGTCCTGGGTTCTAATCCCACCTTGGACAACATCTGCAAAGAGTTTGTATGTTCTCTCCGTGTTTGCGTGGGTTTCCTCCGGGCACTCCGGTTTCCTCCCACATTCCAAAGACATACTGATAGGGAATTTAGATTGTGAGCCCCATTGGGGACAGCGATGATAATGTGTGCAAACTGTAAAGCGCTGCGTAATATGTTAGCGCTATATAAAAATAAAGATTATTATTATTATTATATGTGTTGAATTTGTTGAAATGTGAAATCTAAATAATGTTTTGCAGAAAGAAAAGATGCAGAGAGCCCGTAGGGGTAGAGATAGAGATCTGCATAGCTGAAAGTAAGGAAGTAATGATGAAGGTGAGGATAGAAGGTCAACCCTGCGTCCCCATAGAAAGTTACTTTGTTACTAAGGACAGAAGGCGAACCCGTAGGGGTTAGAGAGTGAGTCCTTAAAGGAGCCGAGTAGAGCGGGCTCAGAGTTCTTTAAACGAAAGGAATGTTATGTCTATACTATGTATAGTAGCGAAAGGCAGTAGGCCCTGGCTGAACGGGGCGGTCCTGTAAAAGAAAGGAGAGGCAGTAGGTCTGGTGCCATAGGGACAGGCGGTCCTGCAGGTTCAAAGTAGGAGAATGTGAAGTTACCTTACCCTGTAATGTGATTATAGGAAGGCCTTTGGTAAACTAAGAGTGTATGTTTCTTAAAGGCAATGTTAATTTATTGTTCCAGAATTTGCACTAAGTAGAATACCCGGTTGGGTAACAGGAGTTATGTATAGCCTGTAATTTATAAAGTTGACTATGTTTGTAACGTTAAAAGTGTCCTCACCTCCCATAAAGGGAAGCCTGTTCAAGTATACTTATTGTTTTGCACTCAACAAAATTGTATGTCTTTTTGCTAATCTGTATTGTTGTTTTTCTTCCCAGTCCCGGAGTACTGTGTTTAACCAGGGGGGAGTGCAGCGCCCCAGAGTCCTGGTCGTTGCAGTGCTGTGGCTTCGCCGCTAAGGGGAGCCATGGTACGTTCGATGGCACCGAAGGAGTTCCTCCAATCAGGTATCACAGACACCAATATGTTTCACAGCTGGGCCTCCGGGGGGAGCTAAGGGTGCTATTCATTAGGCCACTCCCCACCATAGTGGGTAAACTGGGGGTCAGGCAGGAAGTTAGTGAGAACGCTGACGGGATTGAACGGAGCAACACCCTGTGGCAGGGGGTGTTGTGAAGGGAGAGACTGTAGGGTCTCTGCCAGGGGTGGGATCCTGGCAGAGGCTTGGCATTGAAAGAACGTAACGGGTCCGCGCAGGCTCCTGGAAGCGGCGGGACTCAAGAAAGGACTAGAAGCGAGATAGATTGTGCTGAGTGAGAAACGAGATCAAGCAGAAGGAGAATACCAGCAGGGGTTTTGTTGAAAGAGGCAGCACCCTGCTGAGGCGCAATACCGGTGGCCGGAACGCCGAGGGAGTGGATTAGAATACAGCTTCAAGCCATACTCCAAACAGCGGCAGGACAGTCGGTCTCAGGCGGGCTGTCTACCACATATCACCTATGAAGTCTTGGGGGGCAATTGCGGGAGAGGGGCGACTCTAGGGTCCCGGAAGAACTCCAGGCCTACCTGACAAACGGGTGCCATTCCAACCTGAATACAGGGAAGGGGTGGATTACAGAGGAACATCAAATCGAGTTGTGAGGGAACTTAAGAAACAGACACAACCGTTGTGGGGTTACTTTCCGTGAGCACAGCAGGGAAGGACTACAACACATAGCGCTAGAAGGAAGGCACAGATTTCCACCTGAGAGGAGAACTCTGGAGGTGCCATTGGACCGGCCGGACTTGCGTAGCCTGGTGAACCGTGTTCTGGACTGAGGACTCAGAGATCTCCAGTAAAGAGGTAAAGAGACTGCAACCTGGTGTCCTCGTTATTTACCGCGACTTACACCCCACAACCGCACCGCTACATCGCTACCATTACTACCACCCAGGGCCGGACTGGGACTAAAATTCAGCCCTGGCATTTGAAGTTACACAGGCCCACTTGTCACATGGTGACTGTATAATATCTTTGTACACTTGTAGGCAGGGCCGGTTTTAGGCAAAGTGGGGCCCTAGGCAAAGTTTAAAATGGGTCCCCAAATGCTAACATATTGCACATCACACAGAAGCCTTTCTGTTGTATTTACGTGCGCTGAGTTCAGGCCGCTAAACGAGTTTGATCGACAATACTGAAGTTGTTCAACGCTTGTTTCCCGGCCTCTTTCCACCAGCTGAGGAATAATGATGAGACAGAACGATCACTAATAGATCACCATACAGTATCATGTTTTCAGCAGCACATCTACAGTTTACACTGGCAATGTGCTGCTGACAACAAGGCTTTTTGTTCCAGCAAAAACAATCCGAATATTCAGCATTTTACTTGTTTAGTAAAATACACCCCATAGTCCTCCATATATTATAATGTGCTCCATAGTCCTCCATATAGTATAATACACTCCCTATAGTCCTCCATATATTAAAATACACTGCTCAGTCCTCCACATAGTATAATACACTCCTCATAGTCCTCCATATAGCATAATACAATCCTCATAGTGCTCCATATAGTATAATGCACCGCCACAGTCATCCATGTAGTACAATTCACTTCCCATAGTATAATGCACCCCATAGTTCTTCATATAGTATAACGTATTCCCCATAGTCCTCGATACAGTATAATGCAGCCCACATATAGTATAATGCAGCCACCCCAGAGTATAATGCAGCCACCCCAGAGTATAATGCAGCCACCCCAGAGTATAATGCAGCCACCCCACAGAGTATAATGCAGCCACCCCAGAGTATGTAACCCCCATAGAATATAATACAGCCCACCTCCCCATAATATATAATGTAGCCCCCCATAGAATATAATGCAGCCCCCCATAGTATATAACGCAGCCTCCCCCATAGAATATAATATACCCCCACAATAGTATATAACACAGCCACATAGTACATAACATGGCCTCCCCCATAGAATATAATATACTCCCCATAGTATATAGCAAAGCCCGCATATTATATAGCACAAACCGCATAGTATACAGCACAGCCTGCATACTATAGCACAGCTCGCGTAGGAGATAACACAGCCCACACAGCAGTATTCAGCACAGACCACACAGTAGTATACAGCACAGACCACACAGTAGTATACAGCACAGCCCACGTAGAAGTATACAGCACAGTCCACACAGTAGTATACAGCACAGCCCACAGAGTAATATATACAGCACAGCCCACAAAGTAATATATACAGCACAGCCCACAAAGTAATATATACAGCACAGCCCACAGAGAACTATACACAGCACAGCCCACAGAGAACTATATACAGCACAGCCCACAGAGAACTATATAAAGCACAGCCCAGAGTACTATATACAGCACAGCCCAGAGTACTATATAAAGCACAGCCCAGAGAGTACTATATACAGCACAGCCCAGAGAGTACTATATACAGCACAGCCCAGAGAGTACTATATACAGCACAGCCCAGAGAGTACTATATACAGCACAGCCCAGAGAGTACTATATACAGCACAGCCCACAGAGTACTATATACAGCACAGCCCACAGAGTACTATATACAGCACAGCCCACAGAGTACTATATACAGCACAGCCCACAGAGTACTATATACAGCACAGCCCACAGAGTACTATATACAGCACAGCCCACAGAGTACTATATACAGCACAGCCCACAGAGTACTATATACAGCACAGCCCACAGAGTACTATATACAGCACAGCCCACAGAGAACTATATACAGCACACAGTAGTATACAGCACAGAGCACAGCCCACAGAGAACTATATACAGCCCACAGTAGTATACAGCACAGAGCACAGCCCACAGAGAACTATATACAGCACAGAGCACAGCCCAGAGAACTATATACAGCCCACAGTAGCATACAGCACAGAGCACAGCCCACAGAGAACTATATACAGCACAGAGCACAGCCCACAGAGAACTATATACAGCCCACAGTAGCATACAGCACAGACCACACAGTAGTATACAGCACAGCCCATGTAGAAGTATACAGCACAGTCCACACAGTAGTATACAGCACAGCCCACAGAGTAATATATACAGCACAGCCCACAAAGTAATATATACAGCACAGCCCACAAAGTAATATATACAGCACAGCCCACAGAGAACTATATACAGCACAGCCCACAGAGAACTATATACAGCACAGCTCACAGAGAACTATATAAAGCACAGCCCAGAGTACTATATACAGCACAGCCCAGAGTACTATATAAAGCACAGCCCAGAGAGTACTATATACAGCACAGCCCAGAGAGTACTATATACAGCACAGCCCAGAGAGTACTATATACAGCACAGCCCACAGAGTACTATATACAGCACAGCCCACAGAGTACTATATACAGCACAGCCCACAGAGTACTATACACAGCACAGCCCACAGAGTACTATATACAGCACAGCCCACAGAGTACTATATACAGCACAGCCCACAGAGAACTATATACAGCACACAGTAGTATACAGCACAGAGCACAGCCCACAGAGAACTATATACAGCCCACAGTAGTATACAGCACAGAGCACAGCCCACAGAGAACTATATACAGCTCACAGCAGTATACAGCACAGAGCACAGCCCACAGAGAGCTATATACAGCCCACAGCAGTATACAGCACAGAGCACAGCCCACAGAGAACTATATACAGCCCACAGCAGTATACAGCACAGAGCACAGCCCACAGAGAACTATATACAGCCCACAGCAGTATACAGCACAGAGCACAGCCCAGAGAACTATATACAGCCCACAGCAGTATACAGCACAGAGCACAGCCCACAGAGAACTATATACAGCCCACAGCAGTATACAGCACAGAGCACAGCCCACAGAGAACTATATACAGCCCACAGCAGTATACAGCACAGAGCACAGCCCACAGAGAACTATATACAGCCCACAGCAGTATACAGCACAGAGCACAGCCCACAGAGAACTATATACAGCCCACAGCAGTATACAGCACAGAGCACAGCCCACAGAGAGCTATATACAGCACAGAGCACAGCCCACAGAGAACTATATACAGCCCACAGTAGTATACAGCACAGAGCACAGCCCACAGAGAACTATATACATCCCACAGCAGTATACAGCACAGAGCACAGCCCACAGAGAACTATATACAGCCCACAGCAGTATACAGCACAGAGCACAGCCCACAGAGAACTATATATAGCACAGAGCACACAGTAGTATACAGCACAGAGCACAGCCCACAGAGAACTATATACAGCCCACAGTAGTATACAGCACAGAGCACAGCCCACAGAGAACTATATACATCCCACAGCAGTATACAGCACAGAGCACAGCCCACAGAGAACTATATACAGCCCACAGCAGTATACAGCACAGAGCACAGCCCACAGAGAACTATATACAGCCCACAGTAGTATACAGCACAGAGCACAGCCCACAGAGAACTATATATAGCACAGAGCACACAGTAGTATACAGCACAGAGCACAGCCCACAGAGAGCTATATACAGCCCACAGCAGTATACAGCACAGAGCACAGCCCACAGAGAACTATATACAGCCCACAGTAGTATACAGCACAGAGCACAGCCCACAGAGAACTATATATAGCACAGAGCACACAGTAGTATACAGCACAGAGCACAGCCCACAGAGAGCTATATACAGCCCACAGCAGTATACAGCACAGAGCACAGCCCACAGAGAGCTATATACAGCCCACAGTAGTATACAGCACAGAGCACAGCCCACAGAGAACTATATACAGCCCACAGCAGTATACAGCACAGAGCACAGCCCACAGAGAACTATATACAGCCCACAGTAGTATACAGCACAGAGCACAGCCCACAGAGGACTATATACAGCCCATAGCAGTATACAGCACAGAGCACAGCCCACAGAGAACTATATACAGCCCACAGCAGTATACAGCACAGAGCACAGCCCACAGAGAACTATATACAGCCCACAGCAGTATACAGCACAGAGCACAGCCCACAGAGAACTATATACAGCCCACAGCAGTATACAGCACAGAGCACAGCCCACAGAGAACTATATACAGCCCACAGCAGTATACAGCACAGAGCACAGCCCACAGAGAACTATATACAGCCCACAGCAGTATACAGCACAGAGCACAGCCCACAGAGAACTATATACAGCCCACAGTAGTATACAGCACAGAGAACAGCCCAGAGAGAACTATATACAGCCCACAGTAGTATACAGCACAGAGCACAGCCCACAGAGAACTATATACAGCCCACAGCAGTATACAGCACAGAGCACAGCCCACAGAGAACTATATACAGCCCACAGCAGTATACAGCACAGAGCACAGCCCACAGAGAACTATATACAGCCCACAGCAGTATACAGCACAGAGCACAGCCCACAGAGAACTATATACAGCCCACAGCAGTATACAGCACAGAGCACAGCCCACAGAGAACTATATACAGCCCACAGCAGTATACAGCACAGAGCACAGCCCACAGAGAACTATATACAGCCCACAGCAGTATACAGCACAGAGCACAGCCCACAGAGAACTATATACAGCCCACAGCAGTATACAGCACAGCCCACAGAGAACTATATACAGCCCACATCTCTTCTCTTCCTCCCCTCACCTCCTCCGAGAATGGCCCCACAGTCCAGAAAAAAAAAAAACTCTCCTCACCTCTCCTCGTGCCCAGCGTTGCTTCCTGGTTCCTGCTCCTGTCTCAGCAGCTGCAGTCTGCCCGGGACACAGCAGGTGCGCGATGATATGACATCATCGCGCACCCGCAGTGTCAGAGGCAGAGCGGGGAATGATGGGAGAGGAGCGTCTGTAGACGCTCTCTCCTCCATCATTGCATTCAACTGTACCGGCGTCTATACGCCGGTATAGTTGAATGCGACGGCGGGGGCGGCGGATTGAGCGGCCCACCACTGGCACCGGCCCTTCTGGCATTTGCCAGAAGTGCCCTATGGCCAGTCCGGCCCTGCTACCACCTATTGCACCGGACGTCCCCCACTGACGGACAGGGCCACGGACCGGGCCTAGCCACCGTGACAACCCCGAGACTGAGAACTAGAGGCCCGGCTCCGGGTACCCCTCGGCCCTGCGGCGGTGTGGGGGCGCGCCGCATATCCATGCCACTTTGGGCTTGTGGGAAGATGGAAAAAGTGAACAACTGTGAGTCATTGGGATTTCATGATTGTGTATTCTTGCCGATGCCATTAAATATAGATGCTGCATGTTTAGATATCTGTTGTTGCTGCAGACGTCCAGGAGAGGATTGTGAGAAACTGCATGGGAAAATGATGTATGTCACAGCACAGAATGGCGCCATGTACAGAAATCACTTCACCTGATAAAACCGGGTGCCAGCAGTGCAAAGGTTAAAGGAGGGGGATAAGCAGAAGAGAGGGGTGTGTAGCATTTGGCTACTGGATATATTGCTAGACGTCATGTGGACTAGTTTAACAGCATTTATGATGCAATGTGCATCCATATAACAGGGTGTGTTATGTCTGGGAACTATAGGTCCCGGATAGATAAGGGTGAACCAGAACAGTTTGGGATCCGTACCAACACCTAGTGTTCGGGCGTGGACCCCGAACACTAACTTCTCCAGGAGGTCCGTGTTACTGTTCGGGTTCGGCACTCCAAACATCAGATGTTCCCCATGCTGCCATACGCATGACAGCGTGAGAAACACCGGTGACTCTGATCATTACCGCTGGTCAGAGAGCTGATTTTCTCACACTGTCAGATGACAGCGTGAGACAGCAACTCAGCTGTTAGCAGCGGTAAAAAGGTTACCTCCGGTCCCACATGTTGATGTGACATGTAATGAGTAAGTACTACTCCCATTATCCTACACCTGCTGTCGCTGATAACAGCGAGAGCAGGCACCCTTGATTGGAGTATTCATCAGTCGGCACCTGTGCTAAAAATACATTTAAAAAAAAATGACATGTGGTCCCTCTATTCTTGATAACCAGCACAGGCAAAATTGACAGCTGTGGGCTGCAACCCTCAACTGTCAGCTTTCCCATAGCTGGTTATCAAGAATAGAGGGGTCCCCACACTGTTTTTTTTTTAAATGATTTAAATAACTTAAACAGTGTGAGGTCACCCCCATTTTTGACAACCAGCCTTGCTAAAACAGACAGCTGCAGTCTGGTATTCTCAGAGTAGTAAGGGGCCATGGATATTGGCCCCCAGCCTAAAAATAGCAGCCATCAGTCACCCCAGAAAAGACGCATCTATTGTGCCAATTCTGGCACTTTGCTCGACTCTTCCTACTTGCCCTGATGTGTTGGCAAGTGGAGTAATGGTTGTGGGGTTGATCTCAGCTGTTTTATGGCATCAAACCCAGTGTTTAGTAATGGAGAGGCTTCTATAAGACACCCCCATTACTAACCCCATTGTTAAATTTTAAAAAAGACGCAGCCAGATTAAAGTTCTTTATTTGAAATAAATTACACAGACTCCTTTTTTTAAATAAAAATAAAAAACAAAGTTATATTCACCTTACACTTATTCCATTGAAGCCTTTGTCCCCAGTAAAAAAAAAAAAAATGAAAATAATAGGCAACCATATTCCTCACCTGTCCGAGGTGGAGATAAGCAATACTGTACCATACTGTAATACATCTCTGGATAACTGGTTTTCAACTGGAAAGGTGCCATGATGCAACTGTCCAGGCTGAAAGCCAGGACACATTGAGGTGCTGCGAGCACAGCTTCAGTGATGGACAGTGACATCATAGAGGTCACCACCGATCACTGTGGCTGCACTCCCACACTTCACCATGAACTGGAGCTGCATTCCCACTGGCAGTTCACTGAGCTGGGACGATGAACTACAGTGACCTCAATGAGATCACTGCAAGCACCGTGAAAAATTCTCACGGTGCTTGCGCTGATCTCATTGAGGTCACCGTAATTCATCGTCCCAGCTCAGTGAAGTGCCAGTGGAAATGCAGCTGCAGTGATCCATGGTTACCTCTATGATGTCATTGCTCGTCACTGCAGCTGTGCCTCATTGTGTCCTGGTTTTAAGCTTGGACGGTCACATCATGGAACCTTTCAGGTTGAAAAACAGTTATCGCAGAGATGGATTATGGCATGGGACAGTATTGCTAATGTTCACTTTGGACAGGTGAGGGATACGATTGTTTATTCTGATTTGTCTTTTTACAGGGGACAAGGGCTTCAATGGATTGGGTGTAAGGTGAGTATATGGTTGTTTATTATTTTCTGACTTTTACAGGGGTCAAGGGCTTCAATGGAATAGGCTTATTGTGAGTATAACTTTATTTTTTATTTTTTAATAAATGTGTAAAACAGGGTGTTGATTTTTATTTCAAATAAAGGATTTTATTCTTGCTGTGTTTATTTCCAAATTTACTAAGGGGTTAGTAGTGAGGGCATTTTATAGACCCCTCTCCATTACTAACCTCTGGGCTTGATCTCACCTAACAATACAAAGATGACATCAACCCCACAAATATTGCCCGACTTGCCACCACAGGGCAAGCGAGAAGAGCAAGGCTAAGCGCCAGATTTGGTGCATCAATTTGATGCACCATTTCTGGGGCAGCTGAAGGACTGATGTTCTTAGCTTGGGAGGAGGGCCAATTTCCCTCGCCCATTCCCTGGCTATTAATATCAGTCCTCAGTTATCTGTTTAGCCTTTGCTGGTTTGAAAAAATGGGGGGACCGTACATCATTTTTTTTCTGTGGTCCTCTCAGAAATAACCAGTAAAAGCTAACCAAATAGCTGTGAGCTGATATTAATAGCCTGGGAACCTTTAGGGATATTGCCCTCCTTCCCATAATATTAACATCAGCCCTCAGCTTTCGACTTTCTCTCTGCTGCTTATCAAAATTACAGGGGACCACCACGTATAACCAGCATTGGAAAAGCCCACGGTGTGGAGACTGATGTTAATATTCTGGGACAAGGGACAATATCCCAAAATGATCCCAGGCTGCTAATAACAGATCAAGGCTGTTTGCTTAGCCTTTCCTGATGAATTTACAGGGGGACTCCAGAAGAAAAATGACATAGGGTCCCCCTATAAATTGAAACCAGCAAAGACTAAACAGACAGCTGTGGGTTGATATTAATAGCCTGGGAAGGGGTCAGAGATATTTCCTCCCCAGGCCACCAACATCAGCTCTCAGCTGCCCCAGAAATTGAGCATCCATAAGATGCACTAAATCTGGTGCAAAGCCTCGCTCTACCCACTTACCCTTTGGTGGTGGAAAGTGAGGTAATCAGTTTGTGGTTGATGTCACCTTTGTATTGTCAGGTGACATTAATCCCAGGGGTTAGTAGTGGAGAGGCGTCTATAAGACACCCCCATTACCTAACCCCATAGCCATATTGTAAAAATGACACAACAAGAATAAAGTCCTTTATTTTTAATAAAAATCAACACCCTGTTTTACACATTTATTAAAAAAAAACCATAGTTATTCTCATGATACACCTATTCAATTGAAGCCCTTGTCCCCTTTTTTTAAAAAAAAATGAAAATAGTAGGAAAGCAAAATACTCACCTTATGCCTAATCCACCGATGCTCATGTCACCTGTAAAAAAATTTTTAAATAATAAACAACCATATCCCTCACCTGTCCGAAGAGCAGATAAGTCTCACTGTCCATGCCGTAATCCATATCTGTGATATATGGTTTTCAACATGAACGGTGCCATGATGTGACCGTCTACGCTGAAACCGAGGACAGAATGAGGTGCTGAAAGCACAGCTTCAGTGACGTGCGGTGGCCCACGCCGTTATTTTAATTTAATTCTTTATATTACACTGGGGGGACACAGCTGCTTCTGAATACAAATTCCATCTGTCTCCTGGCTACGTTGATCTCAGCGCAAGCAGGAAACAATGATGAGAGCTTCCTTTAGCAGCCGGATGGCACCAGGGAACAGCGCAAACTATACCACTTCTTCCCAGGCACCGGTACGTATCACCCTGATGACACACGGTCAGTATGAAAAACCTGACATGTTCGAACCACCATTGAATTCTATGGGTGTGCGTATGTCCGTATTTGCAGTCTTTAAAAAATGGACCGCATATGAATATAAAAAATCGCACGTGTGAAGAAGGCCTAGGACAGTGTTGTTTTTACAATTCAATCTGAAACAATTTGCAAAGGGGGATTGAAACCAAACCTCTAAAATAACAGCAAAGGAAGCCTAAGTCGATGGGGTAACAGGACATGATTTGTTTTACAGAATGGTACTTTACATGATTAAGATCTACTGATTAAAACAGGACATGATTGAGTTCTTCAGGTTGGAAAGTGTCACAATGAAGTTCTCCTGGTTGGTACATGACATGATTTAGTTCCACTAGGTGGTATATTACATGATTGAGTCCATATGGATGGCAGGGATCAAAATAGAGTTCTCCTGATTCGCAAGTGTCATGATTGAGTTTTCCTGGTTGACACGACATGATTTAGGTCTTCTGGTTGGCACATGATATGATATAGATCTTCTGGTTGGCACATGATATGATTTAGGTCTTCTGGTTGGCACATGATATGATTTAGGTCTTCTGGTTCTCCTGGTTGGCACATGATATGATATAGATCTTCTGGTTGGCACATGATATGATTTAGGTCTTCTGGTTGGCACATGACATGATTGAGTTCTCCTGTTCGGCACATGATATGATTTAGGTCTTCTGGTTGGCACATGGTATGATTTAGGTCTTCTGGTATCACAATGGTTTTACTGGGTGGCAAGTGTTAAGATTGTGTTCTCCTGACACGATTGCATTCTCCGGGTTGGCATGTATGTCCATCAGGTTCAACCAAGTTATGGGAAAAGACAAAGAAAGGGCACATGATCTAGTCTGCCCCGCCAAATTAGCTAATCATTCCCTCTTGACCACAATTGTCAATCTACTGGACCAAACATTCAGAAAACAACTTTATACATTTACTTACATTTATGTTATCTTCTCCTAAAAAAGCATCCACACCTTGTATGAAACCATCACTGGTTCCCACTGTGACCAGCCATTCAGCCGAACTATTCCACAGATTAATAGTTCTACTGGTAAAGAAGCCTCGTCTCCTCTGGAGATTGAAACTTTCTTTCTGCATGCAAGAAGGAGCGCCTCTTGTCATTTGAGGGGATTTTACTTGAAACACCTTTTGTTCATACTTTTTGTATTGGTTATTTATGAACTTGTACAAGTTAATCATGTCCTTCCACATAACTAACACTCTCCATGCCCTTTATCAGTTTTGTGGCTTTTCTTCGTACCTTTTCTATCTTCTGAGCCTACTTGCCGTGAACTGATGCCCAGAACTAAACTCCTTATTCCAGATGTGCACATTTCTACTGCTATGTGTTAATAAAATAATGCATGGCTCTATTATTAACAATATTGTGCTGGCCTTAGAAGCCGCTGATTGATATTGTGCTGTTATTTAGTCTGTGGTCTACAAGTACACTCAGATTCTTCCCTAAAAGTGACTCTCCTTGTTTCTCCACCTAGAACATATATTGGCCTCATATTATTAGTGCTGATATGATATGTACAATGTTACATTACTCCATATTGCACCTCTTCCACCTCACGGATGCCAAAATACTCAGTTTATCCAAGAAAAATATTTAGACGTGAGAGTCCTCAGTGGTTGATACCTTTGAATGGCTAACTGAAAAGATGGTAACAAATTGCAAGCTTTCGAGACTAAGTCTTAGAATTAGACTAAGTCTAAGTCTTAAGACTTAGTCTTAAGTCTAAGACTTAAGACTTAAGGTACCGTCACACTAAGCGACGCTGCAGCGATAGCGACAGCAATGCCGATCGCTGCAGCGTCGCTGTGTGGTCGCTGGAGAGCTGTCACACAGACCGCTCTCCAGCGACCAGCGATGCCGAGGTCCCCGGGTAACCAGGGTAAACATCGGGTTGCTAAGCGCAGGGCCGCGCTTAGTAACCCGATGTTTACCCTGGTTACCAGCGTAAAAGTTAAAAAAACAAACAGTACATGCTCACCTGCGCGTCCCCCAGCCTCTGCATCCTGACGCTGACTGAGCTCCGGCCCTAACAGCAGAGCGGTGACGTCACCGCTGTTGCTTTCACTTTCAGTTTAGGGCCGGCGCTTTAGTGTCAGGAAGCAGAGGCTGGGGGACGCGCAGGTGAGTATGTACTGTTTGTTTTTTTAACTTTTACGCTGGTAACCAGGGTAAACATCGGGTTACTAAGCGCGGCCCTGCGCTTAGTAACCCGATGTTTACCCTGGTTACCAGTGTAAAATATCGCTGGTATCGTCGCTTTTGCTGTCAAACACGGCGATACACGGCGACCTAGCGACCAAATAATGTGCAGACCTTCTAGCAGCGACCAGCAATTTCACAGCGGGATCCAGATCGCTGCTGCGTGTCAAATACAGCGATATCGCCATCCAGGTCGCTGCAACGTCACGGATTGCTGGCGATATCGCCTAGTGTGACGGTACCTTTAGTCTCGAAAGCTTGCAATTTGTTACCATCTTTTCAGTTAGCCATTCAAAGGTATCAACCACTGAGGACTCTCACGTCTAAATATTTTTCTTGGATAAACTGAGTATTTTGGCATATTTTTCTATCTACTGGCTAACACGGTACCAAGATATATATCTTTCCTGTATCAGTTTATCCAAGTCAGCCTGCAACTCTATAAATCCCATTTTCAATATCCTTAATGATAAAGAGGAATAATACTTGACCCAGCACTGAACTTTGGGGTCACCACTTACCACTGGAGACCATTCAGAGTAGAAGTCATTCACCACAACTCCTACGGGGAGTTACAAGAAATGATTGAGCTTTCCTGGTTGATTCATGATGTGATTGTGTTCTCCTGGATGGGATATCATATGAATGAGCTTTTCCATCTGACACATAACACAATTCCTTGGTCGGCACTTTGCTTGCTGGAGTTCTTCTGGTCATCCCATGATATGATTGCGTTCTCCTGGTTGGCATGTGACGTGACTTCTCACAGTTGGTTTTCCACCAGTTGAACGGAGGGCAACTTCTAACTAATATAAAATCCCTTTATGACCTCTTAAATTCCCAGTTGTAAATTGAAAAATGATTCTTGGAAACACGATAGTTCTATTAGCTTTGAATCTCCTTGTGGCTGATACAGTATCTCTGGTGACCGATAAGCAATGATTAGACTTGGATACCATATCTCTTGCCCTCAGTCTGATCACTATTGGATTGTTCCACCACAGTTTATGATGAGATTCTCGTACCATGACTTAGCAGAAAGCTTTCAATGCTATAAAACAACCCGCATGACCTCTGAGCCTCGTCTACTACTGAGCGGCAAAATCCATAAAATTGGCCAATGACATCAATCTCATAGCTTGCATACTTCACACTGCTTTATGCAATGGAAAGGAGTGAAATGTAACAAATCTGTATCAATCCTCATCATAATCACCTTTCAGGTCTATGAAATCTGGAGGCTGAAATAAGACAATTATTTAATACATTTTCCATTTGCAAAAGTGAAGAACATCAGTTGTCTTCTCCTTGGACCCTACGATGCTATTTCGTAAAGGGAGTGAGCGCAGGATGGATGCACTGTACGTCTCATGGCAGATTGGCTCGTGTCTTTCAGAGTAGGTTCACATGAGCCTATAAAAAATCAGTTTCATGAAAAACGTGGGATTATTTTTTTCTCACTTGTCATTCATATGAAATCTGTTTCTTATACAGCAGCTGTTAATCATTTACATGACCATTTACAGTTTCCTATGTTACAGAACTGCAATGCATCATAAAAATCAGATGTTATACTGTGGCTCCATATGGGATCTGATTTTATTAATGCACCCACAGACTTGAATGGTTGAGTCTCTTATGAGTTTCGGAAGAAACTTCTGCGAGTGGAGATTTGTTTTTCACACACGGATTTGGTCAGTGATAAAAATTGCTCATCCGCAGCGATATTGAATAACACCAGTCCGAGTGCTGTCCGTTTCCCCAGTGAATAACACCAGTCCGAGTGCTGTCCGTTTCCCCAATGAATAACATCGGTCCGAGTGCTGTCCGTTTCCCCAATGAATAACACCGGTCCGAGTGCTGTCTGTTTCCCCAGTGAATAACACCAGTCCGAGTGCTGTCCGTTTCCCCAATGAATAACACCAGTCCGAGTGCTGTCCGTTTCCCCAATGAATAACACCGGTCCGAGTGCTGTCTGTTTCCCCAATGAATAACACCAGTCCGAGTGCTGTCTGTTTCCCCAATGAATAACACCGGTCCGAGTGCTGTCTGTTTTCCCAGTGAATAACACCGGTCCGAGTGCTGTCTGTTTCCACAGTGAACAACATCGGTCCGAGTGCTGTCCGTTTCCCCAGTGACTAACATCGGTCCGAGTGCTGTCCATTTCCCCAATGAATAACACCAGTCCGAGTGCTGTCTGTTTCCCCAATGAATAACACCGGTCCGAGTGCTGTCCGTTTCCCCAGTGACTAACATCGGTCCGAGTGCTGTCCATTTCCCCAATGAATAACACCGGTCCGAGTGCTGTCCGTTTCCCCAATGAATAACACCGGTCCGAGTGCTGTCTGTTTCCCCAATGAATAACACCGGTCCGAGTGCTGTCTGTTTCCCCAATGAATAACACCGGTCCGAGTGCTGTCTGTTTTCCCAGTGAATAACACCGGTCCGAGTGCTGTCTGTTTCCACAGTGAACAACATCGGTCCGAGTGCTGTCTGTTTCCCCAATGAATAACACCAGTCCGAGTGCTGTCTGTTTCCCCAATGAATAACACCAGTCCGAGTGCTGTCTGTTTCCCCAATGAATAACACCGGTCCGAGTGCTGTCTGTTTTCCCAGTGAATAACACCGGTCCGAGTGCTGTCTGTTTCCACAGTGAACAACATCGGTCCGAGTGCTGTCTGTTTCCCCAATGAATAACACCAGTCCGAGTGCTGTCTGTTTCCCCAATGAATAACACCAGTCCGAGTGCTGTCTGTTTCCCCAATGAATAACACCGGTCCGAGTGCTGTCCGTTTCCCCAATGAATAACACCGGTCCGAGTGCTGTCTGTTTCCCCAGCGAATAACATCGGTCCGAGTGCTGTCTGTTTCCCCAATGAATAACACCGGTCCGAGTGCTGTCTGTTTTCCCAGTGAATAACACCGGTCCGAGTGCTGTCTGTTTCCACAGTGAACAACATCGGTCCGAGTGCTGTCCGTTTCCCCAGTGACTAACATCGGTCCGAGTGCTGTCTGTTTCCCCAATGAATAACACCGGTCCGAGTGCTGTCCGTTTCCCCAGTGACTAACATCGGTCCGAGTGCTGTCTGTTTCCCCAGTGAATAACATCGGTCCGAGTGCTGTCCGTTTCCCCAGTGAATAACATCGATCCGAGTGCTGTCCGTTTCCCCATTGAATAACATCGGTCCGAGTGCTGTCCGTTTCCCCAGTGAATAACATCGGTCCGAGTGCTGTCTGTTTTCCCAGTGAATAACACCGGTCCGAGTGCTGTCTGTTTCCACAGTGAACAACATCGGTCCGAGTGCTGTCCGTTTCCCCAGTGACTAACATCGGTCCGAGTGCTGTCTGTTTCCCCAGTGAATAACATCGGTCCGAGTGCTGTCCGTTTCCCCAGTGACTAACATCGGTCCGAGTGCTGTCCGTTTCCCCAGTGAATAACATCGATCCGAGTGCTGTCCGTTTCCCCATTGAATAACATCGGTCCGAGTGCTGTCTGTTTCCCCAGTGAATAACATCGGTCCGAGTGCTGTCCGTTTCCCCAGTGACTAACATCGGTCCGAGTGCTGTCCGTTTCCCCAGTGAATAACATCGGTCCGAGTGCTGTCCGTTTCCCCAGTGAATAACATCGGTCCGAGTGCTGTCCGTTTCCCCAGTGAATAACATCGATCCGAGTGCTGTCCGTTTCCCCATTGAATAACATCGGTCCAAGTGCTGTCCGTTTCCCCTTTGAATAACATCGGTCCGAGTGCTGTCCGTTTCCCCAGTGACTAACATCGGTCCGAGTGCTGTCCGTTTCCCCAGCGAATAACACCGGTCCGAGTGCTGTCTGTTTCCCCAGTGAATAACATCGGTCCGAGTGCTGTCCATTTCCCCAGCGAATAACACCGGTCCGAGTGCTGTCTGTTTCCCCAGTGAATAACATCGGTCCAAGTGCTGTCCGTTTCCCCTTTGAATAACATCGGTCCGAGTGCTGTCCGTTTCCCCAGTGACTAACATCGGTCCGAGTGCTGTCTGTTTCCCCAGCGAATAACACCGGTCCGAGTGCTGTCTGTTTCCCCAGTGAATAACATCGGTCCGAGTGCTGCCCGTTTTTTTTTCACGGTCAGCACTCTGACCGAAAATACTGTCGTGTGAACGACCATATCTCCATCATTAAAAGTTTTCAACTCTCCAGAGAATAAGTGACAACTTACGGATCATTGAGGGTCCGAAAGCAGGACCTGAGAATGATCTTCTGGATTGGCCCATCTGAATGCCACCAAGCCATTTATTTATTCTTATGCTCCTTTCCTTTGAGGCATTTTAGTTCCCCTTTCTTGGACCGGTTAGTTTGGTGGATCGATGTCTCTCCCGACTCCACCAGACACATTAGCATTTGTGTCCATGAGAAGAGAGGAGAACGATGTTCCCAGATACCTTTTGGTTTTGGATTATCTCACCTAAAAAGAAAACATTTTGGCCATTGACCATTCAACTGCCCGGTCCATCTCTTTGTTGACACTATCTATCGGTACAGATACATACTAATCAGATGGTCAGCAAGGCCCTCCGAAAATGTTGGGTTTGACAACTTTATCTAATGTACTTTGAGGTCTAAAGTTTTGAGATTCCTCTTTTTTCCCATCTTTTCATCCATATTCTCCCATGTTCGTACATTTTATGCCATACTATGTAACAATGTAGCAATTTCCACTTCCTATGAGTGAGTAGCACAGATTTCTGCTTACTGTGTCCGGTGGAGAGACGGCTTCTGCTCTTTAGGCACCTGCGTGACCGCGGACCTCGAACTATAGGAACAAGGGGCAATGACCCAAAGTGACCCCAGCACATGATGGCTGACGGCCAGTGTATCCAGTAAGATGCTCACCCATCGAGTGAACCATTTCCCTGATTGTTCTTGTCCATGACTTTGATACTGGACCAGATACAACATTGAATGTGTTTTCGCTCCATCCTGTGTTTAGCGTGAACCCCTCCATATAGAATTCTCCTTCCCATCATCCATGTTCCTCGTTACACTCCATCAGGGACAACACTCCGCTCCATAAATAGGACCATCTGTACAGCTGGCTCGTAGACACCACTCCATAGTTTTCCATTCCTTGATTAAGTCAGCTGTACGCGCGGCATTTGCCCACCGCACCTGCTCTCATTTCCTGTGCAGGGAACGCACCCACAGGCAGAAACATCATTAAATTTTGTATATACTGAAATTTGTATAACGGGAAACAAGTGTATCTGTCGTGTCGTATCCAGCACAAACTATAAACAGATAAGAACAATCCTTCCTTGTTGGGATTTATAAGGCCTGGGGCACGTAGGGAGCTGTAACTCGTCCACACTATGATCCATCTGGGTTGAGGAGGAAGAGTGTCCTTTAACTCTTTAGGGTCGTAACATTTCCTAGAGTTTGTACTGTAAGATAATCATTTGAAAAATATTCATGTGAAACTTGTCTCAAGCCCCAACATTTTACACTTGTAGTACCATGCCTCACCACAAGGAGTGCTCTTAGCACTAATGCAGCACAATAGTGCGCCAAATAGTGGAGAAAATATGTAATACTCTCATTACTATTTTTAGTTCGAGGGTTAATGGAAGTCATTGATGTCAATGTGACCCCTTGAGGCGAATCATTGGGTGCATCATAAGAACCAAAGACCGGCAAAGAGGACAACAAAACTGTGTCATAGGCATACAGATATGTGAGGGCCTAGGACAGGTGAGTGCAATGTATTTTAATATTTAACCCCTTCCTGTGTTTACAAGTCAAGACAGAAAATGGCGTAATTTTGTTTGATTCGTGAAAATGAAATCTGCAACATTTTGTAATTTGAAGCATTTGAGAAAAATCGTAAGTTGATTAGTTTCGGATCGATTCACTCATCTATAATGAGCGGTGGAAAACATCTCCACGTAGAAAACTATGGCTGATGGCATGTGTCAGTAACTAGCTATTGGCCCTCATTTATGGTATGTTATGTCTGCAAATTTACTGGACATCTAGGGGGTAATGCATCCTCCTACAGAGACCACCAAAAAGCTGTAGGGAGACGTATAGGTCGGGCAATGCTTCCTGGGAAAAGGCTCCTCAAAATGGCTATTCTCCAAGTGGAAGAAACCCAGCTCTCTAGTGCCACCTATTGGAGGTAGCCTGCCCGATCCCTTGTTTTTCTACGTCAGCATGGAGTAGATGCCCCCCAAACCTTCATTTGCCCAGCCAATGTTACCCAATTCTGCACTGACAAGGGACAAGAACCCTGAAGCACATTTCTGAAGATGGAGGTAACTCGGAGAAGTCAATGGTTTAATATGCGGGAAGACTTGTTAAATGGTTGCACAATGACTTAATGGACTGCAGGTGGCGCTATAGAGCATCCTTCTTCCTCTTGGAGGTGAGCTAATTTGCATACATGTCTGAGTAATTTGTAGGGATGAGCGGACCCGTGGAAGTTTGGGTTCTGGTACTTGACCCGAATTGTAGTACAAAGTTCGGTTTGGGTAGCGGAACTGTACCCGAATTTGAACCAGAACCGAACTCTGTCTCTCTAAACTTTGGAGAGGTCCGTATTCTGCGTTTAGCACTCGACAGTGACTGAACAGTATGAACCACAAACTTTTAAGTTCCGGTTGGCTCGTCTCTAGTAATTTGCTATAAAACACATTTGATGGAAAGCCCAATAAGGTAGGAGGCAAGCTGAGGGCCACTATTCACACAATGCCCAAAGCCACGCAAGGTCCACACCGCTAACACCGCACTGGCCACATGGGGCAATCGGACCTGTATGAAAAGCTAATTACTACCATAGACTTGTGATAGTTGAGGGCCCTGTTGGAGATGTTGCATTGGGGCCCATGAGCCTCGTGTTACACCACTGACCTGTATATATATATATATATATATATATATATATATATATATATATGTATCCCGGAGCATGGTCTGCAGCTTGCTCCTTCCTGCAAATAAGTCACCTTGAAGCTGATACAAAGAATGTTTTTTACAACTGCTTACGACAAACCTGAAACATTTAAAACAGAAGAAATGTCCCCGGCGGCATCTGAGCCAAAACATGGAAGTTCATGAGTAAAGTCAGGTGAGGCTGGAGAAAGATAAGTGCCGAAGTGCAAGGCTGTCTGTGTGAACGCAGATCTACTAGCCTGATACCGATCACAGCAAATGGACGGAAGTCCTTTACTAGAGTTTTCACACAACTTCACATTCCATCACCGAACAGAATGTTCTAGATATTCTGGGGCCGGTGTATAATGGGGTGATGAACACCGAGGGTCCATAACTACTGGTAAGAAGAAGAAATGTGTTGGCTACTGAAAGGCATCCAAGGATGTATCTAAGTCAGCTGCAACTAAAATGTTACCGATGTAACCAGATCAAGGAAACACTTTCTGGTCAATGGGGGCAGTTACTTTTTTCTGCATTGCGTGCCTTGTGCAATAACTGAACTTCTCAGAATTAAAAATCCTGTGCCGATACAAAATAAGCAGGGGATGATGGGAGATTTCAGCTCTGCGGACTGTGATCTGTGGATGAAGCAATGACCGCCATACAAAATAAGCAAATAAGCTGGGGATGATGGGAGATTTCAGCTCTGCGCACTGTGATCTGTAGATGCAGCAATGACCGCAATACAAAATAAGCAAATAAGCCGGGAATGATGGGAGATTTCAGCTCTGCGGACTGTGATCTGTGGACTCTGCAATGACTGCCAAGCTTGTGGTCTTTGTCTTCACTATCTTGCTTCCTCCATTGTGTTGCACTCCATCTCCGGATTCTTCCTCCTCATCATCATACTTCATCTTCCCTTCAATCTTTGTGATGTCCAGATGAAATCTGGTTCCAATTCCCAAAGATTTAAAAGATTTACCAAACTATATAAAGAGTTGACAAAATATCTCTTTCTTTTCCTGATTTGCATCTGCTGGAACAATGTGAAGGTGTCTGGACGTAAATTAAAGGCATTTCCATTTGTCATATGATGAAGTGAATGGGGCTGAGGCTTCCACTCCATGGGCCAGGAGAAACCAGACTCCCTTCATCCAAGCTCCTGGCACGACGTAAGTAAAAAAAATGTAACCCGTGTTCCTGTCCAAGCACCTCTGTAAAACAATCTCATGGTATTCTGCTAATTGTGCACTGCTTCATCCAGATCACTAATATGTTTACATCTGGCAACGTATAGAATCCCGGGACTCGAGAGATATGAAACGTCGGTGCAAACGCTGATTCTGCAATAATATGATCCGGCACGGTCTTTGCACTTCACCACTAGATTTTCTCGGAAAAGTCGGAATGGCACCAATTCCCTCAAAACTTTGAAACTGAATCCAATGCTTCCCTGCTGGCTTTGTCAAGTGGCCTGTGGTCAAAGACTGTAATTGTGGCCTCTCGGAATAAGAAAAACAGACAGCAAGCCATGAAGGTTGCAGACAGCGAACCAGCGGAGGAGAAAGCGCTGGAAGGGATTTGATGCTGCTATTAAAAGTTGGCACTGGATGACATCTCTGACCATGCTAAGATCCGAACGTCCATTGTATGAGCTGAAGACGACTGACCTTGGAAGAGGATACAAAAACTCAATAAACCCGGAAAAGCAAGCCAATGGCTGGAACGCTCAGAACGAGATGTTCGGAGACCAAGTCCTGTAGTGCTACGAGTGAAGACCAATGTGCAGACGGAACCATTGGATCTCAACATGTCAGCTCTTTTGTTCCAAGAAGAGATAATAGATTTAATTTTGTGTATTGGAAAGATATCCATGCTCAGCTAAAGGAGCATGCGTGCCTATGAGGAAATTGGGAGGAGTAGCTTCTAATAAGCATTTACCAAATGCATCTCAGCATGCTTACCCACAACCTCTGCCCCTGTATGTTCACTTGCCTTTATCTTATATGTGCTCCAAATTGCAAAGTGAAAGTAGTCTAAAGCAATAGATATACAGCTGCAATTTTACATGTAGCCACTAGTGGCCACTGCAGTGTCATAAAATTTAAAATGAGCTGAGTACTGGCTTTGCTGGCACCTTGCTAGAAAGTGATCCTGAAACTGGGGATAGTCACCACTACAGTCACCTGAAAATCTTAGCAGCAATCTTGCAAATCTAGAGAGATTTAACAGTAAAGAATATAAAAAAGTTGTCTTTTTATTATTATTATTATTATTATTATTATTATTATTATTATTATTAATTTATATAGCACCATTGATTCCATGGTGCTGTACATGAGAAGGGGTTACATCAAAATACAAATATCACTTACAGTAAACAAAACTAACAATGACAGACTGGTACAGGGGGAAGAGGACCCTGCCTCCACGGGCTTACATTCTACAGGATTAAGGAGACAGTAGGTCGAGGGTTGCAGTAGCTCCAATGGTGTTGAGGAGGCCGTGTGGTCTTTACAGTCTGTAAGCTTCTTTGAAGAGATGGGTTTTCAGGTTTCTTTTGAAGGATCCAAAAGTAGTGGATAACCGGATGTGTTGGGGCACTGAATTCCAGAGGATGGGGGATATTCGGGAGTAGTCTTGGAAGTGATTGGGTGAGGAGCGAATAAGCGTGGAGGAGAGGAGGAGGTCTTGGGAGGACCGGAGATTACATGAGGGAAGATATAGAGAGATTAGTGTGGAAATATACGGAGGAGAAAAGTTATGGATGGCTTTGTAGGTCAGTCTGGAAACGCTGGGAAATTGGGAGCCAGTGAAGGGATTTACAAAGAGGGGAAGCAGGAGTGTAGCAAGAAGAAAGATTAATTAGTCGGGCAGCAGAGTTAAGGATGGACTGGAGGGGTGCGAGAGTGTTAGAAGGTAGGCCACAGAGGAGTATGTTGCAGTAGTCGAGGCGGGAGATGATTAGGGCATGCACGAGCATTTTGGTAGAGTGTGGGTTGAGGAAAGGACGGATTCTGGAAATATTTTTGAGCTGGAGGCGACAAGAGGTGGCAAGAGCTTGGATGTGCGGTTTGAAGGACAGGGCAGAGTCAGGGGTTACTCCGAGGCAGCGGAGTTTGGGGACAGGGGAAAGTGTGATTTCATTTATTTTAATAGATAGATCAGGTAGGGAAGATATGCGAGATGGAGGAAAGATAATTAGTTCAGATTTGTCCACATCGAGCTTGAGGAAGCGAGAGGAGAAGAAAAAGGATATGGCTGATAGACACTCTGGGATTCTGGACAGCAGAGAGGTGACATCTGGACCCGAGAGGTAGATCTGAGTGTCATCGGCATATAGATGGTACTGGAAGCCATAGGACCTTATGAGTTGTCCCAGGCCGAGTGTATAGATTGAGAAGAGTAAGGGTCCTAGGACGGAGCCTTGAGGGACTCCAACAGAGAGAGGGCGAGATGAAGAGGTAGTGTGGGAGTAGGAAACGCTAAATGTGCGGTTGGCAAGGTATGAGGAGATCCAGGATAGGGCAAGGTCTTTGACCCCAAAGGAAGAGAGGATCTGTAGTAGGAGGCAGTGGTCAACTGTGTCGAAGGCAGAGGACAGGTCTAGGAGGAGGAGTATAGAGAATTGTCTGTTAGCTTTGGCTGTAAGTAGGTCGTTAGTAATTTTGGTTAGGGCAGTCTCAGTGGAATGGTTGGGACGGAAGCCAGATTGTAGGTTGTCGAAGAGAGAGTTAGATGCAAAGTGAGAGGAAAGTTCAGCATGGACGTGCTGCTCAAGGAGTTTGGAAGCAAATCGGAGCAAAGATATGGGGCAATAGCTGGACATAGCGCTTGGGTCAAGGGATGGCTTTTTAAGGATAGGTGTGATTGTGGCATGTTTTGCAGCACCCCAGAGTCCTGGTCGCTGCAGTAACGTCGCTCTGCCACTAAGGGGGGCGATGTTGCGTCTGATTGCACTAAAGTAGTTCACCTGACCAGGTAACACACACTACACTTCGCACTCCGGCCACCAGGGGGAGTGGTTCTATCTAGTAGGCCACTCCTCACACTCTGGTAAAACTGGGGGTTGGACAGGAAGACAGGGAGAAGTAACTAGGAAGAGCTAGAGAGAGGACCTGTCAGGGATGGGATCCTGACAGATTCCTAAGAAAGGACAAAGAGAGAGAAAAACGGGAATACAGCAAAGAGGCGATAGGACCAGAAGGAGTCATGCTGTAAGATCGAGGCAACATCCTTCTGAGGCGCAAACAGTCGGTGGCCGGAAAGTAAGAGACTTTAAGCATTACTTCAAACCACGGCAGGACAGTCAATTATAGGTTGGCTGTCTCACTGAAACACCTAAGCAGACAACGGAGGCAGCTGTGGGAGAGGGGCGACTCTAGGGTCCCGGAAGAACTCCAGGCCTACCCCGTCATACGGGTGCGTCCTAACCATATCATCTGGGGGACGGAGAGAACGAACATCAGAGACAGACAGAATCAGTTGTGAGGACTATCCTGGGGAGCTCAGCAAGGAAGGACTACAACACACAGGTGCTAGAAGGTAGACACTGATTCCCACCTGCAAAGGGAACTCCTGATGTGCCGTTGGACCGGCCGGTCTCAGCCAGCCCTGTTAACAGTGCTCTGGATTGGGTACCTCCAAACCTTCAGTAAAAAGGTAAAGAGACTGCAACCTGGTGTCCTCGTTATTTACTGCGACCGGTACTGCACCGCACTACCACCACCATCCACACCTATTATTGGGCGCCCCTCAGCAGGGTCACAGACCGGGTCTAGCCACCGTGACAACCCCAGAACAGAGACTTAGAGGCCCGGTACCGGGTACCCCTCGGCCCTGCGGCAGTGGGGGCGCTGCAGTTTGAAGGCAGAGGAGAAGGTACCAGAAGTTTGTGAAAAGGTTGAAGAGATGGGTTAGGGATGGGATTAGTGTGGTGGTGAGGATGGGGAGGAGGTGGGATGGGATGGGGTCAAGTGCACAAGTGGTGAGGTGTGATTTTGTGAGAAGATGAGCAAGCTCCCCTTCAGAGATTTTGGAGAGTGAAGTTATGGGGTTTGGGCATTGGTCTCCCATACAAAGGGGGTGTGGTGGTTGGACAACAAAGACTTGCCTTGTTTGGTCTATCTTATTTTTGAAGTGCATGGCAAAGTCCTCGGCAATGATTAGGGAACACGGAGGGGGCAGTGGTGGGCGGAGGAGGGAGTTAAAAGTGTTGAACAACTGTTTGGGGTTGTGGGATAAGGAAGATACGAGGGTTGTGAAGTGTGTCTATTGATTTGTCGCACTCTGCTATGCATGACAGGGGCGACCGTGTCAATAGTTGATGTAAGAGTGGCATCGTAGAAAGCAGTGGCAGTGTCTGTGTCGTGGAGTGAGGATATAGAGGACAGTGGTAGGATAGAGTCAGAGAGTGTGTGGGTGTCTAAGTGTGCGAGGTTCCTGTGTGGGTGCGCATGGTGCTGGACATGGGTGACAGGTGAGGAGGACAGTTTAAGTTATATTCATGTGTAATGTGTGCATTGTACTCTACGTTGCACAATGAAAATGGTCAATATAAAACTGCAATTTTACATGTGGCACTAGTAGTCCACTGCAGTGTTATAAACTATAAAATGAGCAGTGAAAAACAAAGATAGTAAGTGAGTGGTTGAGACCACATGGAAAGTCTGGGGAGTCTGTGATTTCCAGACAGGCTGTAGACAGAAGAAAGTCAGAATCAGAAAGATACTGGGGAGAAGCATGATTGAACTGAGGTTCGTGTGTGGTACTCTAGGATAAGATTATGAGGATGGTTGAAGAAAAGTGAGTACTGGCTGTGCTGGCACCTTGCTAGAGAGTGACCCTGAAACTGGGGATAGTCACCACGACATTCACATGCAAATCAAAGCAGTGACCTTGCAAACAGAGAGGAATTTCACCATAAAGAATATTAAAAAAAAGCTGCTGCCCTTTTTATTATGTAATGAACAAACAATATTGACATCAATTTGTGAAATCCTTTTCAGTAAAGTAAAACGTAGCTGGCACTTGGTTAGAATTGCATGCACCTATGCCTGGGAGTGGGATCCTTTGACTTCATCACAATGGACAGAATGTAACTTAATAGCAATGTAATCTAAGAAATATAACTTTTGTCCTTTTGTGGGGGATTGTAAAAACGGGTAAGCTTCTCGTGTCCCTTCTGGATGAGATCATACAAAAGATTAGTTATCTGGTTTATGGCATCTGTAAGAACACAGACGAGATAACACAAGGACGACGGACCATAAATACTCTGATGATGGACAATACAGAATATCTCCATAGCAATAAAAGATTGGAAAAGACAGAAAAGAGACGGAGAAAAAGGATTCTGTATTCGTGAAGCATAGAAGAGGGATTTTCTCTGCTCAGCTGCAATACTGTAGGTTTGGCCAGTTTACATTGGTCCTAACCTCGAAAACCAAAATGTTCATTTCCTAGAAAGTCAATTTGACATTCCACATTCTTTAGTTCTGACTCATTTGTCTTTATTGTCAAAATTCCCAACACTTCTGGACACTATATAAACCCCCAAAATCTAAAAATATCAGTGTAAAATGTCTCATCCAGTTCAAAGACGTCTCACATTTTAAGAGGCTTTCAAACGATGTAAAAGAGAACAGGAAGTGAGTGCCGCCCATGACATAAAGGAATGTTCTAATAATGGTAACTAATTAATGTAATAAAATATAATAATGCGGTCGTACAAATGTGCAAATACTCAACGTTATAAAACAAATACAAAATAACAGTATCATGTAAATCATTCAAGTATTGCTCATTATATCCAAACTATCCATAAGGCATTATAATATTGGATAGAGATGATGGACCAAAGCATAACTGGAATCATAGACCAATAACACACGAACAGTATCAAAAAAAGGTTTATTTTTGCTATAAGTACAAAAATGCAGTACAATATTGCCCTTGATCTATGTATGCAAATAAAGACAATACATTTTTGTTTTATCAGATTGCAATTGGATTCGTCCTCATTAATATCTTTTCCAGCATGGATACTTGTGGGCAGTGTCTGTAGAAACTTGCCTAGTTTTGTGCAATATGTGGCCATAGTGTCGATCACGTAAGGAGTGAATAATGCAGCTTTGTAAAATGCGCAGACTATGATCCGTCCTCTTGAGACCTGTTCTCTGCACTCTTGCTGCTTGGTTAGGCTGTTGTGGAGTCTGTGGCCGCACAAGTCTCTCTGCTGCAATACTCAGGAGACTGTGAACTGTAAATATTGACCAGTTGTCTTCCCAGGTGTCTAAATTTGTTAAGCTGCCTGGTTACATAGTGTCACTTCCATCTATGTAATTGTTGAGTAGCTGTTGAGAAGTACCATTCAGGACCCTGGGAAAGTTGGGAAGATGATGTCTCATGGAGGAAAAGTCTTTTAAGAAGAACATTTTTTTTGCAAGTGCATTAGAAGGAAAGGCTGTGATTGATTTCAGCAGAAGAAACCTCAAAGCCTCTGTCACCCAGCAGCCATTCACTCACAGTTTATAAAAGGCGCCGCTCCCATCATAGAATATTTCCTAAAACAAAGCACAACAAAGAGAAATGTTCTTTATGACATTTTTCCAGCTGAGGTGCCGCGGATATTGATGTGATCGCACATGCAGCCATCCCAGGCATCCCTTTGAAAGGAACAGGAAATTTACGTTTGTTAAATCAGTTGAAGATGTCTGAACTGGTTCTCATTTCTGTAAAGAAGCTCAAGACATTTGTCCAGACACAAGTCCAGGTCTGCTGCTCCTCCGGGTGATGGTCCTCCCAGGAGCCTGTACTGCTCACTAGAAAGAATCTGCAGTATCTACATTTTATCTTTGTATAATATAACATATAACATTGTATCTACGGTATGTATAATATAAAGCATACAGCAGTATCTACAATGTATCTATAATATAAAGCATACAGCAGTATCTACAATGTATCTATTTATCTATAATATAAAGCATACAGCAGTATCTACATTGTATCTATCTATAATATATAAAGCATACAGCATTATCTACAATGTATCTATAATATAAAGCATACAGCAGTATCTACAATGTATCTATTTATCTATAATATAAAGCATACAGCAGTATCTACAATGTATCTATTTATAATATATAAAGCATACAGCAGTATCTACATTGTATCTACTATATAATTGTCTAAGGGTCACTTCCGTCTGTCTGTCTGTCACGGATATTCATTGGTTGCAGCCTCTGTCTGTCATGGAAATCCAAGTCGCTGATTGGTCGCGGCAAAACGGCCACGACCAATCAGCGACAGGCACAGTCCGGCAGCAAAATGGCTGCTCCTTACTCCCCGCAGTCAATGCCCGGCACCCTCTCCATACTCCCCCCCCAGTCAGCGCTCACACAGGGTTAATGGCAGCGTTAACGGACCACGTTATGCCGCGGTGTAACGCTGCTATTAACCCCATGTGACCAACTTTTTACTATTGATGCTGCCTATGCGGCATCAATAGTAAAAAGATCTAATGTTAAGAATAATTAAAAAAATAAAAAATAGTTACATACTCACCGTCCGTCGGCCCCTCGGATCCAGAACTGGCCTTTCCCGCTCCTCGCGACGCTCCGGTGACCGCTCCATGCAAGCGGCAGGTTCCGGTGGCAAGGATGGTAGGCGAGAAGGACCTGCCATGACGTCACGGTCATGTGACCGCGACGTCATCACAGGTCCTGCACGAGAAGGACCTGCCATGACGTCACGGTCATGTGACTGCGGCGTCATCACACCCTGGGACCGGAAGCTGCCGCCTGCACCGCACACAGGCGACAGAACTACAAGGGGCCCTCGCAAGGTGATCATATGTTTATTTTTTATTTTTTAACCTGTGACATACGTGGCTGTGCAATATACTACGAAGCTGGGCAATATACTACGTGACTGGCCAATATACTACATGGCTCTGTGCTGTATACTACGTCACTGGGCAATATACTACGTGGCTGGGCAATATACTACGTAACTGGGCAATATACTACGTAGCTGGGCAATATACTACGTGACTGGCCAATATACTACATGGCTGGGCAATATACTACGTGGCTCTGTGCTGTATACTACGTCACTGGGCAATATACTACGTGGCTGGGCAATATACTACGTAACTGGGCAATATACTACGTGGGCTCTGCAATATACTATGTGGACATGCATATTCTAGAATACCCGATGCGTTAGAATCGGGCCACCATCTAGTCTATAATATAAAGCATACAGCAGTATCTGCAATGTATCTATTTATAATATAAAGTATACAGTAGTATCTACAATGTATCTATTTATCTACTATATAATTGTCTAAGGGTCACTTCTGTCTGTCTGTCTGTCATATTCATTGGTCGCAGCCTCTGTCTGTCATGGAAATCCAAGTCACTGATTGGTCGCTGCAAAATGGCCACGACCAATCAGCGACGAGCACAGTCCGGCAGCAAAATGGCCGCTCCATACTCCCCGCAGTCAGTGCCTGGCGCCCTCTCCATACTCCCCCCCCAGTCAGCGCTCACACAGGGTTAATGGCAGTGGTAACAGACCGCGTTATGCCGCGGTGTAACGCTGCTATTAACCCTGTGTGACCAACTTTTTACTATTGATGCTGCCTATGCGGCATCAATAGTAAAAAGATCTAATGTTAAAAAAATAAAAAATAGTTATATACTCACCATCCGTCGGCCCCTCGGATCCAGAACCGGCCTTTCCCGCTCCTCACGACGCTCCGGTGACCGCTCCATGCAAGCGGCAGGTTCCAGTGGCAAGGACGGTAGGCGAGAAGGACCTGCCATGACGTCACAGTCATGTGACCGCGACGTCATCACACCCTGGGACCGGAAGCTGCCGCCTGCACCGCACACAGGTGACAGAACTACAAGGGGCCCTCGGAAGGTGAGTATATGTTCATTTTTTATTTTTTAACCTGTGACATACGTGGCTGGGCAATATACTATGTGACTGGCCAATATACTACGTGGCTGGGCAATATACTACATGGCTGGGTAATATACTACGTGGCTGGGCAATATACTACGTCACTGGGCAATATACTACGTGGCTGGGCAATATACTACGTGGCTCTGTGCTGTATACTATGTCACTGGGCAATATACTACGTGGCTGGGCAATATACTACATGGCTGGGCAATATACTACGTGGCTGGGCAATATACTACGTCACTGGGCAATATACTACGTGGCTGGGCAATATACTACGTCACTGGGCAATATACTACGTGGCTGGGCAATATACTACATCACTGGGCAATATACTACGTGGCTGGGCAATATACTACGTCACTGGGCAATATACTACGTGGCTGGGCAATATACTACGTCACTGGGCAATATACTACGTGGCTGGGCAATATACTACATCACTGGGCAATATACTACGTGGCTGGGCAATATACTACGTAACTGGGCCATATACTACGTGGCTGGGCAATATACTACGTGGCTGGGCAATATACTACGTGGCTGGGCAATATACTACGTGGCTGGGCAATATACTACGTGGCTTGGTAATATACTATGTGGGCTGTGCAATATACTATGTATATTCTAGAATACCCAATGCGTTTGAATCGGGCCACCATCTAGTTTATAATATAAAGCATACAGCAGTATCTACAATGTATCTATTTATCTATAATATAAAGCATACAGCAGCCAAAGTATATTACACAGCACGACGACGGAGGCTTAAGGCAAGGAACAGGTTAAACTTTATTACACTTTTCAACATAAACACACACATGATATAAAAGGGTTACAACAACCGCACTGGGATTCTGTTCTTTCTACTTGGTGTCCAGCAGGGCCGGACTGGCCATTTGGCAATTCTGGCAAATGCCAGAAGGGCCTGTCTGGTTGTGGGCCGCCTTGCTGCTGCATTGTTAACAAAATCTGTGTTATCAGGACACCCATACTGTTAAGAGTTGTGACGGAGCACAAAGTCGCTGACTCCTTTACTTACCCAGCAGGCCACGGGTATCATGAGACATATTGGTCTTGTAGTAAATCTTGCTTTCCTCCATCCAGGGTAATATTAGTAATATTTCCCATCTGGTGCTTGGTGACGAGGACAACATGGGTCTGTGTGATTTCAAATGTCAGGGCTGAATTTCAGCCCCAGTCCGTACCTGGTGTCCAGTATGGGTAAGGGGGCAATAATTGTCGGCTTCTGATTATCTCACCAGACAGACATTGCTGATTGTGTTATTTTTGTCCCCAGTGACGTCCACATTATATTTCATCACACATTAGGCTCTGCCTCCTGCTTTGAATACTAATTGATCTATACCCTTTCTGTAGGTGCTTTAGGAAGCCATCCGAAATCCACGGCAAAATGTCGCATTTACCAACGGGGGTCCAATATACTGTAACTGCAAACATGAGCTCATATGCAGCCTACTACGTCTGAGTGTGCGCCTCCTGTAGGGGTACATACCCGAAAATGATACACGGCAGAACGCACGTCCGCTCTGCTGTCACTGTTATAGTGTATGTTCCCATCGGTAAATATGTCTGGACCCCGTTTTGCTGGGTATTTTGGACATGTGCAAATGTACGGAGGAAGGTGCTGTGGTCAGATGAGACCAAAGTTTAACTTTTGGCCACCAAAGTAAATGTTACGTCTGGCACCAAATCAACACAACTCCTCACCCCAAAAACACCATCCCCACAGTGAAACACGGTGGTGGCAGCATCATGCTGTGGGGATGTTTTTCGGCAGCAGAGACAGGGAAAATGGTCCTGATAATTTATTTCTGCTTTTCTGGTGTTATTGCACATTTATTAATCTAATCTGCTGTTTCTGTCTGTAATTTCACTCTTGTTGTAAGATACCAGATTGCATATCCGTCCCTGCTGTTCCTGAGTCGCCTTACTCCTGCCGCATCCAGTGCATACAGCTCCTCTTTCACATGTGTAGACCTGGACTTTATCAGTCCTTGCACAATTCAGCCAGTCCAGATCTGCTGCATCGTCTCCTCTTGTCCGTGCTGCTCACCCTGACCTATGACTTACAGGATCCTTCTCAGCAGGTGAGCCCATAACACAACATGACCTTAGAACGTTACTAGTGTTCAGTAATGTTAATTTAATCTGATTTTAACAAACCATCCATAGCCTGATCTCTGGGGGCAATGACCTGACCCCGGTGACCCGGACCCCTGCGAGCAGCTGACAGCAGACTCATTGCGAATGTCCGAGGCCTCCACATAATGCACTCAGCACGCTCGGCGCAGCAGCTGCATCTGCAAAAGAGCAAATGGGATCAAAATTATTAAAATCAAAGGCTGTAAAATCTAACGACAGTGGAAATGGATGCCAGAAGCCGTTTTATTGCACATGTGCAGCTTTCTGGGTGGAAATCAGTAGTGGATTAATGGAAATAGCAGAAAGGGAGAAATTCTAAACAAGCCGACCCTGAGATGATTTACATTGCAAGGCATACAGCATGTGAGTCCATCATAAAGGGGACATCACTTATCTTAAAGGGGTTGTCTCATTTTCGTAAATGGTTATAATTGCTAAATTTCACAACTTTGCGATTCACTTGGAACAAAAACCATCTCAGTTCTCAGGAATAGAATGATTCTTAATTAATCGGTTCATTGCTCATTGCCTCGGTTACCATCCACCTCTGCAGTCTATCAGAGGCATCTTTGGCATGAAGCGCAGCGCTTACAAGTCCTATGCTATAAAGCTTTCAGTGCTGCTCTGACGCAGGCTGGACCACTGGATCCGCACGGTTTCACTGTCCTCGCACTTCTGATGCTGCGCAATCAAAGCTGTCTCTGGTTTCAGCATGAAGGAACATTGGCGTTCAGTTCACACCGGGCCGTTGGTGCGACCGTCAATCTTCAGGAGTGCACTGCCCTCCAGCAAGCAAAAAGGTCTTCACCTGTGCCCATCGGTCCAGTCGCTGGAGCGCTCCTCACTGCACCATTTTATGCATTTTCTGGCGCCAGCGCAGGAGGAGCAGATGGACAGAGTAAGATACCAAAGATGGCGCAGTGAAGATCGTAGAGGCAACCGGACCGAAGAACAAAACCAGACCACAGCAGGGTTGCATGGCGGGACAGGTGGGTATTGTTATTTTTATTATTATTTTTTCCATATCTTCATTTTGCTCCAGGGGTTTGAGAATCTTAAAATCGAATTTCTTGGCCAAATTTGAATTTTTGCGGATTTGCTCATCACTAATGGTAGATACTGGGGGTCTGTTGACAAATACTGGGGTTTATTGTGACTGGCACTGGCGGGGCGCTGTGGCTGACAAGGAGTGGGGAGACTGTTACTAGAAGCAACGTGGCAGGAATTGGGGGACTTATAGCTGATCCTTAGGGGCAGGTGGCTGTACCTTGAGCATTGACGAGTACTTTGACTAGTCATGGTGAGAATATTGTGGCTGGTACTGTATGATGGGCACATTGTGGGAAAACAGGCAGATCATGAAGAGTTCACCTCCTTGCAAAGAGGTTCTGCAGCAGCTGCAGCGCTGATAGGGCACAAACCGCCTTGCAGACTATTTTATCACGTTCAGTAGGGGTCATACATAAGTGTAGACCATAATCAGCCGTGGCGTCCTGCTGCAGGTTCATGGTTACAGATGACCCTTTCCATCCTCCCGAATGGTCTCTAATGATATCTGGTGGCAGAATACAAGACCCTTATTAAACATGGCCGACTAATTGCTCCAATCTCTGGACTGAGAGGGAACCACGTATCTCTGCTGATCATTAGCTCTGATTTATAACTGATCCGCTTGCAACAATGTTTCATTGTAATAGTTCCTGCGTATCAGTCATTGTAACTGGCAAGTCATCCATAGTGGAGACGAGTTACCCTGACATCTTTACAGAACAAGCTGAAAAGTCCCAAATAAATTCCCCTGCCCTCCACATTAACCACGTTTGACCCGAAAATGAAACATGTTGGGTTTTTCCACCCTCCAATACTGGGGTTTCTGGCTTGTGTCGCATATTAATGGGCCCCTTTAATAAGATACAGATACATCGGCATTATATCGCTTTAGTTGCTGTCGCTTTAAGGGACACAATGCGCTTCGTAGTTTCAACACTTGGATGAGGCGCAGACTCTTGATGGTTACAATACACACAACATTACAGAAGTGGCCAAATCCTCTATCTTAGGGTCCCGCTGCCCCAACCGGGGTCTCACCTGCTACTCAGTCTCACCGGGTTATTTCTCTCCAAACTGAGCCCCTTTTACTTTTACACAAACTTTGTTTCTATATAATGACCCTGCACTTAGAGGGTCTTAAGTCTCCTCTCCACAGGTCCCAGCCCCAACTCTCCCAGTTTCTTCTCACCTGTGATAGTTTTTTGTTTAGTTTTGATGTTAATTCCACTATTCTTCTGAATCCGGCAATGTTTTTCTTTTGTTCCAACCCTGAGATATCGCCTCCTCTTCGTTGTGTATAAATTTTGTCTTGTAAACCAAGTGGGCGTTGTCCTCAAGGAGATGCCCAAACAGCATTAAAGACAACACCCACTTGGCTAAAAATCCTACAATTTACATAAAGAGAAAAAGATGCCCTATCTCGGGAATGGAGCGGAGCATCCGAGCAGGAACAAAAGAAAAACATGGCCGGATTCATGAGAACAGCGGCTCTTCCGCCAGGTACAGGGCTGTACGGCACTTATATTCCACCCCATATATCAGTGACGTGTCCCATTATTATTTTAGGAGCGCCTTACGGTAGGTTTTACGTCATATTGCGGGTTTTGTTGACCGCAGTTTTCTTTCCCCTCCACAAAAAACAACATTTATCTTTTCCCCATTATTCTTGATAAGAACTCTATGAAATGTAACACCACACATTTTCATGCATATAAAATGAACTTTTTTAATGAAATAATTGGAGACAAAGGGTTCGCTATAAACTTATTCTCTGCCCCTCCACGGAGGTCACTCATAAATCAAGGGAGATATGCTTTTTCTGTAAAAAATTAAAATAAAAATCAGTCCAGACACACGTGGATATATCACATAAACATCCACATTTAGGGACAAGTGGATCGATGGTGGACACTTTTGGACACATTTTTGATGCATACGTCCAATGAATGTGCAGACGTACAATGTGAACCTCGCCCTAGCCTGTCGTCTGTCCCCAGCTCCTGCAGTGCCCCTACAGGGAAAATACGGCATTGCACATTCTCATTGGGATCAATGGCCGCCTGTGTAATGATTAATGATTATTGTAGCAGCTTGTAGTAACTTCTAGTTTATCATAATTCTGTCATTGTCATAATATATCTTCTATCCATGCACTTATGAGATTGTGCAAATACCCCATAACCATTCAGAACAAGCAACGCTGCAGCATGGGGGGGTATAACAGCAGCCTGTATCTTAGGCGAGACATGAGACCGCTTTCCACTATCTCAGACCTTAATAGACAAAGAAGCTTAGCTGATTCACTGATCCAATCTGTTTTGTAATGGGGCCATAATAAAGTAGCAAATAATTAGTACATTTGACAAATACCTGTCTCCTATGGGGTAGTGGCTAAATTACCATTTTTTAAACTTGTCATATCATGCGCTCTGTTAGCAAAGGTGCTGCACCCCAGGCCGAGGTGGTCAGACCCCCATATGGCGTCTATGTCAGTGGGCTCTAGCCAGATGGGAAAACCCCATTAACCCTAATGAATAAAGTGCATTAATATCGATATAGTCAGGACGTCAATTAACACCTCTGGAAATGCGGCAGAGGGTTCCAGAGGAATCCTGCGGGAGACACAACAGGCTGGAAATGTGGGATTTGTGCAGCACACGGGGGTATTGTAGGTGAACAGGACCCCTTTGTAAGCCGCCCGCCCCTGTGCATGGCCGCCCGCGTCTATAGATGAACTGATTGATAATGATTGGGGTTATACTCCCGGCTGTAATGACGCTCACACACTAAGCCTCTTGTGCTGCCTCCAAAGTCACCTGACAGCGACCGCCGGCGAGAAGCAAAATGGAATTAATTGTTACACATATCTGTTAAATTCAGCGCCGGCCGGGACTATAAAAGTGGCAGTGTGCGGGCAAACAAAGGCATGTCAGTCCGTGACAAGAGCCCTTTCTCCTGTGAGGTCTCGGGACGACCATTCATTTTACTCTCTGGACATTATTTGACGCTCGTAAATGGGCAAAAATATAGAAAATGTCTTAAAATAACAGGAGTAAAGTGCGGGGAAAAGAGGAGCGTTATGTGAGCAGGAATGTCTGCGAGAATGCAGGTGCGACAGGAAGATGAGGAGCGGGACCAGGATCGCTACAATGTATCCTGTGCAATAAACCGGGGATAAAACGCCGCGAACGTCTCTACTATTTCTCTAAATGTGATATTTATACATTTGTATCAAGTCTGAAAAATGTAAAAAAATACAGAACTTTACTGCACCCTTGTTAGGCTTTGTTTACCTTGAACTGTTTTTACAAAGACAATGTGCTTTCGAGGCAGAAACTGCTGCAGAAAATCTTTCATTTTTTTGAGGAGTTTTCCTTTTCCTGAAGAGTTTTGGAAGAGTTCTTTGGGTGAGTTTTTTCAAGAGTTTTTGGAACAGAAGCTCTGCAATAACCATGAGGAGTTAAAAAAATGATGGGTTCTGATTTGTCCAATCAGACAAAGGTGTGGTGTCTTGTGTGACGATGAGGTGTGTGCAGACAGTTTTCCTGCTGAGCTTATGGAGCAGAAACACTTCAGCTCATCAATCAAAACTTGTGGTTTTTGAGCTCCTTATGGTTATTGGAGAATCTCTTCTCCAAATACTCAGCAAAAAACACACTGTGAACCCATCCTTGGGGTATGCTCACACTGAGGGTTTTAGGAACAGAAACTTTCCCAAAAAAACAAGTTTTTATTGGAGAGTTTTTGGAGCTGAAACTGAGTGGAATTTGTAGGTAGGTTTTTGAGGAGTTTAGAGGAGGATTTGGAAAGTTCCCTTGTGCACATACACTTAGGCCGGTTTCACACGTCAGTGGCTCCTTAGGGCTGTCCCACACGTCCAGATAATTCCGGTACCGGAATAAATCGGTACCGGAGTTATCCGTGTCCGTGTGCCTGGGAACTCACGGAGGCCATACGTGCGGCACACGTGTGCCGCCCGTATGGTGAGTGGGTACCACACGGAGCGTGTGGTACCCACTCTGCATGGTGCTGAAGCTGCGATTCATATCTTCCCTGCAGCAACGTTTGCTGTAGAGAAAATATGAAGAATAGTGTTAAAAATAAAGATCCATGTGTCCGCCGCCCCCCCACCCCCTGTGCGCCCCCCCGCTGGTCAGAAAATACTTACCCGCTCCCTCGCTGCTTCCTGGTCTGGCCGCGGCTTCTCCTGCATGCAGTCACGTGGGGCCGATCATTTACAGTCATGAATATGTGGCTCCACCTCCCATAGGAATCACTGACGTGTGAAACCGGTACGTGAGGTGACAGTTTCCTCACGTACCGGAGACACTGACACACGTAGACCCATAAAAATCAATGCATCTGTTCAGATGTCATTGATTTTTTGCGGACCGTGTCTCCGTGTGCCAAACACGGAGACATGTCAGTGTTCGTGGGAGCGCACGTATTACACGGACCCAATAGAGTCAATGGGTCCGCGTAAAACACGGACCTCACACGGACATTCTCCGTCTGGGGTCCGTGTGCGTGCAGGAGACAGCGCTACAGTAAGCGCTGTCCCCCCCACATGGTGCTGAAGCCGGTATTCATATCTTCCCTGTAGCAGCGTTTGCTATAGAGAAAATATGAAGAATAGTGTTAAAAATAAAGATTTAGGTGTCCGCCGCCCCCCCCACCCCCTGTGCGCCCCCCCCGCTGGTCAGAAAATACTTACCTGGTCCCTCGCTCCTTCCTGGTCTGGCCGCGCCTCCTACTGTATGCGGTCACGTGGGGCCGATCATTTACAATCATGAATAGTCGGCTCCGCCCCTATGGGAGGTGGAGCCACATATTCATGACTGTAAATGATCGGGCCCACGTGACCGCATGCAGGAGAAGCCGCGGCCAGACCAGGAAGCAGCGAGGGAGGCGGGTAAGTATTTTCTGACCAGCGGGGGGGCGCACAGGGGGTGGGGGGGTGGGGGGGCGGCGGACACCTAAATCTTTATTTTTAACACTATTCTTCATATTTTCTCTACAGCAAACGTTGCTGCAGGGAAGATATGAATCGCAGCTTCAGCACCATGCAGAGTGGGTACCACACGCTCCGTGTGGTACCCACTCGCCATACGGGCGGCACACGTGTGCCGCACGTATGGCCTCCGTGAGTTCCCAGGCACACGGACACGGATAACTCCGGTACCGATTTATTCCGGTACCGGAATTATCTGGACGTGTGGGACAGCCCTTAGAGAGATTTTACTCTAAAAAGTACCTAGGAAAAAACTGTGTGAACATATTATTAGAGTTTCTGCACAGATAAATCCTGAAAAAACTAAGGTTCCGATATAGCAAAAGTGTTTTTGACAGATCTCTGGGGTAAACACTTTGAAAATTTGCAAAACTTTTGCACAACTCAACATTGCATAAACATATTGTGAACATTGTCGCACGTGCAGATCGGGGATGTAGCAGAGTAAATGTATGTCAGGAATACACTCCGATCCCCGACTGGAGTAACGTTTCAGGTGGAGGATCGTTACAGTGATACGATGCCCCGAGTCATGAAGTGGTGAGCTCCTCTAATGGTGTGTGCACACGTTGCGGATTTTCTGCGGATCCGCAGCGTTTTTTGAGGTGCAGAAACGCTGCAGATCCGCAATTGATTTACAGTACAATGTAAATCAATGAGAGAAAAAAAATGCTGTGCACACTTTGCGGAAAATCCGCTGCGGAAACGCTGCAGTTTAAAAGAAGTAGCATGTCACTTCTTTTTTGTGAATCTGCAGCGTTTTTGTACCCACTCCATTATAGAAAACCGCAGGGGTAAAAACCGCAGCAAATCCGCAAGAAACTGCAGCAAAAACGCACAAAAAAACGCTGCGGAACCACAGAAAAAACTGCAGGTGCGTTTTCTGCCAGGAGAGGCAGAATCCGCACCAGAAATTCCTAAGCCTAATCCGCAACATGTGCACATAGACTTAATAAGTTCCTCTGCAGGATCATCGTAACGACTGCGGCGTACCATGCCAGTCTTAATGAATCGGGCCCTGAAATATTCCTTCTCTATGTCTGGAGAGGTTTCCATCAGGACGCGCTTGAACTAAATGACTTAGGCTGGTTTCACACTTGCGTTTTTGTCTGCAGCGTTTTTTGCAAAAAAACGCATGCGTTTTTTCCCCTATATTTAACATTGAAAACGCATGCGTTTTTTTGTATGCGTTTGGTCGCGTTTTCAAATGCATGCGTTTTTTTTCTGCATGCGTTCATTTTCAAAAATGCAACCTGTAGTATTTTTTTGCGCGTTTTTTTGCCGCGAAAAAACGTATGCGTTTTTTCGCGGCAAAAAAATGCATTGCTGTCTATGTAAACGCATGCGTTTTTAAGCACATGCGTTTGTTTGCGTTAAAAACGCATGCGTTTTTATAGAAAAAAACCAGAAAACACACTGAAAAGTCACCCACCACCATCAAGGTGATAAAGGGATCCAAACCCTAACCCTAATCTACCCCAAACCTCAACCCTGTTTATTGAACATTTTCTGACAGTCATAGTGCCACGTATTTCAGTGCCACGTATTTCAGTGCCACGTATTTCAGTGCCACGTATTTCAGTGCCACGTATTTCAGTACCACGTATATAAGTGCCACGTATTTAAGTGCCACGTATTTCAGTGCCACGTATTTAAGTGCCACATACTATAAATACTATAACTACGTGGTTATACGTGGCACTGAAATATCGTGGCACGTAAATACGTGGCACTTAAATGCGTGGCACTTATATACGTGGCACTTATATACGTGGCACTTATATACGTGGCACTTATATACGTGGCACTTATATACGTGGCACTTAAATACGTGGCACTTATATAAGTGGCCACTGATTAGGGTTAGGGGTAGGGTTAGGGGTAGGGTTAGGGGTAGGGTTTTTTGTTTTTTTCTTGTTTTCTTGTGTTTTTCTATAAAAACGCATGCGTCTAAAAAACGCATGCGTTTTACCGCGTTTACATGCGTTTTTTCACACATGCGTTTTTTTAAAAAACGCATGCAGATAAAAACGCAAGTGTGAAACCAGCCTTACATTGTATTTCTCTCCACTTATTTTTTAGCACCTCTTCACACAAAAAAGCACTGAAAAAAATCCTCATATAAACAGCACAAAAATGATCGTTAAGAATTTTCCATGCATTTTTTAAGAAGTTTTTGGAAAGTCTCAAAAAAGCTCAACATAAACTTATAGTACAAAAAGCGCCTCAATACAGTTGTGATACAATGTTCAAGAGGTTGTCCTGTTAGAACAAAGCTATGGATAGGTAATGACTTAGTGCCTAAATATAACCGCCATACAGTGCCAGGTGAAAATACCCAAATCACACTGCCACACATCGAAAAAAATAAAACAGTACCATACAGAACCCAGAAAAGTGTACAAAGTTTAGATGGCCCCTAAAAAGGCTTGCAGATATGTATATAAAGCGCTGAGGAATAAGATAGGACTATACATGCAGCGCCCCAGAATCCTGGTCGTTGCAGTAATGTCGCTCTTCCACCAGGGGGAGTGATATTACGTCTGATGGTACTAAAGGAGTTCACCTTGTCAGGTATCACAGTCACACACTACACTTTACACTCCGGCCACCAGGGGTAGCCTTGCTTCTATCTACTAGGCCACTCCTCACACACGGGTAAAACTGGTGGGTTGGATAGGAAGACAGAAAGAAGCAGACTGGGCTTCGACCTGATAACATCGAGTCGGGAGCTACCTGGGTTAGACCCAGAGGGAACCTGTCAGGCAGACAGGGAAAGGAGGAGGAACATCTGAGCTGCAGACAGAGGTCAAGCACGAGATAGAACGTTACGGAGCTGCGCCTGCACTTCATTGCGGCAGCATCCTAAGAAAGGACACGAAGCGAAGTATATTGTGGAGAGTGAGAAACAAGATCACAGCACAAGGAGATAATACTGGGAGGAGTTCTGCCCCAAGATCGGCAGCCTCCTTCTGAGGCGCGTAGCCGGTGGCCGGAACACCGAGGGAGTAATAGGCTCTACGCTTTACTTCAGAGACCGGCAGGACAGTTAGTTCCAAGTTGGCTGCCCGACCTTAATACCTAGGAGACACGGAGGCAAATTGTGGGGGTCGGGGCGTCTCTAGGGTCCCTATAAACAAGCCTCAGGCCATCAGTCATACGGGTTTGTCCTATCCATACCATCTGGGGGACGGAGAGAGAGAACAGAAACATACACGACAGTTGTGAGGACTATCCCGTGGTGCTCAGCAGGGAGGTACTACAACACACAGGCGCTAGTAGGAAGGCTACTGATTCCCACCTGGATAAGGGAACTCTGGATGTGCCTTCGGACCGGCCGGACTCTGCCTGCCCTGTGAATGGTACTCTGGACTGTGGACGCTGAAGTCTTCAGTAAAAGGTAAAGAGACTGCAACCTTGTGTCCTCGTTATTCATTGTGCCTTACTACGTCCACCATCACCATCTACACATTTGGGAAGCCCTGGGGACATACTTCACCTGTGGGAAGGTATACCGTCTAGCTGCCATTCCATCACCCCAGCGGACCCCTAGCAGGTCGGTCACCCTGACCGAATACCACAGGTGGCGTCACGAACACAAGACAAACTACTACACCTTTAATTGGATGCCCCTCAGAAGGGCCACGGACTGGGTCGGGCCACCGTGACATCCCCAGAACCCAGAGAGAAAGACCTGGTACCGAGTACCCCATTGCCCTACACGTGGGGGCGCTCCAAAATCTTGGCGTCATGAACAGGATGTACTTAAGCCTGAAGAATCGGGTCATGTGTGCCTAAGAACTGTCAGAATTGTGCTTGAACTGTGATTTATTGCAAGAACTGTGTGTTGCCATTTACCGCCAAAATTGCCGCCATTACCGCGCCACGAGGAGCGCAGGAGAAGAAGAAGGGCGTGCCATGGGAGGAGACTACCAAAGTGGCGCCAGAAGTGATGACCGCCCCCTCCGACTACTGTTGCAAGAGGACGACGTGCCCAGAAGCATAGGGGATCCGCCCCCTGATTTGCAACGGCGGGAACGAGGGGAAGAAGGAGCTCCACCCCGAGAAAATGGAGGAGCAGCGTGCGCGTGTGGCCGCAGAGAACCGGTAGTCAAGATGGTAGAGGGAGGTGAGCAGACCCCGGGGCATGGGATGGAGCACGAGGACTCTCCCAGCCAGGGCCTGCAAGAACTGCACCCTTCACCGACGATGAATCCGGACCTCCTGCGGAAGAAAGAGGAAGAACGCACCTGTCAGCTCGTGCGCCAGGAGCTGGAAGCTGTGGCCGGGTGGAAGAAGACCTTCATCGGGAGCCTCACCAGACGTCTGTCGGCAGCCTCATCTGGTCCGGAGCAAGAAAGAAGTTCCAGCGCTCCGAAGCCAGAAAGCAAGGCCCTGCCGGAAAGCGGGATGCTGCAAACAGAGATGACAACGTCGCAGCACAAGGCCCCGCAACCAGCGTTCCAGACCCCAGCCGAGACGGAGCAGACCAGCACCGGAGGGACCACATCTGAAGCAGGTATGAAGAACGACCCTGCCCTGATGACCGACACCACTCTAGCGACTGCTCGTGCCACCGGTACTGACTCCGTTCCAGTGACTGATCTTGCAGCAGCCGCTACCTCTGCTGCAGCAAATGCCCCTACTCAAGCTGCGCAGACTTCCATCGCTGCTCATGACATGGCAATCCACGAAAGACAGACTAATGGTGTTTATCCAGCACCGGGTGTAGCCCTGGATTCTACCCTTCCCAGGCCAAGAAGGGTTATGTGCCAGGTAAAGCCCTGGAAACCACCTGAATAAACCTCGAAACCCTGAAAAAGGAATGTAAATAGTTAACTGTTTTTTTTTCCTGTTTTCTGCTGCTAGAACCCGTCTAGGGTTAACTCTTAAAGGGATCCCTTTGTTGACCCGGGATCCCTGTTGTTTTATGTTTTTGCACAAGTTTTCTCATCTTTAAAGAACTGCAGAATCATGAACTGCGCATGATCACAAACTGTTGCTGTACATAGTTTGCACCTTCTTAAGGGTGCTTTCTACTGGTTTTACAAAGAGGAGCTTTTTGAAGAGACTGTTCCTGATTACAGCGTGAAAGTTCTTGCTTTAAACTGACTTGCAAATTGGTTGTTTGCACTACCTCAGAAAATACTTGGTTTCCTCTTAAAGGGAATGTTAGTTGTTGCACTTCGCCTAAAAGTGATAATGTTGCCTTAAATAGTTAGATAGTAATACTGTTCTTACATAGTAGTAGTATGTAGCCAAGCATAGAAAATGTTTAATGATGTATTTTAAATAAAATTGAAGTTAAAGTAATTATTAGGTTTTATGAGAGTAAGCTAAAGAAAAATGCAGTAGGCCCGTAGGGGTAGACAGATAGTCCTGCATACGTGAAAGTGAAAGAAGAATAGCATATTGATTTGCACTTTGAAGTTTTATAGTATACCTTTAGAGGGTACTCGCCCTTAAAGGAAAAATACTGTTTTGTACTTGCACTTAGTAGATAGAATACCTGTATGGGTAATTGTGGTTCATAGATAGATAGTAACTGTTTGCAAATTTACCTTTTGCACCATGTAAATATGTTCTTGTTTGTAACGTTCAATTGTCCTCACCTCCCATAAAGGGAAGCACTGTTAAATTAATTTGTTTACAGCATTCCAAAAATGTTGTATGTCTTTTGCTAACATGTATTGTTGTTCTTCTTTTCCCAGTCCCGGAGTACTGGATTTAACGGGGGTTGGGGGGTGGGGGGAGTGCAGCGCCCCAGAGTCCTGGTCGTTGCAGTAATGTCGCTCTTCCACCAGGGGGAGTGATATTACGTCTGATGGTACTAAAGGAGTTCACCTTGCCAGGTATCACAGTCACACACTACACTTTACACTCCGGCCACCAGGGGTAGCCTTGCTTCTATCTATTAGGGCACTCCTCACACACGGGTAAAACTGGTGGGTTGGATAGGAAGTCAGAAAGAAGCAGACTGGGCTTCGACCCGATAACATCGAGTCGGGAGCTACCTGGGTTAGACCCAGAGGCAACCTGTCAGGCAGACAGGGAAAGGAGGAGGAACATCTGAGCTGCAGACAGAGGTCAAGCACGAGATAGAACGTTACGGAGCTGCGCTTGCACTCCATTGCGGCAGCATCCTAAGAAAGGACACGAAGCAAAGTATATTCTGGAGAGTAAGCAACGAAGTCACAGCACAAGGAGATAATACCGGGAGGAGTCCTGCCCCGAGATCGGCAGCCTCCTTCCGAGGCGCGTAGCCGGTGGCCGGAACACCGAGGGAGTAATAGGCTCTACGCATTACTTCAGAGACCGGCAGGAGAGTTAATTCCAAGTTGGCTGCCCGACCTTAATACCTAAGAAGACACGGAAGCAAATTGTGGGAGAGGGGCATCACTAGGGTCCCTATAAATAAGCTCCAGGCCTACCCCGTCATACGGGTTGTCCTATCCATACCATCTGGGGGACAGAGAGAGAGAGAAGATCAGAAACATTCACGAAAGTTGTGAGGACTTTCCCGTGGTGCTCAGCAGGGAGGTACTACAACACCCAGGCGCTAGTAGGAAGGCTACTGATTTCCACCTGGATAAGGGGACTCTGGATGTGCCTTCGGACCGGCCGGACTCTGCCTGCCCTGTGATCTGTACCCTGGACTGTGGACCCTGAAGTCTTCAGTAAAAGGTAAAGAGACTGCAACCTTGTGTCCTCGTTATTCATTGCGCTTTACCACGTTCACCATCACCACCTACACATCTGGGAAGCCCTGGGGACATACTTCACCTGTGGGAAGGTATACCATCTAGCTGCCATTCCATCACCCCAGCGGATCCCTAGCATCGTTGGTCACCCTGACCGAATACCACAGGTGGCGTCACGAACACCAGACAAACTACACCTTTAATTGGACGCCCCTCAGAAGGGCCACGGACCGGGTCGGGCCACCGTGACATCCCCAGAAGGAGAGAGATAGACCCGGTGCCGAGTACCCCATTGCCCTACATGTGGGGGCGCTCCATATAAGCAAAGCATAGTAAATAAATAAATAAAATGCACATATCACAGGGAATTAAAAAAACATTATGCTTTACTTTATTAATTTATCTATACTTAAAGAAAAATTCCAAAATGTTGACCTCTCCCAAGAAGTGATTGATTTGGAGCAGAAGTGGTTAGTGGTTGATTCTATGGAAATCGTATTATAATACAGACTATGTCTCAGATTACTGGCTCATTTATTAAAACTTCAGGAGAAAAAATCGTTTTGTATTGTTGCGAGCAGATAATTCTCCATCTGCCTCTTTAAGGAAGAACAAGATTTGAAGTGATGAAAGAAGGACTCTTAATGGAGCTCAAGGACAGGTTATGTAATGGAGGAGAACAATGTGGCCGTGTAACAAGTAGCAGCAAAGGATAATGTATCACCAGCGCCAAATAGGAACAGAAAACATAATTACTTTCTAAATGGAGAGTGGAACGGCTGCTGTAGCTCCCTTATTGTGTTTCCAACATTGCAATCCGATTCTAAATGTGCATCGTCATCCACAACTGCCATAAAAATCCACGGGAATACGATCAGATTAATAAGATCTACATGAAAGTTAGTTCACTAAACACAGGGCATCAGATCTGTCTGGATTACATCCTGTATTATACCCCAGAGCTGCACTCATTATTCTGCTGGTGCAGTCACTGTGTACGTACATTACATTACTGATCCTGAGTTACATCCTGTATTATACCCCAGAGCGGCACTCACTATTCTGCTGGTGCAGTCACTGTGTACATACATTGCATTACTGATCCTGAGTTACCTCCTGTATTATACTCCAGAGCTGTACTCACTATTCTGCTGGTGCAGTCACTGTGTACATACATTACATTACTGATCCTGAGTTACATCCTGTATTATACCCCAGAGCTGCACTCACTATTCTGATGGTGCAGTCACTGTATACATACATTACATTACTGATCCTGAGTTACGTCCTGTATTATACCCCAGAGCTGCACTCACTATTCTGCTGGTGCAGTCACTGTATACATACATTACTGATCCTGAGTTACATCCGGTATTATACCCCAGAGCTGCACTCACTATTCTGCTGGTGCAGTCACTGTGTACATACATTACATTACTGATCCTGAGTTGCATCCTGTATTATACCCCAGAGCTGCACTCACTATTCTGCTGGTGCAGTCACTGTGTACATTTCATTACTGATCCTGAGTTGCATCCTGTATTATACTCCAGAGCTGCACTCACTATTCTGCTGGTGCAGTCACTGTGTACATACATTACATTACTGATCCTGAGTTACACCCTGTATTATACCCCAGAGCTGCACTCACTATTCTGCTGGTGCAGTCACTGTATACATACATTACATTACTGATCCTGAGTTACATCCTGTAATATACTCCAGAGCTGCACTCACTATTCTGCTGGTGCAGTCACTGTGTACATACATTACATTACTGATCCTGAGTTACACCCTGTATTATACCCCAGAGCTGCACTCACTATTCTGCTGGTGCACTCACTGTGTACATACATACATTACTGATCCTGAGTTACATCCTGTAATATACTCCAGAGCTGCACTCACTATTCTGCTGGTGCAGTCACTGTGTACATACATTACTTTACTGATCCTGAGTTACATCCTGTATTATACCCAGAGCTGCGCTCACTATTCTGCTGGTGCAGTCACTGTGTACATACATTACATTACTGATCCTGAGTTACATCCTGTATTATACTCCAGAGCTGCACTCACTATTCTGCTGGTGCAGTCACTGTGTACATACATTACATTACTGATCCTGAGTTACCTCCTGTATTATACACCAGAGCTGCACTCACTATTCTGCTGGTGCAGTCACTGTGTACATACATTACATTACTGATCCTGAGTTACATCCTGTATTATACCCTAGAGCTGCACTCACTATTCTGCTGGTGCAGTCACTGTGTACATACATTACATTACTGATCCTGAGTTACATCCTGTATTATACTCCAGAGCTGCACTCACTATTCTGCTGGTGCAGTCACTGTGTACATACATTACATTACTGATCCTGAGTTACCTCCTGTATTATACACCAGAGCTGCACTCACTATTCTGCTGGTGCAGTCACTGTGTACATACATTACATTACTGATCCTGAGTTACATCCTGTATTATACCCTAGAGCTGCACTCACTATTCTGCTGGTGCAGTCACTGTGTACATACATTACATTACTGATCCTGAGTTACATCCTGTATTATACTCCAGAGCTGCACTCACTATTCTGTCAGACTAGAGTGATGTTTTGTCGCTCTTTTTAATGATGATGATGATGGAGATCCTTGCACCGCCTTGTGGTTTCTCGTCTCCTATTTTTGGATGAATTCCCACTTGTACCCGCATTGTTACTTTGTGTCATGGTGGACAGATGCTGCTGCTGCCCCAGGTCTTATTCCGTGGGCTACTTTGCACAGAGCCCTGATTATTTCGGCAGGACCCGCTTCTCGCTGCTGTTCTCTATGGCTGCTCTCCGCTGGAGGAGAATGTTTGACAGCATTCCATTGCGGAATAAATGTCTTAGGTGGAACGAATGGAAAATTGGCCGGGAACACCGAGGACAAAGAAACTGAGGCAAATAAAAATCACTACTCAGCAAATTATGGGGGGTGCACGTCCCTCACACCGAGATCTACTGTGCGCAGATGAAGAAGCTGCACCAGGGGGGCCCCGAGCGGCCATTACACCCTGCACAGACAGAACCACGTCTTCATCTATGGACTGGCTGAAGGGTTTTCTGAAACCTTACAATGTATATTTGTTTTTCACCACTGTAAAGATGTCGCTGGCAGTGAATGGGGACGTTCCTGTTTAGGCTCCAGGCTCATCATCTCTCCAAAGATTGTCACCGCTGAATATAATTGGAGCAAACCTTTTCCTTTGAGTATCAATAAGAAGGATTTTCAGTCTCTGGATGTAAGAATGTTTCGTTCCTCAAGAATCTTAAATTTTACTTGATTTTATTCTGCCAAATCCTGTGAGTTCTTCATTCTCTGCCCAGACATGGAAAAAGCTTTTCCTGCTCCCCCTGATCACACATATAAAGGGTCTTTGAGCGTATCAGACTCGCCGGTCACAGGACCGGAAAATTCTCAGGGAGGCCGGGTTAGTGAAATGTGTTAGGCAGAAGAAAAGTGAGTGATTGCACAAAGACGCTAAACCTCAAGGGCCAGAAGTGGGGACAAAGTTGGGCCCTGGGCAAAAGTTTAAAGTGGGGCCAAAAATGTTGACATATTGCACCATCACACAGAAACATTTTGGTTGTATTTCCATGCACTGAGTTCAGGCCGTTAATCGAGTGCGATTGATAGTATTGATGTTGTTCAGTGCTGGTTTCCCAGCCTCTTTACACCAGCTGAGGAAGGATGATGGGCACAGAATGATCACTAGTAGATCAATCTGTCCTCATACAGGATCATGTTATCAGCAGCACAACTGCATCTTTCACCGGCGATGTGCTGCTGAGAACAATGATTTCTGTTCCGGCATAAACAATCCAATCACTCAATGAATAGGCAGCATTTTGCTTGTTTAGTATATTGCACCCCATGGTCCTCCACACAGTATAATACACTCTCCATAGTCCTCCATATATGATAATACACCTCATTATAGTATGATGCATCCCATAGCCATCCATATAGTACAATGTACTCCCAATAGTCCTTCATAGCGTATAATGTACTCTCCATAGTCCTAGATAGAATATAATGCAGCCCTCACATAGGTATAATGCTGCCCCCACAGAGGTATAATGCAGACCCTACAGAGGTACAATGCAGTCCCCATATAGTATAATGCAATCCCCACAGAGGTATAATGCAGCCCTCCATATAGTATAATGCAGCCCCACAGAGGTATAATAAAGTTCTCCATATAGTATAATGCAGCCCCCATGTAGTATAATGCAGCCCCACATAGCATAATGCACCCCATATACTATAATGCAGCCCCCATAAAGTATAATGCAGGCCAATATAGTATAATTCAGCCCCATTAGATATAATGCACCGCCATATAGTATAATTCAGACCCATTAGGTATAATGCAGCCCCATTAGGTATAATGCAGCCCTATATAGTATAATGCAGCCCCACATAGTATAATGCAGCCCTATATAGTATAATGCAGCCCTATATAGTATAATGCAGCCCTGCATAGAGTATAATGCAGCCCCAAATAGTATAATGCAGCCTCAAATAGTATAATGCAGTCCCTCATAGAGTATAATGCACTCCATATAGTATATGTATACCATATATAGAGTAGATTATGTGTATATAGTAAAAAAAACAAAGGTATGAACTGGGATATAAACTGGTGTGGATGCAGTGTGTAAGAGCACGTTCACACTTGGCCACTGAACAGAATAAGAAAAACTTTACATTCGCGTGAATCGATTTTCCTGCCAAATTTGAGTCTTGGTAGATTCCTTCATCTTTACCTGCTAGACTCAGTGCTTAGATTAAGCCGTGGGCACAGGCTGACACTGCGGGAAGAGGCATTCAAGCTTCCGGAAGGTGCAGAAGATGGCGGATTCCCTGACAGCAGATATTACAATGTATCGTGCGCGCTGCTACAATAATCTACAAGGGCTTCCTATCTGCTGAGTGCAGTGTGGACGGGGACCAGGAAACGACTGGACAAAATGTGTCACATCCAAACAATTAAAATCATCAGTGACTCAAATACCTAATCCTCGCAGTCTTCTCACCCCGGCACATTACAGAAGGAGATTCCTCAGCCATCGCCGGCGCATGCGCAAGAGACAGAGAGTGTCGCCCAAGACTGAGATCTAATTACCAAACAAAGACAACGTTTATCTTCACAGCGACCCCTGCTTATTGTCTCCATCCCCAGCCAAGAACAGACACAACTCTGCTTCATACCATCTCAAGTATCAGATCTGCGTTCCTTCCTCCAGACATAAACATCTGAGAACTAACTAAGAGATGGAGATCCACCAAACCCAGGTCACCTGAGTGCAAGAAGTGTGACAGACGATGCAACCGGGGAACACAGGGCACTACATGTCATGTACGGCTTCTGGACTAACAGCGGCCGACCACATGGCTGCTGAGGGTGAGGAGGCCCGGTGCCATCCCCCCAGCCCCCCAGCATTGCACTTTCTCCTGTATCCGCATCCTTGATGAAGTTACATTTGAAAGCAATGATGGAACATGGAGCCGTCTGCTCCCTCCTCCATCATTCTTCATGTGCAGCGGGGGTCTCAGCGCAGCTGGCGCGGTGACATCACTTCACTGCGACGTTTGTGCCGAGCAGTGCGGAGCTTCAGAACAAACACTACAGAAACACGACCAGAAGGGGACAGGGGAGAGGGTTTTATCAATGAATGAGTACTTTGTGGGGGTCATCATAATATTTGGAGGGCTATATATGGGGTCATTATATTATTTGGAGAGCTGTGCAGGGCAATCATACTGTTTGGATCGCTATGTAGGGGCCATAATGCTGAATGTGGGCCATTGTATAGTGTAGACGGTTGTGTGGGGGACATTATACTGTGTAGAGGGCTAGTGGGGGTCATTTTAATTTGTGTGGGATATTATACAGTGTGTAGGTTTTGTGGGGGCCACTATACTGTATGGTGGGCTGTGTGGGGGCCACTATACTGTATGGAGGGCTGTGTGAGGGCCACTATACTGTATGGAGGGCTGTGTGGGGCCCACTATACTGTATGGATGGCTGTGTGGGGCCCACTATACTGTATGGAGGGCTGTGTGGGGCCCACTATACTGTATGGAGGGCTGTGTGAGGCCCAATATACTGTATGGAGGGCTGTGTGGGTGCCACTATACTGCATGGAGCGCTGTGTGGGGGCCACTATACTGTATGGAGCGCTGTGTGGGGGCCACTATACTGTATGGAGGGCTGTGTGGGGGCCACTATACTGTATGGAGGGATGTGTGGGGGCCACTATACTGTATGGAGGGATGTGTGGGGGCCAATATACTGTATGGAGGGATGTGTGGGGGCCACTACACCGTATGGAGGGCTATGTGGGGCCCACTATACTGTATGGAGGGCTGTGTGGGGGTCATATTGTGTGACAGGCTGTGTCTGAGCCACCATACTATGTGTAAGGGACTAAGGGGCCATCATACTGTGTTGGGGTCACTGTATGGGTATCATATTTTGTGGGGCGAGGGGCACTGTAGGGTCATTATACTGTGCATATGGAGGGTACTGTGGGGCAATTCACTGTGGGGGTATTTACTTTGGGGGGCACATTTATTGGCATCATACTTTACAGGGGGCCTTGAAATGGGTACCTTAGTACGTGGGAACACTACGGGACTTTAATAGTTCAATAGGGGCAAAATGACATTTTAGGGTCTGCAAAGCTCTAAGATTTGCTCTTCTGTGACCCCACAGAATATTATTTTTTTGGGAGGGGGCTGTTAGGACTTCTGCCATGGAGCCCCATGGTTTCTATTAGTATGCCCCTGTTGCTGGATGGAGGACATGGTTACAGTGTCACAAACCCTCGCTGTCAGCAAGCAGAGATCTGTGAGAGAACTAGACGCAGAGACTATTAGCACATTTATTAGATGTCCCGGCATCAGGGAACATGTGGCATTAAAGTGTAAGATCCTCCGGAGCAGAAACAATGGGAGAATCCCAGAAAGGCTCATTTTCCCCGGATGTTTTGTATTTGCTGCTCTGTAACCTGGAGTGATACATTTAATGATAGCAGCTGACAAAACATGACTTTTAAATGTCCAGCCCTAATGTAAGACCCCCAGACTGTGAGCTCTGTGTTTCTCATCATGGGGCGGAGGAGGGGGGTCCGTTCACTTTCTGCTTCCTCACTTGCTCTGCTCGCTCTGATGATTTATGGCTTCTATATATTTGTGTGTGACAAGAGATACATTGTTTCCCTTCATATCCAGTGTATGATATGTGTCAGCGCTCAGCGTTTTTTGGCATATCCTGCAGTTAATAGCCATCCTCTCTGCCAAAAAGTGCTTTAGTGGGTCAGAAAACCTGGAGTGGGATCCTCCGGCTAACCAACATCCGCAATGCTGATATTCCAACACTGACATTAAAGGGAGACGGCAAATTCCTGCCGGCCACCGGACAGGTCAATTATTACACAAAAATAACAGCACTGTTTTAAAGGGGTAGACACTTATGACTGTATCCTGGGGGTGGTGTAATGACGAGATATGCAATGACCAAAGTCCACCGCCAACTTACAGATAGGGTCAAATTCCAGAAAAAATGTGGCAAGTGAGCCCCCTACCGCCAGAATTCCCCCATACCCCCATAGTGACTGATCTGGAGAGAAAAAGGATCGGCCATTGGAAATTTAATGTGATTTAATAAACCTTGATCAAGGTTCTTTACCAACCTGAGAAGACCCTCAGGGTCACCTGCTGCCACGTCCTCGCTCCGCTCTTATAATAACTCCGCGCTCTTGTTGGACAGCTGCCTCGCTGGGTAGGTTATGAATAGTGCCCTGAGTGATGGAAAGAAAGCCAATAATCCACAGTGTTCTGCAGTCATCTTCCATGGAGATTACAGAGTTTCCAATACATAAATACATAGAAGGATGAAGATGTGAAGGGCACTGGTCCAAGAAGAGATGTTGGACGCAATGGAGGTCACGGGTCAACAGAGTCATTGGGATCCAAGACATAGAATCCATGAAAGGTCAATCTGGGCTCAACCATATCACAATCATGCCGGTGTCCATGGTATATTTCTAATATGTAGGGTGGGACATTAGTTTCCAACAACTTTGTGACTTTGTGAGGATGAGACATATCCAGGTCACACAAGTATCAACGTGTTCATGACTCCAAACCATGAGTGTGACAATCACGAGAAAAAGCCCATGTACAGTGCCTTGTGAAAGTATTCGGCTCCCTGGAACTTTTCAACCTTTTCCCACATATCATAAAGACACCAAATGTCAATTTTTGGTGAAGAATCAACAACAAGTGGAACACAATTGTGAAGTTCATCAAAATTTATTGGTTATTTAAAATTTTTGTGGAAATTCAAAAACTGAAAAGTGGGGTGTGCAATATTATTCGGCCCCTGTAACTTAATACTTTGTTGCGCCACCTTTTGCTGCGATTACAAGTCGCTTGGGGCCTGTCTCTATCAGTTTTGTACATCAAGAGACTGAAATTCTCGCCCATTCTTCCTTGGCAGCTCGAGCTCAGTGAGGTTGGATGGAGATCGTTTGTGAACAGCAGTTTTCAGCTCTTTCCACAGATTCTCGATTGGATTGAGGTCTGGACTGTGACTTGGCCATTCTAACACCTGGATACGTTTATTTGTGAACCATTCCATTGTAGATTTTGCTTTGTGTTTGGGATCATTGTTTTGTTGGAAGACAAATCTCCATCCCAGTCTCAGGTCTTCTGGTCTTTTGCAGACGCCAACAGGTTTTCTTCAAGAATGGTCCTGTATTTGGCTCCATCCATCTTCCCATCAATTTTAACCATCTTCCCTGTCCCTGCTGAAGAAAAGCAGGCCCAAACCATGATGCTGCCACCACCATGTTTGACAGTGGGGATGGTGTGTTCAGGGTGATGAGCTGTGTTGCCTTTACGCCAAACATATCGTTTGGCATTGTTGCCAAAAAGTTCGATTTTGGTTTCATCTGACCAGAGCACCTTCTTCCACATGTTTGGTGTCTCCCAGGTGGCTTGTTGCAAACTTTAAATGACACTTTTTATGGATATCTTTGAGAAATGGCTTTCTTCTTGCTACTCTTCCATAAATGCAAGGTTTGTGCAGTGTACGACTGATTGTTGTCCTATGGACAGACTGTCCCACCTCAGCTGTAGATCTCGGCAGTTCATCCAGAGTGATCATGAGCCTCTTGGCTGCATCTCTGATCAGTCTTCTCCTTGTTTGAGATGAAAGTTTAGAGGGACGGCCGGGTCTTGGCAGATTTGCAGTGGTATGATGCTCCTTCCATTCCAATATGATCGCTTGCACAGAGCTCCTTGGGATGATTAAAGTTTTGGAAATCATTTTGTATCCAAATCCAGCTTTAAACTTCTGCACAACAGTATCACGGACCTGCCTGTTGTGTTCCTTGGTCTTCATGATGCTCTCTGTGCTTCACACAGAACCCTGAGACTATCACAGAGCAGGTGCATTTATACGGAGACTTGATTACACACAGGTGGAGATTATATTTATCATCATTAGGCATTTAGGACAACATTGGATCATTCAGAGATCCACAATGAACTTCTGGAGGGAGTTTGCTGCACTGAAAGTAAAGGGGCCGAATAATATTGCACGCCCCACTTTTCAGTTTTTGAATTTCCACAAAAATGTAAAATAACCAATAAATTTCATTCCACTTCACAATTGTGTTCCACTTGTTGTTGATTCTCCACCAAAAATTTACATTTGGTATCTTTATGTTTGAAGCATGATATGTGGGAAAAGGTTGAAAAGTTCCAGGGGGCCGAATACTTTCGCAAGGCACTGTAATTATTGGGACCCGATATGGATCCTATCTATCTATCTAGATGCACGAAATAGAAGTAAAATTCCAAAATAATTGTGCAATATCCTGGACTTTATTGGCCAACGTGGTGTGATATGGGCCAGTAAAGTCCAGTGAGCTGCTTTATTCTATTGCCACTTTCACTTTTTAGGTCTATTGTCAGATTGGGCAAATGCTTTGCACCCAGACCTGTTTTTCTGTCTGTAGTTTTTATCTATCTATCGAAAAAGATACACGAAACCCAGGTCACGCAGTGCATTCAGGCATTTTTATGTGCGTTCTTTCCCATGTGTTTATAAAGGGACCTGTCAGGTGATTGGTGCTGTTGACTTCTAGACTTTTCAGATCCATTTAGTGGAAGAAAGTTTATCTTTTTTTTTGTACATAAAAGAAAAACACCAAAACCCAATGCCCAGTTTTCCATGCTGAATCTGTGCCAAGTAGAGATTGCGATCAGTAGTCCGTCAGTCACCAGTCTTCACATCCATAGTACAGATGTTGTAAAGCTACCACTCCCGATAGGTTGAGGGTTGTAGTATGGAACAGCTGGGGAGCCAACGCTCATAGCCCACCGCGCCAGACAATGGAAATACCACGCAGATTAATCAGTAAGTCAGGACAAGGGAGACTTAGGCTGGAATTGTATACGGGTCTCCCACTCTTAAAATGCTTTGTCACATCTTTTCCTAGAAATGTAACAAGGATCCTTCCAAAAACCGAATATTCCAGCGACTGTAACCCAAGAACCAGGGCGAGCGAACAATGCGGCAGTGTCCACTGAGTGCAGCGCTCGATGGCCCGGGATTCCTATCAGGCAGCGGGATCCTGTTACTATATGTACAGCTTTCCAGAGGAGAAGTGATTAAGCTTCTACCAGCTGCAAAACCTCGATGCATTTGCCCAGTGGGCTTTCATTAAGCCAGTTAAGAGAGCAGGAGGGTGAAATTTAAGCAGGTGCCGAAAATGCCCCCCACCCAAACCCCCACCACAAGACCGAGCAAGACTGAGAAGTCTCTGACACTGCGGAGTAGCTCAGGCCGTGGGCACTTATAGAAGTGGGAATGCGATCCTGAAAGTTCGTAGATGGCAAAAGGAGAGAAAAGAAGAGACATCAAATTCACAAAAATGGTGGATGAAGGAGTGAAAGTATGGAAATAGTCAAATTATAATACAAAAATGCAAAAAAAATGAGGAGTGCGCATGATAGCTGTTTGTAATCTTGTAACATCCAACATAGTAATACAGGTGATATAATACATGTAATACCTGGATAAGTGAGATCTGTTACTATAAAAAACATCCCCCATATGTGTGCCCCAAATAATAGTGACATCACGTGTAAGATCCCATCACTGCCATAGTAAAATATCAATATGGACATAAGAGGCAAACAGAAAGAGTAACAAATGAGAAATTAGAGATTTCAAGTAGGATATAAAAATACGTAACTCATACGGCTGATTATTCAGTATTATAGTAGTTATATTCTTGTACATAGGGGCAGTATTATAGTAGTTATATTCTTGTACATAGGGGGTAGTATTATAGTAGTTATATTCTTGTACATAGGAGCAGTATTATAGTAGTTATATTCTTGTACATAGGGGGTAGTATTATAGTAGTTATATTCTTGTACATAGGGGCAGTATTATAGTAGTTATATTCTTGTACATAGGGAGCAGTATTATAGTAGTTATATTCTTGTACATAGGGGCAGTATTATAGTAATTATATTCTTGTACATAGGGGCAGTATTATAGTAGTTATATTCTTGTACATTGGAGCAGTATTATAGTAGTTATATTCTTGTACATAGGGGCAGTATTATAGTAGTTATATTCTTGTACATAGGGGCAGTATTATAGTAATTATATTCTTGTACATAGGGGCAGTATTATAGTAGTTATATTCTTGTACATTGGAGCAGTATTATAGTAGTTATATTCTTGTACATAGGGGCAGTATTATAGTAGTTATATTCTTGTACATAGGAGCAGTATTATAGTAGTTATATTCTTGTACATAGGGGCAGTATTATAGTAGTTATATGCTTGTACTTAGGAGCTGTATTATAGTAGTTATATTCCTGTACATAGGAGCAGTATTATAGTAGTTATATTCTTGTACATAGGGGCAGTATTATAGTAGTTATATTCTTGTACATAGGAGCAGTATTATAGTAGTTATATTCTTGTACATAGGAGCAGTATTATAGTAGTTATATTCTTGTACATAGGGGCAGTATTATAGTAGTTATATTCTTGTACATAGGGGCAGTATTATAGTAGTTATATTCTTGTACTTAGGAGCTGTATTATAGTAGTTATATTCCTGTACATAGGAGCAGTATTATAGTAGTTATATTCCTGTACATAGGAGCAGTATTATAGTAGTTATATTCTTGTACTTAGGAGCTGTATTATAGTAGTTATATTCCTGTACATAGGAGCAGTATTATAGTAGTTATATTCCTGTACATAGGAGCAGTATTATAGTAGTTATATTCTTGTACATAGGGGCAGTATTATAGTAATTATATTCTTGTACATAGGGGCAGTATTATAGTAGCTATATTCTTGTACATAGGGGCAGTATTATAGTAGTTATATTCTTGTACTTAGGAGCTGTATTATAGTAGTTATATTCCTGTACATAGGAGCAGTATTATAGTAGTTATATTCTTGTACATAGGGGCAGTATTATAGTAGTTATATTCTTATACATAAGAGCAGTATTATAGTAGTTATATTCTTGTACATAGGAGCAGTATTATAGTAGTTATATTCTTGTACATAGGGGCAGTATTATAGTAGTTATATTCTTGTACTTAGGAGCTGTATTATAGTAGTTATATTCCTGTACATAGGAGCAGTATTATAGTAGTTATATTCTGGTACATAGGAGCAGTATTATAGTAGTTATATTCTTGTACATAGGGGGCAGTATTATAGTAGTTATATTCTTGTACATAGTGGCAGTATTATAGTAGTTATATTCTTGTACATAGGAGCAGTATTATAGTAGTTATATTCTTGTACATAGGAGCAGTATTATAGTAGTTATATTCTTGTACATAGGGGGCAGTATTATAGTAGTTATATTCTTGTACATAGTGGCAGTATTATAGTAGTTATATTCTGGTACATAGGAGCAGTATTATAGTAGTTATATTCTTGTACATAGGGGGCAGTATTATAGTAGTTATATTCTTGTACATAGTGGCAGTATTATAGTAGTTATATTCTTGTACATAGGAGCAGTATTATAGTAGTTATATTCTTGTACATAGGGGGCAGTATTATAGTAGTTATATTCTTGTACATAGTGGCAGTATTATAGTAGTTATATTCTTGTACATAGGAGCAGTATTATAGTAGTTATATTCTTGTACATAGGGGCAGTATTATAGTAGTTATATTCTTGCACATAGGGGGCAGTATTATAGTAGTTATATTCTTGTACATGGGGGCAGTATTATAGTAGTTATATTCTTGTACATAGGGGCAGTTTTATAGTAGTTATATTCTTGTACATGGGGCAGTATTATAGTAGTTATATTCCTGTACATAGGGGCAGTATTACAGTAGTTATATTCTTGTACATGGGGCAGTATTATAGTAGTTATATTCCTGTACATAGGAGCAGTATTATAGTAGTTATATTCTTGTACATAGGAGCAGTATTATAGTAGTTATATTCTTGTACATAGGAGCAGTATTATAGCAGTTATATTCTTGTACATAGGGGACGGTATTATAGTAGTTATATTTCTGTAAATTTGGTGAAGGTTTACTAACAATCATTTTCAGAATTTACCAATATTGTTCCACATAAGAATCTGCCATAAGGAAACCAGTAGAAAAAGTTATTTTCCTGTCTGATGTTATGTGTTATGTGCTTTTTCTTATATTTAACTAAACTTAGCCTGTAAATAATCAGTTAATATGAAAATAATTGAAATCACCTCATGTTCTACATTATAAATTAATTTCCTTTAAATAACTGAAGTAGATTTTTAAGTGACCATTTTAACTGAATGTTCACAGTTAGGGTTGATCGAATAGCTGCCTCGGTAACCTGGATCCCTAGAGCGCTCCTGATAATCAGCTATTCGATCATCCCTATTCACAGTATAAAACATCTTCATTATACTGATTCCTGAAGCAGAAAAGACAAAAACACTTTGTCACCAATTACTTCTCCAGATCATTGAATCACCAAATAATGGACAGAAGGGCAACAAGGTTAATGTGCTGTAAATGACATCATAAAGGTCTTGTATCAACCATCTGTTCAAATAAGTACATAGTAAGTACCTCTCCTTACATTCACAGATAATTATGTCATTGTGTTCCAGAAAAAGCCCAGGTTATACCAGCTGTACATATATAATTATATACAGGAGATGCCCGGGTTATACCAGCTGTACATATATAATTATATACAGGAGATGCCCAGGTTATACCAGCTGTACATATATAATTATATACAGGAGATGCCCAGGTTATACCAGCTGTACATATATGATTATATACAGGAGATTCCTAGGTTATATCAGCTGTACATATATAATTATATACAGGAGATGCCCAGGTTATACCAGCTGTACATATATAATTATATACAGGAGATACCCAGGTTATATCAGCTGTACATATATAATTATATACAGGAGATGCCCAGGTTATACCGGCTGTACATATATAATTATATACAGAAGATACCCAGGTTATACCAGCTGTACATATATAATTATATACAGGAGATACTCAGGTTATACCAGCTGTACATATATAATTATATACAGGAGATACTCAGGTTATACTAGCTGTACATATATAATTATATACAGGAGATGCCCAGGTTATACCAGCTGTACATATATAATTATATACAGGAGATGCCCAGGTTATACCAGCTGTACATATATAATTATATACAGGAGATGCCCAGGTTATACCAGCTGTGCATATATAATTATATACAGGAGATACCCAGGTTATACCAGCTGTACACATATATAATTATATATATACAGGAGATGCCCAGGTTATACCAGCTGTACATATATAATTATATACAGGAGATGCCCAGGTTATACCAGCTGTGCATATATAATTATATACAGGAGATACCCAGGTTATACCAGCTGTACATATTTAATTATATACAGGAGATGCCCAGGTTATACCAGCTGTACATATATAATTATATACAGGAGATACCCAGGTTATACCAGCTGTACATATATAATTATATACAGGATATGCCCAGGTTATACCAGCTGTACATATATAATTATATACAGGGGATACCTACGTTATACCAGCTGTACATATATAATTATATACAGGGGATACCCAGGTTATACCAGCTGTACATATATAATTATATACAGGGGATACCTAGGTTATACCGGCTGTAAATATATATATATATATATATATATATATATATATATATATATAGTGTATAGCAATAGCGGATTATTTCCAGCAGGGGACGTTCTCGGCGCCTCTCGCTTCTCTCAGCTGTTTATTAGGGACGGATTTAGTGTGTTATCTCGGGAAATTCGGGATCTCATTCCTTCTGTCCTCGCTATAATGGTCGGCACTTATTGCTCGCGTCTGCGGATGTGTCAGTGATGAAGAATAGAGTAAGCCATCATTTCTGGGTTCATTTCTTTATAATGACGCTTTCACCATGTGCTGCGGTGACGGCAGAAATCGGCAGTGTATAACCAGCGGTGCTGACAGTCGTGGTCTCTGGATCGAGGCGATGACCATGAGGACCTGGAATACAACATGCAGGGCTCGTCGCCGCCTATGGGGTCCACATGCAGAGGAAGAGATGCAACACATTAACCCAGTATTCAATTGTAGTGGTCGGTCATGGGTGTCATCTTGCCCTCCGGGACCAATAATTGCCAGTAGGTAGTGCATGTACTGGATACGGGGGACCAATGGAGCAGGGACTGCATGATGGAGATGGTGCTGAGGGATTGCGATGGACTGAGACATTTGGAAGAGACAAGTCAGTTTTCTATGGGATCTGGGTACCGGGAGCCAAGCAGCCCCGCATGCTCCTGTGCTACAGATATGGCCGATGTGGCGCTGGTGTGATATCTTCGGATGGGGAGAAAAGATTTAGAAACAGAAAGAAGCTATTGTTTTTGGCATCTCAAAGTCCCAACAACGGAAACATGTTGGACAATTTTTAGTGGGAATAAATATCCAATTAGACGAGGATAAGAAAAGCTCAAAACGCTGTGGCATTGTTCAATTTTTTTGCCACAATTTTATGAAATTACCGAAAAACAACCGGTTCATAAAATCACAGTGAAGACGTGCCATGTTCACGTCATGTGGACCTGAATTTAGAGCCTAGGAAAAATATCTAAGGAAAGTATAAGTCAACTTCCGAAATCACTCCAGTATACACAAATGTATTGCTACCTGGAAAGTGTCAGCAAGCAGGCCAGATTCTTCCGAGGATCCTGATACAGAAGCTGGAGAGCAAGAAAGCACAATAGGGTCTTATTCAGTATAAAATGAACACCATTGTCCAGGTTGTGCTATCCTGATAAAGTTGTGCCGGTCCACAGGTCGGCCAGGTAGGGCAGGTGCACACAGAAAACGCCTGAATAATCGCTCAAAACTTCTTGAGACTCCCCCTGTTCATTTCTAATATGAAAACCACCTTCTTGTTCTTAGGTTCAGTCTTGTGAGCATTTTTTTCTACTCCAGTTTTTAAAAACAAGTTAAAAAGGAGAATGTAGTCACTTACAGGAAGCGGTTCATTATGGAATCCGCTCTACGCTGGACCCTATACGATCATCAAAAGGCTGCAAAATAAAAAACACTTCAGGAACAAAAACTGTTCCATAGAACTTTAGAAACTGTTCAAAAAACACTTCAGGAAATGAAAACCTTCTCCAAAAACTCCACAATCAAGGAGGAGGGTTTTTTTTGTAGCAGAAACTGAATGAAAATTGAAAAGAAACTCTCTAAATGTTAATGTGACTAAGTGCGCTCGAGGAGTTTATCAAGCCAAATACTTTTTTCAGATGTTTTCCCAGCCGGCAGGTTTTTGAAGAGCTTTCCCATAGTTTTGGCGATGGCTTATTTTACTGTCGTTTATTTACTCCAATAAATAATGAAGAAGCCGTTAGCACCATTAGGCAAAAACTAAGCCGAACATTCAGTTTTTTGTGTCTTTTGCGCTTTCCCGTTGACTTGTTTTGTAAAGTAGAGAGCATTTCCTGAGCATCTTTTGAGCTTTCCGATTTTAGAAACCTGAGATGTCTGAACGCAGGAACTGCAAGTTGTTTTTCCGTATTCTCAAACTTTTTGATTGTTTTTGATAGTTTTTACAGGCAGAATCCACCTGAAAAGACGTCGGGTTCACCTAGCCAGCTTCTGCTCTTTAAACTCGGCGAAAACATTCCGACATCAAATAACCATAAACTTGTGCGTCTGAAAACCTCTGTGTGCACATGGCCCTTATTGGATCTACAACTGTCTACAACCAGACATGAATGGACAACAAATGCTAAACATCAGGGGCAAGCACAGACCCGGCAACATCCACTTGCTGACAGTTTCCAAGACAAAAATTATTGTTTCTTTAAATTCATAAAAAATAAATGTAAGAGGAATGTATTAGAAACATGGTCTCCAATGTCTGCTGTTGCAGGATTCAGTTTCTTTTTTTGTTTTTCACAAATATGTGACGGGCGAACATCTGACCCCGTTTTCTACTTAAGTGTTTGTATCTCCAGGCTGCAGTTCAGCCAAATTCTTCCACAAAAATAAATATTTATAGGCGGTTTCCTAAAGTAGAATGAAGTGGAAATTATTCTCTGTTCTGCTGATTCTTTTGTTTAGAAAAATATTATTTTGAAATTATTTATTTTTAAGAGAGTTTTTTTTTTAGAGACTCGATTATCAGGACCCTGATCCAGATCAGTATTTTATGGTGACGGACAATGATGTAAATGCTGCAGTGTATTCATGTATATCAGGTCTTCATTAATTTTACCAAGATCTCATTTACCCCAGTTGCACTTGTAGTTGTAGTGCAGCAAAATATTAATATCATGTTACAGTTTATTCTTACAGGTCAGGAATCTCTTTTGAAGGGATTAAGAACTTGCAAAATAATAAAACATAATCCAAAACTGATGTATAAACAACTAAATGCATTACATTCATGGACACAACTTGACACAGTTCCTCAGGGGCGGGCTTTTGAAGCAATGAGACCTCCCAAAATTAGGGAGGAGCTGAAAATGAGCTGTCCGAAGAAGGTAACTCAGTTAAGTAGACAAATATCTGATGGTCTATTGTAAAATGGAAAATAAAACCCAAAACAAATGAATGAATACATTAGTTCATGGATATAACTAGAATCATTTCCATAGAAGAAGGAAATCTAAACAATTAGACCATCCACAATAAGAAAAGATTTGGAAATTGTAAGTAAACTCTTTAAGAGGTTAAATAAATGGTGATCCATTGCACAATAAAAAGAATGTAAAAAGAAGAATAAAAACATAATTACATAATGTTCATGGATACAATTGGAAAAAGCTTCTCGGGGGAGGGAGTTACAAGCAATGAGACCAATGATGATTAGGGAGAAATAAAGTGAGACGGCGCTCAGTTTATGGTTTATCATCCCATCCAGATGACTGCTCGACCCTGAGCCTTCTCTGATGTAACACTTGGATCCGTTTCATTCTGGGTTTATTCCCCAATGATGAGTGAAGTCAGAGACGCCCGAGTTATAATCAAGATGAAAAAAGCAAAAGGTTTTATTCCCGCGGAAAGGACTGACCTCATGTTCCTAGTACGCGTTACTCAGCCGCTTCAGACTATAAAATTCCTGAGTTGATGTGTTCATTACATAATTGTAACTTGTCCACGATGAGAGTTGTTGTGCCAGCGCCAGGATTCATCATCCTATTATAACACTGACTGGATGCGGCTCCTCCGCTGATCTCACGCGGTGCACGTGCATTGTGATCCGCCTCGCTATAGGGCGCCGTGTATTCCGGGCTCGGTGCTCTGAGACAAGGCACTGCTGTGTTACACAGCCACAATGACTTTATGCCGCCATATGGCTGCACGGAGCAGCGGTCTGCTCTATAGTCCGGACAGGACTGGCGTATTATAAGAGTAATGTGAAAAAACTAAATGCACACGGACTAATGCAGAAGCGAACGCCGCAATATTATATCGGAAAATTTCCTGCACAATGGTATCGTGCACAACAGGGCACAGTGGGATTCTGTGTCGGACTGGATTGTCTCGGGCCCACCAGTAACAGTGATTGTCGGGCCCCACTGTTAGCTACATGCAAAAATATCCTGACCCAGTGCACAAATGTACTTTTACTTCTATGGAATATTAAATTGTCTGGCTTGTTTAATGAATGGTTACATTATAGCACTGCTCGTTAGCTCTCCATCGCAGGGGCCTACCGGGGGATTCTCCTGCTCCCCCGTGGGCCAGTCCGAGCCTGGTGGGCATGAGAACCCAGAACAACCTTGGTAAAAAGGGTCCGTACTTATCAAGTCAATGATTGGGACAGGGACACCTGAGGACTTTGTCACATGAGGATCCTCATCAATGACTGATCAGGGACTTCTAGTTCTAAGAAGGTAATATGATATAAGAACGTGCAGCCGCCATCATGGAAATACTTGGCGTTGCCTCTGGCTGTAGTCGGCGTCGCTCAGGTTCTATGACGTGTGACTTCCTGTTATATCACAGGACATTTGCTTTGCCCTTACTCACAGCTTATGTGAACGGTCCTCGTATAATCTCCATGAATCTTTACCAAAGAAGGAAATACCAAAAATATATATGGACAAAAAAATGAAAAAAGCTACTAAAGTTTCCTAATGAGATAGACAAAAGAAAAATTCTCCAGTAAATATTAATTATTATACCAACGGTATTGTTAATTATGTTTATTTATTGATGCACAAAAAGAGTTAAAAAAACGTAATGTAACAAAGACGTATCGAAAATGTAAAAATGGAAGTAAGCAAGAGGAGGAAAAAGTAACCAAAGAACGTGATGTAAATAATAAATGTAACACAAAAATGAAGACTATGGAAAGTTAAAACAACTGACAAAATGACCATATTAAGAAGGCGACACAATAAATGCTACAGTGGTATGTAAAAGTTTGTGCACCCCTGGTCAAAATTATTGTTATTGTGAACAGTTAAACAAGTTGAAGATGAAATGATCTCCAAAAGATCTTAAGTTACAGATGACACATTTACATTGTGCTTGAGGCACAAAAAAATATTTTCATCTTTTACATTTTAAGAATTACAAAAAGGAAAATGGACTGATGCAAAAGTTTATACACCCTTGGAGATTTGTGTGCTCAGTTAACTTTGACCAAGGTTTCAGACCCTAATTACCCTGTTAGGGTTATGACTTATTCACTATCATCGTTAGTAAAAGCCAGGTGATGCAAAATTTCCAGCTTTATAAAAACAAAGCCTCATCTAACCTTGTGCCAAGAAACAGCAGCCATGGGGTCTTCTAAGCAGCTGCCGAGCACTCCGAGAATAGAAATGGTGGACGCCACAAGGCAGGAGAAAGCTATAAGAAGATAGCAAGCTTTCCAAGTTTCCCTTTCCTCAGTTTGAAATTTAATTAAGAAATGGCAGTTACCAGGAACAGTGGAAGTCAAGATAAGGTCTGGAAGACCAAGCAAAATTTCAGTGAGAGCTGCTCATAGGATTGCTAGAGATGCAAATCAGAATCCCTGCTTGGCTGCAAAAGACCTTCAGAAAGATTTAGCAGACTCTGGAGTTGTGGTACATTGTTCTACTATTCAGAGACACCTGCACAAATATTGCTGTCATGGAAGAGTCATCAGAAGAAAACCTTTTGGAAGCAAGTCCTGTGTATCTATGAGGATAAAATAGATCTCTGTGGCCACAATGATCAAAGGTATGTGTGGAGAAAAAAGGGCACAGAATTTCAGGAAAAGAACATCTCGCCAACCATTAAGCATGGGGGATATCAATGACGCTTTGGGGATGTGTTGCAGCCAATGGCACGGGGAACATTTCACGGGTAGAGGGAAGAATGGATTCAATTAAATTTCAACAAATTTTTGATGTAAACATAACACCATCTGTAAAAAAGCTGAAGGTGAAAAGCACATGGAGAATGATTCTAAACACACGTCACAATCCACAATAGACGACCTCAAAAGGCGCAAGATGAACGTTTTACAATGGCCCTCACAGTCCCCTGATCTTAGCATCATTGAAAATCTGTGACGAGAGCTCAAAATAGTAGAGGTAGCAAGATGACCCAGTAATCTCACAGAACGGGAGGAATACTCCAAGGAAGAAAGGAGGAAAATCCCTCAAACAAGAACTGAAAGACTCTTGTCTGGCTACAAAAAGTGTTTCTAAGCTGTCATAATAGTAAAAGGGAGCGCTACTAGGTGCTAACCATGTAGGGTGCACAAACTTGTGCATAGACCCATTTTTCTTTTTTGTAATTTTTAAAATGTAAAAGATAACAATATTTTTTTTTCTTGCCTAAAATACAAAAGGAAATGTGTCATCTGTAACTTATAGAGATGATTTAATCTTTAAGTTATTTAACTGTTTGCAATAGCAGTAATTATGACCAGGGGTGCCCAAACTTTTACATGTCAGTGTAAATAATAAACAAGTTAATTATAATACAAATATACAGCATATATATTTCTTTAGCCATCACTCCCTGAGGAAGCAACTTGCGAAACACAAATTGTGGCGCACGGCACGGGAGCATGAAGTCTCCATTTAACATGACCACAGGTCTGGATCAATGGTCTTGATTCATTTGCACATGTTTCTTTGTCTGTATTATGCACCCATGGGATTAGACCTACATTTTTTTATTAAATCACCCTTGTGGCATTGTTTTTTTCATTTCTGTATTACATTTATTATTTAGATCACGTTCTTGTGCCATGTTTTGCTCCTCTGGCTTACTTCCATTTTTAATATGCCTGTTATATGTTGTTTTATCTCTATCGCTCCTGTGTTTTACCTGCAGATTACCTCCTTTATTTAATGATGCGACTTCCTGAGAGGCGCAGAGTCACAAGTGAAGAACCACGGCCGCTCCTCCGCCTTTGTCTACACTGATCTCTGCCCAAAACCGCGGTGACGTCCATTAACAGTCGCACTGTTCGAGATTTCAATATTTCCAAGCAAAATGGAAATGAGAGTCAGACGAGGCCACATGGTTATACATGAGACGAAGAGGGGAGCCGGATATTGGGACTGAAGACATTTCTGATTCTTTGTTTGGTTGGAATAAAACCTTTGCTCCAGTTCAGACATCACGTTACAGTTTAAACCTACGGAAAATATTGGGGTTCTTTTCCATTTGGACTTTTCATTGTCTTAAACTCCAGTCACATCCAGAGCTGCATGATGGTTCCTCTCCTTCTTTGTGTTATTGAATAACATACCCAGGAGAAGGGTCCTCACAACTACGCACCAATCGGGCCCCTCTATACGGTTTGGGGACCTATATTCAAGGCTCGGTATTCCTCAGATCCCTTACGGCATAAGCAGAAATCCAAGAGTGACCGAGGCCATGATCATAACCGTTCCACTTACCCGGATGCTGCCCTCACCTCCGCAGATTAGGTTTCCAAATATTTGGGCAGAAGTACAGAAAGGCCCCCGCGCCCTCCGCATGCTTCTTGTCACTGAAATAGCCACAGATATGAAGGCAGAAGGTAAATATTTATCTCTCGCCTCCCAAACTTGTTTTGCAATGAAATATCTACGGGGTTAAGTAGAACACTTGTGACGGCAAAAATCAAACATTCCCACGGTTTGGGGTTCGTCATTTCAGGGAACGGTGGGACGGTAATCACCGGGATGTACAGGCAGTGATGTAGAGCAGCAGAACATGTGGCGCAGAATCGGCCAGGCCAGGACATCTGCTCATCATTTATAAAACCAATAGAGGAGAATAAAAACCACCTGAATGTCATGGAGTCATGGAGGACGTGGGAGAAGAGCAGGAGATGGAATGATACATTGTATCCAACCAAAGAACAGAAGTACCAGGCATAGAGACTGAAATCTGGGTCCAGAGGGTAAAGGTAGGAGGTAGCTATAGTGGGCGCAGGGGCTGCAGTCTCACCCTGATCCTTGGAGCCTAAAGGTCTCTTTGGGGAGTGTTGGATATTTTTGAACCACGAGGTTTAAATGACCCCACTGGTAAAAAAAATTTTACAATATCCATGTACTTTCCGTTTAGAAACTTGACTTTGAAAACATCTGGGTCATCAGTTGACTAGACTTTGCCCCCGATTCATCATTTGCACTTTTTTTTTGTTTTTGCACTGGTGAATCTGGTGTCAAACTCATCAAAATGGAGCATGATGATTGATGAACGTGGCGCATACCGAAAAATACTTTTATTTTTGCTCTTTTTCTTTCCTTGCCACTTTGTTGAGCAAAGTGTTGCACAGGATTTTCAATAAGCATGAAAATGTCGCTCGTTAGTCATCAACTACACACTGAAAAGTTATCCAGATCTTGTGCTCCACAGCCGCTGTCCAGTAGAATGGCGCCAAAACGTAAAAGCTCTGAAATAATAGATTAGCTGAAGGCATCTGGAGGGTAAAAACTGAGCTCACGTTGTAGAACAAGTTAAAAAAATGACGAGGATTGAAAAAAATTGCGTAAAAATGGCACAACAGACAGAATAAACTAAGCACAAAAATGAAAATGCCAAAAAAGGCACAAACAGAATGAAAAACTGGGATCTAAGTTTTCACTATATATTGGTTGGCTTTCTTTATAAAAACACAATTTTGGCACCTACTGCAGGCTGCTGCTCATTTGTCGGCCACGGTCCTTGTTGGATAAGTGCAGAAAATGTTTAACATTCATAATTGTTGTCACACAAATCAAAGACTTTTAGTTTACACAAATTGTGCAAGAATTCTGCAGCATTTTGCTCAATAAATTTTCCCCATTGTTTAATTTTATCATTATTTTTAAGATCTCGTCTTGTTATAATTAAATGGAAATTGTTATCCTGAGGCTGAACGTGTTCAATTTTTTGGGTCAGTCCAAAATTTTACAAAAATGGACAGAAAACAGTGGATACCCATAAACCCATTAGTCACCTAGTAACTTTCCTGTTGTTCCAGCACTGCTGTTCCGGTGGTCCCACGGGCCTCATTTCTTAAATAATGACTGTGCTATCATCACAACTGAGGCCAGTGATTGGCTGCAGCGGTTATCTGAGGATTGTTGAAACATTCATCACTGCAGAACAGCTGTCAGACATGGGTGGCATTTCGATGGTGAGCGGTTTTCCATGCGAGTAAGGGAATGAGCAGATGGAAATTTTTGATGTGGTCAAAAATGAGGAGTTTTTGGGTGAATTTTTCATTTCCAGAAGCAGTTTTTCAGCCTTTCGATGGGACACTGCCTGGTTTGGAGTGGTTTCCATCAGGCGGTGCTACGTAGGAGTGACTACATCCTCGTTTTTTACACTGGCCATTTTTCAAAACCTAAAGTAAAAAAAAATGCTCAAAACACTGAAACTAAGAATAACAGAGTGGTTTAGAAAAGAAAGGAAGAGTCTCGAAAGCATTTATTAAAACATTTTACAGTCATTTTTTTTGGAATAAACCCACTCAAAAAACATTTGTAAATTCTCAGGCACCGATCGATCATTTGTTGGCTTTTCTTTTTTGTCTTGTGATATTCGTTAGCTTTTTTGTGTCAAATCATTCAAAATGGGCATACAGTTCATGAATTTTAGATAAAGGAAAAAATGCTTGTTGGTTCCTATTTGTTACTTTATAACCACCTGTGTTTTATCTTGAATTATTGGGGGGTTTTGTGCTTTTTGGGTTTGCGTCATATTTATTTTTCTATTTGCACCTTTTTAGCTTCCTATCCTATGTTTGTTTTTTACATTTGCCATTGCAGGCAAAGCTGACAACTTCCAGATGTTTTCAGTTGATTAATCGATTGTAACTCTTGGAAAGTTACAAAATATGTCGCAAATATTCTCCAGAGCAGAAGTAGATCCGGATATTTTTTCACCATTTTAAGAAAACTGCAAATGTAAAAGTTGCTGAAAATATCAAAGAGAAGTACAAATAACATTTTTGATTTTGCGTATAATTCATGAACTGCATGATCTACTTTGAAGATTTTGTTGCAAAAGTCCTAGAAAACTAAAAATGACCTAAAAAAAACTGCAAATGATGAAACAGGTCCAATGACTATTTTTCACACTGCTTAAAATTGATGAACCGTTCGCGCAATTTTGAATAATTTGGCACAAAACAACAAATCTGCAATGAATACCACAATACGGAAGATGTGGCTTAAAAAACTTTGGGACTTTTTTAGCTGAAAAAGTCACGTTTCTCATAATGAAACAAACATTTTTGCAAAAATATCCAACGTACATAAAAAGATTCTAGTGGAATACTGAAACAAATTTAGAAACTTTCTCAAAAATCAAGAAAAGATTTAAATAAAAAAAAAATATGGCTATGATTAAAAACCAGTGTGTTTCGATGCTCATCATCCGTGTGATTTTAGCTATTTCTCCTCCCCTCTGCCATTTTTCCTTCTTTTATGTTTTGAAATAAATGTGTTTTTTTTGTATTCCTTCATGGGATTGCTGGATTTTTCCCTCTTTCTGGAAAATCAAAGATGATGAATCAGCAGAAAGTATCTGGAAATCCTAAACTAAAAAAAAAAGGTGAACACATAGAAAAAAAGACTTAAAAAGGACAAACACTTTGAGATCAGATCATCCCGTGGCTGAGAGGCTGAATATTGCTTTGCCACATGCCGTAATTCTATTTTCCTATATGTGCCAATCCTACAGCTGGATTGTATCTCTACGGATCTCATCTCTTTGCTGTTACTATTGGCAAGAGTAGTTATTGCTAAGAATAGGATAATTCTACAAACGTGCTCTTTTATGCATGGAAACGACAGGTTATTCTCAGTTATAGGCTCCAATATATTAGTATCTGGGATAATACATATAAACAAAGAGTCTTGGAAAAATTACCAAAAATCATTGATTGACAGTTTTAATTTATTTATTCATTTGATATTTTTTCTTTCCCTCTCTTTCTCCTCTATTTGGGTGGGGCAGCTTTAAAGGGAGAAGAAAAAAAATACTGTACAGAGGACTATATGGGGCCCATTATACTATATGGTGGACTATGTGATTCCCATAATACTGTATGGAGGACTATGTGGTGCCCATAATACTGTATGGAGGACTATATGGGGCCCATTATACTATATGGTGGACTATGTGATTCCCATAATACTGTATGGAGGACTATGTGGTGCTCATAATACTGTATGGAGGACTATATGGGGCCCATTATACTATATGGTGGACTATGTGATTCCCATAATACTGTATGGAGGACTATGTGGTGCCCATAATACTGTATGGAGGACTATGTGATGCCCATAATACTGTACAGAGGACTATATGGGGCCCGTTATACTATATGGAGGACTATGAGATGCCCATAATACTGTATGGTGGACTATGTGATTCCCATAATACTGTATGGAGGACTATGTGGTGCCCATAATACTGTATGGAGGACTATGTGGTGCCCATAATTCTGTATGGAGGACTATGTGGTGCCCATAATACTGTATGAAGGACTATATGGGGCCCATTATACTATATGGTGGACTATGTGATTTCCATAATACTGTATGGAGGACAATGTGGTGCCCAGAATACTGCATGGAGGACAATGTGGTGCGCATAATACTGTTTGGAGGACTATATAGTGCCTTTAATACTGTATGGAGGACTATGTGGTGGCCATAATACTGTATGGAGGACTATATGGGGCCCATAATACTGTATGGAGGACTATGTGGTGGCCATAATACTGTATGGAGGACTATATGGGGCCCATAATACTGTATAGAGGACTATGTGGTGCCCATAATACTGTACATAGGACTATATAGGATGAAAATGACTTTATAAAGGCTACAAAGTTGTAAGAAATGCTCTTCTGTGACCCCACCCAATAATAAAGTTTTTTTTTTTTTTTGGGGGGGGGGGCTAATAGAACTTCTGCTATGGGGTCTTATGCACACAATGAATGACTGAGGGCTGGATTAGAGAAAACCTTCAGATCTGTATGGCAAAATTGGCTGCAATCCCTACACTGGTCTGTGTTCTACCTTCTTACCAAACTGAATTCTGTGTTACAAAAGTGACAACCTCCTCCAGCTAGTCCTGACCACTTCTGCCTGTCACTGCATGCTGAAAGTTGTAGTTTTACGAGAGTTGAAGAGCAAAAAGTTGGGGTGCACTGCTGTAGAGGGTGGCAGACGGCTGCTCCTAATTGCAGGTGCCTGATGAGATTCATCTTACATATGAGCTGTAATAGGGAGTCAGAATAGCAAAATGTGCATGCACACAGCCGTGGGGACCTTGGGAGAGTTTTCTTTTCCAAGATAAATCTCTTTTGCCCATTGTCCTACGTCAGGTGATTCAGACATAGAAATCACTGCACAGGACAATGGGGTGCTGTCCCTTTAATGGAGCCCCCCGCTGACACCAGCACATCACTCTGCACTGTACATGTTAATACTAATAGCCCAGGTGGATCAGACACCCAATCTCCGCACTCCTGTACCGGCCACATATTGGCTTCTTCTCATCACCTGCTGCAAGTTGCAGAGCCAAGCACATCCAGGAAATCTCGGAAAGTGGCTGCCTGGGCGAGATGTAAGTGGTTTCCAGGAGGAATTTAGAGCTGCTTTCCTCAGGAAGTTGCTGGAGAGTTTCTCTTAACTGTTGATTGAAAGTCATTAAGATTTGGATCTGTCAAGAAATATCAGCAGCAAAGATCAGGCTGAAGGGTGAAATGCTGAGACGTTGGACACGCTGCGCCCTTCCTAAAACCTCAGCGGTGCAAAACCATCTGCAGTGCAGGCGGCTCATAGGAAAATCTCAATCTGACTTCAGGCTCTAATATTTCTCCAAGATTTATAGGTCTTTATTCCAGGCTACAAGCTGTGAATATTCCCCTCTCATTTTAGGAGTCGTTATTAGGAAGTATTAATATTCAGGTCTCCCCAGATGGAGAAACCTCAGTACAATGTGATATGGAAACCATACCTGAGCACTAAGACAGTGAGCCTGGTGCTGGGGTGGTGAGGACCATCGTCCTTCTGCCCAGAACTGGTACCGCACATGCCAGTGAAGTTTCGATGAAGAATGCTCTGAAGGAAGATGCAACAAATTCATCAGGAAGCGTTCACCTCTTAGTGGAGCATCTTTCATCTGCCGGACACTGGAGTCCATTTCTACTGTCAATGCGAGAAGTCTCAGTCCAGAATGAAGCAGGCCAAAGAAAACGTGTGCAACCAAGGAAGGCAAGAGACGCGGAGGACCAGACAGCAAGACAGGTGGGTGGAGAGGTCAGAATTGATTCTTTTTTTTTTTTATACTTATACTATGATCATTATGTTCTGTGTTCCAAACTGTAATAAGGAACATTCAACTCGAAGTTAATAACTTTGATGTAAATCGATTTTCCCAGTAAAATCTGCGTGATTTGACAAATTTGATTCCTGGCGGATTCGTTCATCTCTAATACAAACCATTGGATACAAAGTTACAATTGTTACAATCTATTGGATACAATATCGCTTGACCTTCAGTCAGTCTGACCTTGTTGTAGTCGCATTGTGGTAGATAGGAGTAAACCCAACATTGTAAGTCTGGCCGTCTTCTGACTGTGCTGTCGGGGATTGTTTGAGCCGTAGGTGGGTGAAATGTTGCGTTGTCTCAAAATGATGTGTAACTCAGGAAGTCATATTCAGTATTATCGATGCTTCCTCCTCTTAGTTTCCATTCATCATGAAAACAAAAGGCGCAGTAAATGGTTACATTTGTGGAGCTTCCAAGAAGACAACGGCTTGTTGATGCAGTTCACAGCGTGGGTGGCAGGAAAAGCTCTATTAATGGAGCCATGTCTAACATTAGTCAGAAGTCACAAAAAAAATGAAGGCCTGGTGCCAGTGGGACAGATGCTTTGTAATATCTTTACATTTCCACAACAAACTGAAAATGAAATCCTCTCTGTGCTCCGTGAAGTCTTGCCGCCACCTCCGGATCCTGCAGTAAACCACTAAATCCTGTGAATCATTCTATGTTTAGTCCCTCGAAACGTTCCAGTGACGCAAGGACAAAAAGACGGAGGATGGTGACTAAGCTCCTGTTTGTTTCCCTCCCGATGAGGTTGCTTCTTGGAAGAACGGTGGTGACCCAAGCCGTGGGGCTTGTCCTAACTCACATGGGAAAAACAAAAAATTTATTGAGATATTGTGGAGAAGTAAAAGGACAAGAGGGCAAGAGAAAGAAATGAAAAGAAAGAAGAAGAAAGTAAATGTTACTGTGGATATTTATGTAAGGTAAACTGTTCCTTAGGAAGCCACCATCGGGCAAGAAGGGACAACTGCATTCACTTATGGTGGTCCCAAGACAAAAATCCTTCAACTGCTCGAAAATGGTCATATTGGGTCAAGATTGGGTCATATAGGATGCCCATTTGTCCCCCATGTTGGCAGTAGACACTTCCTGATGTGCTGGGCTCACCTCATCAGGTTCCTCCTGGAATTTTAGAGGATCACTAAGCGCAATCATTTGTTCCCTGTCAAAGAGATAGAAGCTGTAAGAGACAGACATCTGAATACGGAGACAAGATTGCTCAAAAATGTGTATAAAATGTTGAATATTAAAGCTGGAGTTTAGATCTTTGTACAGCTTTTACCTTATTTTATAGAAGGTTTACGTGTAAAGTGTCCACATTGGTTCCAGTGGAGAATACAGTGCATCGTGGACAGGACACTTCATACAGACGCTTATTAGGTGCTGCCTTCTCTGCAAATATGGACCCATAAAAAAGATTCATAAAAAGTTTGTTGTGTTTTTTTTCATCACTGGTCAGAGATACATTTTGACCAACGTTTTCTAATCATTTTGTTACAAATATCTTTATAAACGATATCAAAAAAGTTCAAAAGGATGAAGTGTTGGCTTGTAATGGTGAAGACGTTATTTTAATAATATTGGTTAAGTAGGTTTCATATAGAATAGATTTGCTGGAGGAACGCACTTGTTAATAATTTTGGTGCAGGTGACTCAAAGTATCTCATTCATTTACTATTTTGTTATTTATATTTTTATTCATTTTTGTTTGTTTCTTTCAGGTCCGGTTCACAGCGTATTTTGAGCACATTTTGAGATGCTTGTATTGTTAAAAATATATTCTGCAAGTCAGGGGCGGACATATCATTGGTGCAGCCGCACAGGGGCCCAAGAGGTAAAGGGGCCACTGACACCTCTAAAGCTGGTGGGATTGTGCATTGTGAGGAGTTATTGGGCTCCAAAGGGGCCATTTATTGTTTTTGCACAGGGGCCTCGTCTGTCAGTGTGCGCCAGTGCTGCAAGTAATGCAAGGATGACAACTACGGTCTATATCTGCTAAGAATGTAAGAATGGTGGATCCTACGCGGCCTAAACAAGAAGCATCAAAACAATAGAATATTTGATTACTTGAGTGAAATTAAAGATAATTAAGATTTTAATTCTCCGTTGTGTTAATAAAGATGTTTTACCACGACTTATGTGTATTCCCTATCCACAGCCTAGAGAATAAATGTCTCATCATCATCACTGGGGTTCACTGTTCAAGGACTCCCAAAGATCCCTAAAAAGAGGGAGTCAAGACCCCATGGTTCTTAGCTCTGGGCATAAATCAATAGGGCGCGATGGTCGTACACGCACAACGCGGCTCCATTCATTATCTGCGGGAGACGGCCGAGTCCAGCGCTCCTGTCTCCAATAATCCCGGAATGTCGCTCACAAATACTTTATTGCAGACACTATTTCTCCTAAGACGGGAAACGGCAGAGCAGAAGCAAACACACAATCCAAATAGACGAGACAAATTAATAAGATAAAACAAATCTCCTGAGAGAATGTAGTCTAAACCCCGGCCATCCTTGAGAAAATTAAAATAACGGAGGTCACAGAGCAGAAGAGCGAAACAGTCTGGTAATGGCCCAACAATCCTGTGCGGGATAAACAGCCGGAATAAGGAAACATTGTATAAAGTCAGGAGGACGAGGGAAGATCTGCAGAAGCATTGCTGCAACATCAGTGCACGTACCACTGTGCCATGGAGAAAAGGAAGCCCAGGTTATACCAGCAAGAACTACATCGCTATGTAGAAGAATGTACCGCATATGTTATACCAGTAAATACCTGCCCTGGTTATACCAGCTGTACATATGTAATTATATACAGGAGATGCCCAGGTTATACCGGCTGTACACATATAATTATATACAGGAGATACCCAGGTTATACTGGCTGTACATATATAATTATATACAGGAGATGCCCAGGTTATACAGCTGTACATATATAATTATAAACAGGAGATACCCAGGTTATATCAGCTGTACATATATAATTATATACAGGAGATGCCCAGGTTATACCAGCTGTACATATATAATTATATACAGGAGATGCCCAGGTTATACCGGCTGTACATATATAATTATATAGAGGAGATACCCAGGTTATATCAGCTGTACATATATAATTATATACAGGAGATGCCCAGGTTATACCAGCTGTACATATATAATTATATACAGGAGATGCCCAGGTTATACCGGCTGTACATATATAATTATATACAGGAGATACCCAGGTTATATCAGCTGTACATATATAATTATATACAGGAGATGCCCAGGTTATACCAGCTGTACATATATAATTATATACAGGAGATGCCCAGGTTATACCGGCTGTACATATATAATTATATAGAGGAGATACCCAGGTTATATCAGCTGTACATATATAATTATATACAGGAGATGCCCAGGTTATACCAGCTGTACATATATAATTATAGACAGGAGATGCCCAGGTAATACCGGCTGTACATATATAATTATATACAGGAGATACCCAGGTTATATCAGCTGTACATATATAATTATATACAGGAGATGCCCAGGTTATATCAGCTGTACATATATAATTATATACAGGAGATGCCCAGGTTATACCGGCTGTACATATATAATTATATACAGGAGATGCCCAGGTTATACCGGCTGTACATATATAATTATATACAGGAGATGTCCAGGTTATACCAGCTGTACATATATAATTATATACAGGAGATGCCCAGATTATACCAGCTGTACATATATAATTATATACAGGAGATACCCAGGTTATACCAGCTGTACATATATAATTATATACAGGAGATGCCCAGGTAATACCGGCTGTACATATATAATTATATACAGGAGATACCCAGGTTATACCAGCTGTACATATATAATTATATACAGAAGATACCCAGGTTATATCAGCTGTACATATATAATTATATACCGGAGATGCCCAGGTTATACCAGCTGTACATATATAATTATATACAGGAGATGCCCAGGTTATACCAGCTGTACATATATAATTATATACAGGAGATGCCCAGGTTATACCAGCAGTACATATATAATTATATACAGGAGATGCCCAGGTTATACCGGCTGTACATATATAATTATATAGAGGAGATACCCAGGTTATACCGGCTGTACATATATAATTATATACACAAGATGCTCAGGTTATACCAGCTGTACATATATAATTATATACAGGAGATGCCCAGGTTATACCAGCTGTACATATATAATTATATACAGGAGATGCCCAGGTTATACCAGCTGTACATATATAATTATATACAGGAGATGCCCAGGTTATACCAGTTGTACATATATAATTATATACAGGAGATGCCCAGGTTATACCAGTTGTACATATATAATTATATACAGGAGATGCCCAGGTTATACCAGCAGTACATATATAATTATATACACAAGATGCTCATGTTATATCTGCCTGGAACCAAATGGAATATTTTGGGGTTTAGGGTTCACGTGCCTTTCCCCATAGCCCAAAAAATAAATATACAGTTCATGTAAGGACATCCCATAATAGGGTCAGCCCTATTTATACTTGTATCTCATGTTTCCTGAACGAGCCGTGTCCTCAGACGGGACCATAGGGGCCGTGAGATGTGGTTGTGTCTGCTGCGCTCATATGACCGAGTGCTACAGTTACAAGGCCACCTCCATGGATCACCGCAGGCTGCCGAGAGACAAGAACACTTTTATGAGACCATAATATATTTTTTAATGTACAATTTAACAATCCAAGGACGCAGACACGACTTTAAATAGAACAGGAATTCGGAGGAGTACATGAAGAGTGAATGTGGAACTTTTTTTCGTCCGGGAACCTTGAAGGATTCAATGAGAATTAGAGACGCGGGGAGTGGTGGGAAGACGAAGGCAGAAGTCGTCTCATACAGAAATAAAACTGTAACAGAATTATACAGCGACGAACAATAAACAAAAACAAAGCAGCCAAGAGCTTCCGAGAAAACCCGAACAATGAAAACATCCCAAATGATGCAATGCGACAAGCACTATACCAAGAATATCTTTACCCAAGCATCTGTTCAAGAGAATGTGCTGTCGACTTATCCATTATCAGAGTTCTAACTGGGAGTGATACACTATCCACCTATATGAATGAAGTTTGCAGGTGCCGTCAAAGTCAACAATCTGAAATTCGATTTGCACAAATCGCCCAAAAATGCCTACCGCCATTTTACACATTGCAGAAAACCACATCAATCACAGAAAGCTGACAATACAGCAGCTTCCCCATAATGCCTGTCATCTGTCATATCACATGGTATAGTCCAGCCAATCGGGAGAATTATAAGAGCCTCTATAAAAGCCAAGGCAGGGAATGCAGCTGATTCAGAACAGCGAGAGGACATCAGAGCTCAGCAATAGAAATAGGAAAGAAAGCCGCAAAACTCTGAAGAAATACTGTAGAGAGTAAAATGTTCTACAACCGCTGCACTGAGGATGCTGAGAGTAGTAGTCTGCAAATAATAGAAGTTCAATTGATGGAGAGAGAGATAGGAGAGGAGTCGGACTAGACTGAGTGTGACTGATCAGTGATATGGTGTAGCTCGTATCTCTCTGGCTTCATTTTTGTCTTCATACTTAATGCAACTTAAAGCAGAAGCAAGACAGCACCATAGTTTTTGCAGAAAATACAAAAGTCCCAAGTGTCTGCACTGAGATTCTTCATTTTCTATGCAATTCTTTGGAAAAGGGACGAATAAGGGATTTAAAAAAATACAAAATAAATTTCTTCAGAATCCAGATACTGACCTGCAACTGTTTACATCACAAAGTGTCTGTATCACAAGCAATTGGGGTTTTTTTTGCATATCTGTTTTACTAGTCAAATTCTACACACCAATACGTCGCCATGTGTCAGCTACTGACTTTTTGGCCTTGTACCTACCGAGCATGTCTTATGACATTTTTGGGAAGAGATTTGAATTTTGTTAAAAAAAAGAAAACCTGAAAAAAATGGAGTCATGTCACAGTGCATGTCTTTTTTTTTGCACTTCTGTTTTACTATTCTGATTTGATAACCATACACGCTATTCCTATACTGCATTCAGCTGCCACATTTTGCTTTCCGTACATGGCCGTACAATGCATTTATTGTTACATCCTTTCTGGAAAGGGTGAAATAATTTTGGTTGAAGAGATTTTTAAAAGTTAATTGTACAAAATGTATGGTAAAAAGTGTCAGTTCATGGTGGCATATAAAAGAAAAAGAAAAAACAGCCAAAATTCTACCAAGCACAGGTTATAATTGGTCTTCTTTGCCTCTGCTAATTATAGTAGTGGGGAGGAAGAAGAGGGCGCAATGGAAGACGTGGCATATCAGTTGTCTCAGCCACGCAGGACAATGTTACCACTGATAGCGACACTGTCAGTTTGAGTCAGTGTTCTGTAAATAATGGTCTGCCTGATCAACAACAGCTAAGAGTTATAAGTTTTGAAATTATTTTTTTTATTTTATTTAAAAAACATGAAAAGTTTGTATCTGAGTAGTTATATACTTTATATAGGGAACAGTATTATAGTAGTTACACTGACGAGCAAAAGGGTAACAATGTTTTGACCTTTTGACTTTCAGGCTCCATATCCCACCATCCTCTACTGATTCCAATGTCAGACTACCGCCATTTTATAGATACTCATCTCGGCTATCTCATACATTGATTGACTTGCAACTATTTAGCATATGGTTAGTTATGCAGATTCTTGTCACTACATTGAAATCTACACTTTCATTTTTATTATTTTGTTATTATTTTGTAAATTCAATTTTGTCTTTCACCACGGCCTGAATCCTTCTGGGCTGCTCTTGATCAGATTCAAGCATGTCTCGTCTGAAATCTGATCCCAGGTCACTTCTACACGCTCCCTATGTTGGTGCATACTGGTCGACTCACATGGGTCTGTATACAGCTATTATAGTAGTTATATTCTTGTACATAGGAGCAGTATTATAGCAGTTATATTCCTGTACATAGGAGCAGTATCATAGTAGTTATATTCTTGTACATAGGAGCAGTATTATAGTAGTTATAGTCTTGTACATAGGGGCAGTATTATAGTAGTTATATTCTTGTATATAGGGGCAGTATTATAGTAGTTATATTCTTGTACATAGGAGCAGTATTATAGTAGTTATATTCTTGTACATAGGAGCAGTATTATAGTAGTTATATTCTTGTACATAGGAGCAGTATTATAGTAGTTATATTCTTGTACATAGGGGCAGTATTATAGTAGTTATATTCTTGTACATAGGAGCAGTATTATAGTAGTTATATTCTTGTACATAGGGAGCAGTATTATAGTAGTTATATTCTTGTACATAGGGGCAGTATTATAGTAGTTATATTCTTGTACATAGGAGCAGTATTATAGTAGTTATATTCTTGTATATAGGAGCAGTATTATAGTAGTTATATTCTTGTACATAGGAGCAGTATTATAGTAGTTATATTCTTGTACATAGGGGCAGTATTATAGTAGTTATATTCTTGTACATAGGGGCAGTATTATAGTAGTTATATTCTTGTACATAGGAGCAGTATTATAGTAGTTATATTCTTGTACATAGGGGGCAGTATTATAGTAGCTATATTCTTGTACATAGGGGCAGTATTATAGTAGTTATATTCTTGTACATGGGGAGCAGTATTACAGTAGTTATATTCTTGTACATAGGGGCAGTATTATAGTAGTTATATTCTTGTACATAGGAGCAGTATTATAGTAGTTATATTCTTGTACATAGGGAGCAGTATTATAGTAGTTATATTCTTGTACATAGGGGCAGTATTATAGTAGTTATATTCTTGTACATAGGAGCAGTATTATAGTAGTTATATTCTTGTATATAGGAGCAGTATTATAGTAGTTATATTCTTGTACATAGGGGCAGTATTATAGTAGTTATATTCTTGTACATAGGAGCAGTATTATAGCAGTTATATTCTTGTATATAGGAGCAGTATTATAGTAGTTATATTCTTGTACATAGGAGCAGTATTATAGTAGTTATATTCTTGTACATAGGGGCAGTATTATAGCAGTTATATTCTTGTACATAGGGGCAGTATTATAGTAGTTATATTCTTGTACATAGGAGCAGTATTATAGCAGTTATATTCTTGTATATAGGAGCAGTATTATAGTAGTTATATTCTTGTACATAGGAGCAGTATTATAGTAGTTATATTCTTGTACATAGGGGCAGTATTATAGCAGTTATATTCTTGTACATAGGGGCAGTATTATAGTAGTTATATTCTTGTACGTAGGAGCAGTATTATAGCAGTTATATTCTTGTACATAGGGGCAGTATTATAGTAGTTATATTCTTGTACATAGGAGCAGTATTATAGTAATTATATTATTGTACATAGGAGCAGTATTATAGTAGTTATATTCTTGTACATAGGGGCAGTATTATAGTAGTTATATTCTTGTACATAGGGGGCAGTATTATAGTAGTTATATTCTTGTACATAGGGGCAGTATTATAGTAGTTATATTCTTGTATATAGGGGCAGTATTGTAGTAGTTATATTCTTGTACATAGGGGGCAGTATTATAGTAGTTATATTCTTGTACATAGGAGCAGTATTATAGTAGTTATATTCTTGTACATAGGAGCAGTATTATAGTAATTATATTATTGTACATAGGAGCAGTATTATAGTAGTTATATTCTTGTACATAGGGGCAGTATTATAGTAGTTATATTCTTGTACATAGGGGGCAGTATTATAGTAGTTATGTTCTTGTATATAGGAGCAGTATTATAGTAGTTATATTCTTGTACATAGGGGCAGTATTGTAGTAGTTATATTCTTGCACATGGGGCAGATTTTATTTCGGGAAATGTTGGATAGAGCTGAAAAAAGAGAAAAAATAAAACAAATGTCACTGCACTATTGCCAGATATCCTGGTGTTAGAGGCTCATTCACTATCCCTAAAGCTAGGGGCGCTTAGCTATCTTTGCTCCCCGGATTACTTCTAATGGTGAAGATGTGGGGGCCACGTACCTTGCAGAGCTCCTAAATCAGCCCTTATCTGTCTCCCTCCCACACACAGGGATGTGTGGAGTAGCAATGTAAAAGTATACACAAACCAGACTAACAAGGGAGGACTTACAGCGATAAATGAAAATACCAACCATACAAATATGCACGCACAAATAACAGCGTTCAATACTGGGAAATAAATGTAGGAAAACCAAATAGGATAGGATGATGATATGCACACAGACAAATCAACAAGCAACAGTCTTCTGAACAACACTCCAAACACCTCTCAAACAACCAACACCTCCAACTCTAGAACCAGGCAGTATAAAACTAACACTGGCAATCCCTGGCCAGTATATATAGCAGACGGGAGTGGCCAACACTGAACAGCTGAGAGATCAAAGCAGGAAAGCTCCAAGAGCTTCAACTGAACAGATTAACCCCTACACTGCTAGCACAAACCTACACTGTTTGATGTGATGGTGAAGTGTTTCTAATCAGTGCAGGAGTCAGAGAACACAGACACCGCGGTCTTCTGGCCCCTCTCTGTCATGGTAAACCCGTGACAACAAACTTCCCCAGTGACCAGTGATGGTTTTTATTTATACAATTTTGTGTAACTTAGAATAATCTTGCTACAGATTTCCACTGCAAACTATGACATCACAACCTGTTGTTCGCATGTGTTCATCTGCTGATGTTTGCTGTCCAGTAAGTTTGTGAACCTCGATGAGATTTCCTCCAAAGCAACATAGAATGCATTTTTGCCGGACTTGTATAAAGTCTGTTTTATGAACTATTAATATGCAAACTCTGGAATAAGCGAGTTGAGGGCAACCTGAGTCTTGAGCCAGCAATGCTGGAAAACGGCATAATTCGCATGCCACGCAATCTTCTGTGCGGTTCGTTTTAAAATTCCGACCATAAAAGTAACGGCAGAAGTCTGACATAACAGACAAGTTCATATAAACTTTGCCTAGGAAGCGTGCATTCCAGCTGTAGAAATAGTTCATCACCAGCTCTGTTTGCATTCACTGGTAAAACAGGCAGAAAGTTAAAAATATACCCTACTTCCCATCGGGCAGACGCGGTGCTCATGAATGATGACTTTGTGCTAGAAAATAATTCCAAAACCTGAAAAGAAATATGTGAATGATACAATGATGTTTTTTTCGCTTCCAGATAAGGAACAGGAAAGTCAAGTGTTCTGTGACATGGACGCGTGCACCTAGGTGGTAGCCATCATGACGGCATCGGTGCCTATGGGGAGCGCTGACTGAGGCTTCCTCCAAACCCAATGGTGTCAACATACACCACAGGTGGTCTCTCCTTGTATCTGGAGCCCCCCGAACAATTCTATGAGAGCTAGCAAGCATCGGGTAAAATAATAATGACAATATGTAAGAAAGGGGCAAGAAATAACCCAATAGACCCTTTGTCCCACATTCGTGGCCATATTATGGTTACTTTGTATGGAGCCATGACTGCAGAGGTGCACGGGTTCTTATAATACCAGAGTTCCAGCTTCTTTGTGGCAGAGAAGCATTTTTTGAAACCTTTGGTAACAGAATACAGATGTTTCTACTGCTCCCATTGCTAAATTCCTGGGCGGAGTATATGGCACCAAAGATAATGAGCAAGTCATATTGCAGCCACTTGCTAATTATCATGTTATTGATCCCCTACTAATCATGAATGAATCCACTTTTTTCTCTTCTAATTGTATCTTCTATTTTGTCTATAAGATTTACGTCATTGTGGATCATCAGGTAGTTATATTGTAGGTATTGCACCAGACTACTGGAGCGGAAGATTTTTGGTGCTGAGCTAAAAAAATGTTGCTGCTAATGTCAGCAAGCAAAAAAAAAAAAGTAAAATCTTGGCAACTAATGTATATATATATTCCTAAATCTCCCTTCTAAGATTAGCAGCAGTTGCATTGCCAAGTCTTGCAGAACTATGGGTGTTTATTGCCTGAGATACAAACACATTGGGCGAGGGGAGCGGCTCGTCGTGATTCCTGGTGGAGCTGGAACCCGCGAGCAAAGCGGCTGGGCTCTCTGGACTCGCCATGGAAATTGATCCGGGGGGTTTCCACTTTGTCCCTGACAGGTTATAGGTCTTGCTAATTTTGTGTTTCATTTGATTGATGGGTCGCAAAGAATCTCATTAAGCCGACAGCATCGGTTGACATTTGCACTAGATTGTAGCGAGCTGCTAAGAAGCGCGTCAGATATCGGTTACGCTGCCCCAGCATGGCATGTCTGCTCAATTATTGAGGGCTTTAGTCAGGACCCTGCTGCTTAATGAACCCGGTGTCACCAGCCGATGCCAGAAGTCAGCGTTTTACGTTACACCCCTTACCTGCAAAATTACTGGTCCAAACTCCAATCCACTGAGGTTACATGATACCCACCCTAGGTGCATGTGTCATGAGTGGAAACTATGCAGCCACATTTATTATTGAGGCTGAAGTTACTTTGTGGATGTTAAACAATACTTAGCACATAGTTCCATGTGTATAGATACTGCGACCATTTGCTGCATACTACAGAGCTATAGTTTAGCTATTTATTGCATTAAAAAATAGCAGAGACCTTTGAGACCCGGTGCACATACTGTAATGATTGGATTCCTAATTTATCTTTATAGCAACTTGAGCTTCATTTTTTTTTCTGATACAAAGCTCCAAATCTTCTGCGTGACACACGATTCCAGGTTTTAGAATTGTGCATGTCTGCTGTCACCACTAGAGGGAGCTCACTGCTTTCTGAGTTTAATATACAGTAAGCTCCCTCTAGTGGTGGCTGAGAGCGAGAGGCGGCCATATTATTAAAGTGGCGGTCCAACTGTCTCTCTGGAGTACCAACACTGTGAAACAATGATACTAAGGGAAGCGAGACAAGGGCACAATGATGCTTGGAGCATGAAGACTTTATCACAAAATGAAAATACCTAGTAATAACTACAAATAAAGAATCAGGACAATGGAATAAGGGTATTGTAAAGTCTGAACCGTAGGACAATGAGGTGTGGAGGATCAAGACAATGACACTTGGATGTTTGTGGACACTTCAGTATTATCCATATTTTTGCATAAATTTGACCTAAAATGTCATCAAATTTTCATAGTAGATAGAGAGAATCTAATCCTTCAAAAATATTAGACATTTTTAGGGGGCATATGATCCAATATAACATGTATGTAAGTGGAAAAAGTATGTGACCCTTTAAGATTATCTGATAATTTGGAGCAGAATTTAGGATCTGATGTTTCCAATCAATGGGATGACAATCGGGTGTGAGTGGGTGACCTGTTTTATTTAAAGAACAAGAATCTATCAAAGTCTAATGTTTACCACACATTGTAGAAGTGTCTCATGGCCAGAACAAAGGAGACTTCCGAGGAGCTCAGGAGAAGAGTTGTTGGTACTTATCAGGCTGGAAGACGTTACATAACCATCTCTGTAGAATTATGACTCCATAACATTTGTACAACTGTGGGAACTGCACGGCCATTATTACCCTCCCCAGTAGTGGCCGACCATCAAAGATCACTCCAAAACCAAGGCATATATTAGTTTGTGATGTCACAAAGGAACCCAAGGTATTCTCTAAGTAACTAAAGGCCTCTCTTATATTCGCTAATGTTAATATTCATGAGTCTATCAGTAGGACATTGTACAACCAGAGTGTGCATGTCAGGATTGCAAGGAGAAACCCCACATTGATGGAACAATCAATTCTGAATTATGCCAGCACGTTCTAAAAAGAATTGTTCCGACATCTGCCTATGAGCTGAAACTTGGACCCAGATAATGTGGGTCATACAGGAAGACGACCAAATGACCAAGAGCCACAAGTCGTTCTACAAAAGAGTAGTTACAGAAGAATTAAGGTAAAGTGTTGGAATGGCCGAGTCACAGTCCTGACCTTAATACCATAGAAATGTGGAAGGAGAGAGAAAACCACCAATATAGCAGAGGTGAAGCGGTTTTGTAGGAACAAGGGGCTAAAATTCCCCGAACCCGAAGTGCAGGACCAATCAGCAATTACCGGGGCTGTTTAGGTGCAGTATTTGCAGCACAGGCGGTCACACCAGATACTGAGAGTAAAGGGTTCACATACTGTTACCACTCATAGACATGTGTTATTGGATTATTTTCCTCAATTACAAAAATCTAATATTTTTCATTTGTTTGATTTGTTTCTTTATTTATTGTTAGGACTTGTGTGAAAGTTCCAGGTCAAATTAATGCAGAAATGTGGAAAATTCTAAAGGCTTCAGAAACGTTTAAGCACCATTGCTTACAAAGTTTGTGAACTGATGACACTTGGAAACTTAGGACAGAGACAGATGCACTCATATTATGAGTCCAAACTAAATCCTAAACTCTCCAAAACAGATAATTAAATAACTAGCATTAGGTCACACAGAATAAAAAAGATTGTAAAAATAACCTGCCCTGCAGCCGCAACAGGGATGACTCCAACTGCGACAATTACAAAGTAACGATCCAAGAGGAAAAGCATTTTTTTTCTAAAGTGTTTATTGCTGGTGGTGCCAGAACTGTATTGTGTTTCCAGAGACCCAGCTGTGATGTCCATGAAAGACTCATCAGATGTGGGAAAGATGGAAATGGCAGAAACTTCGTCATCTCAACTTGTCGAAGACTGAAGAAAAACTTACAACAACAATGAATGAGATAATTCTCTGCATATTCCGGGCGTATTAGATGTGAGGGCAGAGAACTAACAGATATTCTTGTAACACCGGTGACCGACTCTTCGGACGACCCTGGGATCTTACACTCGGTCGATTGCATGTAACGTTTTGCAGATTTTACCGCGCTCCTGGAATAAGTATATTTCCATAACTCTTCAATGCCAAAAACTCCAATTCAGCAAACATTTTACCAAGAATTCTGGCACAAAAAAGCTGCTTTAAGTTATGCAAAACTGTGCAATTTTAAGCCTTCTTTGTTTTTTTTTTTAAAGTTGTCAGAGCTTAACTGGGAGTAGACATGGCCGAGCGGGGGCCAAAACATGAATAATAAATTGTGCCGAACAAGCGGCACAGATTGCGACAAAACTGAACTCCAGTCTCATGAGCACAACTCTTACTAACATCTTACTCCAGTGCAAGACTGGAGTGCAAGCATCAAATCGGAAGAATTGGGCAAAAAGTGTAAAGAAACTTGCAGTTTTTGATTCCCACCTGTCGGCTGCCATCTATCCGCTTCTCACCAGTCACTACATAGTAGGTACAAGATAATAGGTTATTATGAATAATCTCGGTTCTCTTCATTTATAAGGTCCGTTCCCACCCTCCATTTATTTACAAGGGTCTAAGAGGCTGAGAAACATCATATTTTAGTGCCTTATTTCTCTCCTAATGTAACCCACTAATGGCCAGAACACGGGCCTCGTCCACTAGACTAGCACCTATGAAAATGATAAAAATGATCCGATCCAGTGTCGTAAGCAGGGATGGGAATCAACTTAAAAGAGATCTTGTTTTCCTTAATCAGCTATTTAAATGTATTCCTATTTAATGGAGAAAAAAAAATCATTTCAGAATTAAATAAATAATGTTACTTTTGCTTTGGATTTATTGTAGAATGTCCAGTGGTGGAAGGAATTCATTTCTCATACTATAAACAAAAAAAAGTCAAATATAGCTTGAATACTTGATAAGGCAATGATAACCACCTGCATGCTGTTCCTTGGGATCCGCCTGCATGTGTTTGGGAGGTGAAGCCGCTAATCCATGTACTGATCTGCAAGATAAGCGTCTATTTTAATATCACTTTTTATGGAATTCAGCCCAGAATTCAGCAAATCAGTGGAGAAGAAGAAGCCGGAAGAGGACTTCAGCGTACAGATAATTATTGTGTAGTAATATATTACCAGGATGCTGGACTAAAGCGAATGGACCCAGAGAAATGTGCACCCATAATACTGACAAGGAGAAAGAAGTGGCAGAAGGTCAATCAGTGAAACACAGAAATAACCTGAAACCTTTCATGTAGGCAACAATGTTACAACCTACATCTTCTATAATATTAGTATTGTGCACAAGAATATACTGTAACTACTATAATACTGCCCCTATGTACAAGAATATAACTACTATAATACTGCCCCTATGTACAATAATATAACTACTATAATACTGCCCCTATGTGCAAGAATATAACTACTATAATACTGCCCCTATGTGCAAGAATATAACTACTATAATACTGCTCCTATGTACAAGAATATAACTACTATAATACTGCCGCTATGTACAAGAATATAACTACTATAATACTGCCCCTATGTACAAGAATATAACTACTATAATACTGCCCCTATGTGCAAGAATATAACTACTATAATACTGCCCCTATGTGCAAGAATATAACTACTATAATACTGCTCCTATGTACAAGAATATAACTACTATAATACTGCCCCTATGTACAAGAATATAACTACTATAATACTGCTCCTATGTACAAGAATATAACTACTATAATACTGCTCCTATGTACAAGAATATAACTACTATAATACTGCTCCTATGTACAAGAATATAACTACTATAATACTGCTCCTATGTACAAGAATATAACTACTATAATACTGCCGCTATGTACAAGAATATAACTACTATAATACTGCCCCTATGTACAAGAATATAACTACTATAATACTGCCCCTATATACAGGAATATTACTATAATACTGCCCCTATGTACAAGAATATAGCTACTATAATACTGCCCCTATATACAAGAATATAACTACTATAATACTGCTCCCATGTACAAGAAAATAACTATTATAATACTGCCCCTATGTACAAGAAAATAACTACTATAATACTGCCCCTATGTACAAGACTATAACTACTATAACACTGCCCCTATGTACAAGAATATAACTACTATAATACTGCTCCTATGTACAAGAATATAACTAATATAATACTGCTCCTATGTACAAGAATATAACTACTATAATACTGCTCTTATGTACAAGAATATATCTACTATAATACCGCTCCTATGTACAAGAATATAACTACTATAATACTGCTCCTATGTACAAGAATATAACTACTATAATACTGCCCCTATGTACAAGAATATAACTACTATAATACTGTTCCTATATGCAAGAATATAACTACTATAATACTGCTCCTATGTACAAGAATATAACTACTATAATACTGCCCCTATGTACTAGAATATAACTACTATAATACTGCCCCTATGTACAAGAATATAACTACTATAATACTGCCCCTATGTACTAGAATATAACTACTATAATACTGCTCCTATATACAAGAATATAACTGCTATAATACTGCCCCCTATGTACAAGAATATAACTACTATAATACTGCCCTTATGTACAAGAAAATAACTACTATAATACTGCTCCCTATGTACAAGAATATAACTACTATAATACTGCTCCTATGTACAAGAATATAACTACTATAATACTGCTCCTATGTACAAGAAAATAACTACTATAATACTGCTCCTATGTACAAGAATATAACTACTATAATACTGCCCCTATGTACAGGAATATAACTACTATAATACTGCCCCTATGTACAAGAATATAACTACTATAATACTGCCCCTATGTACAAGAATATAACTACTATAATACTGCCCCTACGTACAAGAATATAACTACTATAATACTGCCCCTATGTACAATAATATAACTACTATAATACTGCTCCTATGTACAAGAATATAACTACTATAATACTGCCCCTACGTACAAGAATATAACTACTATAATACTGCTCCTATGTACAGGAATATAACTACTATAATACTGCTCCTATGTACAGGAATATAACTACTATAATACTGCCCCTATGTATAAGAATATAACTACTATAATATTGCCTCTATGTACAAGAATATAACTACAGTAATACTGTCCCTATGTACAAGAATATAACTGCTATAATACTGCCCCTATGTACAAGAATATAACTACTATAATACTGCTCCTATGTACAAGAATATAACTACTATAATACTGCCCCTATGTACAAGAATATAACTACTATAATACTGCTCCTATGTACAAGAATATAACTACTATAATACTGCCCCTATGTACAAGAATATAACTACTATAATACTGCCCCTATGCGGCACTGTCGTCACACCATTCAGACTATACATTGTCTTATACCATAAATATCTGCGCTCGGCACTTTCCATGTCACTTTACGCCTCTTGAAACCTCTCATTTTATGACATGAACTTATTATATCAACATAAAGGTTATATAAAGATGTCAGAATATGACACATGGGCTCTGCCACGTCATTACTCTGCTTGCAGGGCAGGACCATCAGGTGGTAAAAGCTTTTGTGACTTGGGTCCAATAACTTTGCTATTGAGGATAAACAGTTTATATTCTGTGTTGGAGGGAGAATTTCTGCTTATCTCCCGCTCTCCAGGACAGAAAGACAATTTCTTAAGTGCTCCGTAAAGTGTTCTGTACACAGCTCTATGTCGGGCAAGTCTTTACAATCTGAGTTCGCTCGTAGATCATAGATTGGCTTTGTTTTTATATAAAAAAGGTCCAAACAGGTCTGTAAAGCTGGACCTAAACTAGTGTGACAATCAGCGGCTGTTAGAGATGGCAGAATGCTTCATATAAAGAATTAGTATATTTTTCATAGTGGTTTACTTCTTCATTTCCTCCAATTTTGCAATAAAGTGTCTTGTGGTCGCGTTACTGACGGCCATCGTTCATGATTAGTGACAATCCAGATCTCTAATAATGATGTTGTATATTTTATGCTCTGCATCCATCTACACTGCAGCAAAAGTAAAAGAGACTCCATCATTTGGGAAGCTCAAAAGATGCAAAATAAAACAAGTGATTTCCTAAATGTTTCTAATGCTCCTCATGTTGTTCCTCATGGCCCATTGGCAATAGAGACAATGTAGATGGAGATGGTTGGAATAGTCGTATTCTAGGTAATTGTAGTAGAAATGTAGAGATGGTGCTGCTGGCAGTGGGGATAGCAGTCATGGTTCTCATGATGGTGGGGGCGATGGTAGTAAAAGTAGTGGTTGTGTTAATGGTCACAGTGGAGCTCGTAGTGTTAGTAGTGGAGCTCGTAGTGTTAGTGGTAGTAGTGGAGCTCGTAGTGTTAGTGGTAGTAGTGGAACTCGTAGTGTTAGTAGTAGTAGTGAAGCTCGTAGTGTTAGTGGTAGTAGTGGAGCTCATAGTGTTAGTGGTAGTAGTGGAGCTCGTAGTGTTAGTGGTAGTAGTGGAGCTCGTAGTGTTAGTGGTAGTAGTGGAGCTCGTAGTGTTAGTGGTAGTAGTGAAGCTCGTAGTGTTAGTGGTAGTAGTGGAGCTCATAGTGTTAGTGGTAGTAGTGGAGCTCGTAGTGTTAGTGGTAGTAGTGGAGCTCATAGTGTTAGTGGTAGTAGTAGAGCTTGTAGTGTTAGTGGTAGTAGTGGAGCTCGTAGTGTTAGTAGTGGAGCTTGTAGTGTTAGTGGTAGTAGCGGAGCTCGTAGTATTAGTGGTAGTAGTGGAGCTCGTAGTGTTAGTGGTAGTAGCGGAGCTCGTAGTATTAGTGGTAGTAGTGGAGCTCGTAGTGTTAGTGGTAGTAGTAGAGCTTGTAGTGTTAGTGGTAGTAGTGGAGCTCGTAGTGTTAGTGGTAGTAGTGGAGCTCGTAGTGTTAGTAGTGGAGCTCGTAGTGTTAGTGGTAGTAGTGGAGCTCATAGTGGTAGTGGTAGTAGTAGAGCTTGTAGTGTTAGTGGTAGTAGTGGAGCTCGTAGTGTTAGTAGTGGAGCTCGTAGTGTTAGTGGTAGTAGTAGAGCTTGTAGTGTTAGTGGTAGTAGTGGAGCTCGTAGTGTTAGTAGTGGAGCTCGTAGTGTTAGTGGTAGTAGTAGAGCTTGTAGTGTTAGTGGTAGTAGTGGAGCTCGTAGTGTTAGTAGTGGAGCTCGTAGTGTTAGTGGTAGTAGTGGAGCTCATAGTGTTAGTGGTAGTAGTGAAGCTCGTAGTGTTAGTGGTAGTAGTGGAGCTCATAGTGTTAGTGGTAGTAGTGAAGCTCGTAGTGTTAGTAGTGGAGCTCATAGTGTTAGTGGTAGTAGTGAAGCTCGTAGTGTTAGTAGTGGAGCTCATAGTGTTAGTGGTAGTAGTGAAGCTCGTAGTGTTAGTAGTGGAGCTCATAGTGTTAGTGGTAGTAGTGAAGCTCGTAGTGTTAGTAGTGGAGCTCGTAGTGTTAGTGGTAGTAGTGGAGCTCGTAGTGTTAGTGGTAGTAGTGGAGCTCGTAGTGTTAGTGGTAGTAGTGGAGCTCATAGTGTTAGTGGTAGTAGTGAAGCTCGTAGTGTTAGTAGTGGAGCTCATAGTGTTAGTGGTAGTAGTGGAGCTCATAGTGTTAGTGGTAGTAGTAGAGCTCGCAGTGTTAGTGGTAGTAGTGGAGCTCGTAGTGTTAGTGGTAGTAGTGGAGCTCATAGTGTTAGTGGTAGTAGTGGTGCTCGTAGTGATAGTAGTAGCGGAGCTCGTAGTGTTAGTGGTAGTAGCGGAGCTTGTAGTGTTAGTGGTAGTAGCGGAGCTCGTAGTGTTAGTGGTAGTAGCGGAGCTCGTAGTGTTAGTGGTAGTACTGGAGCTCGTAATGTTAGTGGTAATACTGTAGTGGAGCTCGTAGTGCTAGTGGTAGTAGTGGAACTCCTAGTGTTAGGGGTAGTAGCGAAGCTCGTAGTGTTAGTGGTAGTAGTGAAGCTCGTAGTGTTAGTGGTAGTAGTGAAGCTCGTAGTGTTAGTGGTAGTAGTGAAGCTCGTAGTGTTAGTGGTAGTAGTGAAGCTCGTAGTGTTAGTGGTAGTAGTGAAGCTCGTAGTGTTAGTGGTAGTAGTGGAGCTCGTAGTGTTAGTGGTAGTAGTGGAGCTCGTAGTGTTAGTGGTAGTAGTGGAGCTCATAGTGTTAGTGGTAGTAGTGGTGCTCGTAGTGATAGTAGTAGCGGAGCTCGTAGTGTTAGTGGTAGCAGCGGAGCTTGTAGTGTTAGTGGTAGTAGCGGAGCTCGTAGTGTTAGTGGTAGTAGCGGAGCTCGTAGTGGTAGTGGTAGTACTGGAGCTCGTAATGTTAGTGGTAGTACTGGAGCTCGTAGTGTTAGTGGTAATACTGTAGTGGAGCTCGTAGTGCTAGTGGTAGTAGTGGAGCTCATAGTGTTAGTGGTAGTAGTGGAGCTCGTAGTGTTAGTGGTAGTAGTGGAGCTCATAGTGTTAGTGGTAGTAGTAGAGCTTGTAGTGTTAGTGGTAGTAGTGGAGCTCGTAGTGTTAGTAGTGGAGCTCGTAGTGTTAGTGGTAGTAGTAGAGCTTGTAGTGTTAGTGGTAGTAGTGGAGCTCATAGTGTTAGTGGTAGTAGTGGAGCTCGTAGTGTTAGTGGTAGTAGTGGAGCTCGTAGTGTTAGTAGTGGAGCTCGTAGTGTTAGTGGTAGTAGTGGAGCTCATAGTGGTAGTGGTAGTAGTAGAGCTTGTAGTGTTAGTGGTAGTAGTGGAGCTCGTAGTGTTAGTAGTGGAGCTCGTAGTGTTAGTGGTAGTAGTAGAGCTTGTAGTGTTAGTGGTAGTAGTGGAGCTCGTAGTGTTAGTAGTGGAGCTCGTAGTGTTAGTGGTAGTAGTAGAGCTTGTAGTGTTAGTGGTAGTAGTGGAGCTCGTAGTGTTAGTAGTGGAGCTCGTAGTGTTAGTGGTAGTAGTGGAGCTCATAGTGTTAGTGGTAGTAGTGAAGCTCGTAGTGTTAGTGGTAGTAGTGGAGCTCATAGTGTTAGTGGTAGTAGTGAAGCTCGTAGTGTTAGTAGTGGAGCTCATAGTGTTAGTGGTAGTAGTGAAGCTCGTAGTGTTAGTAGTGGAGCTCGTAGTGTTAGTGGTAGTAGTGGAGCTCGTAGTGTTAGTGGTAGTAGTGGAGCTCATAGTGTTAGTGGTAGTAGTGAAGCTCGTAGTGGTAGTAGTGGAGCTCGTAGTGTTAGTGGTAGTAGTGGAGCTCGTAGTGTTAGTGGTAGTAGTGGAGCTCATAGTGTTAGTGGTAGTAGTGGAGCTCATAGTGTTAGTGGTAGTAGTAGAGCTCGCAGTGTTAGTGGTAGTAGTGGAGCTCGTAGTGTTAGTGGTAGTAGTGGAGCTCATAGTGTTAGTGGTAGTAGTGGAGCTCGTAGTGATAGTACGATACGATACGATACGATACACTTTATTGATCCCGTGGGAAATTATGGTATCACAGCAGCACAACTTACATCATAAGAATCATAAAATGAATTACATAATTGACATAACAGTTTGTTGACAGAAGGACATTATACATTAGAATAGGACAAACACAGCGGGTGAACTGAAAAGTAGAAGAAATAAAGTAGACAATCCCCTCTATGATTTAACCCTAATGTTATTGTTGTACATCCCCATAGCAGTTGGCACAAACGATTTCCTAAATTTTTCCTTCTTACACCTCAGAAATATTAGCCGGTTACTGAAGGTGCTCTTCTGTCTCATGAATAGCTCATATAATGGATGTGCATTATTGTTCATAATTGCCATACACTTTTTCAGAGTTCTTCTCTCCACTACCTCCTCAAGAGAGTCCAGATTGCAGCCGACAGCAGAGCTTGCCTTTTTGATAAGCTTATTCAGCTTATTAGCATCAGAGGCCCGCACACTATTACCCCAGCATATGATTGCAAAAAAGATGGCACTTGCCACTACAGATTGGTAGAACATTTCTAACATTTTGCTACACACATTAAAAGACCTCAGTTTCCTTAGGAAATACAATCTGCTCATCCCCTTCTTGTAGACAGTCTCTGAGTGGCATCTCCAGTCCAGTTTGCTATCCAAATGGACCCCCAAATATTTATAACTCTCCACCTGCTCTACCTCCTGACCAGCAATAGTGATCGGTAAGCATTCCATCTTTATCCTGCTATAGTTGGCCACCAACTCCTTGGTTTTCTTAACATTTAGTTGTAGATAGTTACCATTGCACCAATCCACGAAATTCGACACCACCCTTCTATATTCCTCATCCCCCTGATCTCCCCTAATACATCCCACAACCACGGAGTCATCCGAAAATTTTTGAAGGTGGCAAAGATCAGATTTATACTGAAAGTCCGATGTATACAGTGTGAATAGAAAGGGTGCAAGCACCGTTCCCTGGGGGGCACCTACACTGCTCAATAATCTGCTTGACACAACTGCTCCCATCTGTACAAACTGTGGCCGATCTGATAGGTAGTCAATTATCCAATTTCTCATCCCCACCTCCACCTTCATATCAGTCATCTTTTTGTGTAGTAAAGGTGGCTGCAGGGAATTAAATGCACTCGAGAAATCAAAGAACATCGCTCGCACCATGGTTCCGTCAGTCTCCAGAAATGAATGTACACTATGTAACAGACAAAGAATAGCATCATCCACCCCCAATCTATGTCGGTAAGCAAACTGAAGGGGATCGATAAAAGCATTGACCCTTGGTCTTAAGTGAGCAAGCACTAATCTTTCCAAGGCCTTCATAGCGTGAGATGTTAAGGCTACCGGACGATAGTCATTTAGGGTTGCAGGAGAAGAAGTCTTGGGTACCGGCACCAGACAGGAAGTTTTCCATAACACAGGTACCCTCTGTGTTTGTAGACTTCCATTAAATAGGAGTGTAAAGACAGTACACAGCTGGTCTGCACAAACTTTAAGGACACGTGAGCTGAGTCCATCAGGTCCAGCAGCTTTACCAATGTTAAGTGACTTAAACTGCCTCCTCACATCATTTTCGGAAACTCTAAAATTAGTCTGCTCCTCCTCCAATATCGATGTTGCAGAATTTGCACCCAATTCCCCTCCACTTCCAGTTGGCAGTACACATGTACTGCTAAATCTATTGAAATACTCGTTCATCTCATTAGCCTTGTCCAGATTTCCTCCCCCGTGATCAGACCTTGCCTTAAGCCCAGTCAGTAATTTCATTCCTGACCAAACGTCCCTGGTATTATTGTGGGACAGTTTCTTTTCAAGTTTAATTCTGAAGGCTTTCTGGGCCTCCTTTATTTTATACTTCAATTCATGCTGTATCATTTTAATTTCCTCTTTGTCGCCTAATTTAAATGCCTTTTTTTTCCTGTTGAGCAAATGCTTCAATTCCTTTGTTATCCATGGCTTGTTGTTTGCAAAACACCTAATCTTTTTAGCCGGCACCAGCATATCAGTGCAGAAGTTAATGTAGTCAGTCACTCTACCAACCACTTCATTAACATTTGTATACTCATCCATTGTCCCAAGCAACACATCCCAGTCTGTAAGATGAAAGCAATCCTGCAAAGCCTGTTCATTTGTTGGACTCCACATTCTAACTGTTTTAATGGTAGCAGGCTGTGTTCTAACAACAGGTTGGTAGACTGGTGACAATAGTATAAGATTGTGATCAGATTTCCCCAAGGGCGGCAGGGTAGACGATGAATAAGCATTCTTGACATTCGCATAGAGTAAGTCCAAAATAATGTTGTCACGTGTTGTACATTTAACAAATTGATAGAATTTAGGTAGAGCAGTTGAAATTTTAGCCCGATTAAAATCCCCAGAGATTACAGTAAGCGAGTTGGGGTGTTTCATCTAGTGGTAGTAGCGGAGCTTGTAGTGTTAGTGGTAGTAGCGGAGCTCGTAGTGTTAGTGGTAGTAGCGGAGCTCGTAGTGTTAGTGGTAGTACTGGAGCTCGTAATGTTAGTGGTAATACTGTAGTGGAGCTCGTAGTGCTAGTGGTAGTAGTGGAACTCCTAGTGTTAGGGGTAGTAGCGAAGCTCGTAGTGTTAGTGGTAGTAGTGAAGCTCGTAGTGTTAGTGGTAGTAGTGGAGCTCGTAGTGTTAGTGGTAGTAGTGAAGCTCGTAGTGTTAGTGGTAGTAGTGAAGCTCGTAGTGTTAGTGGTAGTAGTGAAGCTCGTAGTGTTAGTGGTAGTAGTGAAGCTCGTAGTGTTAGTGGTAGTAGTGGAGCTCGTAGTGTTAGTGGTAGTAGTGGAGCTCGTAGTGTTAGTGGTAGTAGTGGAGCTCATAGTGTTAGTGGTAGTAGTGGTGCTCGTAGTGATAGTAGTAGCGGAGCTCGTAGTGTTAGTGGTAGCAGCGGAGCTTGTAGTGTTAGTGGTAGTAGCGGAGCTCGTAGTGTTAGTGGTAGTAGCGGAGCTCGTAGTGGTAGTGGTAGTACTGGAGCTCGTAATGTTAGTGGTAGTACTGGAGCTCGTAGTGTTAGTGGTAATACTGTAGTGGAGCTCGTAGTGCTAGTGGTAGTAGTGGAGCTCCTAGTGTTAGGGGTAGTAGCGAAGCTCGTAGTGTTAGTGGTAGTAGTGAAGCTCGTAGTGTTAGTGGTAGTAGTGAAGCTCGTAGTGTTAGTGGTAGTAGTGAAGCTCGTAGTGTTAGTGGTAGTAGTGAAGCTCGTAGTGTTAGTGGTAGTAGTGGAGCTCATAGTGTTAGTGTTAGTAGTGGAGCTCATAGTGTTAGTGTTATTAGTGGAGCTCGTTGTGTTAGTGGTAGTAGTGGAGCTCGTAGTGTTAGTGGTAGTAGTGGAGCTCATAGTGTTAGTGGTAGTAGTGGTGCTCGTAGTGATAGTAGTAGCGGAGCTCATAGTGTTAGTGGTAGTAGCGGAGCTCGTAGTGTTAGTGGTAGTAGCGGAGCTCGTAGTGTTAGTGGTAGTAGTGGAGCTCGTAGTGTTAGTGGTAGTACTGGAGCTCGTAATGTTAGTGGTAATACTGTAGTGGAGCTCATAGTGCTAGTGGTAGTAGTGGAGCTCCTAGTGTTAGGGGTAGTAGCGAAGCTCGTAGTGTTAGTGGTAGTGGCGGAGCTCGTAGTGTTAGTGGTAGTACTGGAGCTCGTAGTGTTAGTGGTAATACTGTAGTGGAGCTCGTAGTATTAGTTGGTCTAGTGGAGCTCATAGTGTTAGTGGTAGTACTGGAGCTCGTAGTGTTAGTGGTAGTACTGGAGCTCGTAGTGTTAGTGGTAGTAGCAGAGCTCGTAGTGTTAGTGGTAGTAGCAGAGCTCGTAGTGTTAGTGGTAGAAGCAAAGCTCGTAGTGTTAGTTGGTCTAGTGAAGCTCGTAGTGTTAGTGGTAGTGGCGGAGCTCGTAGTGTTAGTGGTAGTAGTGGAGCTCATAGTGTTAGTGGTAGTAGCAGAGCTCGTAGTGTTAGTGGTAGAAGCAAAGCTCGTAGTGTTAGTTGGTCTAGTGGAGCTCGTAGTGTTAGTGGTAGTAGCGGAGCTCGTAGTGTTAGTGGTAGTAGCAAAACTCGTAGTGTTAGTGGTAGTAGCGAAGCTCGTAGTGTTAGTGGTAGTAGTGGAGCTCATAGTGTTAGTTGGTCTAGTGGAGCTCGTAGTGTTAGTGGTAATACTGTAGTGGAGCTCGTAGTATTAGTTGGTCTAGTGAAGCTCATAGTGTTAAGGTACCTTCACACGAAACGACTTTGTAACGATATCGCTAGCGATCCGTGACATTGCAGCGTCCTCGCTAGCGATATAGTTTAGTTTGACACGCAGCAGCGATCAGGATCCTGCTGTGATGTCGCTGGTCGCTGAATAAAGTCCAGAACTTTATTTGGTCGTCCGATCGCCGTGTATCGTTGTGTTTGAAAGCAAAAGCAACGATACCAGCGATGTTTTACACTGGTAACCAGGGTAAACATCGGGTTACCAAGCGCAGGGCCGCGCTTAGTAACCCGAAGTTTACCCTGGTTACCAGCGTAAAAGTTAAAAAAACAAACAGTACATACTCACCTGCGCGTCCCCCAGCGTCTGCTTCCTGACAGTTACTGAGCGCCGGCCCTAAAGTGAAAGTGAAAGCACAGCGGTGACGTCACCGCTGTGCTGTTAGGGCCGGAGCTCAGTCAGTGTCAGGAAGCAGACGCTGGGGGACGCGCAGGTGAGTATGTAGTGTTTGTTTTTTTTACGTTTACGCTGGTAACCAGGGTAAACATCGGGTTACTAAGCGCGGCCCTGCGCTTAGCAACCCGATGTTTACCCTGGTTACCCGGGGACCTCGGCATCGTTGGTCGCTGGAGAGCGGTCTGTGTGACAGCTCCCCAGCGATCAAACAGCGACGCTGCAGCGATCGGCATCGTTGTCGCTATCGCTGCAGCGTCGCTTCATGTGAAGGTACCTTTAGTGGTAGTAGCGGAGCTCGTAGTGTTAGTGGTAGTAGCAAAGCTTGTAGTGTTAGTTGGTCTTGTGGAGCTCGTAGTGTTAGTGGTAGTAATGGAGCTTATAGTGTTATTGATGTCACAATCCTGGACACGTAGCCACCCGGTGTCATATGTCCCCTGAACCAATGGACTGCAGCCTAGGCAGGCGCTGTTCCTATTACACCTATCCTGCCTGCAGTGGGGACTGTCAACCCGGCCAGGGGCAGCCGGCATGTACCGTGTCCATCAATGGGGTACTGGTTCTTGGACTTTTGTACTCTGGAAGTCTAGTGACCCTAATTAGTGCTACACTGCCCTACCACTTGATGCCTGATAAGTTTGTGGGCGTCCACTGCATATACAGTGATGCCAAGGACTACCTTGTGGCCAGAATAGCCATGGGAACAGACTGTGGTAATAAGTCCTATGAGGTTGGGGTAGTAAAAGACTTGATACATCCTGTCATACTGGGGCGAGATTTTTCCTTAATTTGGGACTTGTGGAAAAAGGGGGCTGTACAGAGTGTCTCAGACAAAAGCCAAATCCCTTGGGAAGAGACTCCATCAAAATCAAAGATGGAGAAGTTTCCCCTATGTGTCCTCTCTGGAGATGGGGGCGAGGCGGTGTCAGAGGAGCCCAACTTCCCTGTGTTAGAAGGGCCCGAAGAGAACTTTGAGACTGCTCAAGTTAGGGACGTAACCTTAAAGGGGGCATTTGATAATGTTACTGTATCCAATGGGGCTGCTCAAGAGCCAGGGGCTGACGCCAGGTTCCCACACTTTGCAGTCAATGGAGAGTTATTTTATCAGGTGGCCAAACTTGGGGGAGATGAGTTAGAGCAGCTGTTGGTTCCAGGACCCTCTGACAGAAGGTTTTAGACATGGCCTATTTGCAAGTTTTGGGAGGGACATCTGAGGGTAGAGAAAACTCAGGAGAGGATAATGTGGAGGTTGTACTGGCCGGGATGCTATGCAGAGATCCAAAATTATTGTAGTTCCTACCCCATCTGCCAGATAACCGCTACCTCTTCTCACTTTCGAAGTCCCTTAGTCCCGTTACCTGTAATAGAGATCCCATTTGAGAGGATTGCCATGTACCTAGTAGATCCCCTAGTTAAGTCTGCACGGGGACATCAGTACATCCTAGTGGTTATGGACTATGCGACCTGGTACCCTGAAGCAGTATCACCAAGAGTATTGTCTGGGAGATTGGCCATATCTTTGCTAGGACCAGCCTGCCAAAGGAGATTTTGAAGGACCAGGGAACCCCTTTCATGAGCAAAGTGATGAGGGCGCTGTGTAAGGACCTCCAGATTGCCCAGCTGAGAACCTAAGTTTACCATCCAGAGCCTGACAGCCTGGTAAAATGCTTCAATAACACCTTAAAGGCCATGCTCAAGAAGGTCATTGAGAAGGATGAGTAGAAAAAATGTAGGAATCCAGCTCCAGGATGTAAAATATCGAAAAGATTCTTTATTCAAACCTTAAAAATTGGAACGAGGGCATACAAATGACCAGCAAAAATAGTTAGGGAGCAGCCATGAGCGACTGAACGCGTTTCGAGCAACTGCTGTGTTCTTAGTCTTCAGTGGGTACTGAAGACTAAAAACACAGCAGTTGTTCGAAACGCGTTCAGTCGCTCATGGCTGCTCCCTAACTATTTTTGCTGGTCATTTGTATGCCCTTGTTCCAATTTTTAATGTTTGAATAAATAATCTTTTTGATATTTTACATCCTGGAGCTGGATTCCTACATTTTTTCTACTCATATATTCTACGTCTTGGCAGAGATGTCTTTTCCGTGCTCAGATGATACCACCACAGCGATCTAACTTCTAATGGGTGAGCTGAATTTACTTTTTTCGTATTTATATCATTGAGAAGGATGGTCAAGACTGGGACTATCTGCTTCCGTTTTTGCTCTTCTACATCAGAGAAGTTCCTCAAGCCTCCACTGACTTCGCGCCATTCTAGCTCCTCTACAGTCGACATCCTCGAGGACTCTTGGACATCGACTAGGTAACCTGAGATGCCGAGGTCACGCCACACTGGAGTGTCATTGAGCATGTCGCTGAGTTGCAGGAGAGGATGGCAAAATTAATCCCTATCATGAAGGTGCATTTTCTCCAGGCACAGAAGGCACATGCAAGGGTATGTAACCAAGGCTGAGGCAGTTCCAGCCCGGGGATTGCATGCTAGTGCTTATCCCCACGGTGGAGATTAAGTTCCTAGACAAGTGGCAAGGCCCATACAAGGTGGTGGAAAAACTGGGTGAGGTGAATTACAAGGTACACCAGGAAGCCACACCAAGTTTATCAATTGAAATTGCTCAAGCCATGGTGAGCTCAGGAATCACTGAAAGCTCCTTGCCTGTGAATCCGTCCTGAAGCCAAAGTGGAGGAGATGACAATTGCAGAGACTCTAACGCTGGCCCAGAAGCAACAGTGTCGGGAACTGCTGCAGTGGAACTGGGACCTATTCTCGGAGTTGACAGGGCGTACACAGGTGGTGGATTATAACGTGTTAACAGACCGCATGTAGGGGTGAACCTCAAACCCTATAGAATTCCCGAAGCACGCTGGGAGAGAATATCAAATGAGGTTATGAGAATGCTAGACCTCTGTGTGATAGAGGAGTAAAAAATTAGATGGTCAAGTCCCTTCGTCCTCGTACCGAAGCCTGACGGTGAGTGGCGGTTTTGTAATGACTACCGCAGACTGAGCGAATTGTCCAGTTTTGATGCATCCCATGGATGAACTCATTGAGAGACTTGGACCCACAAGGCACATTACAACCCTTGAGCTGACAAAGGGCTACTGGCAGATCCCTATGTCCCAGAGTGCCAAGGAGAAGACGGCCTTCTCGATGCCTGATGGGTGTTTCCATTACACCAGAATGCCCTTTGGACTGCAAGTGGCCCCAGCTACCTTCCAGAGGGCTATGCATTGGATCTTTGCTCCACATAGGAAGTATACTGCAGCCTACCTTGATGACATTGTGGTCTTTAGCCCTGATTGTAGTAGTCATTCCAAAGGTACAGCTGATCCTGGATGCATTGAGAAAAGCTGGGTGCATCGTAAATCTGAAAAAGTGTGCCATAGGGAAGGAAGAGGCCAAGAGACCACGTTCTCCTACAATGTATTCTTAAGGTACGTCACTGGGAGAGGCAAAATCAAGCCACAGTTAAAAAAGATCAAGGCAATTGAGAAGTGGACACAATCACTTTCCAATAGGCAAGTGAAAGGGTTTCTTGGAATTGTGGGCTATTACTGGTGGTTTATCGCAAGTCTCACCATATTTGTCACGGGACTAGTGGATCTCCTTAAGGGCACTAAGTTGACTATGGTTAAATGCACTACTGATACAGAGGGGGCATTTCAGGAACTGAAGCAGGCGCTGTGTAAACATCTGGTTAAACCTGACATTACCAAAGAATGTGTGCTCCAGACAGATGCTTCAGAAGTTGGGTTGGGAGCTGTGCTGTCTCAGGAAATAAATGGGGGAGAGCATCCCATCCTGTATCTGAGCCGGAAACTATCTGCCTGCAAGAAAATTATGCCATTATCGAGAAGGAGTGTTTAGCCATAAAATGAGTCGAGGATACACTGAAGTATTACCTACTAGGCAGTAGGTTTAAGCTAGTGTCAGACTATGCCCCTCTGAGATGGTTAAGGGAAAAGAAGGGTAAGAATGCCCGGGTGACTAGGTGGTTCTTAGCCCTCTAAGATTTCAGGTTCCATGTAGAGTGTAGGCCAGTCAAGTTACATGGTAACACGGATGCTCTCTCCCGAAACCTGTTTGGTGTCTGAAGGTGCCAAAACTCCAGGCTTTGGGCAGAGGGGGGAGATATGTGACAAGGTTGTGGCTGGGGAGCTAAATATTCAGCCACTGTTTTTGTTTCTCTATGTTGTGTGTTTGGAGAGGAAAGTCTCCAGATGTGGCTCCAGGAGGAGCTGAAGATGTATGGTGGTCTGAGTGGGCGAACCCCTCAGACATAAGGACTGTGGTTAAGGCTGTGATTTATTTTTTATTTTGCCTTTATGCCAGAAAGGCCATGTTTATTTTGTTAAACCCTGCCATAGTTTATGTTCTCTTATAATAAATCAGTAAGTGACTTACCTAAGAAGCATTCCTGTGTTTACCTCTGTAAATGAGTAAACCCATCACACCATGTAATAGTCATAGCCAAGGGTTTCATTAGTAAATAAGTGAGATGGATAAGAAGAACCAGCTTAGGCAAAAAGGTCCCATTAGATCCTCCACGTTGAGGAGAGGAGCCTCTTGGGTGATCCAGTAGCCAACTAGATCCTTCAGTCCCAAATCTATCCATCTCTATCCCGAACCACTTTGGATATATCCATAAACATAAGTCAGATATCTGGGTGTGCCATGGGTGTATGCACTTACATTTTGAGTGTGAGCTAAATGAACAGGAAATCCATGTAATACATCTGTGAGATACAGCAGCAGTTGCAATAATCCGCTGCTTCCTTGGGTTTGGCACGTTCACTACAAACATTGCTGTTGATAAGGACTGTCTCCCTATCAGTCACTTTTACATTCTGAGCACCACGCTCACGCTCACACATATTTTAGTCTGTTCAGGTATTTTTGGCAGAGCATATGTAAATTCCATACAATTCACAGAGATAATGAAGTTTCACACACCTTAAATATATGGAACGTGGTGCTGACTGTCTCGTGGCTCAACTTTCTGCACTTCATTATAAAGCTAAATTGTGACAGGTGTCTTAGTAGTTTTCTTGGAAAATATTACTCAACTTTGTCTTCTTTGGTCGATATGTTCTAAAAAGTTTCTTAAGTATTACAAAACTGATCTCCAGGTATGCCCTCAACATTTCCAACTGGAGGATTCATTAAATGGCCCACGAAGATCAGAAGTTGCGGCATCAAGCAGTGTTGGTCATGTACATGCTTTTTTCCGCTGTAGTTTTTTCTGAAGTTCTATGGCAATGTCTGTAAACTAAAAGCACTATTAGATCGGCAAACATTAACCTATATATAATGTGTTTTTTTTCTTTATCTTTAGGTTGAAGAGATTCCAAGATGAGTGGTGCCAGTGTTGTTGGCCGCTGTGAGAAACCCACCATTTAATTTTATTTTTATGTTGGTCATCTCATTCCATTCTTCTCAGAATTTCTCGTGCCTGGAGGAAAGGTAGGAAAGGACAAATCTGTAGGCTCGTGGCCATATGTATCGTGCGCCCACAATCTCAGGAACAGCTACTAATTAGGGTGTGCCGTGGCCCTTCCCTTCTATTAATTTAGCTGAGTTCCCGCAGTGGATGGTGGACCCTCGACAGTCACAACTAATAGTCCTTTCTAAACTTAAGCCATTATTACTTGATTCTAAAAAAAACATAAATATTAATCTCTTGTCCATAAAAGGCGACAGAACCTTCAGGTTTATGGATAACTTTAGCAAAGTCTTACCTACCCTTTCCTTCCACTGAGACAAAATTCATCTCTAAATACCCTGAGTAAGGCAAAAAGTTCTGTTGGTGCCCCCTCAGCACTCAGGACACTTCCCGAGGACTTCCTCTGGTTTGTGGCCTTTGCTTCAAGTTCTTAGAGTTTCTGAGAAAGGATTGTTGGTTTATGATACAATTCTCAGCTTTATGAGAGTAATGAAGGAATATTCCATGGAGTTGGGTTGTGTTCTCGGTTGGTAACACTGACTGCACAAGGAGGAGTTTTTTGGAACAGAATCAGACTATGCTGCCCCCTTTAGCCACAGGAATGTAAGCCCATTTATAGTGTGGTCTACGACCCATTTGTCCCTTGCCCGGGATGGTCGTATGTCAGATGTCTTACGGCTTACTATAAAATACTCTTGAGTCCATTGCTTGCCTTTTGGAAATTTTGTGGAGCTGAACACGACCTGGCTTCATCTTTGTGCACAGTTTTATTCATTTCCCAGTAGACATGACCCATACGTCTCTTCGGCACAGTTTACCTCATTAGAGTGAATATGATTACACATAGAAACTGTTTATGTAGAAAAAAGGCCACACATTGGGACAATTGGAACACAGCACAGTATGATCCCACCACCTACATGTAGTTTTTGGGGGTATTTTTCCTGGCATGTTTGATCATATCCAATTATCTGTAATCTGAAAAGGCCTTCACCGCAGCAGGCCGTGTTTACCGGGAGATGCAGGAAGATAATAGGGACACTGTACGGCTACAAAGCGGCACAAACACAATATAAGAGTATTTAAACTTGTACAATTAAGACAATTAAGAGATGATTATCCAGTGGGGGTCCCAAAAAGGATCCCATAGGGAGGCACAATGGTCTTCACAATGTCCAAGATATTTAAGATGCTGAGTATTCAAGCAGAAATTCTGCTTATGACAGTAGGGGGAACGGAGGGATTGGTTCTCCAGATGAACAAAAGAGGTATTCTTTCCAAAGGGCGGTGACACCATCATTTTACATAATTGTCTGAATGTAGGTTGCTGGGGAGAAGATAACAAAGCCGGACGGACCATCACTGAAAGTAGCACTGACGGATGTAAAAAAATACCTACGATTCTACCCAACGCGAAAGGAATAAAAATAAGAATGTGAATCCAATACATTCATGAAATTTATTATAAAGTGATCACAAGATGGAACTTTACCCCAGTTAGACTTAATAAAACCTTCCCAGCACAGTCAGCATTGTCTTTGAAGGAATGAAAAAGAATCAAGTATATCCTTTGGGAATGTACCTCGATTACAGAAACATGGAAAAAAGTGGAACAACTGATACAACAGATTACACACACAATTCTTAAATTCTAGCAATAGGGATAAATGATATACCAAAAGAAAGTATCTATATATTCACCCATATAATAATGGTAACAAATCATTTGATTGCATCCCATCGGAAAAGGAAAGACCCTCCAAAAATAGAGGACATCATAGAAAGAATCGCTACACATAATGAGCACGAATGTAATCACACCGTAAGACACAATAGATTTCCCCAAAAAAATATTTAGAATTGAGCGTCCTCAGTGGTTGTTACCTTTTAATGGCTAACTGAAAAGATGGTAACAAATTGCAAGCTTTCGATACTACATACGTCTCTTCATCAGGCAAAGACTAAAACAAATTCTGAAGAATCACATATTTATGCACAAGATTCCCCAAATAATCCAAAAATTGCCCCCCAGGAATAAAGAATTCACAACACCATTCACCAACTCCCCTCTAATAACGGGACAGAGGGAAAGAGAAAGGGAAAAAGGAAAAAAAAAGAAGAAAATCAGTACAAGTCCTTGGGTGGCTGACAAGGATCCCTCCTGTGCAATGGGAGAATTAACAATTGCAACATAAATGTAGGCTTGGAATAAAAGAGATTGTTTTATTAAATGTAAAATTATTAGAAACGTAAGTAGAAGTAAACATATTGTGTATTATTGGAGGATATAAAGTTGGTATAAATGTATTTTCTTTAATTAATAATAGATCATAGTATGTTTATAACTGTTTAAACAGATAGATATTTTCATTGTTTTTTGTTTGTTTTTGTTTTTTTTATAAAATGGACTATACAGCATTTACTCTTGTTTTTATTCTAGATTTGGATATACCCGTTTACCCTTCTGATTACCCTCCTTAAGGCCGGTTTCACACGTCAGTGGCTCCGGTACGTGAGGTGACAGTTTCCTCACGTACCGGAGACACTGACACACGTAGACCCATAAAAATCAATGCATCTGTGCAGATGTCATTGATTTTTTGCGGACCGTGTCTCCGTGTGCCAAACACGGAGACATGTCAGTGTTCGTGGGAGCGCACGTTTTACACGGACCCAATAGAGTCAATGGGTCCGCGTAAAACACGGACCTCACACGGACATTCTCCGTCTGGGGTCCGTGTGCGTGCAGGAGACAGCGCTACAGTAAGCGCTGTCCCCCCCACATGGTGCTGAAGCCGCGATTCATATCTTCCCTGCAGCAGCGTTTGCTGTAGAGAAAATATGAAGAATAGTGTTTAAAATAAAGATTTAGGTGTCCGCCGCCCCCCCACCCCCTGTGCGCCCCCCCGCTGGTCAGAAAATACTTACCCGCTCCCTCGCTCCTTCCTGGTCTGGCCGCGCCTCCTACTGTATGCGGTCACGTGGGGCCGATCATTTACAATCATGAATAGTCGGCTCCGCCCCTATGGGAGGTGGAGCCACATATTCATGACTGTAAATGATCGGCCCCACGTGACTGCATGCAGGAGAAGCCGCGGCCAGACCAGGAAGCAGCGAGGGAGCGGGTAAGTATTTTCTGACCAGCGGGGGGGCGCACAGGGGGTGGGGGGGTGGGGGGGCGGCGGACACCTAAATCTTTATTTTTAACACTATTCTTCATATTTTCTCTACAGCAAACGTTGCTGCAGGGAAGATATGAATCGCAGCTTCAGCACCATGCAGAGTGGGTACTACACGCTCCGTGTGGTACCCACTCGCCATACGGGCGGCACACGTGTGCCGCACGTATGGCCTCCGTGAGTTCCCAGGCACACGGACACGGATAACTCCGGTACCGATTTATTCCGGTACCGGAATTATCTGGACGTGTGGGACAGCCCTAATAAAATGTGCTGTTGTCCTTCTTGCCCTTCCCCTGCCTCTCTCTTCCATTACCATAAATAATATGTCTTAAGTATAGTAAAATATTAAGAGACGATATACTTAAAAGATAGATGTGATATGCCACATGCACTGCTTGTTATTATTGTTAAAAAAAAGGGGTTTGGGTTTTTTTTTTTGTCTTTTTGGAAAAATAAATAAAAATTTATTGAAATGGAAAAAAAAATAGGTGCAGCACATTGGAAAACTTAGAGAACGAGAAGTCAGAAGAGGGTCCTAGTAGGGGGCTGCATCGGGAAGAGGCAATATTTGCCTAATGATTTCATAAAGTCATGTGATTCTTATTCTCACTTTTTTTTTACTTTGTTCTGGTGCACTTTGTTCTCTGCTTTGGGTGGAGAACGTGGGAATTAGGAAGTAGATGTAATTGTTGTCACATAAAGGGAGTTTTCAGTTTTTGCATCATCAGCTCCACTTGTAAATCTGAAATGAGAAATCTACTCCATAGTGACTAAAGCCATGTGCCCACGTTGTGTTTTTTCTGTGTTTTTACTGCATTTTTCTGAGTGCAGATTTGTCCCAAAGCCTGATTCCTGATGCAGCAAAGTGAATGAGGGTCCTGACGTCTCGTGCCCACCGTGCTGATTTGTGACTTGCAGAATTGCTGTCAGTTCTTTCATCGTTTTTTGCTGCAGATTTCACCCATGTTAATGAGGAACAATCTGCACCAAACGCAAGTAAAAAACGCAGCAATAACGTGCATTTCTGCTCCTGCATGGGCAGAAATAGACAGATGAAGACGTCTTTGCAGTAATATCTGGGCTCTGTGCACTCCAATAATGCCACCTGCATAATTCCACCTGCCTTGGAGGTGATGTGGCCCCCTGACCTCCTGGGCCCCTGTACGGCTGCACAGGTTGCTCCAGTGATATGTCGGCCCCCGCTCATGCAGCCCATTCAGTTGCAGTGCCAGGTGAAGTAATTCCCAGACCTCCTCACTTGGCACTAAGTGCATGCAGTAAAGAGAGGCTCAGGCTCCAAAAACCTAAGGCCCCTGTTCACCGGGACCTCCTCTTAGGACATGTAAGTGCAGCCATTACACATTCAGAGTCTTTTTTGCCAATCAATTCTGCTCATGCCCCAATTATTAAGGAGACCTCAAAGGTTCCTCTATCAAGTCTGGATAAGCTTTATTGACCCAGCCTGTGTACTTGACTTTGTCTTTTGTCTCCCGCCTGCCCTGACCTTTTGTTTGTTTTACCAAATTGAGCAAGCTCTTCCTGCCCCTGAAAATGTGTAGAAAGGAAAAAAAAGTGGAAAATACGCTCTGAGGTTTCTATTATGTCTACGAGTTTGTAATGTTGTGTGATCACGACATAATTAGGTTAGCCTAACCTTCATTCGGTCTATCAACTTTTAACCTGATAAGATCCGATTGCGCTTTTCTCTCTTCCTTAGTATTTTATGCCCCTGAAAATGGACTTTTAACTACGTTTTTTAGCTTAACAATTTGTCTGATACTCTTGTATAGTAATCTGCTATCTACGGAGACTACCTCTGGTCCTACCCGCCAGTAGTGGTCCACTACTTCATGGTCGCTCTCGTTACAAAACGTTTTGCCCTCTTTCTAAATTCTGGATCTGGACAAGACCTCGTCCACTTTCTTATTTCAAACCTTAACTGCATCGTTTTCACATTAATAACATAGAGTCTCTATTATACTAGGACCCTGTTTTTCTTACACTCCTGACTGTAGAAGCCAATATGGAGAACCATAGGGTCGGACTCGGGGTGCCTTCCAGTATCTAAGAAGATGCTTATAAGGAGCTAATGAAATCAAGCCTTCAGGGAACTGCCGTCATCCCCACTGATAATAGGGCACTGGATCCCTGTATCATGCTGTGAGCAGTGGTATCTGTCTTTGGTCTTGGTGTGCCGGTGGCTCCACTAAGTGTAGTGGGCAGTATGAATGTTCAAAGTCCAAATCTATTTGGGTACATAGGAAGGAAGGGTCTATGTAATCTCCCCATTCTTCTCCCTTAAACACCACACAGAGATGGGTACCCTTCTGATTGGATTTCCAGATGGTGGTCTCCAAAATGATCACCGATCGGTGTCAGACAGAAATATTGATGGAGCTGTAGAATATCGAGAATGGAGCCAAGCGTTGTCACCTGGAGAATGGATGCCCCAGGACAGAGGATGAGATGGAGGTGCAGTCAGTAGACATCAATGGGTCGGAATTAGGAGTAGAACAGTTACCGGCCGAACAGTCCAGAGAGAGAAGCAGAAACATAATCCAGGAAGAAGGTCAATGTCAGGGTCTGATTCAGGAGGAGTCAATCAGTCCATACACATTTTCTAAGTAAAGGGTAGTAGCTAACGGGAGCTCTGATGAACTGGACCCAGCGTCATACAGTAGCCCCTGTTGACCTTACAAACCCAAGTCAATGTTTGTGCAGCAGAACAGAGTTATGGCCAGATCGGGCAGGGCAGAAAGTCGAAGACATTGGTGGCTTCCCACCAACTAGACCGGGCCAGCAGCTGGAGAAAGTGGAGATAAGTTACAATCTATTGTCATGATGGCCAAGAAATGTGACGCGGACCTTTTTAGGACCATGGGGCTTGGAAGAGATGCTAAAAAATGTATATATGTACAAGTATCACGGGTGAGATCTGGTGAACTGGTGAACTGTGCGGAGGATAAGTCATCCATAGTCTCCTGGAAATTACACTTTCAATATTATTCTGAATTCAAGAGAAAATAAAAAATAATAAAAATTGGCTTCCAAAATCGCTGCCAAGGCCCCAGGGAGATTTAGATTTGGTTTAAAAAGCATGTTTTATTGAGCTGCGCGTTACGGAGCCGATCCAGCTCCTTCATCAGGCCGATACCGGACAGGCTAATATTCTGAATGTAACAAGTACATTTTCTCCTTTTTTAGCATGAAATTCCCAGACGTTTTTCCCTTCTTTCATCTCTTTTTGAGCTGTTTCTTCTGCATTGCTTTTTTGGAGTGATTTTGCCTTTGTGTATGTTCTCCTCTGTATATTCTGCATACTGTACATACTTTGCATTGCACATTGCTAAAAATACATATATTACGGCCGGCCGTCTTCCAACACCATTGAAGCTCAATGCTTCACCCAATTTTAAATTCCATACATTAAAGTAATTTAGTGTTCTGGTCTCTAATATAAACACGATTACTTCTAGGACTCAACCAAAACTCTTTAAAATTCCTCGAGTTTCTCCACTCAGTGGTCTGGGTTCCGGGGGCATGAACTCCATACACTCTTTTTTCATCCAGATTTGGGACGTCAGCAGCTACACAGACAGACAGGTAGCTGATATGGAGGGTGGAGTACAGGGCGTAAAGAATAAATATGTTCCATCTATTAAGATTTCACCAGTCGTGGAGGACATGGGAGACCGGGTGCTGATAAAATTGGTGCAATCAAAGGTGTGACCGCTAAGCGGAGCGGGCAGTGGCCCGGATAATCTTTGGGTGGTCGAAAACAGAACAATGAAGAAGAATTATCCTAAAGGTTACAGGAAGGCATCAATCATGGAAGATAACAGTTTACTCTTTCCCCGGCACACGGGATAGTTGTCATTTCGTGTCTTGACCTGACATTCATCCAGTCTCTCTTCATTGCTTAATAAACCGAGGGTATGAACAGTTATGCAACTTTGCAAGATACTTTAAGAATTTATTTCTCTTGGTTTTATTCATATTGTCTTGTAATTAATGAATGGAAACTTTCTTTTTACTTGATGAATATCCGCCTTGATCATGGAAGGTACTGATTTTCTTTAGCGGAGATCCCAAAATCCTACTTGTATAGGGAGATCTACTGGGAAAAAAAAGTATACAAGCTAGAGAAAAGGAAGAAAACTGTCTACCCTCTAAGCCAGGAGTGCAGGAGGGCTACCGGAGCATGGGGGCCAATCAGCCAACCATAGGGTACGGACAGTGAACGGAACCTGCGCCCAAGGTGAAGACAATGGTAACTACGACTCTACTAGAAGCCCATGTCTGTCCTTTATGGGGAGGGCTACCTCCTGGAGGACAGCTGCTTTGCTCACTTCCCCTGATTGTGTAAATCTGTGTTAGCATATCCATTCATTCAGTTATTGAAAAATAGAGAATAATTTACAGTAACGAAATTCACCGTTGAAATAAACTATTTGCAATCGTTTTTTGCTGCCAATTTGAAGAATTACCCGCCATGTTGGAAATTATGGACAAGTGTCTTTTGTCACCCGGTCACAGAAGTTACCTCCAAACACTTCCCGTTTTCTTTCTTTCTTTTCTCTCCACCCAAGTCAGTCATTTCCAAATTTTTTTTATTTTTGTTATTCAACCAGTCACGGTTGTGGAGGCAGAAATATCCTGTACGTAGAAAGCAACAGGAAGGAAATGATATGAATGATACGATGCAGTTCAGATAAGATAAGGGTTATGTTTGGTTTTCTATATCTATTTTGGGATCCATTTACCTGAATCTCCATCACTGGCCGCCCTTCCGCGTATTATTTATAGCAGGGCAGCCAAAAAACCCATTAACTACGTTGGGAGGAAAAACTAATTTAAGAAGTTTGATACCTTCAACCCAACGAACGTCAATTAGATGGAAAACCAAGACTGGATTATGTACTGGAGGGCGAGTGCGATGATTGACCCTTGGGAAAGTTTGTGTGATCATATGCAATGATTCTCATCTCCTATCCTGCAGGCTGATTCGTGCAATTAATGGTGGTTGGTCCTTGAGAAAGAATTTTAATGATCTGGTTTCACAAATCTCTGTTGGGCAAGATCAAGATTTGATGTTCCATCAAAAATGGAAAAGTCAACCATGGATAATGGCCCTAATGTTGGCCGTACACATCTAATAGCTGGCAACCAAATACTAATTTGGATTACAACTTTCCATGCTTTCCTTTCTATACACATCCGTACCCAGCTTGATCTATCCAAACATGCATGTTTACGACAGGGTTCAAAAGGAACAGCTGTTAGCCAAAGAGGGCAGCTTGCGCCTAGACTGATCCTTCTGCCTTGAATCCTGAGGTAGAGGACTAGGAGAGGTCTCCTGAACCACCAGGTAGAAGTTCCAGTAGGGCGGCATGCACCTCTGGCTCGTCTGGATGCCTCAAATACTGAGGTGGAGGACTGTGAGAGGTCTCCTTAATCAACAGGCAGAAGTTCCAGTAGGGCGGCATGCACCCTTGGCTCATCTGGATGCCTCAAATACTGAGGTAGAGGACTGAGAGAGGTCTCCTGAACCACCAGGCAGCATTCCCAGTTGGGCGGCATGAACCCCTGGGTCATCTGGATGCATCGAATACTGAGGTGAAGGACTGCGAGAAGTCTCCTGAACCACCAGGCAGAAGTTCCAATAGGGTGGCATGCACCCCTGGCTCGTCTGGATGCCTCAAATACTGAGGTAGAGGACTGTAAATGTCTCCTGAACCACCAGGTAGCAGTTCCAGTTGGGCGGCATGCACCCCTGGCTTGTCTAGATGCATCAAATACTGAGGTGGAGGACTGCAAGAGGTCTCCTGAACCACCAAGCAGCAGTTCCAGTAGGATGACATGCACCCCAGCCTGGTCCGCATGCCTCAAGGTCCGAGGTTGAAAAGACGAGGGAGAGTTCTTCCAATGGCCATTGGGCAATTTCAAGAGGGCAGTGTGCACACTAGGCTGGTCCAAGCATGCAAGTGTTAATGGATTAGACCATTGGTAGATATCTCTGGTGGTGGCTTTTCCCTTGGGAACAAATGGGTCTGAAATTAAAAATCACGATGCCTGATCTTCTTCCTCTACATCGTCTGTCAGGGAAGAGTCCAAAGCCCATACATTTTTGAAGGTTGGCCGTTCCTGCCCAAATCAGTTTGACCCAACGTTGTCCTAATGTGTACCTCCAGTTTGTCGGTACCACGGGCCTCCTATGGAAGAGCCCCAAGCGTTGTTGACCCCATCCTGGGCACATTCTTCCATCCTATCTTGTACATTTCCATATGATTGGAGGAACAGGGTCATGCTATGATATCACCTTATGTCTGCTGGCAGACACTGTGTCTAGTGATGTCACACTTTGGGAACACGACATCTCCAAATGGACAGCAAGTTAAAAGAAACGATGACAACTTGAGTGTTTACATAAATTAGACAACAATCGACAGAACATTCCGGCCGAGTCATGTCAACACGCAGGAGAAGAGAACAATGGCAGACCCCATGTGTCGTCTCGTGATGTCTGCAGAAGGAACTGTACAAGCATTAATCTCACTAGGATGATCTGAAATAATGGAAGCCTGAAATACAACACCTCCTACTGATAGGCTACTAATGAGGTGGAAACAATGGACTGTGGCTTCGTGCTCGGTCGGACTCTGGATTTCATCTGCAGAAGCTGTGATGCTCCTTGGTGGCATAATATCACTATTGTATCATCATCTCAAGAAGAAAAAAAACCCTTCATTATAAAGAATCTTAAACACAGCGAGATATTACACGATATAATATGTTACATGACCCATGGATATGTGTTTTGTAGGATGGCGCTGGCTTCATGGGAACATTTTGGGGCCATGATTATGAAGGGTGTTTTGGTATGAGAGTGGAAGAGCCGGGAGGGGACGAGGGTTGATGACCGAGCAATTTTTTTAATTGCAAAAATTCCCATCCCAACATTGAGAGACCAGGTCTGATCTCCTCGCGAGCGGAGGTCTCCAGTCCTTCATCCAATTTGCATCTTGGAATTTCCCAGTCTTTATAGTTGATGATGAAAAAACAATAACTCATCATCTTTTTCTAATTTGACTTTGACCCTAAATTATTAACCAAGTTTGAAGAGTTTAGCATCGAATTCTTTGCAAAGACTCCTGAGTTTGGAGGTGTAACGTCCGGCCAGCGGTCCATGGAGAAGATGGTTTTCAGAAAAATTCAAAAACTGATTTGGTAGGAAAGAGAAAGTAACAAACCCTCAGCAGATAAACAGCTCTGGTTACTCAGGGTGTCAGCAGAGAACTTCACTCTTAGAATATGTCCACTTAGGGCAGATGCACCCCAGATTTTCCATCCAGATTGGTTATTACAGCAGCATCTTGGGGGGGGGGGGTGCCCCCATTGCAAAGCTCAAACAAGGAAAAAAAACACTTTTTGCAAGTTTGGAAACAAAAGGAAAACAAGTGCACTCGCCTTCCTTGCTGCTGGTGTTTCGCTGGTCTCTGTACAAACTGCATCCTCTGATGATATCTCATGTGAACAGAGTGATTGGCTGCAGTGAGGGGATGAGACATCACTGCTGAGGTTGTACAGAGACTGGCAGCAGACTGTCTGCAGCGTGCACTAAAGTTTTTGCAGACATTGAATTTGCAGATTTTCTGTTGCATTACTGCTGTACAGACCGTACTTATAAATGTCAGGATTTAGTGAAATATTCAGATTTGAGAGTCCTCAGTGGTTGATACATTTTAATATCTAACTGAAAAGCTGGTAACAAATTGCAGCATTGGACACTACTTCATTTTGCACATTTTTGGTCAATTTGTGAGCGCCCACCTGCCGGTGACTTTGTGACCTTTTCAGACTGGCAGAAGACCAGGGAAGAGAGCGAGGAATATCCAGAGGTGAGGAGGAGACTATACCGTCCAATCCTATCTGCTGCAACAAGTCAGCAGAGAAAGCAGCGACAAAATCCACAGGATTAGGTGCCGTTTTTTGCTGCAAATGTCCCTGCAGGAATTTTCCCCAGCAATTCAGCTTACTGTATACACCACAGCCATTTTATAGGGATTGTCTCATCAGAAACATACAGTTGATTTTGTGATTTATTTGCAACAATATTGTATATATATACATATATATATATTATGGGTATTATGTGAAAAAACTACATTCACAATTCTGGTTATTGCTGGAAACAGTCAGCAAGCTGGTAGACATGTAACAGCCAAGCTCCTACTGTTCTGGGCAGTTTTCTGGCATATTCAGTTTGTTTCTAAACATTCCCACCCTAACCTAAAATAAACTCCAGGAAGTGTCTGCGGAGACCCCCTTAATAACAGAAAAGTCATTTTAGTTTTCTCACCAGAGACGAAAACCCTCTAATGGTTTTCAGCTGGACGGACTGGAGAGTGAACGCTAACGAATCTTCCCATATGTTCCCTGTAAAGGAATATTCTATTAGTAAACATGTAAGACCACCTGTGTGCCCCACATCAGATTAGGGGTCTCCCTATCCAGGGTGATTGGAGAGGTGGCCGAGCATTTGCTACAAAACCCAAAAAACTGACTAGCGCCTCCAAACAGAGTAAAACAAGTGCGAGGAGCAAGTGGAGAGGTGGCCGAGCCCAGGAGGCTCTCGTTACTGTCTTCAATGGAGATTCCAATGGAACGTATCCTGAATGCCCATAGAAGTGAATGGAGAGAATACGATTCAGGGACCCAATTCTGGAGCTAGGTGCAGTCCCTGAGATGGGACCCTTACAGTAATCTCATACATTGTGGATATGCCATAAATGTCCATGATAATAATACTCCATTAACCCTAAGTGGGGTTTGGAGAATCCCAGGTTTCGAGCCCAGAACAGTCACCGAGTGGCAGCCGTAGCTCTGCGAGGACAGCGGTGTTGCCTAAAATATAAGAAGGAGTCTTCAAAAAGAAAGCGATAATGATGGTGGGGAATAAGATGGACCCAAGGTCTAAGGATGGACCATGGGTCACTGGGAAAAGAGGAAGAGGTACCAAGAAGCAAAGCAAGGGGTGGGGTAGGCAAAATGCATGACAAAGTCAAGGACAGGGCTAGGATTCAAATACAAAATCAATAGTCACTGCTGCCACGGCCTCCAGCAGTTTCTTCAACTCTTCATGTAGATGGTAATGATGCACTTTTGAAGGGGATGTGGCCCTTTAATTCTAGGTATTGTGAAAGTTTCAGAGATCAAATCTCCGACAATTGTCCATATTGCTACTTTGTGTTCTGAAGATGCATATTCTCTCTCCGTTCCTGGGGGCTCAGCACTGTCAGCCAATCAGATGTCTCCTTACACTTGCTCCACCTCCACACTCACAGCAGGTAGTCTCAGAGAGAGGGAAGCTGCAGCTGCACCCTCCTTGTCCTCCTTCATCCTCCTTGTCCTCCTTCACCCCTGTCTTCTATTACTGCAGTTTGAGATGGACTTTTCCTAGGTTTTAAGAAGCCATATTCCCCTCTAAAATAATATAAAGCTTAATGTATTCACATGTTTCTGTAATAATTATAGGGGATAACTCAGGAGACTCTTTGCGTGGAACAAGACAACTACAGGACACAGTTTTATAAGTGGTAAAGTCTATATTATCACACGGTGATTCAAACAGGTGCAGAGAGAAACTCAAGTCCACAACACTTGGTGCAAATAGTAAACGCAGCTTAGCAGTCTATAGGAAACTTCAGAGGAAAATGCAATCAAGCAGAAAGTCTATGAAGCACAGTTATTCTTGAGGAAACTTGACACGAATAAATCCTTGTCTTAGTCCAAACACAGATAGATATGCTTATAAGGCAGTTCAAATAATATCTTAGCTCAACCAGGGAGGCCTGATTAATAGTCTCAGGTTATTGCAGATGCAGATGAAGTAAACACGAGCAGCAGATGAAGGAGGATTACTGGAAACTTGTGTATGCAGCAGGAACTCAGAGCAGAGTAGCAGGATCACCACACAGGTTCACAGGAGCAGGTGTTTAGCCAGGGAGTAATCAGAGGTCAGGAGCTGGATGCAAGGCAGAATACTCTAGCACAGACTGAAGGCTGGGGTGGAGTTTTATAGCAGGAAGACACAGTGCACATGAGACCAAAGACGCTATCTTGGAAAAGGGCAGTAATGCACAAAAGGTAAAAAATGTTCAGAGTCCTGACATTACTGCCTCCTTAGAAGCGGCCTCAGGACGATCCTGGACCTGGTTTCTCAGGGAATCTCTGATAAAAACGAAAAATATTTAGAATTGAGAGTCCTCAGTGGTTGATACCTTTTAATGGCTAACTGAAAAGATGGTAACAAATTGTAAGCTTTCGAGACTACACGGGTCTCTTCATCAGGCAAAGACTAAAACAAATTCTGAAGAATCACATATTTATGCACAACAGCATAGAAAAAAAAAAAAGGGGGAAAAACCATAGATAAGACAAGTGACATGAAGCAGAATTACCATGGGTGATATACAGTTGATTTCTGCTTCATGTCACTTGTCTTAAATATCTTGTCTTGTGCATAAATATGTGATTCTTCAGAATTTGTTTTAGTCTTTGCCTGATGAAGAGACCTGTGTAGTCTCGAAAGCTTGCAATTTGTTACCATCTTTTCAGTTAGCCATTAAAAGGTATCAACCACTGAGGACTCTCAATTCTAAATATTTTTCTATCTACTGGCTAACACGGTACCCAGATATATTTCTTTCCTGTGATAAAAACGAGAAATCTTCTGTTGGGCATTGATGTTTTCCACAGGTTCCCAAGAGTCTTCCTCAGGGAGATATCCCTGCCATCTTATCAGATATTGGAGCCGATTCCTGCGAATCCTGGAATCAATAATTTCCTCCACCACAAATTGTTCTTGCCCATCAATCACCACAGGCTGCGGAGGTGGCACAACACGTCCCTAGAAGGTATTAGGAGATACAGGCTTTAGTAATGATACATGAAAAACTGGGTGTACCTTCATAGTCCTAGGCAGCTTCAGCCGGCAGGCCACAGAGCTCACAATACCGTTGATCTTGAAAGGGCCAATGAATTTCTGTCCAAGTTTTTGTAAAGGAACGTTTAACTTCAGATTCTTAGTTGCTAACCACACGGAATCTCCTACCTTGAACATGGGTGCAGGTTTACGGAATCTATCAGCCGATCTCTTATATCGTTCTTGAGCTGCGGTCAGGGATTCCTTCAGAACCTCCAGATTTTGTCTCATCGCAGTCAGCCTTTCCTCCACTGCCGGAACCGGAGAATTAATTGGAGACCTAGGTAAGATACACGGATGATAACCCAGATTGGCAAAGAAAGGTGTAAATTTAGTGGAGGCGCTCTGAGAATTGTTATATGAAAATTCGGCTAACGGCAGCAACTCCAACCAATCATCCTGGAGATGGCTGACATAGCATCTTAGATATTGTTCCAGCGTCTGGTTGGTCCGCTCAGTCTGACCATTTGTCTGGGGATGGTAAGCGGAAGAGAGACAGACATTAATATTGAGTGCAGAGCAAAACCCCTTCCATAATCTTGAAGTGAACTGTACTCCACGGTCAGAGATGATCTCATCCGGAACCCCATGCAACCAAAAGACATTCTGTATAACCAAGTTCACTGTATCTTTAGCTGAGGGGAGGCCGGTGCACGGAACGAAATGAGCAGCTTTAGTCAGGCGATCAACTACCACCATGATTGTATTCATGCCCACCGATGTAGGCAGCTCCACAATAAAGTCCATTGATATAGACCTCCAAGGGCAGGACGGAACAGGTAATGGTTGTAGAAGACCCGTAGGTGCCACATGAGGAGTCTTGTAATGGGCACATACCTCGCAAGAGAGAACATAGTCCTTGGTATCCTTCAGGCAAGTTGGCCACCAGAAGAATCAGCTCAGGAACTCTTGTGTCTTCTGTACCCCCCTGTGACCAGCCAACTTGGAGTCATGTACCAACGTGAGGATCTGCAGACGGATCAGCTCAGGGACATAGATATGTCGATCTCTGAACCACATGCCACCCTTAAAGACAAGACATCTAGCGGATCTAAGGAACTCTAAATTGCGATGGTCAGTTAGCCCTATGATCTGTTGTGCAGCTCCTTGCAGATGATGCCTCCATTCTTTGAAAGCCGCAATAATAGCCAGCAATTCCTTGTCTCCCACGTCGTAATTCTTCTCTGCTGAGGTTAGTCTACGGGAAAAGAAAGCACAAGGATGTAGCAGACCCTTTTCTCCAGTTCTTTGGGAGAGAATAGCCCCCAAACCATTATCAGAAGCGTCCACCTCCACAATGAAAGAATGTGTTGGATCTGGGTGCATCAACAGCGGTGCTGATGTGAAACAGATCTTCAGCCGATCAAAAGCTTCTTGAGCCTGTGATGACCACTTAAAGGGCTTTTCCTTCTTTGTCAAGGAAGTACTGGGATGGACAATATCAGAAAAATTTCGAATGAAGCGTCTGTAGAAATTTGCAAAACAATAAAACGTTGGACCACCTTAACGTTCTTGGGTACCAGCCAGTCAAGGATAGCCTGAATCTTACCAGATTCCATGTTCAGCCCCTGGGGAGAGATGATATAACCTAAGAACTGTATCTCAGAACGATGGAACTCGCATTTCTCCGGCTTAATATACAGATGGTTCTCTTTCAGACGTCTTAAAAAAGTTTTGACATGTTCTTCATGTTCCTGTAGAGAGTCAGAAAAGATTAGTATATCGTCCAAATAGATCACTACAAACTGGTCCAACAAATCTCTGAAAATGTCATTAGCAAGGTGTTGAAACATTGCAGGGGCGTTACAAAGCCCGAAGGGCATCACAAAAGATTCAAAGTGTCCATACCGGCATCTGAATGCTGTCTTCCACTCATCCCCTGGACAAATACACACCAAATTATAAGCCCCACGAAGATCCAGTTTAGAGAACACCTTAGCATGGCGGACTCTTTCCAGTAATTCTGGAATCAGAGGCAAAGGGTAACGGTTTCGTACGGTTACCTTATTGAGTTCCCGATAGTCAACACAGGGTCTCAGGGTCCCATCCTTCTTCTTTACAAAAAAGATAGGTGCCCCTGCTGGTGAGGAAGAAGGACGTATGAAGCCTTTGGCCAGATTTTCATCAATATACTCCTTTAAGGCTTGAAGCTCAGGTGCCACCAAAGGGTATACGTTACCAAAAGGAATAGCTGCCCCAGGAAGCAACTCAATGGGACAGTCATAATGCCTGTGTGGAGGAAGCTGATCTGCATTCTTCTTGTCACAGATGTCAGAGAACTCTTTATATGCTGGAGGTAAACAAAATACCTGTACATGTGGTTCCATAGCCGTGGACTCAGGGACAGCTTCTGTTAGCGCTGAGTTGCTCCTTGTTGGGAAGATAATCTCCTTGGTCTCCCAGTCGATAATTGGGTTCTGAGTACGCAACCAAGGAATGCCTAAAATCACAGGAAAATGAGAAGAAATTAGCAAGAAAGAAAGTTGCTCCTGATGATTAGGCTCCAACAAAATTTCAAGGGGTACGGTCTTCTGATCCACAGGCCCAGAGATTAAAGGTGACCCATCCACTGTTTCCATGGTAATTGGAGAGGCTATTTGCTGAATTTCAATACCATGTTCCTTGGCAAATGCGATATCCATGAAATTGCCACCTGCACCAGAGTCAATCATAGCTGAACTGGAAATCCACTGTCCTGAACACAGGATCTTAATAGGGAGAGAACAGTGAGAGTTCTTTTCCTTAAGTTCCTTGGGGGGTGAAGTCATAGAAAGTGAATGGAATACAGCGTTTAAAGGCAGGCTACATTCAGAGATGTCAGATTCATCATCACAGTTGTCATACTCCCCTATTGCTGCTAGCACCTTGTTAGGCCGTCTAGGACACTTAGGACAATTGATCAAAAAGTGGTCAGACTGGCCGCAGTAGAAACATAGACTTTCACGAAGGCGATGCTCCCGGCGCTCATTGATCTCACGCCTCTGAATGGAATCAATTTGCATGGGCACCTTCTCCACCTCCCAAGAGGTTTTACCTGCAGGCTCTTTGGAAGGAAGGGAAAAGTTAGAAACACGGTTATATGCAGCAAATTTCTCCTGCCTACGCTCAGTAAGGCGAATGTCTATGCGCACACAATGCTGTATAAATGTATCTAGCTCTTGTGGTGACTCAGAGCGAGTTAGTTCATCGTTTACAATACTAGACAGACCCCTTTTAAAAATAGGCAATTGTGCATAACTGTCCCAATTGGTATCTACCGCTAATCTCCTGAATTCAGTGGCATACTCAATAACAGAACTTTTAGCCTGACGTAAAGACAACAAAGCAGATTCAGCGGTTGCACGGCGATTAGGGTCATCAAACATTAATGCCATAGCGGCCAAGAATTCATCCAAGTTATTTAACCGTGGGTCATGAGACTCAATCATCGGATTCGCCCAGGCGAGCGCTCGTGAGGTCAGTAGCATTATTACACACAATATTTTGGATCTATCAGTAGGAAAACGGTCAGCATGCACATCAAAATATAGCATACATTGAATCACAAAGCCACGAAATTTGTCGCGATCACCATTAAATCAGAATGGGGGCAACTTAGGTGGGCTAGCTGGTGGCGGTTGCCCAGAGGGTAAAGTCACTTGTGCAGCTATTTGCGTGCTTATGTCCTGAAAAGCCCGTCCATACTGGGACTCCATGCCAGCAAGTTTGTTTTCCTGGGCTGCCATGCGGTTGCTCAAGTCCTGCAAAGTCTGTTCAAACACTTGTTGATTGTGTTCAAAGCTTCCAAACTTCTTTTGCAGACCTTCCACATCTTTCTGCAGTGATCTAATTATGGAAAACACCTGCTCTAATCTGCTCTCTGCAGTCATTGTTCCAGCAGTCTCCTTTTTTTTATGGCTAGAGTATCCCGTAATAATTATAGGGGATAACTCAGGAGACTCTTTGCGTGGAACAAGACAACTACAGGACACAGTTTTATAAGTGGTAAAGTCTATATTATCACACGGTGATTTAAACAGGTGCAGAGAGAAACTCAAGTCCACAACACTTGGTGTAAATATTAAACGCAGCTTAGCAGTCTATAGGAAACTTCAGAGGAAAATGCAATCAAGCAGAAAGTCTATGAAGCACAGTTATTCTTGAGGAAACTTGACACGAATAAATCCTTGTCTTAGTCCAAACACAGATAGATATGCTTATAAGGCAGTTCAAATAATATCTTAGCTCAACCAGGGAGGCCTGGTTAATAGTCTCAGGTTATTGCAGAGCAGCAGCAACTTACATGTCCAGCAAATGCAGATGAAGTAAACACGAGCAGCAGATGAAGGAGGATTACTGGAAACTTGTGTATGCAGCAGGAACTCAGAGCAGAGTAGCAGGATAACCCCACAGGTTCACAGGAGCAGGTATATAGCCAGGGAGTAATCAGAGGTCAGGAGCTGGATGCAAGGCAGAATACTGTAGCACAGACTGAAGGCTGGGGTGGAGTTTTATAGCAGGAAGACACAGTGCACATGAGACCAAAGATGCCCTCTTGGAAAAGGACAGTAATGCACAAAAGGTAAAAAATGTTCAGAGTCCTGACAGTTTCACTAATTTAAGAAAAATATGTTACAAAAAAAAAAAGGAAAAGCTTAGTGAGTTCTTTAAAAATTTGCCATTATTTACTAATATGGAAAAACTTCTTAAACGGATTGATAGATTTAGAATAACATGACGGCTTCTTCCAGGATAAGCGCCACACTTGTCCACAGGTTGTGTCTGGTATTGCAGTAGGAGGGAAAGTGAATATAGCAGAGCTGCAATACCAAACACAACCTGCGGACAGGAGTGGCGCTGTTTTAGTAGGTAAGTAAACATTTTTTCCAATCTTCTGCTCCCCTTTAAAGTTACTGTACATGTTTGCACCTAGCATATCTCTCAATATCGCCTGCCTTATTAAATATGGAAATGTACTCACTTTTTGTTTTTTCTTTGTGTTAATAATTGCCATAGACCTTGACGTCATGCGAGATTTCAGCTCCATCAGAGCCACCTCCATCATTATTTTTGCACACCTTTGGCACGACTGCACCCGTCCCCCACTCGGCATGTTCCACCAAGGAGGAAGCAATGATTTATTCTGTGTGATGTGGCTTCTGTTTTTGTTTTCACAATTCCTTTTACACATTTTTTTCTATATGCAGACTATATTCCCTCTCCACAGAGCAATACTTTCCTTGAAACCCAAGGCAGTGGAGCGGGCTGTGACCTCCCTGTAAACCGTACAGTATATCATCTGTCATCATCATCATTCTTGCCATAGCTGCGCATAGTGATGCCAAGAGAGCGATGGACATTTGGTTGCTCCTGGCCGTCGGCCTTTGCTTTCTTCTGTTTTGGAAAGGGTTGTGAAGGAGCGGCAATGTCATAATGTATTCAGCAGCTTCCTCTTTATAATGCCGTCCAATCAAACTGTCCATTTCTGTCTTCTCGGACCCATTTCAATGACTTTACCTTTCCTCGTTCTAAGGAAAAAGTTTGTGAGAATGAAAAAATTAAAAAAAACAAAGGTCTTTTTTTTGCATCCTGTGACCTTTACTAAATACAATGCTTTATTTCTGTAGCTTCCTTGCATGGCGTTAGATTCTGTTTACTGCTGTTGTCTAAGGTTGTGACCAGATAGTTCGGGACACAGTTATCACCAGGGAAGGGAGTACAACAGAGCTGAGCTGTGAGAAGCCAAAAATGTCATCTTCAATAGAATACCCGCCTTTATCACCAATTGTTTAGATAAATATGTAAAAATTCTGGCTTATTCTTACTGGATACCATTATAGTGGTTGGAGCTTTATATCTGACACAGAAATTCGAGTCTCCTTCACAGACATAAAGTGTTACCTGCCTGAAGCCACCAATAGCTTTCTACATAAAGAGGTACAGGATAAGATCCTGTCTGCAGCCATCACTAGGGGGAGCTCCCTGTATACAGAGATACATGATAAGATCCTGTCTGCAGCCACCACTAGGGGGAGCTCCCTGTATACAGAGATACATGATAAGATCCTGTCTGCAGTCACCACTAGGGGGAGCTCCCTGTATACAGAGATACATGATAAGATCCTGTCTGCAGCCACCACTAGGGGGAGCTCCCTGTATACAGAGATACATGATAAGATCCTGTCTGCAGTCACCACTAGAGGGAGCTCCCTGTATACAGAGATACATAATGAGATCCTGTCTGCAGCCACCACTAGGGGGAGCTCCCTGTATACAGAGATACATGATAAGATCCTGTCTGCAGCCACCACTAGGGGGAGCTCCCTGTATACAGAGATACATGATAAGATCCTGTCTGCAGTCACCACTAGGGGGAGCTCCCTGTATACAGAGATACATGATAAGATCCTGTCTGCAGCCACCACTAGGGGGAGCTCCCTGTATACAGAGATACATGATAAGATCCTGTCTGCGGTCACCACTAGGGGGAGCTCCCTGTATACAGAGACACATGATAAGATCCTGTCTGCAGTCACCACTAGGGGGAGCTCCCTGTATACAGAGATACATGATAAGATCCTGTCTGCGGTCACCACTAGGGGGAGCTCCCTGCATACAGAGACACATGATAAGATCCTGTCTGCAGTCACCACTAGGGGGAGCTCCCTGTATACAGAGATACATGATAAGATCCTGTCTGCAGCCACCACTAGGGGGAGCTCCCTGTATACAGAGATACATAAGATAAGATCCTGTCTGCGGTCACCACTAGGGGGAGCTCCCTGCATACAGAGACACATGATAAGATCCTGTCTGCAGTCACCACTAGAGGGAGCTCCCTGTATACAGAGATACATGATAAGATCCTGTCTGCAGCCACCACTAGGGGGAGCTCCCTGTATACAGAGATACATGATAAGATCCTGTCTGCAGTCACCACTAGGGGGAGCTCCCTGTATGCAGAGATACATAATAAGATCCTGCCTGCGGCCATCACTAGGGGGGAGCTCCCTGTATACAGAGATACATGATAAGCTCCTATCTGCAGTCACCACTAGGGGGAGCTCCCTGTATACAGAGATACATAATAAGATGCTGCCTGAGGCCACCACTAGGGGGAGCTCCCTGTATACAGAGATACATGATAAGATCCTGCCTGCAGTCACCACTAGGGGGAGCTCCCTGTATACAGAGATACATGATAAGATCCTGTCTGCAGTCACCACTAGGGGGAGCTCCCTGTATACAGAGATACATGATAAGATTCTGTCTGCAGTCACCACTAGGGGGAGCTCCCTGTATACAGAGATACATGATAAGATCCTGTCTGCGGCCACCACTAGGGGGGGCTCCCTGTATGCAGAGATACATAATAAGATCCTGCCTGCAGCCACCACTAGGGGGAGCTCCCTGTATACAGAGATACATGATAAGATCCTGCCTGCAGTCACCACTAGGGGGAGCTCCCTGCATACAGAGACACATGATAAGATCCTGTCTGCGGTCACCACTAGGGGGAGCCCCCTGTATACAGAGATACATGATAAGATCCTGTCTGCAGCCACCACTAGGGGGAGCTCCCTGTATACAGAGATACATGATAAGATCCTGTCTGCAGTCACTACTAGGGGGAGCTCCCTGTATGCAGAGATACATAATAAGATCCTGCCTGCGGCCATCACTAGGGGGAGCTCCCTGTATACAGAGATACATGATAAGCTCCTATCTGCAGTCACCACTAGGGGGAGCTCCCTGTATACAGAGATACATAATAAGATGCTGCCTGAGGCCACCACTAGGGGGAGCTCCCTGTATACAGAGATACATGATAAGATCCTGCCTGCAGTCACCACTAGGGGGAGTTCCCTGTATACAGAGATACATGATAAGATCCTGTCTGCGGCCACCACTAAGGGGGGCTCCCTGTATGCAGAGATACATAATAAGATCCTGCCTGCAGCCACCACTAGGGGGAGCTCCCTGTATACAGAGATACATGATAAGATCCTGCCTGCATTCACCACTAGGGGGAGCTCCCTGTATGCAGAGATACATAATAAGATCCTGCCTGCAGCCACCACTAGGGGGGAGCTCCCTGCATACAGAGATACATGATAAGATCCTGTCTGCGGTCACCACTAGGGGGAGCTCCCTGCATACAGAGACACATGATAAGATCCTGTCTGCGGTCACCACTAGGGGGAGCCCCCTGTATACAGAGATACATGATAAGATCCTGTCTGCAGCCACCACTAGGGGGAGCTCCCTGTATACAGAGATACATGATAAGATCCTGTCTGCAGTCACCACTAGGGGGAGCTCCCTGTATGCAGAGATACATAATAAGATCCTGCCTGCGGCCATCACTAGGGGGAGCTCCCTGTATACAGAGATACATGATAAGCTCCTATCTGCAGTCACCACTAGGGGGAGCTCCCTGTATGCAGAGATACATAATAAGATGCTGCCTGAGGCCACCACTAGGGGGAGCTCCCTGTATACAGAGATACATTATAAGATCCTGCCTGCAGTCACCACTAGGGGGAGCTCCCTGTATACAGAGATACATGATAAGATCCTGTCTGCGGCCACCACTAGGGGGGGCTCCCTGTATGCAGAGATACATAATAAGATCCTGCCTGCAGCCACCACTAGGGGGAGCTCCCTGTATACAGAGATACATGATAAGATCCTGCCTGCATTCACCACTAGGGGGAGCTCCCTGTATACAGAGATACATGATAAGATCCTGTCTGCAGTCACCACTAGGGGGAGCTCCCTGTATACAGAGATACATGATAAGATCCTGTCTGCAGCCACCACTAGGGGGAGCTCCCTGTATACAGAGATACATGATAAGATCCTGTCTGCAGTCACCACTAGGGGGAGCTCCCTGCATACAGAGACACATGATAAGATCCTGTCTGCGGTCACCACTAGGGGAAGCCCCCTATATACAGAGATACATGATAAGATCCTGTCTGCAGCCACCACTAGGGGGAGCTCCCTGTATACAGAGATACATGATAAGATCCTGTCTGTAGTCACCACTAGGGGGAGCTCCCTGTATGCAGAGATACATAATAAGATCCTGCCTGCGGCCATCACTAGGGGGAGCTCCCTGTATACAGAGATACATGATAAGCTCCTATCTGCAGTCACCACTAGGGGGAGCTCCCTGTATACAGAGATACATGATAAGATCCTGTCTGCGGTCACCACTAGGGGGAGCTCCCTGTATACAGAGATACATGATAAGATCCTGTCTGCAGCCACCACTAGGGGGAGCTCCCTGTATACAGAGATACATGATAAGATCCTGTCTGCAGCCACCACTAGGGGGAGCTCCCTGTATGCAGAGATACATAATAAGATCCTGTCTGCAGCCACCACTAGGGGGAGCTCCCTGCATACAGAGACACATGATAAGATCCTGTCTGCGATCACCACTAGGGGGAGCTCCCTGCATACAGAGACACATGATAAGATCCTGCCTGCGGCCATCACTAGGGGGAGCTCCCTGTATACAGAGATACATGATAAGCTCCTATCTGCAGTCACCACTAGGGGGAGCTCCCTGTATACAGAGATACATGATAAGATCCTGTCTGCGGTCACCACTAGGGGGAGCTCCCTGTATACAGAGATACATGATAAGATCCTGTCTGCAGCCACCACTAGGGGGAGCTCCCTGTATACAGAGATACATGATAAGATCCTGTCTGCAGCCACCACTAGGGGGAGCTCCCTGCATACAGAGACACATGATAAGATCCTGTCTGCGGTCACCACTAGGAGGAGCTCCCTGTATGCAGAGATACATAATAAGATCCTGTCTGCAGCCACCACTAGGGGGAGCTCCCTGTATACAGAGATACATGATAAGATCCTGTCTGCAGCCACCACTAGGGGGAGCTCCCTGTATACAGAGATACATGATAAGATCCTGTCTGCAGCCACCACTAGGGGGAGCTCCCTGTATACAGAGATACATGATAAGATCCTGTCTGCAGCCACCACTAGGGGGAGCTCCCTGTATACAGAGATACATGATAAGATCCTGTCTGCAGTCACCACTAGGGGGAGCTCCCTGTATGCAGAGATACATAATAAGATCCTGCCTGCGGCCATCACTAGGGGGAGCTCCCTGTATGCAGAGATACATAATAAGATCCTGCCTGCGGCCATCACTAGGGGGAGCTCCCTGTATATAGAGATACACGATAAGATCCTGTCTGCAGTCACCACTAGGGGGAGCTCCCTGTATGCAGAGATACATAATAAGATCCTGTCTGCAGCCACCACTAGGGGGAGCTCTCTATATTCTATTTTATGAAGCTATAATCATTGTGACAATGTCATATCCAGAGTTGCCCTTGTAGGATTTTCCCTGTGTAACATAATTATCTACTAATGCCCAAAATAGAAGGAAAGAGTCGCTTTTTATTAGCTAGTTCTTCATTTATCACCATCCATCTACAGAGGCTCTATGCCTTGTCCTCCCTAGCTTCATTGGAGAATACCCATTTCATACATGATGTGATGGAGCGTTACTCGGGGGAGTAATGCAGTTGATATTTGGCAGCTGGTCCATGTGTGACCATAAAGCTTCACAGGCTCCAATCAACTGACTCTGCCTGCAGCTTCCTATATGAAGAGCTGCTCTGAAGAACAAACTTCTGCCCAAGCGAACAAATGAAGGTTTATTCTTCTTTGCATTATGTGTGTGGCTCATTTTCAGACTGCGGCTACAATGATATTCGGCGCAGGTTGTTTTGCTGTCAGAAGCCAGAATCCCTGTGTATTTATCATGATGAATCAGATCTGAGTCATTGGTCTTTTTTTTCTAGATAAAGTCACATTATTAGAAACATTGTTACTTTCCAGGATAAAGACAACACTTAAAATGTGGCTCTAATTTTTCTAATAATATTTTGGCCAGCCATTAAGGCCCCATGTAAAATCAGGAACACGGCCCTCTCCTTTGTTATTTTTGTGACATCAGAGAAGAAACATGTAAACTGAACTAATGCGTTCGATGTGTTACAATACGAGCCACAGTCAGGTCCTGTCCTACGCGGGATGGTGAGGTTGTCATATATGGGGCGAATGGGGACAAGACTAGATCTGGGATCTGTAGTTCATGGTTTCCTGACTCACTGATGAACTGTGGAACTACAAATCCCAGACTTCACACGTGCTATAAGCCAGAGCTAGCCATCATTTTATATAAAAATAGAATACAATGTTTACTTTTTTTTATATACTATATATATCATGATATTAAAAACATAACTATATAATATTAAATATATATATATAATGCATTTTTACTATTTTTTCCTGCTTTAGTTTTGCTCAAAATCCCCACATCCCAAATTAGCGCTGGTCTAAAGACAAACTTCAATATTTACTGAGAACCTTACAAGTCCCTTAGGGGTTGTCACAGTTTTACAAGGCTAGCCTAAGCGTAAAGCTGCCTAATTATGAAACACTATGATTATTGAGGTGGCCGCAACGTCGCGGTGGAAGGTGAATGGAGATGTCTCCGCGGAGGACTGGCCGCTTCCATAGCTGACATAGAAATGAATGGAGCGGCGTTCTCATGCATGGCAATCTTGCCATTCTCCATGTTGCACCTGGCGGCCGCCTCAAAGACGACATTTGTTCTTAAAGATAAGCAGCACAGAATTATTTATAAAATCATTGATCCCTCAAAAATCATAAAAAAGTCAGTGTTATTATTAAAGTGAAATGAATATTTACCCCCGTCCGCGCCCATGGGGAAGGGTGAATTTTATTTTTTTTTAGCAGCGGGGTCAGGCTTTAGCTGCAGCAGCTGACTTCTGCCTCCTGTCACCCGCTGCTGTTCTGCTGGCATCAGGGGCCCCCATAGCAGCTGCGTGGTGTGCCGCTATTAGCAACACGACACTGGCTGGGGGGCCCCTGGAGCAGCGGGGGCCCTAGGCAGCTGCTGGCCCTGTATGCCAGCAGGTGTCAGTGCCTGGGCCCACCAGAGAAACCTCCGGTTCTCCGTTGGGCCAGTCCGACCCTGTTTGCACGCCAACGTCATCTGTCAGCCTCTGATCGGCTGCAGCTTGTATTGCGCTGCAGGGACCCGGCAGGCTCAGTGTGTGACCAAGGACATACATCCAGCTGAAATATGCGCTATCAGCGGCAGACTGGCACGGTCAGGGTTCCACCCTCTACGACCACAATCATTACACCCCTACTTAGTCTAAAATACATCAGCAGCACAAACCTCTGTCTTTGCCTTGAAACTTTGCAGCAATGATTTTGCGCAGATAAAATATATCAGTCAGGAGATCAAGTTGTTAGAGGATTGTCTAAACTGGATACAATTGTAACAGACCATCAGCTGTGGGAACTATTAGGGAATGTTCACATGTTCAGTATTTCCAGCAGAAAAATTTGCTGCAAATCTGCTACAAATACTGATGTATCGGCAGGCAAAACGCAGCATATAATACATGCCTCCGTGACGCATTTTTTTACGTGTTTTTTACGTGTTTTTTGTTGCAGATTGTTCCCTACTCGTTAGTATGGCTGAAATCTGCTAGAAAAACGTGAAAGAATTGACGCTGTAGGTTTAAATCTGCTGCAAATCTGCAAGTAAAAAAATGAGCAACAAGTGCACAAAACTTTATTTGTGATACTATGAAATCCTTCAGGGTTTGTGAGAAATCTGTGCAGAAAAAATGTGCCAAAAATGTGCCAAAAATGTGCCAAAAATGTGCCAAAAATGCAAACGTGTGAACAGAGCCTTAGGTCTGAACAAGTTCCAGCTTAGATGTAAAGAAGAATATTCCCCGTCACTCACAAAGGTCAGGAATAAAAACACAAAGTTTAGAATAAAGTTGCAGAACTTTGGATTATATCCTAATTCACCAGGTGAACCTTCGTCAGTGACCTCCTGATACACTGTATCCAGCAGAGAATGTATGACCGCGATACTCATGGCCTCCGCTTACATCACCCTCGCTCTCGGCTTTCATGCAGTAAGATTTATAATCCTGTCTGTGACTCGCTTCATCAAGTTGCATCATCAGAACTTGACAGGAACATTTCTAAGAAGTATTGGATGGACGGTCCTATAGCATCGAGCAGGAAATCCGTCACCGCAGCCTCATCGCTGAGGACTTATCCGGCTGAAGTCGCTTATCTCAGCACATTCTGAGAACAAGTTTTAATATTACCGATTCACGAGCGACGCGTCAGCTGGTCCATCCCCAGCCAAATAGTAGTAACCATAACAAGCGGCATCAGGACTGGCCAGAGGAGACGGGAAGGGGCAAGACTCATATACAACATTATTCACCGATCGCTGCTTTTTAGCTGTTGAGATCCCCAAAATCTTGGTGCCCAGTCTCCTGTAGCACTGCTTAAAGGGAATCTTTCAATAGGTTTTTGCTTTCCCATCTGACAGCAGCATAATATAGAGACAGAGACTCTGATTCCAGTGATGTGACACTTACTGGGCTGCTTGCTGTAGTTTTGGTAAAATCCCTGCTTTCTGTGCTGCAGATTGTCCAGTTCTCTAAATGCTGAGCTCTGTATAACTCCTCCCACACCACTGAATGGCCTCTCCCTGTGTACACTGTACATAGGCAGAAATCATTGGTGGGGGCGGGGTTATACAGAGCTCAGAAATATGGAGGACAGCAGGTTTACTAGTCCTGTGGTTATAATCTCCTGCTAATAAAAAAGTGATTTTACTAAAACTACAGCAAGCAGCCCAGTAAGTGACACATTGATGGAATCAGGGTCTATGTCTCTACAGCTTGCTGCTCTCAGATTAGGTGACAAAAAACTTGTGAAAAATCCCTTTAAGAAGGTTCTTTAGCACCAATGACTTCCATATTGGAAGGTGAAACTTTCTGATGATGTTGCAGAGGTAAAAAGTTCTTATTTTATATGGTCTGGACATCTTTTATAATAAATGAGGGTATTCATATAAATCTGCATGAACTGATCACCGGGCAGTCAGACCTGTCTATGTGCAGTGTGACAGGGTCACTGGCACAGTGTACGAGGGGAGATATGTGTCACTGTGTCACTGCGCATGTGGTGTCAGTGGTATGAAACCAGGAAAATTTCCTCCAGAACACTAAGTGTTGGGATGGTAAAAGTAGGCTGCATACATGGGCTGGTTTTATGTGAGCATTCATAGAGTGGGCGGTAGAGTGCTCACCACATCTCTTCCTGCAGCCGACACCGGCAGGGGTACTAGCAGGACCTGCGGTGATGTCACAATCACGTGATCATGACATGGTCCTGGTTAAATACCTGGACATGTGAGACAGTCTGTGTGGTGTCTTGGGAGAGGAAGTACTCCCACATAGCTCCAAGGAGGTGCCTGCAGGTTGAGACCTACAGAGGAAAGGACTCTGTTACCCTTGGTTTGTTTTTGTTTTTTTCCCTTAAGCCAGAAAGGCTGTGCTTTGTTTTATGAATCCTGCCTTGTTGCATGCTGACTCCAATAAACCAGCAGGTGCTTCGCCACCACAGTGTTCCGTGTGACCTGAAGAAGCAGCTAAGCGGGTCAACCCCTCACAGCAGATACAAAGTGCTATTGGGGGCACAGAGGGTGTGGGGAACAGATGAAAGGACAGAACAGATCTTAATGTAGGACAAGAGAACCAAGAAGAGTTGGATTAGCGAGGTGCTGCGTTTCTGGGGCTCTAACTACCTTGATTGTCTGGGGTAGTGCATTCCAGGGAACTGATGCAGCCTGAAAAACATCTTTATGACAGGAGAATCAGATAAAAATCATGAGAGGGCAGGTATGGTGGTAGACATAGATGAGGAGATGTAGGATGGTGCAGCACTGTGGAGAGGAAGGGTAGGGTGGTAGACAGAGATTACGAGGAGATGTAGGATGGTGCAGCACTGTGAAGAGGAAGGGTAAGGAGGTAGACAGAGATAAGGAGGAGATGTAGGGTGGTGCAGCACTGTGGAGAGGACGGGTAGGGAGGTAGACAGAGATGATGAGGAGATGTAGGGTGGTGCAGCACTGTGGAGAGGAAGGGTAGGGTGGTAGACAGAGATTACGAGGAGATGTAGGATGGTGCAGCACTGTGAAGAGGAAGGGTAAGGAGGTAGACAGAGATAAGGAGGAGATGTAGGGTGGTGCAGCACTGTGGAGAGGACGGGTAGGGAGGTAGACAGAGATGATGAGGAGATGTAGGGTGGTGCAGCACTGTGGAGAGGACAGGTAGGGTGGTAGACAGAAATGAGGTGATGTAGGGCGGTGCAGCACTGTGGAGAGGATGGGTAGGGTGGTAGACAGAAATGAGGAGGAGATGTAGGGTGGTGCAGCACTAAGGAGAGTACGGGTAGGGAGGTAAACAAAGATGAGGAAATGTAGGGCGATGCAGCATTGTGGAAAGGACGGGTAGGGAGGTAGACAGAGATGAGGAGGAGATGTAGGATGGTACAGCACAGAGAAGAGGATGAGTAGTGAGGTAGACAGAGATGAGGATGAGATGTAGGATGGTTCAGCACTGTGGAGAGGACGGGTAGGGAGGTATAGAGTGATGAGGAGATGTGGGGCGGTTGTGGAGAGGATGGTAGGGTGTTAGACAGAGATAAGGAGGAGATATAGGGTGGTGAGTAGTGTTGAGCGATACCGTCCGATACTTGAAAGTATCGGTATCGGAAAGTATCGGCCGATACCGGCAAAGTATCGGATCCAATCTGATACCGATACCCGATACCAATACAAGTCAATGGGACTCAAGTATCGGACGGTATTCCTGATGGTTCCCAGGGTCTGAAGGAGAGGAAACTCTCCTTCAGACCCTGGGATCCATATAAATGTGTAAAATAAAGAATTAAAATAAAAAATATTGCTATACTCACCTCTCCGACGCAGCCTGGACCTCAGCGAGGGAACCGGCAGCGTTGTTTGTTTAAAATTTGCGCTTTTACTTGGTTACGTGAAGTCCCGGCTTGTGATTGGTCAGGGCGGCCATGTTGCCGGGACGCGGACCAATCACAGCAAGCCGTGACGAAATTACGTCACGGCTTGCTGTGATTGGTCCGCGTCCCGGCAACATGGCCGCCATTAACCAATCACAAGCCGTGACGTCACGGGAGGCTGGACACACGCGCTTTTTAAAATACGCGCATGTCCAGCCTCCCGTGACGTCACGGCTTGTGATTGGTTAATGGCGGCCATGTTGCCGGGACGCGGACCAATCACAGCAAGCCGTGACGTAATTTCGTCACGGCTTGCTGTGATTGGTCCGCGTCCCGGCAACATGGCGCCATGACCAATCATAAGCCGGGACGTCACTGGAGGCTGGACACACGCGCTTTTTAAAATACGCGCATGTCCAGCCTCCCGTGACGTCACGGCTTGTGATTGGTTAATGGCGGCCATGTTGCCGGGACGCGGACCAATCACAGCAAGCCGTGACGTAATTTCGTCACGGCTTGCTGTGATTGGTCCGCGTCCCGGCAACATGGCGCCGTGACCAATCACAAGCCGGGACTTCACGTAACCAAGTAAAAGCGCGAAATTTAAATAAACAACGCTGCCGGTTCCCTCGCTGAGGTCCAGGCTGCGTCGGACAGGTGAGTATAGCAATATTTTTTATTTTAATTCTCTCTTTTACACATTATTACATTAATGTTGTTGCGATACCCGATACCCGATACCACAAAAGTATCGGATCTCGGTATCGGAAATTCCGATACAGCAAATATCGGCCGATACCCGATACTTGCAGTATCGGAATGCTCAACACTAGTGGTGAGACAACATTTTTCTAATTTTGGTTATAGACATTACCACAATGAATTTTAAACAAAACAATTCAGATGCAGTTGAAGTTCAGACTTTCAGCTTTCATTTGAGGGTATCCACATTAAAATTGGATGAAGGGTTTAGGAGTTTCAGCTCCTTAACATGTGCCACCCTGTTTTTAAAGGGACCAAAAGTAATTGGACAATTGACTCCAAGGCTATTTCATGGACAGGTGTGGGCAATCCCTTTGTTATGTCATTCTCAATTAGGCAGATAAAAGGCCTGGAGCTGATTTGAGGTTTGGTGCTTGCATTTGGAAGGTTTTGCTGTGAAGTAAACATGCGGTAAAGGAGCTCTCCATGCAGGTGAAACAAGCCTTCCTTAAGCTGCGAAAACAGAAAAAACCCATCCGAGAAATTGCTACATTATTAGGAGTGACAAAATCTACAGTTTGGCACATCCTGAGAAAGAAAGAAAGCACTGGTGAACTCATCAATGCAAAAAGACCTGGGCGCCCACGGAAGACAACAGTGGTGGATGATCGCAGAATAATCTCCATGGTGAAGAGAAACCCCTCACAACAGCCAACCAAGTGACCAACACTCTCCAGGAGGTCGGCGTATCAATATCCAAATCTACCATAAAGAGAAGACTGCATGAAAGTAACTACAGAGGGTTCACTGCACGGTGCAGCCACTCATAAGCATCAAGAAGAAAAAGGCTAAAAACATCTAAAAAAGCCAGCACAGTTCTGGAAGAACATTCCGTGGACAGATGAAACCAAGATCAACCTCTACCAGAATGATGGACAGAGAAAAGTATGGCGAAGGCGTGGTGCAGCTCATGATCCAAAGCATACCACATCATCTGTAAAACCCGGCGGAGGCAGTGTGATGGCTTGGGCATGCATGGCTGCCAGTGGCACTGGGTCACTAGTGTTTATTGATGATGTGACACAGGACAGAAGCAGCAGAATGAATTCTGAGGTCTTCAGAGCCGCCATACTGTGTGCTCAGATCCAGCCAAATGCAGCCAAACTGATTGGTCGTCGTTTCATACTACAGATGGACAATGACCCAAAACATAAAGCCAAAGCAACTCAGGAGTTAATTAAAGCAAAGAAGTGGAATATTCCGAAATGGCCAAGTCAGTCACCTGATCTCAACCCAATTGAGCAGCATTTCACTTGTTAAAGACTAAACTTCAGACAGAAAGGCCACAAACAAACAGCAACTGAAAACCACCGCAGTGAAGGCCGAGCATCAAAAAGGAGGTAACACAGCGTATGGTGATGTCCATGAGTTCAAGACTTCAGGCAGTCATTGCCAACAGAGGGTTTTCAGCCAAGTACTGAAAATGAACATTTTATTTAAAATTATTGAATCTGTCCAATTACTTTTGGTCCCTTTAAAAACAGGGTGGCACATGTTAAGGAGCTGAAACTCCTAAACCCTTCATCCAATTTTAATGTGGATACCCTCAAATGAAAGCTGAAAGTCTGAACTTCAACTGCATCTGAATTGTTTTGTTTAAAATTAATTGTGGTAATGTCTATAACCAAAATTAGAAAAATGTTGTCTCTGTCCAAATATATATGGACCTAACTGTATATAGTGATGAGGAGGAGATGTAGGTCAGTGCAGCAATGAGGAGAGGACGGGTAGGGAGGTAGATGTGAGAGAGAAGATGAAGGATGTGGCAGAACTGTGGAGAGCTTTATGGGTGAGTGTGAAAAGCTTATGTTGTATTTTGCAGCGGCTGAGCAACCAATGCAGTACCTGGCAAAGGATGGAGGCATTGATATAGCGGCTGGACAGAACTATGACCCTCCCTGCTTAATTCAGGAGAGATTGGAGAGGGGACATTGTAGTGAGGGGAAGACCGGTAACAATTAGTAGAGAGTTGCACTAATCAAGACCAGAATCAATCAGGGGAACAATGAGATGTAAGGTTCTGATGGTAAGAAAAGTTCAGATGCTGAAGAAGATTGTGAGGTGCAAGTGATCACATATAGGGAGGAAAGATCTGCGTCAAGTATAACCTGAAGACAGCGAGTGTGCTGCGATATGGTGGAGCCACCCACAGAATGTGAAGAGTTAGTAGAGAGTCTGTCAGAAGTTCGATAGAATTGTGTCCCTCGGGGTATTTTACAATATGTGATTTTCTATCCTATTAGTTCACCGAATTGGTGTCTTTTAATGAAGGTAAGCAGATCCTGCGATGGTCATTTTTATGTCTTTCAGCAATGGGACTTAAAGACCTTAAATATTTATCAGCAAGTCTTAACTCATGTTGCAGCTGTGTTTTGTAAGAAGAACTCCAGGACTTTAAGTGGAGCATTAAACTGTCGCTATTAATACTCAGACAAGTGGAAAGCAGCTGTTTGATGAAAGACCCAGAAAGGTGGAGCCGTCAGGGTGGAAGGTTTTATTTTTTATTTTTTTATTTGACATGTTGGAGATAACAGAAGATAACATGGTGCATAACCTCCAAGAACAGCGAGGATTTATGCTGATGTTAATATCGTCATTATAAAATAAAAATCCGCAACTCAATAAAATAGGCATCAATAACTCAATGATCTCATCTACACGCTTGTGTCTGGGATCTGCAGTATATTACAAATATTACAATGCAAATATATCTCAATGAGAAATACAAGACACCGCACAGTAAACTATTCTGCACACTGTACTGTAAGCGGTATATTACATCACTGATACTGCTGGCTTCATACGGCACCTTACAGAGAACTATGCTGGCCCAGGAAAAGTAATGTAACGTATGTACACAGTGACTGCACGAGCAGAATAGTGAGTGCAGCTCTGGGGTATAATACAGGAGGTAACTCAGGATCAGTAATGTATGTACACAGTGACTGCACCAGCAGAATAGTGAGTGCAGCTCTGGGGTATAATACAGGATGTAACTCAGGATCAGTAATGTAATGTATGTACACAGTGACTGCACCAGCAGAATAGTGAGTGCAGCTCTGTGGTATAATGCAGGATGTAACTCAGGATCAGTAATGTAATGTATGTACACAGTGACTGCACCAGCAGAATAGTGAGTGCAGCTCTGGAGTATAATACAGGATGTAACTCAGGGTCAGTAATGTAATGTATGTACACAGTGACTGCACCAGCAGAATAGTGAGTGCAGCTCTGGGGTATAATGCAGGATGTAACTCAGGGTCAGTAATGTAATGTATGTACACAGTGACTGCACCAGCAGAATAGTGAGTGCAGCTCTGGGGTATAATGCAGGATGTAACTCAGGGTCAGTAATGTAATGTATGTACACAGTGACTGCACCAGCAGAATAGTGAGTGCAGCTCTGGGGTATAATGCAGGATGTAACTCAGGGTCAGTAATGTAATGTATGTACACAGTGACTGCACCAGCAGAATAGTGAGTGCAGCTCTGGAGTATAATACAGGAGGTAACTCAGGGTCAGTAATGTAATGTATGTACACAGTGACTGCACCAGCAGAATAGTGAGTGCAGCTCTGGGGTATAATACAGGGTGTAACTCAGGATCAGTAATGTAATGTATGTACACAGTGACTGCACCAGCAGAATAGTGAGTGCAGCTCTGGAGTATAATACAGGATGTAACTCAGGATCAGTAATGTAATGTATGTACACAGTGACTGCACCAGCAGAATAGTGAGTGCAGCTCTGGAGTATAATACAGGATGTAACTCAGGATCAGTAATGTAATGTATGTACACAGTGACTGCACCAGCAGAATAGTGAGTGCAGCTCTGGAGTATAACACAGGGTGTAACTCAGGATCAGTAATGTATGTACACAGTGACTGCACCAGCTGAGGCACAATACTGTAGAACTTTGAGCTTCTCCTCCGCTAGATGTGGAAGACCACCACACTAGCGAATAAACCATCGATACCCAGTAGTGAGACCACCCCAGCTCCATGCCATGCAGGAAGGGTGTCTGAGGATTTTTGACTTCTCCCTTTCATATGTAAGAAATTATTTCCTTACAATTACTGAAAATCTGGTTGAAAGTTTATTCCCTGCACTCGTCCATTAAGCTGTTATTTTCCTTTGGGCTCAGCCACAACAGTATCTAAATAACTGGTTTTCTGCAAAACCAACTGACTCCACGAACCGCAGCCTCAGGATGTTTGAGCGTCTTGTCCACGGCTTATACAATCTCCGGCCCTGGATAATAAACACACGGCCGCTGCGGGCAGCTCTGGAGCACATGAGAAATGTACCGCTGCTTTATTTGACAGTTACATTGCAGAGATCGTCTGTGTTCACCTTCTTCTGGAGGTTTATTCTCTAATGTAAAGGAATCCAGGTTCAGATAAACAAAGTCACCTTTCATGGGATACAGTGCAGTGTGCCACCTCGCAGGTGTTGCCGGCCTCGGAGAGGGTGATGAAAAGCAGCTCCGCACCCTGGAAAAAATGGAAAATCCTTCTGATCCTTCCTAATATCAACAATATAGGCCTAATCATGGATGTGCTCACAATGGCTCGAAAGCTGAGAAGGAAGCTGCTACATGCAGAATGCTCAAACTATCCACAAGTCATTTTACTGGAAGGTGAGATATTGGTTGCTGTATGCAGGGGCCTGTCACGGGGAGACTAGGTAAGCTAAGGCTGGTTACCCGGGCCCCTGCGATATCTCTCAGACTAGGGAAAACCCTGTCTGTCCCTCTCCCAGAAGTTACACTAATGGTGTGCTTGTCTGGGCCACCAGGCCTGACCCTGACTCCTGTTTCAGCCCTATGCTGAAACCACCACCCGCCACCCAGTGATAAGACCTCACACCAATCCCCACAGAAAGCACAGACAGGGAAAACTAAAAAACGCACCACGCCGCAGACACACAGGAAAACACAATAATGTGCACAGGGCAAAACAAATACAAATATAGGAAGGAGAAATATAACAAAGGATAATACACTACCAGATACGATATTTCTTCTCCAAGACCACCACTCCAGACCGAGATCACCAGGCACAAGGCACAAGCTATAATCGGCGACGCCCAAAGTCCAGAATGACTATTTAAAGGGAACCTGTCACCACGTTTTTGGAAGATGGGATAAAAATAGCGTTAAATAGGGGCAGAGGTGGGCGTTACATTAGTGTGTTTGTTATGCGTTTATTACCCACCTAAGTTGCCGAAATACCTTTGCAAAGTCTCCGTTTTCGCCTGTCAATCAGGCTGGTCTGGTCAGATGGGCGTTGTCTTCCCCCAGATTTTGCGTAGTTTTCCGTTGGTGGCGTAGTGGTGTGCGCATGCCCAAGGTCCCGAATCCTCTGCCAGGGGATTTCAAAGAGCGCGGTGTCCGTTATTGCATTGGTGATCGGTGGGCGCGGCCATCTTCCTTTGGCCGCGCGTGCGCAGAAGCGGCGCTCTGCTGGCCGCGGCATCAGGAAAATGGCCGCGGGATGCCGCGCGTGCGCAGATGGATATCGCGGCGGCCATTTTCCTGAAGCCGCGGCCAGCAGAGCGCCGCGGCAAGCAGAGCGCCGCTTCTGCGCACGCGCGGCCAAAGGAAGATGGCCGCGCCCACCGATCACCAATGCAATAACGGACACCGCGCTCTTTGAAATCCCCTGGCAGAGGATTCGGGACCTTGGGCATGCGCACACCACTACGCCACCAACGGAAAACTAAACAAGATCTGGGGGAAGACAACGCCCATCTGACCAGACTAGCCTGATTGACAGGCGAAAACGGAGACTTTGCAAAGGTATTTCGGCAACTTAGGTGGGTAATAAACGCATAACAAACACACTAATGTAACGCCCACCTCTGCCCCTATTTAACGCTATTTTTATCCCATCTTCCAAAAACGTGGTGACAGGTTCCCTTTAAAGGCCACAGGCGTGACCCAGCCTCCAACCCGAGTACCAGCTGTATTAACCCCAGACAACCTGGATAAAGATCTAGCCGGTGCCACAGAACGTATAGTGGTCGAATGTGGAATTACCGCTGTCTGTCGGACGCCCTAGTGTGAATAGCACCCGACATGACAGGGCCTCAGACTTACTCCCCCAAATCAAACTTCAAAAAAATGAGTTATAGTGTAGGTTACTTTATGTAGGGTCGCCACATTTCCTCCTCCAAGACACATTTGCAATGATCCAAGAGGCTGAAATGTTGACTGCTCTACCTAGGCTCCTCAAGCTTTCTCCCCAAAATAAAATTTCAGGACGATGAGATATAGATTGCTGTATGTGTGGCCCTCTCAGCCTGGCATTATCCCTGATATGGTTATCATGAATTTCATTACTGACTTGCAGAATTGTTATTATGTGGTGCAGAAACAAATCCTGAAGAGCCAGAACATAGAGGAGATGGCTTCATGTAACAAATACCAAGTAAATGAACAGAAGAAAAATGTAAATCCCAGTAGTATTTGGTCCCTTCGCCTCCACTATCAGTATTTAGCAGTATCTGGTGACCACCTGCCGCCTCCATCATCAGTATCTGGTGACCACCTGCCGCCTCCATCATCAGTATCTGGTGACCACCCGCTGCCTCCATCATCAGTGTCTGGTTACCGCACGTCGCCTCCATCATCAGTAACTGGTGGCCTCCCGTCGCCTCCATCATCAGTATCTGGTGGCCGCCCGTTGCCTCCATCATCAGTATCTGGTGACCGCCCGTCACCTCCATCATCAATATCTCGTAACCACCCATCACCTCCATCATCAGTATCTGGTTACCGCACGTCGCCTCCATCATCAGTATCTGGTGACCACCTGTCGCCTCCATCACCAGTATCTGGTGACCACCCGTCACCTCCATCATCAGTATCTGGTGACCGCCCGTCGCCTCCATCATCAGTATCTGGTGGCCGCCCGTCGCCTCCATCATCAGTATCTGGTGACCGCCCGTCGCCTCCATCATCAGTATCTGGTGGCCGCCCGTCTCCTCCATCATCAGTATTTGGTGACCGCCCGTCGCCTCCATCATCAGTATCTGGTGACCGCCCGTCGCCTCCATCATCAGTATCTGGTGACCGCCCGTTGCCTCCATCATCAGTATCTGGTGACCACCCGTTGCCTCCATCATCAGTATCTGGTGACCGCCCATCGCCTCCATCATCAGTATCTGGTGACCGCCCGTTGCCTCCATCAGTATCTGGTGACCACCCGTTGCCTCCATCATCAGTATCTGATGGCCGCCCGTTGCCTCCATCATCAGTATCTAGTGACCGCCCGTCACCTCCATTATCAGTATCTGGTGACTGCCCGTCACCTCCATTATCAGTATCTGGTGACCGCCTGCTTCCTCCATCACTTCTTCTTGTCACTAGTACACAGGTTATGAAGGATCTTGACAGGAGGTTGTGCCAAACATCTTGTAGCACTGACCTCAGATCTTCTGTGAAATTTGTGCATATCCCCATAAACTTGCTAGGAATCGCCACAAACTTCTTTAATTAAGAAAAAGTAGATGAATCTAATACCAAGAAATAGAGGGAGTAAGAAAAAAAACATGGACTTCCAGACTGATACAATGTAAGAATCAGGACAAGCCAATTGGATACACTTGTAACCCACCCTCACTCTCAGGAACAGTGTCAGATGTAAAGACAAATGTTCTCATACCTCAACAGCTTTCAGAGATATTAAAAATGGTGAGGAAATGAAAAATATATTAGATTAAACATTTTTAGAACTTTTCTTTCTACGCTGGAGTCTATGGTTCATGGAGTCTATGGGAGGTTTCAGTGATTGATAGAAGACGCTTATCTGTAACAGAACCTGGTGAACAATCCTGAGAAACAGTCCGAAATCCGAACTACCAAAAAGTCTGAGCTACAGGAGAGGATATGTGACTGCGGAGCCGCAGAGCACTGACCTCTACATCCAGGAATAGCCCCAAATTTGGTTTATTTTCATTCCTTTCGCATTACATTTCTTACCAGTGGAAATGTCAGACCGAAGCGGTGTACATTCCTGGAACCCAAACTTCTGCCGGTGAGAAGAATTTCCTAAAATTAAGATTTTTTTTTGTTAATGTGAGCATGCAACATGACCCCTGTTCTCATGTATCTGTCTAATATATATATATATATATATATATATATATATATATATATATATATATATATATATATATACTGTATATATGTATACAGTGGGGCAAAAAAGTATTTAGTCAGTCAGCAATAGTGCAAGTTCCACCACTTAAAAAGATGAGAGGCGTCTGTAATTTACATCATAGGTAGACCTCAACTATGGGAGACAAACTGAGAAAATAAAATCCAGAAAATCACATTGTCTGTTTTTGTATCATTTTATTTGCATATTATGGTGGAAAATAAGTATTTGGTCAGAAACAAACAATCAAGATTTCTGGCTCTCACAGACCTGTAACTTCTTCTTTAAGAGTCTCCTCTTTCCTCCTCTCATTACCTGTAGTAATGTCACCTGTTTAAACTTGTTATCAGTATAAAAAGACACCTGTGCACACCCTCAAACAGTCTGACTCCAAACTCCACTATGGTGAAGACCAAAGAGCTGTCAAAGGACACCAGAAACAAAATTGTAGCTCTGCACCAGGCTGGGAAGACTGAATCTGCAATAGCCAACCAGCTTGGAGTGAAGAAATCAACAGTGGGAGCAATAATTAGAAAATGGAAGACATTCAAGACCACTGATAATCTCCCTCGATCTGGTGCTCCACGCAAAATCCCACCCCGTGGGGTCAGAATGATCACAAGAACGGTGAGCAAAAATCCCAGAACCACGCGGGGGGACCTAGTGAATGAACTGCAGAGAGCTGGGACCAATGTAACAAGGCCTACCATAAGTAACACACTACGCCACCATGGACTCAGATCCTGCAGTGCCAGACGTGTCCCACTGCTTAAGCCAGTACATGTCCGGGCCCGTCTGAAGTTTGCTAGAGAGCATTTGGATGATCCAGAGGAGTTTTGGGAGAATGTCCTATGGTCTGATGAAACCAAACTGGAACTGTTTGGTAGAAACACAACTTGTCGTGTTTGGAGGAAAAAGAATACTGAGTTGCATCCATCAAACACCATACCTACTGTAAAGCATGGTGGTGGAAACATCATGCTTTGGAGCTGTTTCTCTGCAAAGGGGCCAGGACGACTGATCCGGGTACATGAAAGAATGAATGGGGCCATGTATCGTGAGATTTTGAGTGCAAACCTCCTTCCATCAGCAAGGGCATTGAAGATGAAACGTGGCTGGGTCTTTCAACATGACAATGATCCAAAGCACACCGCCAGGGCAACGAAGGAGTGACTTCGTAAGAAGCATTTCAAGGTCCTGGAGTGGCCTAGCCAGTCTCCAGATCTCAACCCTATAGAAAACCTTTGGAGGGAGTTGAAAGTCCGTGTTGCCAAGCGAAAAGCCAAAAACATCACTGCTCTAGAGGAGATCTGCATGGAGGAATGGGCCAAAATACCAACAACAGTGTGTGGCAACCTTGTAAAGACTTACAGAAAACGTTTGACCTCTGTCATTGCCAACAAAAGCTATATTACAAAGTATTGAGATGAAATTTTGTTTCTGACCAAATACTTATTTTCCACCATAATATGCAAATAAAATGATAAAAAAACAGACAATGTGATTTTCTGGATTTTTTTTTCTCAGTTTGTCTCCCATAGTTGAGGTCTACCTATGATGTAAATTACAGACGCCTCTCATCTTTTTAAGTGGTGGAACTTGCACTATTGCTGACTGACTAAATACTTTTTTGCCCCACTGTATGTATCTCCTATCTATCGGGTATCAGGCTGATCAATCATGCTTCCCATACACACAGAATGATCAGTAATGGATTGCTCTCTCCAGCACATCACATGTTTACACAAGAAGCTTAAAAAATAATTTCTCCTGGCGAATGAGCATTTTGCTCGTCCATCACTTGATTAGTGTCCTGACTCCTGTTGACACTGGACAATAACTGGAAATGACTGTTTCCAGAATTCCTCATTCATGAACATCAGCTAGTATAAATGCACCTTAGGCCACCGTTTTGCCCTCTCCATGTCCTGCACCACTGATAATTCTTGTTCTCCTATATATCCACATTTGGCATAAAAGCTCAATATAGATAGATACGGTACATTAGAAGCTACAGCTCCTGTATGAAAAGGGAAACATAATCCACCCCAAGCTCCCAAATCTCCAGCTCTCAATTTAAAACCTGGAGTGGATACACATCTCTGAGTGATTGGGAACGGCGCTCAGGTTACATGCGACCGGCTATTGATACCACACAGGAGAAAGAGCAATAATCAAACTCTACAGACCCCACTACCATTAAATCTGAGCAAGTAAAGATAATGATGAGATCACAGAAAGAAATGACCTGTCCTGAAAATATATTTGATAAAAGGAAACCATTAATAGACAGAAATTAGATCGATCGATCAATAGATAATAGATATATAATAGTTAGATAGATAAATAGATACATAGATAATAGATAATTGATAGATAGATATATAGATAATAGATAAATAGTTGATTGATAGATAGATGATCGATCAATAATAGATAGATAGATAATAGATAGATACACAGATAGTTAATAGATGAATAATAGATAAATAGATGAATAAATAGATAATAGATCAATAATAGATAGATAAATGATAGATGATAGATAAATAATAGATAGATAACACATAGATGATAGATAGATAAATGAATAAATAAAACTGATCATCGCCTCATAAAATAAAGCAAATGTGATCACCTGGTATAAGCTGATATACGCAAACACATAATATATAATGTATATTTCATACAGTTGTGGCTAAAAGTTTTGATACTGACACAAATTTAGTTTTTCACAATGTTTTTATAACTTTTAGGAGGATGTTTATGGTTACTGGCAGACAATTATAAATATTCCATAAGTTGTTACACTTCTCTTGACAAATCCATGAAATTTCTATGAGACCTCAATATTCTCAGCGCTGTCCCTTATTCTCCAGACTTCTGCCCCTTATTCTCCAGACTCCTGCCCCTTATTCTCCAGACCTCTGCCCCTTATTCTCCAGACTTCTGCCCCTTATTCTCCACACTCCTGCCCCTTATTCTCCACACTACTGCCCCTTATTCTCCACACTCCTACCCCTTATTCTCCACACTCCTGCCCCTTATTCTCCAGAGTTCTGCCCCTTACTCTGTAAACTTCTGCCCCTTATTCTCCAAACTTCTGCCACTTATTCTCCAGACTTCTGCCCCTTATTCTCCAGACTCCTGCCCCTTATTCTCCACACTCCTGCCCCTTATTCTCCACACTCCTGCCCCTTATTCTCCACACTCCTGCCCCTTATTCTCCAGACACCTGCCCCTTATTCTCCAGACTTCTGCCCCTTATTCTCCACACTCCTGCCCCTTATTCTCCAGACTTCTGCCCCTTATTCTCCAGACTTCTGCTCCTTATTCTCCAGACTCCTGCCCCTTATTCTCCAGACTCCTGCCCATTATTCTCCAGACTCCCGCCCCTTATTCTCCAGACTCCTGCCCCTTATTCTCCAGACTTCTGCCCCTTATTCTCCAGACTTCTGCCCCTTATTCTCCAGACTCCTGCCCCTTATTCTCCAGACTCCTGCCCCTTATTCTCCACACTCCTGCATCTTATTCTCCAGACTCCTGCCCCTTATTCTCTACACTCCTGCCCCTTATTCTCCGCACTCCTGCCCCTTATTCTCCAGACTCCTGCCCCTTATTCTCCAGACTCCTGCCCCTTATTCTCCAGACTCCTGCCCCTTATTCTCCAGACTCCTGCCCCTTATTCTCCACACTCCTGCATCTTATTCTCCAGACTCCTGCCCCTTATTCTCTACACTCCTGCCCCTTATTCTCCGCACTCCTGCCCCTTATTCTCCAGACTCCTGCCCCTTATTCTCCAGACTTCTGCCCATTATTCTCCACACTTCTGCCCCTTATTCTCCAGACTTCTGCCCCTTATTCTCCAGACTTCTGCCCCTTATTCTCCAGACTTCTGCCCCTTATTCTCCAGACTCCTGCCCCTTATTCTCCAGACTTCTGCCCCTTATTCTCCACACTCCTGCCCCTTATTCTCCAGACTCCTGCCCCTTATTCTCCAGACTCCTGCCCCTTATTCTCCACACCCCTGCCCCTTATTCTCCAGTCTTCTGCCCCTTATTCTCCAGACTTCTGCCCCTTATTCTCCAGACTTCTGCCCCTTATTCTCCAGACTTCTGCCCCTTATTCTCCAGACTTCTGCTCCTTATTCTCCAGACTTCTGTCCCTTATTATCCAGACTTCTGCCCATTATTCTCCACACTCCTGCCCCTTATTCTCCACACTCCTGCCCCTTATTCTCCAGACTTCTGCCCCTTATTCTCCAGACTCCTGCCCCTTATTCTCCAGACTCCTGCCCCTTATTCTCCACACCCCTGCCCCTTATTCTCCAGTCTTCTGCCCCTTATTCTCCAGACTTCTGCCCCTTATTCTCCTGACTTCTGCCCCTTATTCTCCAGACTCCTGCCCCTTATTCTCCAGACTTCTGCCCCTTATTCTCCACACTCCTGCCCTTTATTCTCCACACTCCTGCCCCTTATTCTCCAGTCTTCTGCTTCTTATTCTCCAGACTTCTGCCCCTTATTCTCCAGACTTCTGCCCCTTATTCTCCAGACTCCTGCCCCTTATTCTCCAGACTTCTGCCCCTTATTCTCCACACTCCTGCCCTTTATTCTCCACACTCCTGCCCCTTATTCTCCAGACTCCTGCCCCTTATTCTTCAGACTTCTGCCCCTTATTCTCCACACTCCGGCCCCTTATTCTCCAGACTCCTGCCCCTTATTCTCAACACTTTTGCCCCTTATTCTCCAGACTTCTGCCCCTTATTCTCCAGACTCCTGCCCCTTATTCTCCAGACTCCTGCCCCTTATTCTCCAGACTTCTGCCCCTTATTCTCCAGACTCCTGCCCCTTATTCTCCACACTCCTGCCCCTTATTCTCCACACTCCTGCCCTTTATTCTCCAGACTCCTGCCCCTTATTCTCCAGACTCCTGCCCCTTATTCTCCAGACTCCTGCCCCTTATTCTCCAGACTCCTGCCCCTTATTCTCCAGACTCTTGCCCCTTATTCTCCAGACTCCTGCCCCTTATTCTCCAGACTCTTGCCCCTTATTCTCCACACTACTGCCCTTCCACGACAGCTGGATTTAGGTTTCTGGGCAGATCCTGACTGATGGCCGCCCATATTTGTTTCATCAGAGCTCAGAGCTTATCACTATTTCTGTTTTTTTTCTGTGTCCTGTCTCTTTTTGAGGATTAACCCCAAGTTCTCAATGGGATTCAGATCTGGGGAGTTTCTTGACTGTGCACCTAAAATTTCATTCCAACATAATGGAGACCATGTGTGTTTGTGAAATGGTCTCCTTCATGCTGGAATAAGCATTGTTCATCACCATCCTAGTGGAATGTGGTGATGTGCCAGCTCTTCCAGAGATAGAGATGGTTTTCATAGGAGACTTAAGCTCTGGATAGTATATAGGGCACCTAATAAATGGCTGCTCCTGCATTATATTTGCATGCCATAACGTAACTTGTGCAAAAAAACAAGGCAAAAGTTTTACCTGCAGTTTTCTGGAAGCCACCAATCACTCATCACATATTCAGAAAATCATACGATTCATAAATTGTTAAACTCAGCTCTACAACATCTATGCATAAAAAAAAGCAGTGAAACACTCATCACTTTCAGTCCTAGCTACCTTTGCATGGACAGACCATTGCCCGGGTGGTACGACAATGTGTACAGCTTGGTGAGGGACCACCTGAGTCGTCAGCTGCAGGAGGCTTAGATTTCATCCTAATACTTTGGCACCGGCTCTGATTTTCTTCCAGAGGACTCTGAATTAAAGAGAACACTCATTTTCCCAGCGTTGCCTTTTTCTATGTGAGACATGGGGTACAAAGGAAGATAACGGGGTGATGACAGGCCACGTCTCATTTTTAGTGAACTGGAGCGTTCTCAGAGGACAAGAGACACAACGTATTCAGGAGAAGCTCAGACTTCGGCTACAATGTATCCCGGATTCGATGAATACAGAGACTGGAAAACAAGGACTAGGAAATAATATAATTGGATCTACAGTATAGATTGCTCCCTCTCCGCAGGTCCCTGCTATTGTCATCTACATGGTATAGGGTTGAAATCATAATTATCCTCCAAACAACAAACTTTCTTCTGTCTGCAATAAACTAATAAAACAAAAACAAAAAGCTCAACACAACTAATAGAGCAAGTGCTTTCTCAAAATCCACCACAAAATGCCACTTTTACTGAAATAGTCATCCCTTTCTGATCAGCGTCTTTAGTACTTGGTAGAGCCCCTATGGCTGTTATGACTTGCTGCCCCCTTGGCTGTTATGACCTCCTGCAGATGTGAGGCATCACTAGACACCGGCTTCTGGCAGCGTTCCTGAGGAATCATAACCCAGTGCTCATGGGCAATGGCCTTCAGGTCACTAATATTCTTGGGTTTACTGCAGCCATTTTTTCACATCCCACACAAGATTTGAAAGTCAATGTTTCAACTTCTTTACTGAAATCAAGATGTTTTCTGCAAGGATTTCCTGATCCTTAATTGAATTTATATTGCTCTCCACACTCTGCAGATTTCCAGTACCAGAGAAAGGAAAGAAGCCCAAAAGCATGAATGAGCCACCTATATACTTCACTGTAGGTATCACCAAGTTCCAAGTATGATTTAGTGTCGGTATCACTGAGCTACAGCCATGCTGCAGTGTACAAATCATAGAGCCACTGCCATGAGTCACTGTAGGTATCACTGAGCCCCCACCATGCTTCACTGTAGGTTTGTGGGTATCACTGAGCCACTGCTATGCTTCACTGTAGACATAGCTGAGCCCCCACCATGCTTCACTGTAGACATCCTCAAGTCCTTTCCATTCTTCACTGTAGGTCTCACATAGCCACCACCATGCTTCACTGTAGGCATCACCGAGCCACCACCATGCTTCACTGCAGGCATCACTGAGCCACTGCCATGCTTCACTGTAGGCATCACCGAGCCTCCACCCTGATTAATTGCAGGCACTATTGTCCATCTTTTGTCATCTGTAGTTTCTACACCATGATCCAAATTATTACACAAATGCTCTTTTCCTCTGATTTTCCTGGATGGTGGATGCAGATGAGTCAGTAGAATGTTCACTTCATTGACCGTTAGAGGATTAAATCACATTTTTTGGACAAACCTCCCAATGATAACAGGATTTTTTCAAAATGAAAAAACGCACAATGCACCAAATTGTTCTGCATGACAGAATTTCCAAACATTTTAAAGGTTGTAAAGAACTGAAAATGATCATTTGTTGAATTTCCAGAATTAAAACGTCACATTTTCTGAAATCAAAAGCTTTTCCAATCAGAAATATCATAACCGGTGTGAGGCAGTGAAGGGGATCATCTGTGAGGGTCGATATGTGTCCCCCAAGATGCCGACTGAGTCCTAGTAAACCCGCTGGAGTGCCTTATGCTCACAGCAGGACGCCTGTGAGTCACAAGGCAAAATAAAAGAAAGCGTGGATTGGATCCAAGTGGTTGACCCAGTCAGATGTTTAGAAAAACCAGACAAGGGCTTTTATTTTTAGAGGGATTTACAGGTTTGGTAGTGGGACGAATCCCTCTCTCCACTTCAGGATTTGGAAGTGGCTCTATGGCCACGATTCCATTTAAAGTCTGTCAGTGTTGGAGTTTGCAAGCTGCAGAGCAGGAGGCTCTGTGCAACCCAGGTCTGCGTGGAGCTAACACAGAGCCAGGGAACTCAAGGCGGCTGATGCATCCAAGAGACACAGCAGTGCCATTGCCCACGGCAACAGGTTTTGAACACTGACTATATTTGTGGAAACCCTGCTGCGATCCGGAGGATATCACTTCTGTATGCGAGTCTGAAAATAAAGACAGTTTATGTTGAACTTTCTGTGGTACTTGCCTATCTGTCGCACTGCACCAATGGTGCTGTGGTCAGGGGAGGATGGTGGCCGCGCCATGAGTCTCTTTCCTTTATGTCCATAGCAGCCAATGACTTGGAGGTTTCTTTGCAGCATGAGACAGGGCATTGTCAGCATGAAGATGATTTTGCTATGGACTGTTTTTTGCTTGTACCGTGGAAGAAAGTGGTAAGTCAGAAACTCTATGTACCTTGCAATTTTCACACCTTCAGGCAGCCTTCTTCGGACCTGGTGGCCATCCAACAACCATCCTTTACTTCATCCATCTGGACCAGTTCACATGGCTGGTTTACAATGAGCCTTCATGTATTTTCGGTGCAATGCAACCGTCTCTGCTCCTGAACGTTGTTTGCGGGAGGCCAAAAAGAATGAACAACTGCAGCCTCTGGATGATCCTACACCTTGAGGTTCGCGGGACTTCAGAGGCTCCAAAAGCTTTACCTACTTGTTTGCTGATTTGCAATGCATTTTAACAGCGTCTCTCTTTATCTGTTTGGCACAAAACTTCCTCATTATGCCTTTATCTGCCGGAACCTGTCTGTGCTCTGTATCAGCCATAAATCTCTTCACAATACTGATGCTCACGCTTAAGTTTTTGTGAAATATCTAATGCTCTCATTCCTTGTCCGAGGCATTGCACTATGTGACGCTTTTTTGCAGCAGAGACCCTTTTTCATTCCCATATAGCTTGAAACTTGCAGCCGCTTAATAATGTGGAACATCCTTCTTAAGAAATTTTCCTTTAATTGGGCACCTGGCAAACTAATTATCACAAGGTGTCTGAGATTCATTTCAGTGATCCGAAGATCTGAGACACAAACCGTCCATGAGTTTATAGGAAAAACAAAAAATTACATCTTTATGGCACTTACATCTAATGTGCAGAATAACTTGGAGCGCGGTATATTGATGAGGGGGAGCGGCAAGGGACTTTTTGTTTAGCTACAGGAGTCAATTTTCCTAAATTGATCCTCCCCCTTCTGCCCCCATTGTATCATGGAACTCTTTTTGAGTTTCCGCACAATGGGACAATGTATACAATGTATCTGTTCAGGCTGAATTGGGCTGGGACCTTCTAACGAGTGTCTGGCTGCTCTCTGCATTGACTGATCCGAAAAAAAAAAATGTAATCCTGAAGTAGGAGCCGCTCCATGTAATACAAAGTGTAGAAATTGCAGAGTCAGATGATTCCGGAGCTCAGATTACAGGGGATTTGTGTCTGACCAGTTGGTTTCTATTATCACAATTCATTTTCTCCTTCATAAGCTTCTTAACTGGGCTGTAAAGAAACTGACGTGGCCTCAAGAATGAGCCACGTGCCGTCACTGACCCCTCCTTGCTGCTTGTAAAGTTTTATAAAAAAAAAGTCAAATACACATTATATTATCAAGTCCACACTTGGTGCAGTGTGCGAAAGAGACGTGTAAAGTCTGCACAGAATATGATAACAATGTGAACTTTACCGAATTCTGCAATAAAAAAGGACATCTGAATATAAAAACACTTGTAATACAGCTTTACAGAGGATTCTCCACTTTTTCCACTTATTAGTCACTTCCTCTCCCCCTGCCTCCTAAACTCATCATTTACTCCAAAAAAACAGCTCCAACCTGACCTATTCCAACACAAGATGGACTGCCAGCTTACTGAGAGATCAGATTACACCGGTCTATTGAAGACTATGGAAAGGGGAGAGGATGGAGGAACAGAGAGAACTGGCAGAGTGAGACACAGGAACACTGCTGCTTTCTAGCTGCTGTTTATCTCACCATAGAAGTGGATTCACAGTAACACTGCTCAGTACTGCTGTATGATGGGTTCCATGCTGCTGTTCTCTAGTAAATATTTTGCCTTTCTCAGGTGCTTGATTCACAGATACACTGATCAGTACTGTTGTATGATGGGTTCCATGCTTTTGTTCTCTAGTAAATATTTTGCCTTTCTCAGGTGCTTGATTCACAGCTACACTGATCAGTACTGCTGTATAATGGCCTCCATCATGTTGTTTTGTAGTAAATATTTTCTCTTTCTCATGTGCTTGATTCACAAATACACTGATCAGTATTGCTGTATGATGGGTTCCATGCTGTTGTTCTCTAGTAAATATTTTGCCTTTCTCAGGTGCTTGATTCACAGATACACTGATCAGTACTGCTGTATAATGGCCTCCATCCTGTTGTTTTCTAGTAAATATTTTATCTTTCTCGGGTGCGTGATTCACAGATACACTGATCAGTGCTGCTGTGTAATGTATTCCATTCTGTTGTTCCCTAGTAAATATTTTATTTTTCCCAAGTGCTTGATTCCCAGATACACTACTCAGTACTGCTGTATAATTTAATGTTATCTTACCTCACAGCTGAAGTCACAGCTATAATACCCAGTACTGCTGTTTAATGTACTACATTATCCTGCTTTGTAGTATGTGTTTTGTCTTTCTCAAGGGAAGCATTCACAACTACACTGCTTTTTACCATTTTATAGTGTCTTTCTTGCTGCTGTTTTCAAGTAAGTTTTTTAATCTCTCCTCAGTGCTAGATTCAGAGCTGCACTGCTCAGTACTGCAATATGCTGTCCTCCATTGTGCTGTTTTCTAGTAAGTCTTTTTCTCAGCTTAGCACTAGATTCACAGATACATTGCTCAGTACTGGTGTATATTGACATCTATGCTGCTGCTGTTACCTATAGAAATAACAGAACAGGAAAATATCATGTCTGTGTGTGCTTTGTATGGAAAGCATCATAGCAGCTCATCTACACCCAGAGAGAGTCTGCAGAGAGGAAAACTAGTGAACAATGTGGAATACAAACCATATAATGACCCTAAATATTGTTACTCCTCATGCATGTACACAGTTTATTCTAAACAGTCACCTGGCGCTAAGGATATGTTATTTTTCAGATTTACTGTCCCATTGATACCGCACAATGCCCAAAACTTAAATCTAGCCCTCTTACAAGCCCTTTTACTGACCAGAGACCCGGTAGGCAAATGTAGTGCATTGTGGAACACGAAGGGTTACCTCCCACTACTATATCGTCCTCATGATTTCTGCTTATAAGGATTCATTATAGAAATGTAGCGAAAACTATTCCATCTTCTACCAGGTGTCACCTGAGTGTATCGGCCGGGATTTGCCTGCTCAGCACATTGGCTTTATATAATCAGAGCAGATTATGGCACCTGCACTTAGTATCCGTGCAGGATTTATGAGGGGTTTTTGCCAGAGAATGACTAGATATGGCTCATCACGACGCCGGAGGGCACGGAGCGTAAAAAAGAAGTGCATACAAAGACATGAGAAAGATGAAGCTGGAAGCATCTCCACTCAGATGGAGCAGAGCTGAGGTTGTTACAAGCAGAACAGCTCAGACGGTTAGAGGTAGTAGTTCTCAGTGTATGAGATGCAGCAGAGCTCAGAATGCTCATTATGTCTTTGTCAGATGCAGCAGAGCTCAGAATGCTCCTTATGTCTATGTCAGATGCAGCAGAGCTCAGAATGCTGCTTATCTCTTTGTCAGATGCAGCAGAGCTCAGAATGCACTTTATGTCTTTGTCAGATGCAGCAGAGCTCAGAATGCACTTTATGTCTTTGTCAGATGCAGCAGAGCTCAGAATGCACTTTATGTCTTTGTCAGATGCAACAGAGCTCAGAATGCACTTTATGTCTTTGTCAGATGCAGCAGAGCTGCAATACTGTTTATGCCTTTGTCCGATGGAGCAGAGCTCAGAATGCTGCTTATGTCTTTGTCAGATACAGCAGAGCTCAAATGCTCCTTATGTCTTTGCCAGATGCAGCAGAGCTCAAATGCTCCTTATGTCTTTGTCAGATGCAGCAGAGCTCAAATGCTGATTATGTCTTTGTCAGATATAGCAGAGCTCAAATGCTCCTTATGTCTTTGACAGATGCAGCAGAGCTCAAATGCTCCTTATGACTTTGTCAGATGCAGCAGAGCTCAAATGCTGATTATGTCTTTGTCAGATATAGCAGAGCTCAAATGTTCCTTATGTCTTTGCCAGATGCAGCAGAGCTCAAATGCTCCTTATGTCTTTGACAGATGCAGCAGAGCTCAAATGCTCCTTATCTTTGCCAGATGCAGCAGAGCTCAAATGCTCCTTATGACTTTGTCAGATGCGGCATAACTCAGAATGCTGTTTATGTCTTTGTCAGATACAGCAGAGCTCAAATGCTCCTTATGTCTTTGCCAGATGCAGCAGAGCTCAAATGCTGTTTATGCCTTTGTCAGATGCACAGAGGACGGGTTGTCAGATGTAGTGGTTCTGAGTGATCTAGCATATTATAAGTGCACTATGCGGCCAAAAATATGTAAACCATTAAGAGCTTGTTGGACCTCCCATTGAAAACGTTGGAGCAGGGGTGGACGTTTCATTGGTGCAACCTGTGCTAGAGGTGAGGGGGCCAAGAGGTCAAGAGGTCACTACCAGCTCCAAAGCCGGTGGAACTGTGCACTATGAGGAGCGATTGGACTGCATAGGGCCATATATCGTTTTTCCACAGGGCTTCTCCTCCGTCTGTGTTGGCAATGGCCTCTTGTCCACCAGTCTCTTTAGCAGCCTCCAGTTTTCTGTGAAACCTGTCGGCAAGAGTTAGGGGTTCTTCAAATTGTGCATACAGCGTCTTTACAGGTCTATGTGTCTCCATGGTTACAGACTACTAATAAACCATGTAAGTTAGTGGAGATAATAAAGTTTCCAAGTGTTACATGGCAAAGTCCCCTCTGCTGCGCGTGCTGCAGACCGACACATGCCTGCAGGTATGAGAAATGCTGGCGGCGCCTCGTCCGCTCACCGGGGACATTGGCTTTATCACATCGCTGTTTGCCGTTCTCACGCGTCGCTCTGCCAGGTAACAATATCAGGTACGAGGATGACATCAGCGACAAACCTGTCCGAGACGTCTGTGTCCCATGCAGTGAAATGAGGTTTTGTTTTGCGTTTTTCACGGATCCAGGGCTCCACATTCCTCGGGACGCCATCCAGACATTACGTAGGGCTTTTCTGATCTAAAGGTCACTGCCTCATCCTGACCGCACCTTGTAGGTATGCGACGCTACATCAGGTTAATGCCGCCAAACTGTGACAATAGGTGACAGCCCAGGTGGGATCGGCTGCAGCACAAGGTTAATGTTCTTCTAGGATTACAACGGTTGCATCATTTCTGTTCCCTCAGCCCTGGCAAAATCTCCTATCCTGGATTTAGTAGGATTGTCCAGGGCAGAGATATTGATGACCTATTATAAGGATTGGATGGGGGTCTAAATCCTGACACCCCCATGATCAGCTGATTGACAATCCCATGGTGCATCCGAAGTGGCTGAGCGCCGTATATTCTGCAGTGGCCATGAGCGGTACTGCAGCTTTCTCATACAGGTGAATGGGAGACAAGCTGTAGTACCATTTATGACCACTAGAACAAGTGTGGCGCTCTGCCACTTCTGGCGCACCAAGGCGCTTTCCGTTAGATGATCACTGCATAACTTAGGGTCCCCATCTACCCAGTCTACGTTTCTAATACTGGGGTCTCTCAATGTGACAGTGCGGCCTCTGGGACACTCAGGCCCCTGATGTGACTCCTATATTTGCACCATCTACAGTGAGTCTACGGTCAGCACATTGGGAACATGGGCGAACATAATTGGAGCAACTTGTGCAGCCGCACGGGGGCCCGAGAGGTCAGGGGGCCACGACCACCTCCAGAGCAGGTGGAAAAGTGGATTATGATGAGATATTGGACTATAAAGAGCCCATTGCTGATATGCTGGGAGTTGTAGTCTCCCAAGGGCGGGAGAGCCGGAGTATAAATCACCAGTTTATATGATTTTCAGAATACTGCCGTTTTTTAAAAATTCCTTCATTTCCCGGCTGCCCTTGTGGGTCATGAGAGCAGGAGGCCGTGGCCAAGCCGAGTCCGCGGGGTGGAGAGTGAGGCCATTTTACCATTTCCATAAACCTGTTTCCTCGCCTACAGCGGTCCTGTAAACCTGGCGGCCTGCGATCAGCTGCGGGGATTTTCCATTCTGCCAACGCCATTCATTCTATTATTATTTCATGGCACAGAAACATTTCCTCTAATCTCCCAAACAAATCAAAACTTGGCCGTCACCAAAATGGAAAGATATCAAGATCACTGGGATCAAAGGTGACGCCTGAGATACAGATGTAGCAGAGGTGAGATTGTGCGCTGTGATAATACAAGCTTACATGAGGTCTCAGCTCTGCTACATCTCGGACTGTTCTGCCTTGTAGATATAATAAGTATCAAAAGACACAGCGTCAAAAAAGTCACGGGACAACGGAGCAAAAAGTTGGAGCTTACGGTCACTTGGGAACTCCATAACCTTCTAAGAGAGAGAAATATTCTGCTTTACTAACCAACAGTTTGTGTGCAGCCCACTCACTACTTCCATCCACCCCCTGAAGATGGCTGGACCATCATTGTAAAGACATCATTGTAAATACACCCCTGTACTTTGTATCCCCCCACCTCATTGTAGATTGTAAGCTCTCACGAGCAGGGGCGGCTTATTGTGCTTTAATTATTGTATTGTTAACGTTGTTACCAGGGTCGGACTGGGACTAACATTCAGCCCTGGCATTTGAAGTCACACAGACCCACTTGTCACATGGTGACTGTATAATATCTTTGTCCACTTGTAGGTTACAAGAAGTGAGGGGAGTGTAACACGACTATATAACATATAATCACAGCTGTATCCAGCATCACAGCTCAGTCCTATTTATGGCTTTTAGTTGCAGTACCAAGAAAAGCCGCTACTTTACCTACATAACTGGATCTCGTAGATAACGAAGGGATTGTAGAACCTCATTCTGATGCTCCATACACTTTGCCTACAGCCACTTTTGGCTCCACTGCGCAGCACGAGACCCGGTGACTCTGAAGAGCGGTGACATCAGTAACGTCACCGCTCTTCAGATATTCCAGGTCTTGCGCTGAGCTCGGCGACTGTGAAGAGCGGTATTGTTACTGCCGTCACCAGGGCCGTATTTAGGGTTTCTGCTGCCCTAGGCACTTAGTGCTGCCTCCCCTTTGGTGAGTATGACACTATCGGCAGTGACTTTGGCAAGAGTCGCTGATGTGAAAGTCGCCTTTTGCAGCAGATCCGGCAGTTTTTCTGCATGTGCCGCGTAACGGATCACTTACGGCACCACTGCGTTTGGCCTCATTCATTCCCTATGGGATTCGAGGCACTTGCCATGATCTGGCAAATGCGGTACCATACCTCCCTACTTTTGAAGAAGGGAAGGAGGTATAAAGTTTGTGGCGTCCGTAGTGCGCCGCGGCAAATTTTAGGCCATGCCTCTGACCACACCCATTTCACAACTAGTCCATATCCACGTCCCAACCACAGCCATTTAGCACTGCTGATCACACTGTTTTATATACAATAATTATAAACAAAAAAAAATTTGGCCACAGTGCTCCATACTGTATAATGGCCAGACATGATGCTCAATACTGTATAATGGCCACACATGATGCTCAATACTGTATAATGGCCACACATGATGCTCCATACTGTATAATGACTGCACATGATGTTCCATACTGTATAATGGCCGCACATGATGCTCCATACTGTATAATGGCCACACATGATGCTCCATACTGTATAATGGCCACACATGATGCTCCATACGGTATAATGGCCACACATGATGCTCCATACTGTATAATGGCCACACATGATGCTCCATACTGCATAATGGCCACACATGATGCTCAATACTGTATAATGGCCACACATGATGCTCCATACTGTATAATGGCCACACATGATGCTCAATACTGTATAATGGCCACACATGATGCTCCATACTGTATAATGGCCACACATGATGCTCCATACTGTATAATGGCCACACATGATGCTCAATACTGTATAACACCACCATACATAATGCTCCATACTGTATAATGGCCACACACAGTTCTCCATACTGTATAATTGCCACACATGATGCTCAATACTGTATAATGGCCACACATGATGCTCAATACTGTGTAATGGCCACACATGATGCTCAATACTGTATAATGGCCACACATGATGCTCCATACTATATAATGGCCACACATAGTGCTCCATACTGTATAACAGCCACACACAGTTCTCCATACTGTATAATGATCCCGCATGATGCTCAATACTGTAAAATGGCCACACATGATGCTCCACACTGTATAACAGCCACACATGATGCTCCATACTGTATAATGGCCATTGGCCACACATGATGCTCCATACTGTATAACGGCCACATATGATGCTCCATACTGTATAATGGCCATTGGCCACACATGATGCTCCATACTGTATAACGGCCACACATGATGCTCCATACTGTATAATGGCCACACAGTTCTCCATACTGTATAATGATCCCACATAATGTTCAATACTGTATAATGACCCCCCCTCCTGTATGTATGGCTCATATTTCCCCCTGTATGCATGGCTCATATTCCCCCCCCCCTTCCTGTATGCATGGCTCATATTCCCCCCCTGCATGCATGGCTCATATTCCCCCTCCCGTATGCATGGCTCATATTCCCCCCTGTATGCATGGCTCATATTTCACCCCCCCTGTATGCATGGCTCATATTTCCACTCCTGTATGCTTAGCCCATATTCCCCCCCATATGCATGCCTCATATTCACCCCCCCCTCCTGTATGCATGGCTCATATTCCCCCCACTGTATGCATGGCTCATATTTCACCCCCCCTGTATGCATGGCTCATATTCCCCCCCTGTATGCATAGCTCATATTCCCCCCCCTGTATGCATGGCTCATCTTTCCACCCCACCCCCCGCTCCCATCTTGAATGGCGCAGCTTACAGTCCTCCTTCATCCCCCCTCCCCTGTCCCCCGTCCCTCATACTCACCTGTCCCTCACCGTGCGGCCGCGCCGACGTCCTTCTGGCTCTGTCCCAACTCCCGGCGCAGCACCTTCTTCCTGCGTGAGCGGTCATGTGATACCGCTCATTAAGGTCATGAATATGCACATATTCATGACCTTAATGAGCGGTACCACGTGACCGCTCATTCAGGAGCACTGCAGAAGCCGAGACCAGGCATTGCTGGAGCAGGGTGAGTATCGTCTTCAAGGAGGGTGGGAGGCAGGCGTGCGGGTGGGCAACCGGGGAAGGGGTGGGGGAGCGGGGGCGGTCGGGAGGTGACCCAGCTTTTATAAAAAAAACACAACAAACCTTGCTCAGGTGTCACCCCCTGCATTGTCCCCGCCCTAGGCACGTACCCTCACGTGCCTAGTGGCAAATACGGCCCTGACCGTCACCGCTCTTCAGAGTCGCTGGGTCTCGCCAGGTCTGGGCTAATAGTGGGGGTGTCTGATAGACTCCTCTCCATTACTTACACCAGGGATTGATAGCAGCTGACATTACGCAGCTGACATCAACCCTAAAAATCATTACACATACCAGAATTAAATGCTTTGGCGGCTGGGAAAAGCAGTAGAGTTAGCGCATCATCCTTGCCTGGTCTCCCTGCGAAGCATTTCTGCTGTATTTACATGCGCTGATCCCAGGCCACTAAACGAGTGTGATCGACAGTGCTGAAGTCGTTCGCTTGTTTCCCGGCCTCTTTACACCAACTGAGAAAGAATGAAGGGAACAGAACAATCACAATTAGATCAATCTGTCCCCATACAGTATCATGTTATCAGCAGCACATCTACAGTTTACACCGGCGATGTGCTGCTGAGAACAAGGATTTCTGTTCCCACATAAACAATCCAATCACTTGATGAATAGGCAGCATTTTGCTTGTTTAGTATAATACACCCCATAGTCCTCCATATATTATAATGTGCACCTCAGTCCTCCATATAGTATAATACACTCCTCAGTCCTCCATATAGTATAATACACTCCCCATAGTCCTCCATATAGTATAATGCACTCACCATAGTCCTCCATATAGTATAATACACTCCTCAGTCCTCCATATAGTATAATACACTCCTCAGTCCTCCATATAGTATAATACACTCCTCATAGTCCTCCATATAGTATAATACACTCCTCAGTTGTCACGAGGAAACTAGGTGAGCGAGAGCTAAATTCCCGGGCCCCTGCAGTTTCCCTCAGACTAGGGAAATCCTGACTGACCCTCTACCTGGAGTTTACACTAATGGTGTGCATGTCCAGGCCTCGAACCTCACCCTAACTCCTGTAATAACCCTAGGCTGATACCTCCGCCCTCCACCCAGTGAAGAGGTAATATTCCAATACCCACAGATAGAACAGACAAGGATAAAGGAAAATATACACCACGCCGCAGTCACTCAGGAATACACTATAAATGTGCAGGGCAAAATAAATACAAATATAGGAAGGAGTAAATAAGACAGAGGAAAATACACCACCAGCAACGAATCTCCAACAACCAGCTCTCCACTCCAGACCGAGATAACAACGCACAAGACAGAAGCTATAGTCGGCGACACCCAATAATCAGGAGAACTATTTAAAGGCCATGGGAATGGCCCAGCTTCCAATCCGAGGATCAGGTAAATTAACCACGGAACAGCTAGACAAAATCTAGCAGACGCCAATGAGCAAATAGTGGTCAACAGCGGAACTACCGCTGTCTGTCGGACGACCTAGTCTGAACAGCGTCCGACATGACATCAGTCCTCCATATAGTATAATACACTCCTCAGTCCTCCATATAGTATAATACACTCCTCAGTCCTCCATATAGTATAATACACTCCTCATAGTCCTCCATATAGTATAATACACTCCTCATAGTCCTCCATATATTAAAATACACTGCAATTCCTCCATATAATATAATACACTTCTCAGTCCTCCATATAGTATAATGCACTGCCACAGTCCTCCATATACTATAATACACTCCTCAGTCCTCCAAATAGTATAATAAATTCCTCATAGTGCTCCATATAGTATAATGCCCCGCCATTGTCATCCATGTAGCACAATTCACTTCCCATAGTATAATGCACCCCACAGTTCTTCATATAGTATAATGTATTCCCCATAGTCCTCGATACAGTATAATGCAGCCCACATATAGTATAATGATGCCACCCCAGAGTATAATGCAGCCACCCCACAGAATATATTGTAGCTCCCTGAGTAAAATGTAACCCCCCAGAGAATATAATGCAGCCCCCTCATATAGTATAATGCAGCCCCTGCAGATATAATATATGGTAGCCCCCTCATAGAGCATAATGCAGCCCCCCATAGAATATAATGTAGCCCCTCTGTAGAATATAATACAGCACCCCATAGAATGTAATACAGCCCCATAGAATGTAATGCAGCCCTCCTCCCCATAGAATATAATACAACCCCTATAGAATATAATGTAGTCCCCATAGAATGTAATGCAGCCAGCCCACATTGAATGTAATGCAGCCAGCCCCCATTGAATGTAATGCAGCCAGCCCCCATAGAATGTAATACAGCACAGCCCCCATAGAATGTAATGCAGCACAGCCCCCATAGAATGTAATGCAGCCTGCTCCTCATAGAATGTAATGCAGCCAGCCACACATAGAATGTAATGCAGCCAGCCCCATAGAATGTAATGCAGCCAGCCCCCATAGAATGTAATGCAGCACAGCCACCATAGGTTGTAATGCAGCCAGCCCCCCCCCCCATAGAATGTAATACAGCACATCCCCCATAGAATGTAATACAACACAGCCCCCATAGAATGTAATGCAGCCAGCTCCTCATAGAATGTAATACAGCCAGCCACACCTGGAATGTAATGCAGCCAGCCCCCATAGAATGTAATGCAGCCAGCCCCAAAGAATGTAATGCAGCCAGCCCCCATAGACTGTAATGCAGCACAGCCACCATAGGTTGTAATGCAGCCAGCCCCCACATAGAATGTAATACAGCACATCCCCCATAAAATGTAATACAACACAGCCCCCATAGAATGTAATGCAGCCAGCCCCCATAGAATGTAATGCAGCCAGCCCCATAGAATGTAATGCAGCCAGCCCCCATAGAATGTAATGCAGCACATCCACCATAGGTTGTAATGCAGCCAGATCCCCCATAGAATGTAATACAGCACATCCACCATAGAATGTAATACAACACAGCCCCCATAGAATGTAATGCAGCCAGCTCCTCATAGAATGTAATACAGCCAGACACACATAGAATGTAATGCAGCCAGCCCCCATAGAATGTAATGCAGCCAGCCCCCCCATAGAATGTAATACAGCACATCCCCCATAGAATGTAATACAACACAGCCCCCATAGAATGTAATGCAGCCAGCCCTCATAGAATGTAATGCAGCCAGCCCCCCATAGAATGTAATACAGCACATCCCCCATAGAATGTAATGCAGCCAGCCCCCATAGAATGTAATGCAGCCAGCCCCCATAGAATATAATGCAGCCAGCCCCCATAGAATGTAATGCAGCCAGCCCCCATAGAATGTAATGCAGAAAGCCCCCATAGAATGTAATGCAGCCAGCCCCCCATAGAATGTAATACAGCACATCCCCCATAGAATGTAATGCAGCCAGCCCCCATAGAATGTAATGCAGCCAGCCCCCATAGAATATAATGCAGCCAGCCCCCATAGAATGTAATGCAGCCAGCCCCCATAGAATGTAATGCAGCACAGCCACCATAGGTTGTAATGCAGCCAGCCCCCCCATAGAATGTAATACAGCACATCCCCCATAGAATGTAATACAGCACAGCCCCCATAGAATGTAATACAGCACAGCCCCCATAGAATGTAATGCAGCCCCCCCCAATAGCCCCACAATCCAGTTACCACTCATTGATATACTTTAAAAAAAAAACACTTTCCTCACCTCTCCTCTTGCCCCGCGCTGCTCCCGGCTCCGTTCTCAGCAGCTGCAGTCTGCCCACCCGACACACAGCAGGTGCGCGATGATATCACGTCATTGCACACCCGCAGTGTCAGCGCGAGGCAGAGCGGGGAATGATGGGAGAGAGAGCGACAGCAGACGCGCTCTCCTCCATCATTGCATTCAACTGTACCGGCGTCTATGACGCCGGTATAGTTGAATGCGGCGGCGCTGGCGGGGGGGGGGGAAGTCGGCGCTGGCGAGTGGCCTACGACTGCCATCTGCCCTTCTGGCATTTGCCATTAATGCCCGATGGCCAGTCCAGCCCTGATTGTTACTTATGAGTATGACTGTTGTGTTTGAAACTGTTAAACTGTAAAGCGCTGCGGAATATGTTGGCGCTATATAAAGATTATTATTATTATTTATTATTGTTATTATTATTAACAGGCATCTACATCATGCTTTATTCTCCAGTCACATCCAAAGCTACATTTAGAACTGCTGAATCTGCAGACAGACCGTCACATAACAGCAAAGCAGAGATATCACAACTCTCGTCCTGCATTTCATATCTGTCCTGCCATTGGCTCTATTGGGCAAACCGTGCGTTCTCTGGGAAATAAAAATTGCAGATCTGAAAGTCAACAGAGGTGACAGTGGCAGGACTGTGATGTCTTTACTGAGATCACCACTAGATTTTCCAGTTTTAGGTTAATGAGTCTTAATAACTAGGTAACTGAAAAGTTCTATAACTTTGTAATATTCTTTGTTTTCCAATGTTTCACATTTTTCACCATCTCTGCTTGCTGTCAGTGAATGTGAACAATTGTTTACATCCACAGGATGCAAACTTGTACATAACTGGTCCTATTGTTATCTGAGAAGTGGAAACATTTGTATCCAGTCTAGACAACACTGAAAGCTAAATACATCAGCAGCAGCTGCACAAATCCCTTCAACAGTTTGTTACAATGTATCAGTCGGGGGTCACAGAGAAAGGTGATTGCAAACTAATGCATCCACTAACTGTGTATAGAAATAGTAATGTGTAAATGTAACTGTCTTCTCATTCATTTACAGCAAGCAGAGATATTGGAGATAATCGGAAATTGAAACATAAAGTATACTGGGAAGTTGTGGAACTTTTCTTCAGTGATTCAGTTTTATTTATCTGAAATCAGAAAATCTCTTTAATGTCTGGATTTGTAGGAAAACTGGAGAAACGAAGCCCCGAGAGCTTCCGGGAGGGGATTTTGACACTGACCACAATGTAACATCTGGTGACTGCAGAAAACCCTGGTCCCAGTGTGCGGCCTGCTTATCTCGGCCCTGATGACACTGATATTGGGAGGCACAGATTTCAGATTTGCTCACACTGTTCAAAGCTGAAAGAAGCCAAAATCACTGGAGAACCGTGTGAAAAGAAAACTCCCGAGAATAAGAAAGAAAAGAACGGGAAAAAAAAACATTCAGACAAGAAAACTTGGCCTTTGGAGCAGTCAGCGAGGTTGAAATATTATATCTGTCTCTGGGAAAGCTGGGTGACAACTGGGTCACCGTTAGTTAAAGGGGTTGTCAGATTTGGTTTAGATAACAGATTCTGATGAAATTTGTTCCAGGCAGATTTGCTTGATTTAATTTGGTGCAAGTAAAATCGGTTGGAAGCTCAGGGGCCCAATGCAAAAGCTCCAACGGGGCCCTCAATTAGGCCGGTTTCACACGTCAGTGGCTCCGGTACGTGAGGTGACAGTTTCCTCACGTACCGGAGACACTGACACACGTAGACCCATAAAAATCAATGCATCTGTTCAGATGTCATTGATTTTTTGCGGACCGTGTCTCCGTGTGCCAAACACGGAGACATGTCAGTGTTCGTGGGAGCGCACGTTTTACACGGACCCAATAGAGTCAATGGGTCCGTGTAAAACACGGACCTCACACGGACATTCTCCGTCTGGGGTCCGTGTGCGTGCAGGAGACAGCGCTACAGTAAGCGCTGTCCCCCCCACATGGTGCTGAAGCCGGTATTCATATCTTCCCTGCAGCAGCGTTTGCTGCAGAGAAAATATGAATAATAGTGTTTAAAATAAAGATCTATGTGTCCGCCGCCCTCCCACCCCCTGTGCGCCCCCCCGCTGGTCAGAAAATACTTACCCGGGTCCCCCGTCGGCTGTCGCTCCTTCCTGGTCTGGCCGCGCCTTACTGTATGCGGTCACGTGGGGCCGCTCATTTACAATCATGAATAGTCGGCTCCGCCCCTATGGGAGGTGGAGCCACATATTCATGACTGTAAATGATCGGGCCCACGTGACCGCATACACTAGAAGCCGCGGCCAGACCAGGAAGGAGCGACAGCCGACGGGGGACCCGGGTAAGTATTTTCTGACCAGCGGGGGGGCGCACAGGGGGTGGGAGGGCGGCGGACACATAGATCTTTATTTTAAACACTATTATTCATATTTTCTCTGCAGCAAACGCTGCTGCAGGCAACATATGAATCGCGGCTTCAGCATGATGCAGAGTGGGTACCACACGCTCCGTGTGGTACCCACTCGCCATACGGGCGGCACACGTGTGCCGCACGTATGGCCTCCGTGAGTTCCCAGGCACACGGACACGGATAACTCTGGTACCGATTTATTCCGGTACCGGAATTATCTGGACGTGTGGGACAGCCCTTATGACAAGTCTTTAATTGCATTGATCTTTTTATATTCACTAAAGGGACTTTTTGGGCCCCTTAGGTTACAGAACCCAGGAGCGATTGCAGCCCCTGCACCTATTGTACTGTAGTTACACCCATGGTAGAGATCATGGGAGGTCCCTGATCGCTGTCCAGATATCCGACATTTTTCTGGTTTTGTACAAACTGAAACCTTAAAATTTTATGTTCACCAGAATCCAAAACTTTTGACAAATTTGTAACCACTTCAATGTGTTACTTATCGATTTGCTCATCTCTAAGATTCAGGCTCTGTGCACACGATGCGGATTTTGCTGCGGATCCGCAGCAGTTTCCCATGAGTTTACAGTACAATGTAAACCTATGGGAAACCGAAAACGCTGTGCCCATGCTGCGGAAAAAAACGCGCGGAAACGCTTCGGTTTACATTCCGCAGCATGTCAATTCTTTGTGCGGAATCTGCAGTGGTTTTACACCTGCTCCATAATAGAAAACCGCAGTGGAATCCGCACAGGAACCGCAGTAAATCCGTTATAAATCCGCAGGAAAAACGTGGTGTTTTTGCCCTGCGGATTTATCAAATCCACTACGGAAAAATCCACAGAGGACCATTCTACGTGTGCACATAGCCTTATGGATCCACCTTATCACTGCAGATCTTGGGCCATTCAGGAGGTTGGGAAAGCTGGGGGAGAAACCCTTGTTAAAGGTGTAATGGTGTTACATTAGCTGTCACCCAGCTTTCCCAGAAACCTATTACCAAGAAGCAAATCATTTTTCTATTTTGTAATGCCCTTTAAATGCATATGAAGAGGTGTCTCCGGGGCAGCGGGCGTCACAGCCTCAGCGCACACGAGCCGCTGTCCCGGAGTTTAGGACGTGTTGTTACGGTGACATTGGGCTTCTCAGGGTCATTTGTCTACAATCGCAGAGAAGCAGATGTTCCCCACCAGGACAGGGCCGGGCCGTGCTGTCATCATGACACTGACCTGTTGATGCCGCCATCACTTCCTCCTCGTCATCATCCCACCTTTGGCTGAAAGCCATGAAAACCATTGTTCAACTTTTTGTTTTCTACAGTGAAGTCAATTCATGTAAAATCCGAGAATTACAACACTTGTGTTCGTTAGTCCAGTTCTTTGTATATTGTGAAACCTATGAGAACAATTTTGATATCTGGAAACCATCAGCATGCAGGATGGCTGCCGTCTTTGAATTTTTTGCAGCTTTAGTTATTTGTTAATCTAAGTATGTATATACCTTGTAGTGTCTCTCAATAACACATGAAAATCTAGATACTCTGATAACAATTTGATTAAAATACAATTTTGATGCAGAAGAGAAGAGTTTTGTGGCAGCAGAAGTTGGCTTTCCATTTAGTACAATGCACTCAGTCCCTACAGTGTATCAGTATTGTATTGTATAAGACCCATGATCACAAGAGATATAAGCTGCATTCACATTGTAACAAACTGCAGCAGTGTCAGCAGAGCATGAGCCATAACCATTCACTGGCTGCAAGCAAAGGAGATACAGATAAGGAGCAATTACAACATAGTTTATATGCAAAAAGAGATGTGTAAGATATATCCCATAAATAGTGATGAGGAGTGTACTCGTTACTCCGGTGACCTCCGAGCATTTATGACTGCTCGGAGCACTCATAAATAATTGGAGGTCTGTTGTGAATTCTGCTCTTGGGCTCCCTCCGGTGGTTGTTAGTGGTAGTGCAGTGGTCTCTGGATTATAGGCCAGGGCAGGTGTTTCTGCTTATTGCAGCTCTATTAGGTATTTAGGTTTGTAGGATCCATCAATCCCTGCCAGTTGTCCATTGTATCTTGGAGGGATTGCATCTCTGTCTGGCTCCACTTGCCCTGCTGTCATTTCAGCTAAGATAAGTGTCCTGTTTTGGTTCTCTGTAGCACACATGCAGTGTGCTTATATGTGCAGTGCAATCTATTGTGTTTTTGTCCAGCTTGACTTGTCTGGATTTTTCTGTCATGCTGGTTTCTCTGGAGTTGCAGATATACATCCTATGTCTTTAGTTAGATGTAGTATATAGTATTTTCTGCTGTGGAATTTTCTAGTGTTTTAATACTGACCGCTTAGAACTCTGTCCTATCCTTTCTATCTAGCTAGAAGTGCCTCTTTTGCTAAACTCTGTTTTTTCTGCCTGTGTACGTATTTCCTCTTAAACTCACAGTCAACATTTGTGGGGGGCTGCCTATCCTTTGGGGCTCTGCTCTGAGGCAAGATAGGATTTCCCATTCCCTTCTTTAGGGGTATTTAGTCCTCCGGCTGTGTCGAGGTGTCTAGGCCTGGTTAGGTACATCCCACGGCTACTTCTAGTTGCGGTATCAGTATTAGGATTGCGGTCAGTACAGGTACCACCTACTCCAGAGATAGTCTCATGCGGCTCCAGGGTCACCGGATCATAACAGAGGTCACCCGAGCGTGCTCCGGGGAAAACCTGAGCAAGGAGTACCCTCGCTCATCACTACCCATAAACCCCAGAGCTGCACTCACTATTCTGCTGGTGCAGTCACTGTGTACATACATTATATTACTGATCCTGAGTTACATCCTGTATTATACTCCAGAGCTGCACTCACTATTCTGCTGGTGCAGTCACTGTGTATATACATTACATTACTAATCCTGAGTTACATCCTGTATTATACCGCAGAGCTGCACTCACTATTCTGCTGGTGCAGTCACTGTGTATATACATTACATTACTAATCCTGAGTTACATCCTGTATTATACCGCAGAGCTGCACTCACTATTCTGCTGGTGCACCGCGCCGCCCTGTGCCTGAACAGTCAGTGCGGAGGATGGGAAGACACAGCGGCGGTCGGCGGTGGAACGGGGAGCAGGTGAATATAGCAAGTGCCGGGGGCCTGAGAGGTGAGTATGTGATTTTTTATTTTTTTAATCGCGGCAACAGCATATGGAGCAAATATCTGTATAGAGAATCTTATGGGGCCACTATTAACCTTTGTGCAGCATTATATGGGTCATATTTTAATATGGAGCATCTTTTGGGGCCCATCATGAACAGTATGGAGCATTATATGGGGCTCCTGATTCAATATGGATATTCAAAAACACTTAAACTACTGATGTCTCAATTAATTTTACTTTTATTGGTATCTATTTTTATTTTTGAAATTTACTGGTAGCTGCTGCATTTCCCACCCTAGTCTTATACTCCAGTCATTAAGTTTTCCCAGTTTTTTGTGGCAAAATTAAGGGGGTCGGCTTATACTCGGGTCGGCTTATACTCGGGTCACTTATACTCGGGTCGCTTATACTCGGGTCACTTATACTCGGGTCGCTTATACTCGGGTCACTTATACTCGGGTCGCTTATACTCGTGTATATACGGTAGCTTTGCTCCAGCGATAGAAGTGATTAGGGGGTGCACACATTTATGGGGATTTCCAGTATCAAGGTAATTAAACAGTAAATGTCAAATGTAGCAACGTTGTGTTGAACATCCTCAACATTTTCAAAATCTCTGACTTTCCAATTAGAGGAATCAGTCTTGGTTACATTCAGAAACAAAAGTTGATGGTTTCTTACAACTGTATCCGGACAAGGCCCCAAAGTCACATTACAAAATCGATATTGACCCTGGTTCAACACACTGACAATGACTGACTTGTGATAACAGCTTTACATATTACTGGGGATGATGGATAGATAGATAGATAGATAGATAGATAGATAGATAGATAGATAATAGACAGATAGATAGATAGATAGATAGATAATAGACAGATAGATAGATAATGGATAGTAGATAGATAGATAATAGATAGATAATAGACAGATAGATAGATAATTGATAGATAGATATATAGAGATAGATAATAGACAGAAAATAGATAGATAGATGATAGATAGATAGATGATAGATAGATAGATAGATAGATAGATAGATAGATAGAATAGACAGATAATAGATAGATAGATAATAGATAATAGATAGATGATAGATAGATAGATAGATAGATAGATAGATAGATAGATAATAGATAGATAATAGATAGATGATAGATAGATAGATAGATAATAGATAGATAATAGATAGATGATAGATAGATAGATAGATAGATAATAGATAGATAGATAATAAATATATAGATAATAGATAGATAGATTGATAGATAGATGATAGATAGATAATAGATAGATAGATAGATAGATAATAGACAGATAGATAGATAATTGATAGATAGATAGATGATAGATAGAGATAGATAGAATAGACAGATAATAGATAGATGATAGATAGATAGATAATAAATATATAGATAATAGATAGATAGATTATAAATATATAGATAATAGATAGATAGATTGATAGATAGATAGATAGATAGATAGATAGATAGATAGATAGATAGATAGTTGATTTAGATTTATTCTCTTGTCTCCTCTTGAATGTTCCGGATGCTTGGAGACATGGAGACCCCCGAATGTTCTGCTCAGAGATGGACACTAAGTGGTCTCATTATCTTGGCTCCATGTAGATCTCAGACTCTTCACAAATAATGCCCCGAAGTCTCATCGCTGGTGGAGTGCCAGGTCGCCGGCGCCAGGGGTGTGATTTCACAATGTCCCACCATAAACATGTGGTTGAGGTTGTCGTTGCACAGAGAGACGATGATACAACTGTGATGTCCAGACTTTCGCTACAAAAACCACAAACAGATGTTACAAGAAAACAGGTCAAGACGTGGAGGAGTCGCTGTCTGCGGCTCGTTTTCTCCTTCTGACATTGAAACGCTATTCACCTTCATTGCAAATCATGGTGGCGTCCATGAGAGGCGCAGCGTTACCTGACAGCTGCCTCCATCATCTTCCCTCAGATGCCACTAATTGTATGTTATGGGATTCAAGATGAAGTATAGGACGTGTGGGTGGAAATCAGGGGGCTCTGGCCATTCTGGCAGTATGGGGCCCAGGTACCTTAGATGGCCCAAGGTATGAAGAGCGACTCTATCTCTGAAAGACCCAGCACGTCCATGTAAAACCAGCCCCCTGATAGAAATAGAAATTGTGCAATTCTTAGTCTTTGCTCTGGGGGCGCTGCAGGGAAATTAAACACCTGTTAGCTTAGAAGACACAACAGTGAGAGATTCTAAGAATCAGCCTGAGCCCAGAAGACCCTATAGATACAGGACATGGCCAAGCTCAGGGGACCCAGTAATCTCATGTGAATCTGAATAATCTGGGGTCTTTTATGGGTCTGGTCTGGGGTCTGTATACAGAGGATTTAGCCCTGAGATCTGTGTAAAGTGCAGTCTGTTCTTGGGCTCTGTATACAGGAGGTCGGTTTGGGGTCTGCACAATGGGGTATCTTCTAAGGGTCTGTATACAGGTAGTTAGGTCTGGCCTGTGGTCTGTATCTACACGGGTGCATAAGAGACTTTCGGCTGGGGTCTACATTATTATTCGGAGGGTCTAGTGTGATCTGATGCCGGGGTGACATTCTGCAGGCTAGCCCTGCGTTCTGGATTAGTCGCCTTAGTTTTCCTTCTCAAACATTGCTGAGTGTAATAAGCACCGAACAGACTTCACCTAGAAATCCCAGCATACCCTGACAAAACCACAGATACCAATGATTTACAGTAAATATTCAAAGGCAGCATCATAGCACTGTACACACATCACTGTAAAAGGTAAATTACCCCCCCCCCCCCAACATTACAGCAGTCTACAAGTCCTAGGCGTGGTGAATAGAGGTGAGACTGTATGTTCCTTCACAAATTCCTATAAAAATTCCTCTTCACATTCCTTACACACTTTCTCCAAAACACTGAAATAAAAACATTAACCTCTTCTCCTGTAAATCTATAAAGTGAACAAATCCAGCAGCACCATGAGTCTTCAAGTAGAGTTCCTCCTCCTTATCTATATATAGGGGCGCCTTACCTGTGAGTTCTGATCCAAGCAGGCACACAAGAGTAAGAGAGGGAAGAGCCTGCGCAAGACAGGAAAGGGTCTGCGCAAGAAAGCAAATAGTCTGCGCAAGAGAGGTAAGGGTCTGCGCAAGAGAGGAAAGAGTCTGCGCAAGAAAGCAAATAATCTGTGCAAGAGAGGGAAGAGCCTGCGCAAGAGAGGTAAGGGTCTGCGCAAGTGAGCCCAGAGTCGGCACAAGAAAGCAAATAGTCTGCGCAAGAGAGGGAATAGTCTGCGCAAGAGAGCAAAGAGTCTGCGCAAGAGAGGTAAGGGTCTGCGCAAGTGAGCCCAGAGTCGACACAAGAAAGCAAATAGTCTGCGCAAGAGAGGGAAGAGTCTGCGCAAGAAAGCAAATAATCTGCGCAAGAGAGGGAAGAGCCTGCGCAAGAGAGGTAAGGGTCTGCGCAAGTGAGCCCAGAGTCGGCACAAGAAAGCAAATAGTCTGCGCAAGAGAGGGAATAGTCTGCGCAAGAGAGCAAAGAGTCTGCGCAAGAGAGGTAAGGGTCTGCGCAAGTGAGCCCAGAGTCGGCACAAGAAAGCAAATAGTCTGCGCAAGAGAGGGAAGAGTCTGCGCAAGAGAGCAAAGAGTCTGCGCAAGAGAGGAAAGAGTCTGCGCAAGAGAGGAAAGAGTCTGCGCAAGAGAGGAAAGAGCCTGCGCAAGAGAGATAATGGTCTGCGCAAGTGAGCCCAGAGTCTGCGCAAGAAAGCAAATAGTCTGCGCAAGAGAGGGAAGAGCCTGCGCAAGAGAGATAATGGTCTGCGCAAGTGAGCCCAGAGTCTGTGCAAGAAAGCAAATAGTCTGCGCAAGAGAGGGAAGAGCCTGCGCAAGAGAGATAATGGTCTGCGCAAGTGAGCCCAGAGTCTGCGCAAGAAAGCAAATAGTCTGCGCAAGAGAGGGAAGAGCCTGCGCAAGAGAGATAATGGTCTGCGCAAGTGAGCCCAGAGTCTGCGCAAGAAAGCAAATAGTCTGCGCAAGAGAGGGAAGAGCCTGCGCAAGAGAGATAATGGTCTGCGCAAGTGAGCCCAGAGTCTGCGCAAGAAAGCAAATAGTCTGCGCAAGAGAGGAAAGAGTCTGCGCAAGAGAGCAAAGAGTCTGCGCAAAAGAGGAAAGAGTCTGAGCAAGAGAGCAAAGAGTCTGAGCAAGAGAGGTAAGGGTCTGCGCAAGTGAGCCCAGAGTCGGCACAAGAAAGCAAAGAGTCTGCGCAAGAGAGGAAAGAGTCTGAGCAAGAGAGCAAAGAGTCTGAGCAAGAAAGCAAATAGTCTGCACAAGAGAGGCAAGAGTCTGAGCAAGAGAGCAAAGAGTCTGCGCAAGAGAGGTAAGGGTCTGCGCAAGTGAGCCCAGAGTCGGCACAAGAAAGCAAATAGTCTGCGCAAGAGAGGGAATAGTCTGCGCAAGAGAGCAAAGAGTCTGCGCAAGAGAGGAAAGAGTCTGTGCAAGAAAGCAAATAGTCTGCGCAAGAGAGGGAAGAGCCTGCGCAAGAGAGATAAGGGTCTGCGCAAGTGAGCCCAGAGTCTGCGCAAGAAAGCAAATAGTCTGCGCAAGAGAGCAAAGAGTCTGAGCAAGAAAGCAAATAGTCTGCACAAGAGAGGCAAGAGTCTGAGCAAGAGAGCAAAGAGTCTGCGCAAGAGAGGAAAGAGTCTGAGCAAGAGAGCAAAGAGTCTGAGCAAGAAAGCAAATAGTCTGCACAAGAGAGGCAAGAGTCTGAGCAAGAGAGCAAAGAGTCTGCGCAAGAGAGGAAAGAGTCTGAGCAAGAGAGCAAAGAGTCTGAGCAAGAAAGCAAATAGTCTGCACAAGAGAGGCAAGAGTCTGAGCAAGAGAGCAAAGAGTCTGCGCAAGAGAGGAAAGAGTCTGAGCAAGAGAGCAAAGAGTCTGAGCAAGAAAGCAAATAGTCTGCACAAGAGAGGCAAGAGTCTGAGCAAGAGAGCAAAGAGTCTGCGCAAGAGAGGTAAGGGTCTGCGCAAGTGAGCCCAGAGTCGGCACAAGAAAGCAAATAGTCTGCGCAAGAGAGGGAATAGTCTGCGCAAGAGAGCAAAGAGTCTGCGCAAGAGAGGAAAGAGTCTGTGCAAGAAAGCAAATAGTCTGCGCAAGAGAGGGAAGAGCCTGCGCAAGAGAGATAAGGGTCTGCGCAAGTGAGCCCAGAGTCTGCGCAAGAAAGCAAATAGTCTGCGCAAGAGAGCAAAGAGTCTGAGCAAGAAAGCAAATAGTCTGCACAAGAGAGGCAAGAGTCTGAGCAAGAGAGCAAAGAGTGCGCAAAAGATGGAAGATTCTGCGCAAGAGCACAAAGAGTTTGTGGAAGAGAGGGAAGAGTCTGTGCAAGAGGGGAAAGAGTCTGCGCAAGAGAGCATGGAGTCTGTGCAAGAGAGGAAATAGTCTGAGCAAGAGAGGAAAGAGTCTGTGCAAGAGAAGGAATAGTCTGCTCAAAAGAGGAAATAATCTGCACAAGAGAGGAAAAAGTCTGTGCAAGAGAGAGAATAGTCTGTGCAAGAGAGGAAAGAGTCTGCTCAAGTGAGGAAACAGTCTGAGCAAGAGAGGAAAGAGTCTGTGCAAGAGAGAAATGAGTCTGTGCAAGAAAGAAATGAGTCTGTGCAAGAAAGAAATGAGTCTGTGCAAGAATAAGAGAGGGAAGAGTCTGTACAAGAGAGGAAACAGTCTGTGCAAAAGAGGAAAGAATCTGCAGAAGAGAGGAAAATGTCTGGGCAAGAGAGGAAACAGTCTTGAGCAAGAGAAGAAGCAGTCTGTACAAAAGAGGAAAGAGTCTGTGCAAGAGAACAAAGAGTCTACGCAACAGTAAGAGAGGGAAGAATCTGTACAAGAGAGGAAAGTCTGCGCAAGAGAGAGAAGAGTCTGTGTAAGGCTAGTTTCCCACTAGCGTTTTGCTGAGCTGCGGAGGGCTGCGGACTTCCTCTGTGAAGCCACGCCCACGGCCGCTCAGCTCCGCCCACTTCTGCATGCGGCCTGGTACCTATCTTTAACATCAGGTACGCTGGTCATGCGGATGTATGCAGATGCCTCCGCATGCGTCATTTTGACGATGCGGCAACCCGCGTAAAATGCAGCTGGTTGGAATTTCTTTTTTTCTCTGCAGCGTCAAGACGATGCATTCGGAGGTATCCGCATACATCCGCACGACCTGCGTACCTAATGTTAAAGATAGGTACCAGGCCGCATGCGGAAGTGGGCAGCGCTGAGCGGAGGAGGCGCGGCCGTGGGCGGGCCTTCACAGAGGAAGTCCGCAGCCCTCTGTAGCTCAGCAAAACGCTAGTGTGAAACCAGCCTTAGAGAGGGAAGAGTGCATGTAGGAGAGGGAAGAGTCTGAGTCAAGAGGGAAGAGTCTGAATATAGAGGGAACAGTGCGTGTAGGAGAGGGAAGAGTCTGAATAAAGAGGGAAGAGTCTGAGTATAGAGGGAAGAGTGTGTGTAGGACAGGGAAGAGTCTGAGTAAGAAAGGGAAGAGTCTGTGTAAGAGAGGGAAAAGTCTGTGTATAGAGGGAAGAGTGTGTGTAAGAGTGGGAAGGGTGCATGTAGGAGAGGGAAGAGTCTGAGTATAGAGGGAAGAGTGCATGTAGGAGAGGGAAGAGTCTGAGTATAGAGGGAAGAGTGCATGTAGGAGAGGGAAGAGTCTGAATAAAGAGGGAAGAGTCTGAGTATAGAGGGAAGAGTGTGTATAGGACAGGGAAGAGTCTGAGTAAGAAAGGGAAGAGTCTGAGTATAGAGGGAAGAGTCTGAGTATAGAGGGAAGAGTGTGTGTAAGAGTGGGAAGGGTGCATGTAGGAGAGGGAAGAGTCTGAGTAAAGAGGGAAGAGTCTTTGTAAGAGAGGGAAGAGTCTGTGTAAGAGAGGGAAAAGTCTAAGTATAGAGGGAAGAGTCTGTGTAAGAGAGGGAAAAGTCTGAGTATAGAGGGAAGAGTCTGAGTATAGAGGGAGGAGTGTGTGTAAGAGTGGGAAGGGTGCATATAGGAGAGGGAAGAGTCTGAGTAAAGAGGGAAGAGTCCCTGTAGGAGAGGGAAGAGTTTAATACTTTAGTAATAATTGCACAATGTCCAGACACATGAGTTACAGTACTTTCATTGATCTCTTCATTTCCTCAGAGTTAAGCAGAGGATTTTATTATTGAGGGTATTTTAACAGTATAGAGATGCCACTTTAATACATTACTGGGAATATATACAATGTCTACATTTATTAAGCTAGCAGGGGATGTAGCAAATGTATAAGGATTAGAAACAATCAACATATAAAAATAAACGCTAATTGCCTTTGAGACAATTGTTACAGCTGTGTCACACAGTTTATTAAATATCCTTTGTAAATGTATCAATGGCGTATTGGTTTCTCTATATGGGAAGTATTTTATTACTGCCAACAATAAAAGTTATATTTTTATCACATCGCTATCAATCTCGTTTTCCAGCCTTCCACTCACTTCATTTACATTTGTAACGAGTCCTCAGACCTGATAAATATTCCATCAGAATGGAAGAGATGAGCAGATTGATTTGAGGCAAAAGGAATGCACAATAATATTTTTTTTGCAAATTGATATGGATGAATCCAGGAAAATTACTGCATCTGGTCACTATTTTGCAGTATTATAGAGGACGTGGAGGATGTGTAAACAATCGGCTCTTCTGTCTTCTATCTCCTTTCTTCTGTATAATGCCGCCAGCTACTGTACTTCCATATGATTCTCCTAGTCTCTAGTCTCCATGCCGTCACGTGGGATGCCATGCACAACAACAAGGTCCTGCAAACTCCACTACACCACATGTGGCGCGATGCACGTCAATGATATGTATCGTACCTGGCCGACATGGGACATCATGAATGGAAAAGTCGTCCAGAAGGACTTCATGGTCCGGAGCGTAGATAAACTGAAGAACATGGCAGAGCTTTGCGAAGAAGCTGATTTAACTCCTTCATTTTGCACCAAATGTATTTAATGCAAATTTATTTTATCCTCTGGATTGAGCAAAATGTACCGAAATTGGGGTCCCGGTTTCAAATCCCACCAAAGACAACATCTGCAAGGAGTTTGTGTGCGTTTCCTCCGGGGTCTCCGGTTTCCTCCTACAAGCCAAAGACATAATGATAGGGTATGTAGATTGTGAGCCCCAATGGGGACAGTGATGATGAAGTCTGTAAAACTCTGCGGAATTATATATAAGTGAGAAAAATACAGAAATTCTACTCTATGGGTTTTCACACCAGATTGTCATTTTATGACAGGAAGCAGAGATCTTGAAAAGTGTTTATTCAACACTGTCATTCATGACATGCTCTTTTTGAATGTTTTGCCATTGAACCCAGAACATTTCCTCTGTTCTGGGGTCGGGTGGAAACCTGAGAGGTCAGTGATGTCAGCGCCATAACGTAAACGGAAGAAACGCTTCACTTCATTCCTTATCGAACGCTTTATCACTGAGCCGGAGAATAGGACCCCGGGATAGCAGAAAGCGCTGACACCGAGGCTTCATTTATGGAACATAATCAGATTGGCAGGCGGATGGAAAACCTAAAATTAGCTTTTATTTCCTGGAAAAGGTGCTTAACATTAGAGTTTGCCAAGCACCTAGTGTAGAGGGGCTGGTGTGAGTCAGGAGGGGGCTGGTTATGGGACAATGACATTCAGGACACTCTCCGAAAACGCAGAAACAGCTGTCATGGCAGCGCAGGATTAAGATGTCGGTAACTTAGAGGTGGCCCCGCAGCTGACCAGTCAGGATACCGTATACCTGCAGAGGGTATTAAGCCTTTCTACGCTGAATACTTATCTCATGCTTAGTTTTTATTATTTTTGCCCATTTTGTATCTTTTAACATCTCTCTATATTATAGCTTTCATAGTTATTACATTTGATTGTCAGGGATCCTTTAGTCTTCTGTTTTTCCTTTTTTCTTGCTCAGGTCAAGTGCACACAGGAGTATTTTTTTAAACTTTGAGACGAAGCTTCTGACCCCTTAAAGATTGTGCAAAATTTCCAGCAGGGCCCCAAACTATCAGAGGTCTTTAATAGTAATAGACTTCTAAATTGACAAAGGAACCATTTGTGCCCCTCACTCTCCAGCGCTTGGGTGCGACTGAAGCCTCTGCACTTATACTTATGTGACACCTCAGGAGTCCGGATGCCACAGTGACAATGCCTCCCTCACAGGGGGTGATGCCATGCCTGGAAGCAAGAAGGGATCCCCTTAACAGGTAACACTGGCATACAACATCTTTGACAAAAAAATCACAGAGAAAAAAGCAGACATGGTTACCTGCTGAAGCCTGCAAACAAATGCACCAGCAGGGCGCATCGGACCCGATTAATGATGGCAAAAACACAGGTGCAAAAAATACCGATGAAACAACCACTTTCAATCCAGTATTGATGGTTTGGCATTAGTGCACAAAAGGATAAACGATAATAGTCTGTATGTGGCATTGTTCACACAAGCAATGCAGAGCATCTGGTCTACAGCCTATTACTAAAGGTACCTTCACACTAAACGACTTTACAACGAGAACGACAACGATCCGTGACGTTGCAGCGTCCTGGATAGCGATATCGTTGTGTTTGACACGCAGCAGCGATCTGGATCCCGCTGTGATATTGCTGGTCGTTGCTGAAAGTCCAGAACTTTATTTGGTCATCAGATCGGCGTGTATCGTTGTATTTGACAGCAAAAGCAACGATGCCAGCAATGTTTTACAATGGTAACCAGGGTAAATATCGGGTTACTAAGCGCAGGGCCGTGCTTAGTAACCCGATATTTACCCTGGTTACCATTGTAAAAGAAAAAAAAAAAACACTACATACTCACCCTCTGATGTCTGTCACGTCCCCCGGCGTCCGCGCTGCTGCTCAGAGCTTCCTGCACTGAATGTGTCAGTGCCGGCCGGAAAGCAGAGCACAGCGGTGACGTCACCGCTCTGCTGTTAGGGCCGGCGCTTACACCGTGCAGAGAAGCAGAACGCCGGGGAACGCGGCAGACACCGGAATGTAAGTATGTAGTGTTTGGTTTTTTTATGTTTACGCTGGTAACCAGGGTAAACATCGGGTTACTAAGCGCGGCCCTGCACTTAGTAACCCGATGTTTACCCTGGTTACCCGGGGACTTCGGCATCGTTGGTCGCTGGAGAGCGGTCTGTGTGACAGCTCTACAGCGACCACACAGCGACGCTGCAGCGATCGGCATCGTTGTCTATATCGCTGCAGCGTCGCTTAATGTGACGGTACCTTAACGCACATACAGGCGGGCCGCCCAGTGCTACAAAATGCATGCTGTGTGAATAGAGGCCTACAGTTTACAGAGCCATCTTGGTCCGACTGCGCCCTGCAAGATAAAGTGCAAAAAAAAACACATATCAATGTATGTAAGGTATTAGTTTATATTTGGGCCTCAATACATAAGCCGGCAACCCACGTCAAGGGTCCTTACATTTATGCCGGCCCTAACGCTAAACATTGAGTAAAAGCTCACAAACGCACAAAGAGGACTTAAAAATCCTCCAGAAAATTGTGTGAACAATGCCACATACAACATCTTTCCTGACTCCAGACCATAAGGGGGAGCTCTAAACCCGGTTTCAGGGGAACTTCCCTATAAGTTCTGGTCTGGAGGAAGGGTTAGTCAGTAAGTCAGAGCTAGTGAAGGAAGAGGAAGCAAGTGAGGAGAAGCTGGGGATAGGAGCTGCAACTGAGCTCACCTCAGGACTGAGTGCAACAGACCGGACACCGGAGTCCGTGGTTGTGTGGGAACTGCATGCCCAGCAACTGAATCCAGAGAACAGGAGACTGAAGGTCTCCTGGCCACATCTGATGCCCGAAGGCACAGCAGCAAACTAGAGAGCCCGGAGTAGTGTTCCAATTAAAGGATAGACTGAGAGAGGGACTTGAAGAGAGCTTAAGTCATCAATAACCTAAAGAAGAGCGCAGTAGGGAGACTTCCAACCCCACCTGGCTAGGGGGATTCTGAACTGCTTCCAGGCTGCCCGGATCTCCAATATCACCTGTACCTGTGCTCCAGACTAAAGGTAAAGGTAAAAAAAACTACAGTCCCTGTGTCCTCCAATCATTCCTGCACCCCAATGTCCACAACACCTTATAAACTGTTCCGATATCCCTAAGGCCCCGCTCCACCTGTGGGGAGCAGAACCATCCCAGCTGCATCACCATCGGCCCCAGCGGTCCCTTTAAGCAGCGTCGGCCATCTATAGCCGAACACCACAGGTGGCGTCATGAACAATCCCCTACAAATATTCCCTCCTCCCTTTTAATTGCGAGCCCAGTGCCACAGGCCGAGTCACTGCTGCTGTGATTACCCCTTTAAGAACCGTCCGACCAGGTTCCGAGTACCCCATGGCCCTAGCGGATGTTGTAATTAAGCTCCTGGCTTTATTACTAGGTTCTGTGCTATGCTTCAATGGTCATTTTGTGATGACAGACGCCATTTATCTCTGTGGGACCCTGAAATTCCTAATAGTGAACTGTACAGATGTGTCCATAATACGCTCATCTAACTGGCTTTAAAGGGAATGTGTCATCAGAAAATGGCCCCTCCTGTACCTCCATATGCAGCTGATAACACAGGATCAACCATTCATAATAGGTGATGTCACAGCTCACCTCCTCCTCCTGTACAATGACTGATAACACTTCTATATACAGTAGATGCCACAGGATCCACCATTCACAATAGGTGATATCACAGCTCACCTCCTCCTGTACAATGACTAATAACACCTCTATATACAGTAGATAACACAGGATCTATGATTCACAATAGGTGATATCACAGCTCACCTCCTCCTCCTGTACAATGACAACATCTCTATATACAGTAGATGCCACAGGATCCATCATTCACAAAAGGAGATATCACAGCTCACCTTCTCCTCCTGTAAAATGACTGATACCACCTCTATATACAGTAGATAACACAGGATCCACCATTCACAATAGGTGATATCACAGCTCACCTTCGCCTCCTCCTGTACAATGACTGATAACACCTCTATATACAGTAGATAACACAGGATCCACCATTCACAATAGGTGATGTCACAGCTCACCTCCTCCTCCTGTACAATGACTGATAACACCCCTATATACAGTAGATAACACAGGATCCACCATTCACAATAGGTGATGTCACAGCTCACCTCCTCCTGTATAATGACTGATAACACCATAAAATACAGTAGATAACACAGGATCCACCATTCACAATAGGTGATGTCACAGCTCACCTCCTCCTGTATAATGACTGATAACACCATAAAATACAGTAGATAACACAGGATCCACCATTCACAATAGGTGATGTCACAGCTCACCTCCTCCTGCTTCTGTACAATGACTGATAACACCTCTATATACAGTAGATAACACAGGATCCACCATTCACAATAGGTGATGTCACAGCTCACCTCCTCCTCCTGTACAATGACTGATAACACCATAAAATACAGTAGATAACACAGGATCCACCATTTACAAAAGGTGATGTCACAGCTCACCTCCTTCTCCTCCTCCTCCTGTACAATGACTGATAACACCTCTATAAATAGTAGATGTGGAGACACGGGGGTCAGTGGGTGCTCTTGTCCGCTGTCCCGGCTGTCTTTAGAATGACCGCATGGACCAGAGATCATACCACTGCACACCCGCTCTCTCTCCCCATGGGCAGAACACTACTCAGACAACACAGGATGAGGGTAAAACAGTTTGACAATAATTTATTGAACCACCAACACACAATAGCATACAGGACAGTCCCAGGAAACAGCCCAAGATGGTGCAAAATTACAGAGTCTCGCCCTTCCGCTGACTTGCTGGGATTAGAGCTGTTTCCAGGACCAAGTAACCCCACCAGTGGCTCCCCGCTTTTGGCGGCTCCCATAACGAGGAGGTAACGACAAGCTCAGGAAGCTAACAGAGAGCAGTGAGGTATGTGGCCAGGTGACCCGAATGTCCCAACCTGGATTCTTTACGTATCTGGGGTTTCAGTAATGGTCAATGAAGCAGTTCTGTGTTCTTCCAGCCGGGGCCGTAGTCGCCTAAGCTGATGTCCTGTAGAGTCACACGGACCAGAAGGCAAAGTCTCTTTTATATATATATATATATATATATATATATATATATATATAGTTCACAACTGGCCTTCAACCAGCATCCAGAGGTCAGAGAGATGTGAATGAGGCCAGCCTGCATTGTTTGATTATATAATCTATTTGCATATTTTCTCCTCTTCTGTTTGGGAATTCGAACAGTCTAGCATGGACAATGTATGTGATCAACATATCAGCACACATCATTGTTCAGTGGACATGCATTAGGGTACCGTCTCACAGTGGCACTTTTGTCGCTACGACGGTATGATCCGTGACGTTCCAGCGATATCCATACGATATTGCTGTGTCTGACACGCAGCAGCGATCAGGGACCCTGCTGAGAATCGTACGTCGTAGCAGATCGTTTGGAACTTTCTTTCGTCGCTGGATCTCCCGCTGTCATCGCTGGATCGTTGTGTGTGACAGCGATCCAGCGATGCGTTCGCTTGTAACCAGGGTAAACATCGGGTTACTAAGCGCAGGGCCGCGCTTAGTAACCCGATGTTTACCCTGGTTACCAGCGTACAAGTAAAAAAAAAAAAAAACGTACATACTCACATTCCGGTGTCCTTCAGGTCCCTTGCCGTCTGCTTCCCGCTCTGACTGACTCCCGGCCGTAAGGCAGTACAGAGCACAGCAGTGACGTCACCGCTGTGATCTGCTTTCACTTTACGGGCCGTGCTTAGTAACCCGATATTTACCCTGGTTACCATTGTAAAAGTAAAAAAAAAAACACTACATACTCACCCTCTGATGTCTGTCACGTCCCTCGGCGTCCGCGCTGCTGCTCAGAGCTTCCTGCACTGAATGTGTCAGTGCCGGCCGGAAAGCAGAGCACAGCGGTGACGTCACCGCTCTGCTGTTAGGGCCGGCGCTTACACCGTGCAGAGAAGCAGAACGCCGGGGAACGCGGCAGACACCGGAATGTAAGTATGTAGTGTTTGGTTTTTTTATGTTTACGCTGGTAACCAGGGTAAACATCGGGTTACTAAGCGCGGCCCTGCGCTTAGTAACCCGATGTTTACCCTGGTTACCCGGGGCCTTCGGCATCGTTGGTCGCTGGAGAGCCGTCTGTGTGACAGCTCTCCAGCGACCACACAACGACTTTCCAACGATCACGGCCAGGTCGTATCGCTGGTCGTGATCGTTGGTAAATCGTTTTGTGAGACGGTACCCTTACTGTTTTCCAAAGATAACAGGAAATAAACTGTAGGTAGCTAGAAGGAATATAGAAATCACACATAGGGTCTTATCCGAGATAACGGGAATATTCGTGAGAGATAAAACAAATTCACTCACCTATTACGGATGTGTGAGACTTCGGTTGTGCACGTACCATTGGCGGCTGCTGCAAGCCCCGATGTGATGATCCTTTGCTAGGTGAAGAGAATGGGGCATCAGACTGCGCTGCTCGCCGGCAGGATAATGGACCAAGTAGATGTAATAGACTTTATTTCTACGTTTCGTGGTGATCCATCCTCAGGACAGTCTATATTCTATCTCTCAATGTTAAAGTTAACCTGCCCTTAAAATTATAGACTGTTCATGTCTTTGTCAGTGGGCAAACTTACAAAATCAGCAAGGGATCAAATACTTATTTCCCTCACTGTATTTATCTATCTGGCGTTTTGTTCTTCTGGGGATTTCCTATGAATAGTATAACAGGATTGCAGTTCAGACTGACACTTGACCGGAATTGTCTGTGATATGTCACTCACTTTTCTATCTTCACTCTTCCCTTTAATAGACGCAGCTTTTCTTTACGCATTCAGTCCCGTAACATTTGAGGACTTGATGGTTTCCATTAATTTCCACATATGTCGTTCAGATGCTGCAGAAACTTTTTTAAGGATTTGCTAAATTTATCCTGACCGTTTTCTGCTATGTTAGGCAGGAAGTGGTAGTTATGGAATTAGCCCGGGGGTCTCTGTAGACATAGGCAGAGAACGCAATAAAGGCAAGGCGATATTGGCGGTCATGAAACGGGAGGGTCCTGGAGGAAAGAGGTTAGCTACAATCAGCTGTGATCCTGATGGGTCAGCACTTGTGCACTTCTGTATTGTGGTTTCACATCGCAGCTCAGTCTGCAAAACACATTTCTTCAAGGCGTTGATAACATCGGGGGAAGGTGCGATAACATAGGGGGAGGGGCGATAACATAGGGGGAGGGGCGATAACATAGGGGGAGGGGGCGATAACATAGGGGGAGGGGGTGATAACATAGGGGGAGGGGACGATAACATAGGAGGAGGGGGCAATAACATAGGGGGAGGGGGCAATAACATAGGGGAGGGGGCGATAACATAGGGGGAGGGGTGATAACATAGGAGGAGGGGGCGATAACATAGGGGGAGGGGACGATAACATAGGAGGAGGGGGCAATAACATAGGGGGAGGGGGCAATAACATAGGGGAGGGGGCGATAACATAGGGGGAGGGGGCGATAACATAGGGGAGGGGGCGATAACATAGGGGGAGGGGGCGATAACATAGGGGGAGGGGGTGATAACATAGGGGGAGGGTGCAATAACATAGGGGAGGGGGCGATAACATAGGGGGAGGGGGCGATAACATAGGGGGAGGGGTGATAACATAAGGGGAGGGGGCGATAACATAGGGGGAGGGGGTGATAACATAGGGGGAGGGGACGATAACATAGGAGGAGGGGGCAATAACATAGGGGGAGGGGGCGATAACATAGGGGAGGGGGCGATAACATAGGGGAGGGGGCGATAACATAGGGGGAGGGGGTGATAACATAGGGGGAGGGTGCAATAACATAGGGGGAGAGGGCGATAACATAGGGGGAGGGGGCGATAACATATGTGGTTTCACATCGCAGCTCAGTCTGCAAAACACATTTCTTCAAGGCGTTGATAACATCGGGGGAAGGTGCGATAACATAGGGGGAGGGGTGATAACATAGGGGAAGGGGGCGATAACATAGGGGGAGGGGGCGATAACATAGGGGGAGAGGGCGATAACATAGGGGGAGGGGGTGATAACATAGGGGGAGGGTGCGATAACATAGGGGGAGGGGGTGATAACATAGGGGGAGGGTGCGATAACATAGGGGGAGGGGGTGATAACATAGGGGGAGGGGGCGATAACATAGGGGGAGGGGGCGATAACATAGGGGGAGGGGGCGATAACATAGGGGGAGGGTGCAATAACATAGGGGGAGGGGGCGATAACATAGGGGGAGGGGGTGATAACATCGGGGGAAGGTGCGATAACATAGGGGAGGGGGTGATAAAATAGGGGGAGGGTGCGATAACATAGGGGGAAGGTGCGATAACATAGGGGGAGGGGGCAATAACATAGGGGGGGGCGATAATATAGGGGGAGGGGGCGATAACATAGGGGGATGGGGCGATAAAATAGGGGGAGGGTGCGATAACATAAAGGGAAGGTGCGATAACATAGGGGGATGGGGCGATAACATAGGGGGAGGGGGTGATAACATCGGGGGAAGGTGCGATAACATAGGGGAGGGGGTGATAAAATAGGGGGAGGGTGCGATAACATAGGGGGAAGGTGCGATAACATAGGGGGAGGGGGCAATAACATAGGGGGGGGCGATAATATAGGGGGAGGGGGCGATAACATAGGGGGATGGGGCGATAAAATAGGGGGAGGGTGCGATAACATAAAGGGAAGGTGCGATAACATAGGGGGATGGGGCGATAAAATAGGGGGAGGGTGCGATAACATAAAGGGAAGGTGCGATAACATAGGGGGAGGGGGCGATAACATAGGGGGAGGGGGCGATAACATAGGGGGAGGGGGCAACGCATCGGGGAAGGATAGAACATACAGAAATGTTTGTATCGATCCAACATGATTGTCCTAAGAGAACTGACCACACCTTTATAATAAAAGACAAGATGTGACCCGTTCGCGGCCAGCGATCTGCAGCGCACGGCACATGACCTGAGAGCGGGGAGCGATCTGAGCGCACCGACAACGCAAAATAATAATAATCAGTGTCAAGCTGCCGTCACAGTATTTGGTCAGTATTTTATATCAGTATTTGTAGCCAAAACCTGGAGTGGGTGATAAATGCAGAAGTGGTGCAGATGTTTCTATTATACTTTCCCTCTGATTGTTCCACTCCTGGTTTTGGCTAAAAATACTGATGTAAAATACTGACCAAATCCTGATAGTGTGACGCCGGCCTTACTTGCATGAAAAAAATTGATGGATATTTCTCCGGCTTCTAATGACAAACAGTCCATAAAAAAGAGCACACAGTGATGGCACCGAGTGCTGCCGATCTGCTTACTGATATAACCTGGGCATCTCCTGTATATAATTATATATGTACAGCTGGTATAACCTGAGTATCTCCTGTATATAATTATATATGTACAGCTGGTATAACCTGGGCATCTTCTGTATATAATTATATATGAACAGCTGGTATAACCTGGGCATCTCCTATATATAATTGTATATGTACATCTGGTATAACCGGTGTATCTCCTGTATATAATTATATATGTACAGCTGATATAACCTGGGCATCTCCTGTATATAATTATATATGTACAGCTGGTATAACCTGGGTATCTCCTGTATATAATTGTACAGCTGGTATAACCTGTGTATCTCCTGTATATAATTATATATGTACAGCTGATATAACCTGGGCATCTCCTATATATAATTGTATATGTACAGCTGGTATAACCTGGGTATCTCCTGTATATAATTATATATGTACAGCTGGTATAATCTGGGCATCTCCTGTATATAATTATATATGTACAGCTGGTATAACCTGGGTATCTCCTCTATATAATTATATATGTACAGCTGGTATAACCTGAGTATCTCCTGTATATAATTATATATGTACAGCTGATATAACCTGGGCATCTCCTATATATAATTGTATATGTACAGCTGGTATAACCTGGGTATCTCCTGTATATAATTATATATGTACAGCTGGTATAACCTGGACATCTCCTGTATATAATTATATATGTACAGCTGGTATAACCTGGGTATCTCCTCTATATAATTATATATGTACAGCTGGTATAACCTGAGTATCTCCTGTATATAATTATATATGTACAGCTGGTATAACCTGGGTATCTCCTGTATATAATTATATATGTACAGCTGGTATAACCTGGGCATCTCCTGTATATAATGATATATATATATATACAGCTGGTAAGTGTTTTGTATCTATTCTTGCCTTTGATCCAGTACATTGTTTCCATCCCTATATTTTGTCTTTCTATTGCTCTGTATATTTTTACTGCTATGCAGAAGATACTTTGTGTAGAAGTGGTGAGAGGATTTATGTGCAGCAGATGGCAGAGCGTTCTCCCGTAAATCACACATCACAATATGCGAAAATATGTTACGAACTTGCCTGGATTAAATACCTATATATACAGTGTAGGAGCTTAGAGCAGATGTAGCCCCGGGACACAGCGCGGCCGCTGTACACTGCGAAGGTATCGGCCTATTTATAGTCTTCTTCGGGATGATCTTCTACTTGCCCTTTAAGAAACTTGCCTTCACGTTCCGAGCACATTGTCCACATGTGCTGCCCTCCACACACCCCTGCTGTGTACAAGCACTCACATCATACACCGTGCAAACATTAACCTGTATTCCACGCTGCCCCATGTATGCCGCACACATTATTACATTCAGATTCTAAATATTGTGAAAGTGGGGGACATTGTACTCAGAAGAAAAAATTACTATGTAAAGGTCTTCAATACCGTAAATAACAAGTGCATGAACTAAAAGTAATATGTGTCCTAGGCTGATCCAGACTTACTGTGTGTATTATACTCCAGAGCTGGACTCACTAGTAGACTGTGCATAAACTCTACATACAATACATTACAATACAGGATGTAACTCGGGATCAGTAATGTAATGTATGTACACAGTGACTGCACCAGCAGAATAGTGAGTGCAGCTCTGGGGTATAATACAAGATGTAACTCAGGATCAGTAATGTAATGTATGTACACAGTGACTGCACCAGCAGAATAGTGAGTGCAGCTCTGGAGTATAATACAGGATGTAACTCAGGATCAGTAATGTAATGTATGTACACAGTGACTGCACCAGCAGAATAGTGAGTGCAGCTCTGGGGTATAATACAAGATGTAACTCAGGATCAGTAATGTAATGTATGTACACAGTGACTGCACCAGCAGAATAGTGAGTGCAGCTCTGGAGTATAATACAAGATGTAACTCAGGATCAGTAATGTAATGTATGTACATTGACTGCACCAGCAGAATAGTGAGTGCAGCTCTGGGGTATAATACAGGATGTAACTCAGGATCAGTAATGTAATGTATGTACACAGTGACTGCACCAGCAGAATAGTGAGTGCAGCTCTGGGGTATAATACAGGATGTAACTCAGGATCAGTAATGTAATGTATGTACACAGTGACTGCACCAGCAGAATAGTGAGTGTAGCTCTGGAGTATAAAACAGGATGAGTTTCTGGGATCCAGACAGACGCTTGCATCTTTCATCCAGCCACTGACGTTTCTGGATTGTAAGTCATGGAGAAAGCAAAAGAATTGGCAACGGATCTACAGGAAAAGGTAGTTGAACTGTATAAAACAGAAAAGGGATAAAAAAAAAGATATCCAAGGAATTGATAATGCCAGTCAGCAGCGTTCAAACTGTGATTAACAAATGGAAAATCAGGGGCTCTGTAAGAACAAAACCACGGTGAGGTAGACCAACCAAAATTGTCATCCACAACTACCAGGAAAATTGTTCAGGATACAAAGAAAAACCCACAAATAACATCAGCTGAAATACAGGACTTTCTGAAAACTAGCAGTGTGGCTGTCTCAAGATGCACAATAAGGAGGCACTTGAAGAAAAATGGGCTGCATGGTCGAGTCGCCAAAAGAATGCCAATACTGTGCAAATGCCACAAAGTATCTCGCCTACAATACGCAAAACAGCACAGAGACAAGCCTCAAAACTTCTGGAACAAGGTAGTTTGGAGTGATGAGACCAAAATTTAACTTTTTGGCCACAACCATAAACGTTACATTTGGAGAGAGGTCAACAAGGCCTATCATGAAAGGAACACCATTCCTACTGTAAAGCATGGAGGTGGATCACTGATGTTTTGGGAATATGTGAACTACAAAGGCACAGGAAACTTGGTCAAAGATTGTATGGCCAACTGTGAATCAAAGTACTGACAGCTTCAGCACACGACTGTACCAGATTGGACGACCGAGCTGTCAGTAACTGCATCCCAGACTGAGGAGTAGAACCGTGACAGCAAGTAATCACAAAATACAGTTTTTAAATGATGGTCTTTATTATTAAGGGAAAATGAATTCCAAACCTACAGGGTGCTGTGTGAAAACGTGATTTCCCCCTAAACCTAATAACTGGTTGGGCCGCCCTTAGCAGCAATAACTGCAATCAAGTGTTTGCGATAACTGGCAATGAGTCTTTTACAAAGCTCTGGAGGAATTTTGGCCACTCATCTTTGCAGAATTGTTGTAATTCAGTCACAAGTATCAATCAAAAGTATTGGAGCCTATACATATCAATATTGTCAGCACCAAGTATAAAGACTGGGTATAATCAATAAGTCCAACATAATAGTACATCATCTACTGGACTAAGTCATAGAAATATAAATCAAAAATGGATTCTTTTGATTGTATTCAATCATATAGATACATAAAGTCAAATATGACCAGTAAGATGAATTAATGCATACCAACAGATGTACCGACCAGATATTAGATAACAGAATACAACCAGCACATGGAGAATTTGATTCTCAGTCAGCATATAAACTACTACCTGCAAACTGGGAGTGCAAAGATGCAGCTGTACTACCTTCATGGATAGAACCAATAACGCTGGAACGTGAGAGCTGGATGCTCAAAAAGTGATTTTCTGGATTTTATTTTTGATATGCTATCTCTCAATGTTAAAATTAACCTACCCTTAAAATTATAGACTGTTCATGTCTTTGTTAGTGGGAAAGCTTACAAAATCAGCAAGGGATCAAATACTTATTTCCGCCACTGTGTACCACACTGAGTAAACAGCTACAGCACCTCCCATTATATCGCACTAAGTGCTATGCAGGCACAGCACCTCCCATTATATCACACTAAGTGCTATGCAGGCACAGCACTTCCCTATATCACACTAAGTGCTATGCAGGTACATACTTCCCATTATATCACACTAAGTGCTATGCAGGCATAGCACTTCACTATATCACACTAAGTGGCTATACAGCTACAGCACCTCCCATTATATCACACTAAGTGCTATGCAGGTACAGCACTTCCCTATATCATACTAAGTGGCTATACAGCTTCAGCAGTTCCCTATATATCACACTGAGTGACTTTACATCTGTAACACTTCCTTATACATCACACAGTGTGACTATGCAGCTACAGCACCTCCCATTATATCACACTAAGTGCTATGCAGGTACAGCACCTCCCATTATATCACACTAAGTGCTATGCAGGTACAGCACCTCCCTATATCATACTAAGTGGCTATACAGGTACAGCACCTCCCATTATATCACACTAAGTGCTATGCAGGTACAGCACTTCCCTATATCATACTAAGTGCTATGCAGGTACAGCACTTCCCATTATATCACACTATGTGCTATGCAGGCACAGCACTTCTCTATATCACACTAAGTGCTATGCAGGTACAGCACTTCCCTATATCATACTAAGTGGCTATACAGCTTCAGCAGTTCCCTATATATCACACTGAGTGACTTTACATCTGTAACACTTCCTTATACATCACACAGTGTGACTATGCAGCTACAGCACCTCCCATTATATCACACTAAGTGCTATGCAGGTACAGCACCTCCCATTATATCGCACTAAGTGCTATGCAGGTACAGCACTTCCCATTATATCACACGATGTGCTATGCAGGCACAGCACTTCCCATTATATCACACTAAGTGCTATGCAGGTACAGCACTTTCCTATATCATACTAAGTGCTATGCAGGTACAGCGCCTCCCATTATATCACACTAAGTGCTATGCAGGTACAGCACCTCCCATTATATCACACTAAGTGCTGTGCAGGTACAGCACCTCCCATTATATCACACTAAGTGCTATGCAAGTACAGCGCCTCCCATTATATCACACTAAGTGCTATGCAGGTACAGCACCTCCCATTATATCACACTAAGTGCTATGCAGGTACAGCGCCTCCCATTATATCATACTAAGTGCTATGCAGGTACAGCACCTCCCATTATATCACACTAAGTGCTATGCAGGTACAGCACCTCCCATTATATCATACTAAGTGCTATGCAGGTAAAGCACTTCCCATTATATTACACTAAGGGCTATGCAGGTACAGCACTTCCCTATATCATACTAAGTGCTATGCAGGTACAGCACCTCCCATTATATCACACTAAGTGCTATGCAGGTACAGCACTTCCCATTATATCACACTAAGTGCTATGCAGCTACAGCACCTCTCATTATATCACACTAAGTGCTATGCAGGTACAGAACCTCCCATTATATCACACTAAGTGGCTATACAAGTACAGCACTTCCCTATATCATACTAAGTGGCTATACAGCTTCAGCAGTTTCCTATATATCACACTGAGTGACTTTACATCTGTAACACTTCCTTATACATCACACAGTGTGACTATGTAGGTACAGCACTTGTCTAAATATCACTTGAATTTTTGGATTAGTATTCACAGACTGAGACTACCACACCCATTTTCAATCTGGTAGACTGGCCCTGAAGTACTACACCACAATCTGCTCACATTTTCTTTATGTTGAATGAGCTGTGCGCTCTGACCTCTGACCTCCTTTCCATACGCTGCACAAACATAAAATGATGTTGATTGGCCGGCCCCATCTCTTATACTGGCTTGTGATAGCCACCCAGATTGCCTGTGCTAGACCATGTGACAGAATAGCTGCACGGAAAGTCATCAGCAGTGCATGAAATGGCGTTAGAATTTGCTGGGACCTGCGAACCCCAACTGGAAGTCGATCCTCCCATCTCTAATCACAATGTATCACATGCAGACACTTATAGTGATTGACAACATAATATTGTTTCCATTTCTCTTCATTCTCTGTCTTCTTCCCAGAAAGTATTGTTAAAGTTAATATTTTCAGTCGACTCCATCATCAGCCATGCTGTGGAGTAATCAGCCATATTATGGGGTAATCAGCCATGCTGTGGGGTAATCGGCCATATTATGGGGTAATCAGCCACACTGTGGGGTAATCGGCCATACTATGGGGTATTCAGCCACGCTGTGGGGTAATCAGCCATATTATGGAGTAATCAGCCACGCTGTGGGGTAATCAGCCATATTATGGGGTATTCAGCCATGCTGTGGGGTAATCGGCCATACTATGGGGTATTCAGCCATGCTGTGGGATAATCGGCCATACTATGGGGTATTCAGCCATGCTGTGGGGTAATCAGCCATAATATGGGGTAATAAGCCACGCTGTAGGGTAATCAGCCACCCATGCTGTGGGGTAATCAGCGACGTTGTGGGGTAATCAGCTATGCTGTGGGGTAATCAGCCACATTACGGGGTAATCAGCCATGGTTGTGGGGTAATCAGCGACGTTGTGGGGTAATCAGCCATGTTGTGGGGTACATGCTAATAAAGGGGTAAAGCGGACAATTCCTATAAAGGCATTTCTATACATTTCCGGTATCACACAGCAGTATCCTAATACTTGCAGCCAGAGGCGGACGCCGTCGCTCGCTCCAACCTTTCATTGTCTAATGTCATCCTGAAGATCAGCAGAATAAAATGTGAAGTCCTGGAAGATTTTATGCCTTAATGAAGATCAGTTTGGGCTTCTTTGTTCTCCACTTGCGGTATTATTTATGCGGTATGGTCTGTCTTGGACGCCGTAAATCCAGAGCTGAAGGCAATGAATTTTTTCTATTCACCGTGATAATAAAAGTCAATTAAATCGTAAATTACTAATTAAATCCATGCAGTGAGTTTCTGCGAAATCTACTGCTGTGCGGAATCCGAAAGCTTCGCATGTGAAAGATGAAGAACATAAATCTAAATAATCCATGAAGAGCCGCCTCTGTACTGAGAATCTAGGAGTCTCCAGGTGGAACCTCAGGAATGGAGATTGGTCTTCATGGACATGAAGGACTGGTCTGCAGCAGATATGGGACCTATGAGGGTCCTATAGGTAGAACGGTGGAGGCTAGTGTAAGTGATCAGGTCCAGGTTATGACTTTATTAAAGGGGAAGTCTCATGACAACGACCCCTGCTCACATTGGGCCATAGGACACAATAGAATGACAATCTCCAACTAGCAAACTCACAAAGTAACAAGAATGGTTCTTTCTCTGGAAGAATAAAGTCACCTACAGTATGTAATACTGACTGCCTATGGCTGGGATGTCGGCTACAACAGGTCGACACTGAGGTCCCCACATGGGTAAGCAATTTGCTGGTAGTACTATTTGCGGCACTTTATCTTTGGATGTTATTGTGGGTCTGCCTCCTCTCCCAGCCATATTGGGGTGTAGTTAACGAGCCCCAGGGATTACTTTACGCTTTATGATACATTAAGGGAAGGTCGTATGAACCCACTACCATCCTATTTCAATTAGTTTATACATTTGCTATGGTTGCCCTTTAGATCTGCCGCATCTATCCTGCAATGTGTTCTGTGTGTGCATGCCACTAGACACCTGCAGTACCCACTGTTCTTGTTTGTGATTGTCACTAGTGATGAGCGAGTGTACTCGTTGCTCGGGTTTCCCAGAGCAGGCTCGGGTGTTCTCCGAGTATTTGTTAGTGCTTGGAGATTTAGTTTTTGTCCATGCAGCTGCATGATTTATGGCTGCTAGCCATCTTGAGTACATGTGGGGGTTGCCTGTTTGTTAGGGAATACCCACATGTACTCAGGCTGGCTAGCAGCTGTAAATCATGCAGCTGCATGGACAAAAACTAAATCTCCGAGCACTAACAAATACTCGGAGACCACCCGAGCATGCTCAGGAAAACCCGAGCAACGAGTATACTGGCTCATCACTATTAGTTAGACATCACACATTCATTATAGGGCACTTAACTCAGTTCTCGTGTAGGTCCCCAAAGCTGGAGTCACTATAGCAGAGCACCGGTGTAGTGTATAAGAGGGGCAGGATTGAGACCACCCAAGACGCCTACAGACAATGCTGCTAGATTGGAGTCACTGATATCTGTGCCCTCATGAAGTTGTGATTGTGTCCCAGAGACCAGTGTGAGAGAATCCATCCTACACGCAGAGAATCCATCAGGGCCGTACAGCGCCGCCCCGGCTCAGCCGCGCAGCAGGCAGACGGACACATCTCCTTACTGGTTTACGTTCCTAATTTGATATTTTCTCCAGCAGGACGGATTTCATCTCTGAACATCTGACCTAGTTTTCAAGTCTGAAGCATTAAAATCAAGACTTTCTCACACTGACAGTGCACTTCAGCAAGACTTGTATGTTCAGATAGAAGGACCCCTGTCCAGCCCCCCCTTACCGAAAGCAGGAAATTGCTAGCATGATATCCTTGACATGATGGACAGATTGGCAGCTCCACATAATCCAAAACATTTTTTTTTTTCTTAGTGTTATTTCTTTAGGGAACATTCTGTCTTTTTGGATGGGAAGTCGTATCCACAGATTATCTGAAACATGGCTGCCAACATCTGAAAAAACCCTTCAAGTTCCAAAGGAGCCTCGTCCTTTAGAGTCCGGACCGTTCGCCTCCAACTCCTGGACTTATCTCATCTGGAGGGGAGAAGACCTAAATGAAAGGCTTCTTGTCTGAACGCTGCACGTAGTGGAGGCCATCTTGTTCCCTGTGTTCACTGTTACATTGTAGCAGCTTGTGGCTGTTTCACACCAAGAAATAAGTGTCACTCACGACTCATCCTCGCGTTGTCACAGCCAGGGGTGGCGCATTATGTGCAGCCTGTGCGGTAATACAAGGGGCCGCTGTGTATTGGGGTCTATCATGGATTATTTTTGCTGTAGATGGTGGGATTCTGCTCTTAAAGATGATTAGTCGTTAGAATCTGTGCACATGTAATAATAATAATAATAATTTAGTTTCATTTTTTGATCCATTCATTTGAATGGTGATGAAAATATCCTATAATATCTTTGTCTGCAATCAATTTTTCATAGGAATTAATAAAAATGCAGTCGGCACAACTTTTTTGTCCAAATTGCAACTGGATCCATTTTTGAACATTGAATCTTAAGGTGAACGGTCATCTGTTTTGTCTTCCAGTAATGGATCTGGTTTTGTAGCGCTGCACATGCCCAGAACACTGGAGATATTCAGAAACACCTCTAGTAACAATGTATCCATTACAAACAAAACAAAAACCTACTGTATCCAAAGCTTCATGCAGAGGCCGGTGGTCCACGAAGAGTCAATCGTCGTTCTCTGTCTTATTACATTGCACAATCTGTTTTGAAGAAGACAACACTAAACACTAAAAAGATTAATCCGCGGCTCCATCAATCACGGAGAAGCTTCAGCCCAACCGAAACATATTGTCAAGATGGAAACCAGCCGTGGAGTTTACTGGCTCCCATCAATGACTTTCAGAAGGTTTCTGCTGAGAAAGAAGAGAGTTTACGGCTCGGGATGTTCCTCAATGTACAAACATGTTCTGTTCAGGTCGGATTTCGGAATTTCAAGAAGAAAACTTTCTTCATCCTTCCAAAGATTGGAAACAAATGTTTTCAAAATCCCATAGACTAGAATTGTGTGACTGTAGCACTGATGGAGAGATGGAAGCCACCGGTGTCAGAAGCCCTTGGATGCTCCACCTGTCCCCCCATTGCTGTGCAACTTTGCAACCAGTTTTCTTAATTTGCTCCAATGCATCAATGGCAAAATCGGGCAGCAGCTTAGTGCAGAATGAATATATGTCGAGGACTAACATTGACAGACTGTAATACGTCTTGTGTAATAAATGTAGCTACATAGGAAAAAGAAGAGAGTCCCAGCAGCACAGAGTATTTTAGGAGAGGAATGTTCTAATCTTGTCGTGATGGTGTCTACAGGACTGGGTTATATGTGACATAGGTAGTATGATATAAGGAAGGAAACTGTCACGGGGAGACTAGGTGGGTAAGAGTTAATAACCCGGGCCCCTGCAATTTCCCTCAGACTAGGGAAATCCTGACTGACCCTCTACCTGGAGTTTACACTGATGGTGTGCATGTCCAGGCCTCGAACCTCACCCTGTCTCCTGTTTCAACCCTAGGCTGAAACCACCGCCACCACCCAGTGAAAAGATCATACACCAATACCCACAGTTAGCACAGACAAGGATAAAGGAGAATATACACCACGCCGCAGTCACTCAGGAATACACTATAAATGCGCAGGGCAAAATAAATACCAATATAGGAAGGAGTAAATAAGACAAAGGGAAATACACCACCAGCAACGATACTCCAACTACTGGCTCACCACTCCAGACCGAGATAACCAAGCACTAGACAGAAGCTATAATCGGCGACGCCCAATGTTTAGGAGAACTATTTAAAGGCAATGGGCATGGCCCAGCTTCCAATCCGAGCATCAGGCAAATTAACCCCGGACCAGCTAGACAAAATCTAGCCGATGCCAATGAGCACATAGTGGTCAAAAGCGGAATTACCGCTGTCTGTCGAACGACCTGGTCTGAACAGCGTCCGACATGACAGTACCCCGCCTTCTACGAGGGACCCCAGGGCCCTCACGGCTTTTAGGACCCGGCTTGTCCGGATGGCGATGGTGAAAAAACCTGACCAGCCGATCCGCATGAATGTCCGAGGCTGGTACCCAGGACCTCTCCTCAGGCCCATAACCACGCCAGTGTACCAAGTACTGTAAAGTGCGGCGCACTACACGAGAGTCAACCACCTTGGAGACTTCAAATTCCAAATTACCATCCACCAAGACTGGAGGTGGCATAGGCGCTGCGTCCACAGAACCCACCACCTTCTTTAAAAGAGACCTGTGGAACACGTTGTGTATCTTATACAACGTAGGAAGCTCCAATCGGTACGCTACTGGGTTAATGACGGCGGTGACCCTAAATGGACCAATAAACCGTGGACCCAATTTAAGGGACGGTATTTTGAGTCTTATGGTTTTTGTGGATAACCACACCCAGTCATCCACACTCAGGTCCGGACCTGGCACACGCCTACTGTCAGCCACACGTTTGTACCTAGCACCCACACTCAACAGGCGCTGTTTAACTCTCCTCCAGACTGATGACAATTGTGCTCCTAACTGGTCCTCCTCCGGAACGCCGGAAGAGCCCCTCTGACTCAAAGTACAAAATTGAGGATGTAGCCCGTAAACACAAAAAACGGAGACTCCCCAGACGACTCCTGGCGGTGATTATTGATGGCAAACTCAGCCAAAGGAAGGAACGTAGACCACTCCTCCTGGTTATCAGAGACAAAGCAGCGTAGGTACTGTTCCAAATTTTGGTTCATACGCTCAGTCTGACCATTTGACTGAGGATGAAACGCCGAAGAATGAGACAACTTGATCCCCAGCCGTGAGCAAAATGCTTTCCAAAATTTTGCCACAAACTGAGACCCCCTATCAGACACAATGTCAGACGGAACCCCATGAAGTCTGACCACCTCGTGCACAAATACCTGAGCCAGAGTCTTAGCGTTAGGCAACGCAGGCAAAGGCACAAAGTGCGACATTTTAGAAAACCGATCAACAATCACCAAGATGACCGTGTTTCCAGCTGATGAGGGCAAATCAGTGATGAAATCCATGGAGATTTCCGTCCATGGCTTACTAGGTACTTCAAGAGGAAGTAGTGTGCCAACAGGACGGGAGCGGGGCGTCTTAGCCCTTGCGCACGTGGTACAAGCTGACACGTATGAGACCACGTCCTGTCGGATCTTGGGCCACCAAAACCGACGTGACACCAACTCCAAGGTACCTCTAACCCCTGGGTGGCCAGCCAGGACAGCATCATGATGCTCCGCCAAAACCTTTAAGCGGAGATGAAGCGGTACAAAAGATTTGTTGATGGGAAGCTCAGATGGTACCTCCTCCTGAGCCTCGGCAATCTCAGCCTCAACCTCGGTAGTGAGAGCCGAAACCACAACACCCTTTTGGAGGATAGGTACTGGATCCTCCCGAGGTTCTCCCCCCGGAAAACACCTGGACAGAGCATCCGCCTTAGTGTTTTTAGACCCCGGTCTGTAAGTGACCACAAAATTGAACCGCGTGAAAAACAATGCCCAGCGAGCCTGCCTGGGGGACAGACGCTTGGCTGACTCCAAATACAGCAGATTCTTATGGTCGATAATTACAGTAACCTGATGTACCGACCCCTCCAAGAAGTGTCGCCATTCCTCAAAGGCCAACTTAATTGCCAACAACTCCCTGTTGCCGATATCGTAGTTACGTTCGGCGGACGACAGTTTCTTGGAGAAATAGGTGCATGGACGTAAACCGCTCAAAGATGAGCCTTGAGATAGTACCGCCCCCACACCAACCTCAGACGCATCGACTTCCACGACAAAGGGTTTAGATACGTCTGGCTGCACAAGAATGGGGGCTGAAACAAAACTGTTCTTGAGAAATTCAAATGCGCGAACAGCAGCCTCAGGCCAAACGGAGAAATTGGTACCCTTTTTAGTCATGTCAGTTAGCGGTTTAGCAATGATGGAAAAATCCTTGATAAATTTCCTATAGTAGTTAGAAAACCCAAGGAACCTCTGAAGTGCTTTCAGGTTATCAGGCCGTTCCCAATGCAGCACCGCCTGCACCTTAGCGGCGTCCATTTTAAATCCAGAAGCAGACACAATATAACCCAAGAAAGGCAACTCTTGAACAGAAAATACACATTTCTCAAGTTTAGCATACAGCTTATTCTCTCTGAGAAGCTGTAACACCTGCCTGACATGATCTAAATGAGCATCACGGTCGCAAGAATATATGAGGATGTCATCTAGGTACACGATAACGAATTTCCCCAGTACATGCGAGAACACATCATTGATGAAATGTTGGAACACTGCAGGTGCGTTAGTCAACCCAAACGGCATCACCAAATTTTCAAAATGACCCTCAGGGGTATTAAAAGCCGTCTTCCACTCATCACCTTGATGGACTCTTATGAGGTTGTACGCCCCCCTGAGGTCAAGCTTGGTAAACCACTTAGCACCTGCCACCTGGTTGAACAAATCTGGTATTAGTGGCATAGGGTATGGATCACGAACCGTAATCTAGTTCAACTCCCTGAAATCCAAACACGGGCGTAATCCGCCATCTTTCTTCTTCACGAAGAAGAACCCTGCTGCCACCGGCGAGGATGACGGCCTGATGTGCCCTTTGCTCAAGCTTTCAGCAATGTAATCCTTTAGCACTTGTCTCTCCGGACCGGAGATGTTAAACATCCTTGCTTTAGGCAACTTGGCCCCTGGTTTAAACCTGATAGAACAGTCATAGGGAGGATGTCGCGGCAACTCTGAACAACCCTTCTCAGAGAACACCCACAAAATCCAGAAGTGACTCCGGAACGCTTGAAGTCACCGCAGCCACACATGTGGCCAGGCAATTCTCCTGGCAGAACTCGCTCCACTGAATTATGTCCTGAGTTTTCCAGTGAATTACCGGGTTGTGCATAGACAACCAAGGAAAACCCAAAACCACCTGAGCAGGAAGATTCCTGAGCACCTTACATGTAACCCGCTCGGAATGTAGAACTCCAATGTGGAGTTTCACCTCAGCCACAAATTCAGTAATCTCCCCCTGAGAGAGGAGCAGCATTGATGGTGACCACGCGGATAGGATGAGGCAGTTTTTCAATCCTAAAACCTGCTGTGCGCGCAAACTCCTCATCAATGAGATTTGTGGCTGAACCACTATCCACAAAAACAGTAATTGGCAGCTCACTGCCAGCGATTATAACCTTAGCAGGGAGCATGCATTGAGAAACCACCATGGAGGATATACATAAGCTCAGATTGGTCTCCTCCACACCCTCTGAGCTTAGAAGTTTTCCGCCGTTGCGTTTTTCTTAGACAGTAGAGGACAGATGTTAATAAAATGACCAGTTTTACCACAGTAAAAACAGGCTCCCTGCTTCCTGAGCTCAGGGGCTCGACGCTCCACATGTGACACCCCTGCGATTTGCATAGGCTCCGTGGGCTCACCTGCAGCAACCACACGTGAACCTAAACCCTCTCCCATAGGCGGCGTCTCATGCTCCCCCTGACGCAAACGGCGATCAATACGGACAACAAGACTCATAGCGGAATCTAGAGAAGCAGGAGTCTCGTACATCAGGAGGGCTTTTTTAACCCTTTCAGAAACCCCATGAATAAGTTGACTCCACAGCGCTGGATCATTCCACTGTGTATCGATTGCCCAGCGACGAAATTCAGAACAGTAATCCTCTGCAACTCGCTCCCCCTGGCGAATAGTGCGTATCTTAGATTCTGCTAGAGCCATTCTGTCAGGTTCATCGTAAATATTTCCAAGAAAGGAAAAAAAACTCTCCACAGAGTCAAATGCAGCAGAATCAGATGGCAAAGAAATGCCCATGCTTGGGGATCCCTGCTTAACAATGACAACACCAGGCCCACACGCTGAGCCTCATTACCTGAGGAGATTGGGCGCATACGGAAATATAGTTTGCAAGCTTCACAAAAAGAAACAAATTTACTGCGTTCCCCAGCAAATTTTTCAGGCAAAGGAAACTTAGGCTCAGCAACTCTACCTCTCGCTCCAGCTTGCACATTAGATACTGCTAGTCCCTGTTGCTGCACTGCCCCCCTCAACTCAGTGACCTGTAGGGACAGCGCCTCCTACTGGCGGGTTATGGAAGTCATGGGATCCATGACAAAACAAAAAAAAAGGAACCCCCTTTTTTTTTGTTTTTTGCTTTAAAGGCCAATTATAATGTCACAGGGAGACTAGGTGGGTAAGAGTTAATAACCCGGGCCCCTGCAATTTCCCTCAGACTAGGGAAATCCTGACTGACCCTCTACCTGGAGTTTACACTGATGGTGTGCATGTCCAGGCCTCGGCCCTCACCCTGTCTCCTGTTTCAACCCTAGGCTGAAACCACCACCCACCACCCAGTGAAGAGGTAATACACCAATACCCACAGTTAGCACAGACAAGGATAAAGGAATATATACACCACGCCGCAGTCACTCAGGAATACACTATAAATGTGCAGGGCAAAATAAATACAAATATAGGAAGGAGTAAATAAGACAAAGGGAAATACACCACCAGCAACGATACTCCAACTACTAGCTCACCACTCCGGACCGAGATAACAACGCACAAGACAGAAGCTATTATCGGCGACGCCCAATGTTCAGGAGAACTATTTAAAGGCAATGGGCATGGCCCAGCTTCCAATCCGAGCATCAGGCAAATTAACCCCGGACCAGCTAGACAAAATCTAGCCGACGCCAATGAGCACATAGTGGTCAAAAGCGGAATTACCGCTGTCTGTCACTGTCTGTCGCTGTCTGTCGAACGACCTGGTCTGAACAGCGTCCAACATGACAGAAACAGAGCCGAGCAGGAGTCAGGGCCGTACGCCAGTAGTAGTAGGCCCCTCTATAAGAACAGCATATGGGCCCCCTGCTCTCCAATGGACCAGATAGCAGGGAACATGACTTGTGAGCAATGAGATTTACTAGTTCAGCTCCTTACATGCAATATATTAGTATATAGAAAGTTGCAAGCTGCATTTAGAGTGATAGCGCCCCCCTCAGCTACCGCGCACCTGACCAAGTGTCCCCTGTGTCGGTGCACAGATTGTACATGAGGAAGATCCAGCTCAGGCAGAAAGTCACAAGCTGAGAGATACGCTAGATAATGGAAGAATAAGGATCTCCCCAGCAGCACAGAACATTTCAGGAGATGAGTGTTGAGATTAATCATAGTGATAAATACATAGACGTGTCAGAGGAAGGGGGTCTTGAGCAGCACAGAGTATTTCAGAAATGTGTTTTGATCATACGAAAATGAGTGACCATTCTAATGCAAATGCTTTTCTAGTCCTGAGTATTGTAACTGTGAATCCAGCAGGGTGAGATAAAACACTTAGTGGAAAGTAGTATCATCAAGGACTTTATGCAGCAGTACTGATCAGTGTAACTCTGAATCCAGCTACATGATCAGATAAATCACTTACTAGAAAGCAGAATCATTGGTCTGTGTCACGCTTCCTTATTCTGTTTTTCGTTTTTCTCCTACACCCACCCCTTCATAGACTTCAATATGCTGCTGTAATCTGATCCTTCAGTGAGGTGGCAGCTCACTTTGTTTTGACGAAGGTGAAGTATAGCCGCTGTTCTGAGAAGTGGATCAAGCAGTGGTATGTAAAAGTTTTGGCACCCCAAGTTAAAATTACTGTTATTGTGAACAGTTAAGCAAGTTGAAGATGAAATGATCTCTAGATGGCCTAAAGTTACAGATGACACATTTCCTTTGTACTTTAGGCAATATACCGTATATATATATATTTTCATCTTTTACAAGTTAAAAATTACAAAAAGGAAAGTGGGCCGATGCACATGTTTTAAGATAGAGAGAATAGAAGGAGACAAAGCACAAATAGGTTCTTATCTGGGACAACAGAGGAAAAAAAGCACAATTGCGCTCATCTGGTTGGGTTATGTGCACACAACTACTAAAAACACTTGAGGCTGCTGCAGACCCACGAGGAGATGAAGCATAGGCAATAGAAAAAAACAGATGACTTTATTCTGCGCTGCCGTAGGAAGAAGAATTACAGACTACAACCACTTACTATATAGATTAGCATCCGTCATTCTTCTTCTTGATGCAAAAGTTATGGCACCCTTGGAGATTTGTGCACTCATATAACTTTGACCAAGGTTTCAGCCCTTAATTAGCCTGTTAGGGTTATGGCTTATTCACCATCATAGTTAGGAAAGACCAGGTGATGCAAATTTCCAGCTTTATGAAAAGCCAGCCTCCTCTTACCTTATGCCAAAAATCAGCAGCCACATGTTCTTCTAAGCAGCTGTCGAGCACTCTGAAAATGAAAATGGTGGAGCCTAAAAAGCAGGAGAAGGCTATAAGAAGATTGAAAAGCGTTTTCAAGTCACCCTTTCCTCATTTCAAAATGCAATTAAGAAATGGCTGATACCAGGAACAGTGGAGGACAAGATAAGGTCTGGAAGACTAAGCAAAATTCCAGTGAGAGATGCTAGAAGGATTGCTAAAGAGGCAAATCAGAACCACCGCCTGACTGCAAAAGACTTTCAGAATGATTTAGCAGAATCTGGAGTTGTGGTACATTGTTCTACTGTTCAGAGACACCTGCACAAATATGGCCTTCATGGAAGAGTCATCAGAAGAAAACCTCTCCTGCATCCTCACTATAAAATTCAGCGTCAGAAGTATGCAAAAGAAAATCTAAACAACCTGATGCATTTTGGAAAGAAGTCCTGTGGACCAATGAGGATAAAATAGATCTCTGTGGCCACAATGATGAAAGGTATGTGTGGAGGAAAAAGGCAACAAATTTCAGGAAAAGAACATCTCACCAACTATTAAGCATGGGGGTAGATTAATCAGGCTTTGGGGTTGTGTTGCAGCCAATGGCACAGGGAACATGTCACAGGTAGAGGGAAGAATGGATTCAATGAAATCTAAACAAATTCTTGATGCAAACATAGCACCATCTGTAAAAAAAGTTGAGGGCAAAAAGAGGAAAAGGATGGCTTCTACAAATGGATAGTGATCGTAAACACACATCACAATCCACAATAGACGACCTCAAAAGGCGCAAACTGAAGGTTTTGCAATGGCCCTCACAGTCCCTTAATCGTAACATCATTGAAAATCTGTGGCCAGACCTCAAGAGAGCAGAGAATGCAAGATGACCCAGAAATCTCACAGAACTGGAGGAATTCTCCAAGGAAGAATGAATGAAAATCCCTCAAATAAGAATTGAAAGACACGTGTCTGGGTAAAAAAGCATTTTGTCATGGGTTTCCCGCAACAGAGAGGAGCCAGACGACCGCAGTGTCTGATTTCTCCTACTCTTGCACTGGTTAGAAAAACTTCACCTTCATGTTAAATGGTGTAAAGATATTTTAGCAGTGCAAGGATTAATCTGCTCTGTTGAGAGCTCCTGGAAGCTTTCCTGCATTAAGGCTCTCAGCTGTGAACTGTTAGACCCTCCCATCTCCTATATAATTTGGGTCCTAGCTAGCACTCATTGTCAGAGTAGCTTATGCTGCATGGCTAGAGGTTGTTGTTGGTTATTATTGGAGAAGGCATTTGGTGGATTTATCTGTGACTGTTGCTAGGTTTTGAGTGTGCGATAATTCCCTTTTTTCTCCTACTTTGGTTTAACCCCATCCTCCACTCCCCAGTGTTTACTTCTGTTGTTTGTGTGAGTATATTTGTATGTTTGGTATTTTCATTTGTCCTTGTTCGTATAACCTTGTTAGTCTGGTTGGTGTATTACAGTACACTACTACTCTCCTCTTCCCTGGGTGGGGGAAGGGTGCAGATTGAGGGCGGATTCAGGAGCTAAAGCAAGGTACATGGCCCTGGCGTCTTCACTATCAGAAGTAATCGGGGAACAGGGCGAACTAGGGCGCCCCTAGCATTAGGGACAGGGCAGGTGCCCCTGGTTCCGGGAAACCCGACAACAGAGTCGTGACATGTTTACAAGCTGTAACACTTGCAAAAGGGCGTGCTAATAGGTGCTAACCTTGCAGGGTGCCCAAACTTTTGCATAGGCTCATTTTCCTTTTTACAATTTTTAAAATGTAAAAGATAAAAAAATTTTTTTTTTTTGCCTAAAATACAAAGTAAATGTGCCATCTTTAACTTTAGGCCTTTTAGAGATGATTTCATGATTAACTTGCTTAAATGTTTACAATAATAGTAATTTTGAACAGGGGTGCCCAAATTTTTACATGCCGCTGTAAAACGAGAATGGAGTACAAAGGTTTTTACAGTCTCTATTTTATGCAAAATTTGTTGAGGCAACATTGAACACTTAGAACTCACCCCAAGTCCCACCGTGAGCCCCCACATTGTCCATTTGGAAAACCGTGCCTCTGTTCTGCTACTTGCAGAAATGTTGGACTTTCGCACCATCTGACATCTTTCCTTGAGTGCTGAACTTTTCCAGTGATGTATTCCCGGCTGTGACAACTGACACATTGCACACATTGTATAGTATGGTATAACGTGATGTTAGCTATTTCTCGTTGACTAGCATCCTCTTATATTCCATCTACATGACACCTACTTGTGTTTATGGAGCTACCTGTAATGAAGAGGCTACAAATATTTGTATCAACTTTGCTGTGTAACAGCCTGCATCTCTGTCCTGCACAGACTTGGCTTAGGCTGCCCCATAATCTGCAGCAGGAGAGTGATACTTCAGGATATGGGATTGATCCTTTGCCATTTTTAAGCACCTGAAAAAATACTAAAGACACACTCATTCACCATCGGGGTGTGAGCTGGGTATATCGTGTGCTTCCCCCAGTTTGCAGCAGATGGAGACCCATGGATCTTATAGATTTTATGTCGCCTGTTGCTTTGAACAGGTATTGGATCGGGATGGCGCATGCTGCGGCCATGAGAGGACACAGGGAAAAAAAACATGTATTGAGGAAGTTTGGCATCAATCTGGGAAGAGTGGAAGAACCTGTGGGAATGTGCAAGCTTGAAGCGGAGACCTGCTCAGCCCACTAAATTTCACTTTAGCAAAGTCTGAGACTTTAAAAGTTGATCTGTGCAAGAGGGAGAAAGAGTTTGTCACCAGAAACATGTAAGGAGGTGTGCCGTGGAGGATGAGGTCCCTCGGTGTTGTGCAGCATTAGTGACTGGAGACTGACACTGTCCAAACTGAACCTAGCGGAACCGAAAGATGTAAGAAGTGTTTCTGGAGGGACGGATGAAGGGAGAGCACTGGGTCAGGTGACGCCTGTGGCACAGTTACCCGATATAAAAAGCCAGTGTGACAAAGGCGGGAAGGTAATTGGCGTCAACAAGTGAAAACCAGCGGAACGACTGCGCAGAGAGATGCCACGGCAGGGAACGTGACCGCACAGTCACACAAGGTACATTAGGGTGTCGCTCCTGTTGGGAGATAGTCAGATAGGATAGAGAATCCGTACTGCAACTGGTAAAGTGCGTTTATTGTCATTTTTGTTAAAATTGTGTTACTTGATATCCTGCATTTGAATAATTGACTCCTTGCCAAATTAACCCTTTCATTTCTGCATTAGTTTAGTTGGTTACATCTGCCTTGTGCTTGTCGGCGCGTTGCATCCTGGAAACCAGTTTACATACGGAACGGAGAGTGAGATATGACTGCGCACTGTGGGAAGTAACAGCTCGAATGGCGGCGGCCACTGTGGTGTAAACAGGGTCCTTGAAGAAAGACGATTGCAAAAAAGTTATTTTAATCTGCTGCTCTGTAATGTTTACAGTAATGAAACCAGCAAGAGTCTGTGCCTCAATGGAAGCTGAAACCAACAAGTACCGTTCATTGTACCTCTTAATGCGACAGTAACTGAAAAGCAGAAGGCTTGCACCCTAGGATGAGCTCCTGGTGCTTCATCTAAGGGGCCAGCGTCGATCCTACTCGAGTCCAAACCCTTCCCTACGGAGATTCGCCTTGTTCCGCAGCCGCTGCTGGGAGCCATACTGGACGTTGCTGATTCATGTATATCATTGCCTTTCCCGCTCCCTCCTGGATGCACATGAGCCCACAAAGAAGATGTTAAGGATTTGGCAGGGAGCCCTCCTTTCTTGTCTACCTCCTTGAAGACTCAGCCAAGCTGCTGACATTTGGTTATATTAGATTCTTATGAAGGAAATTCAGACAGACTTGTCCAGACGTTCTAATATGAACATCATTTAATATTCGCCGAGATGTTAGAAGTGATATTAGCTGAGCGCGGAGAAATCCCACGAGGACGACGCGGACATAATACGAAGCAGTTGTGGTGGGGAAAGAAGAGGCCGATGATGCCCAATGAGCTCAGTCCGACCTTATCCTGGGGCATCCGGATACTTGTCTGACTAATGAGATGGAACTAAAGGAGAAGTCAACTTTTATAATATAACAGGGTTAGGGTTAGGGTTGTCACTAAGAATTCCCAAATAACTTGTGTGCTGCTTTTTGCTACTTTTTATTCCAGTCCTCCTTGGAAATTGTGAAGTATTGATTAGTTAAGATCCCCAGGGGCCACAACTTATCTCTAATTCGGACCCTTTTTTGTAAATTTTATATAAAAAAAATCAGTAAAAAAAACAAACTGCTAGATATTTTGGAAAATATGCATTTTTTTGTTCCTGTTTCCGACCCTGGGCCCATCAGAGAATGTTTGCGTGTATCGATCTCGGCCTTTTGAGGTAACGTATTTGGGTTTTCTTACCTTACATTTAGTGCATGACCCAGACGGAGTATAAGGAGCTGATCAGTGAAGATGAATATATAAGAACCCCATATGGACATACAGTAATAATTGGACACGTCGGCGTGGTGTGTGCACAGCGCCCTGGGCCAGTCGCTCAGCCATGGCTTACAAAGTGGCTGCCAAGAGCAGTGAGCCCTCTAGTGGTCAGCGGCATCACTACAGGGAGCGAGAAAAAAAATGACGTTTTCAGTAAAGCTCAATGGAAGCCCGATTTTATGGTTTCACGCTCTGCAGTCTTTTATTGTTACAGTGTCAATTTTAAAAGAGCCTTGCTACAATGTATCACTCCAAATGTATCATTTGTCTGGAAAAGCTGAGTGCTATAACAGAGGGCTACTTAATACTGCTGCAACGAATTATATATGGAGTGGGTTCTGCATAATACGTACTCTAAAATCGTTACAAGATCTGCATAATACTACTAGGTAGGGCATACTGTGCTTAATTATACCCATGCATGGGCTGAACTATAACACTACGTAATGCCTGTATAACAAAAACAGATTTTCAATCACAATATAATCCATAGCACACAAATTTCCGATATAATACTGCCATACTAACTTCATAAAACATTGATAGAATACCCTCATAATACTACAGTCATACAGTTCATAGGTAATACTGACATATCTCTTATATAATATTGCTGTACAGTGCATAGATAATACAACCATACAGCAAACAAAATATTGCCATACAGTGCATGGATAATACTACCATACAGCCAGCAAAATATTGCTATACAGTGCATAGATAATAATACTTTACAGTGCATAAATAATACTACCATACAGCCAAAATAATATTGCCATACAGTGCATAGATAATACTGCTATACAGTGCATGGATAATACTGCTATACAGTGCATAGATAATATTGCCATACAATGCATAGATAATACTGGTATACAGTGCATAGATAATAGTGCCATAACTACAAAATACTGAAATGCAAAGCATAGATAATACTGTCATAGCATTGCCTATTATTGCTATACAGTATATAGATAATAATGTCATGCTTACATGTATAATACAAGCATATCACGCATAGATACTGTTAGATCGCCTGAATAACTTGCTAATACTGAATCACCACATTACCGCCATACAGTGCCTACATAATTATGGCCATACAGTAACCATGTTAGAGCATTGCCTCGTTTGCTGGATAACCAGAGTATTTTCTGCCACATGTCATCAGACGGCAGGTAACGGAGGCCTTGAAGACAATAAATTCTAGGATTTAGGACGGTGTCATGAAGGACGTGCAGGAAAAGCTTTGTTCATAAAGGCTAAAATGTAACTATGTTTCTCCTGATGAGCGACTGGTGGCCTCGTGGAGGATAATGGTGTGTGGAGACCGGTAACATGGAATAACAACTCATTAAGGGGTCTCCACCTCTGGCCACTATTGCTTTCTTACATAAAATTCTTGTATCTTTGGCTAAAAATTATTTCTACAATTATGTTTCATTGAAAATGTTGCAGCGTTTCCCTTGTATAGCCTCTATTTAATGGCTGCAGAATGAGTTAACTGAGGATCGGTCAGCGAGCTCTTTCTGAAGGTCCAAAGAAAAAGATTTCAACTTCTCTATCTTTTTTATTTCCTTCTCCTCTTAGCTGATTTATGACCACAAACCGCATCAAAGTGGAATGTGAATGAAAATAAACAGCCTGTTAAGGCATAACAGTGAAATTTAATAAAGCTCCATTGCTAAAACTATTTGTAGCCATAAGTACTTACATTTAAGTAGAAATATATATATATACATATGCCCTGAGGTAGACAGCCCCTGTGCACTATGTAGTGGGGTCACAGCCACAGAGGGGTCTTCTGTCCTTCCCAGCTGTGGAATCTCTTACACCTTGACAATAAGACTCAGAATCTGACCAGAATATCGTTTCCTTACATTACTTTGTTATTTCGGGAGTCCTGTGATTGACTTGTCTCCTCTGCAGAGTAATTGGCTGTTTTGTGTCTCATGTAACATTTGTGAATGGCAGGAGACATCTGATCCGGATCTTCTGGGTTTCTGTCCATTGGTGTGAATTCGTCCCTCAATCCTCCTGTGATTTACCTGCATGAAAACTTGCTGTATCAGGCGCCAGAGGAATGAAATCTAAAACTCCCAGTCTACGATCCAATCTCAAATTTATCAAGTGTTTTCACAATTGTCTCTGAATAACACTCTGGACCCAGGTAAAGTCACCTGCGGAGACACGATAATAGAAAAGGAGCAAGGCAGCAATGACAAACATCCATGAGATCATTGCTCTCAGGTGCCTGCCATAATCGCTGCCGAAAGAATCGGGCAACAAGAGGGTCCTGAGCAGATGGAAACTACGAAACGAGAAACAATGATACAGCAAATCCGCAACACAAAGAAACTTACATTTCCAGACCATAAAACAGTCTCATCTGTTCTATCAAGAAAATGTAACATAATGTCATAGATACTTATGTGCTGATGGTTCTCTTCCTTAACATTCATTTATTTAAAAAAAAATTAAAAAAATATGATTTTGAATAAACTATCATTCAACTGACATCTATTAACAAATATGTAAATTTATCATACTGCCCCTATGTGCAAGAATATAACTACTATAATACTGCCCCTATATACAAGAATATAACTACTATAATACTGCTCCTATGTACAAGAATATAACTACTATAATACTGCCCCTATATACAAGAATATAACTACTATAATACTGCCCCTATGTACAAAAATATAACTACTATAATACTGCCCCTATGTACAAGAATATAACTATTATAATACTGCTCCTAAGTACAAGAATATAACTACCATAATACTGCTCCTATGTACATGAATATAGCTACTATAATACTGCTCCTATGTACAAGAATTTAACTACTATAATACTTCTCCTATGAACAATGATATAACCACTATAATACTGCCCCTGTGTGTAATAAAACTACTATAATACTGCTCCTATGTACAAGAATATAACTACTATAATACTGCTCCTATGTACAAGAATATAACTACTATAATAGTGCTCCTATATACAAGAATATAACTACTATAATACTGCTCCTATGTACAAGAATATAACTACTATAATACTGCTCCTATGTACAAGAATATAACTACTATAATACTGCTCCTATATACAAGAATATAACTACTATAATACTGCCCCTATGTACAAGAATATAACTGCTATAATGCTGCTCCTATGTACAAGAATATAACTACTATAATACTGCTCCTATGTACAAGAATATAACTACTATAATACTGCCCCTATGTACAAGAATATAACTACTATAATACTGCTCTTATGTATAAGAATATAACTGCTATAATGCTGCTCCTATGTACAAGAATATAACTACTATAATACTGCTCCTATGTACAAGAATATAACTACTATAATACTGCCCCTATGTACAAGAATATAACTACTATAATACTGCTCTTATGTATAAGAATATAACTACTATAATACTGCCCCTATGTACAAGAATATAACTGCTATAATGCTGCTCCTATGTACAAGAATATAACTACTATAATACTGCCCCTATGTACAAGAATATAACTACTATAATACTGCTCCTATATACAAGAATATAACTACTATAATACTGCTCCTATGTACAAGAATATAACTACTATAATACAGCTCCTATGTACAAGAATATAACTACTATAATACTGCCCCTATGTACAAGAATATAACTACTATAATACAGCTCCTATGTACAAGAATATAACTACTATAATACTGCCCCTATGTACAAGAATATAACTACTATAATACTGCTCTTATGTATAAGAATATAACTGCTATAATGCTGCTCCTATGTACAAGAATATAACTACTATAATACTGCTCCTATGTACAAGAATATAACTACTATAATACTGCCCCTATGTACAAGAATATAACTACTATAATACTGCTCTTATGTATAAGAATATAACTACTATAATACTGCCCCTATGTACAAGAATATAACTGCTATAATGCTGCTCCTATGTACAAGAATATAACTACTATAATACTGCCCCTATGTACAAGAATATAACTACTATAATACTGCTCCTATATACAAGAATATAACTACTATAATACTGCTCCTATGTACAAGAATATAACTACTATAATACAGCTCCTATGTACAAGAATATAACTACTATAATACTGCCCCTATGTACAAGAATATAACTGCTATAATGCTGCTCCTATGTACAAGAATATAACTACTATAATACTGCTCCTATGTACAAGAATATAACTACTATAATACTGCCCCTATGTACAAGAATATAACTACTATAATACTGCTCTTATGTATAAGAATATAACTGCTATAATGCTGCTCCTATGTACAAGAATATAACTACTATAATACTGCTCCTATGTACAAGAATATAACTACTATAATACTGCCCCTATGTACAAGAATATAACTACTATAATACTGCTCTTATGTATAAGAATATAACTACTATAATACTGCCCCTATGTACAAGAATATAACTGCTATAATGCTGCTCCTATGTACAAGAATATAACTACTATAATACTGCCCCTATGTACAAGAATATAACTACTATAATACTGCTCCTATATACAAGAATATAACTACTATAATACTGCTCCTATGTACAAGAATATAACTACTATAATACAGCTCCTATGTACAAGAATATAACTACTATAATACTGCCCCTATGTACAAGAATATAACTACTATAATACAGCTCCTATGTACAAGAATATAACTACTATAATACTGCCCCTATGTACAAGAATATAACTACTATAATACTGCTCTTATGTATAAGAATATAACTGCTATAATGCTGCTCCTATGTACAAGAATATAACTACTATAATACTGCTCCTATGTACAAGAATATAACTACTATAATACTGCCCCTATGTACAAGAATATAACTACTATAATACTGCTCTTATGTATAAGAATATAACTACTATAATACTGCCCCTATGTACAAGAATATAACTGCTATAATGCTGCTCCTATGTACAAGAATATAACTACTATAATACTGCCCCTATGTACAAGAATATAACTACTATAATACTGCTCCTATATACAAGAATATAACTACTATAATACTGCTCCTATGTACAAGAATATAACTACTATAATACAGCTCCTATGTACAAGAATATAACTACTATAATACTGCCCCTATGTACAAGAATATAACTACTATAATACAGCTCCTATGTACAAGAATATAACTACTATAATACTGCCCCTATGTACAAGAATATAACTACTATAATACTGCTCCTATGTACAGGAATATAACTACTATAATACTGCTCCTATATACAAGAATATAACTACTATAATACTGCCCCTATGTACAAGAATATAACTGCTATAATGCTGCTCCTATGTACAAGAATATAACTACTATAATACTGCTCCTATGTACAAGAATATAACTACTATAATACTGCCCCTATGTACAAGAATATAACTACTATAATACTGCTCTTATGTATAAGAATATAACTACTATAATACTGCCTCTATGTACAAGAATATAACTACTATAATACAGCTCCTATGTACAAGAATATAACTACTATAATACTGCTCCTATGTACAAGAATATAACTACTATAATACAGCTCCTATGTACAAGAATATAACTACTATAATACTGCCCCTATGTACAAGAATATAACTACTATAATACAGCTCCTATGTACAAGAATATAACTACTATAATACAGCTCCTATGTACAAGAATATAACTACTATAATACTGCTCCTATGTACAAGAATATAACTACTATAATACAGCTCCTATGTACAAGAATATAACTACTATAATACTGCCCCTATGTACAAGAATATAACTACTATAATACAGCTCCTATGTACAAGAATATAACTACTATAATACTGCCCCTATGTACAAGAATATAACTACTATAATACTGCTCCTATGTACAAGAATATAACTACCATAATACTGCTCCTATGTACATGAATATAGCTACTATAATACTGCTCCTATGTACAAGAATATAACTACTATAATACTGCTCCTATGTACAAGAATTTAACTACTATAATACTTCTCCTATGAACAATGATATAACCACTATAATACTGCCCCTGTGTGTAATAAAACTACTATAATACTGCTCCTATGTACAAGAATATAACTACTATAATACTGCTCCTATGTACAAGAATATAACTACTATAATAGTGCTCCTATATACAAGAATATAACTACTATAATACTGCTCCTATGTACAAGAATATAACTACTATAATACTGCTCCTATGTACAAGAATATAACTACTATAATACTGCTCCTATATACAAGAATATAACTACTATAATACTGCCCCTATGTACAAGAATATAACTGCTATAATGCTGCTCCTATGTACAAGAATATAACTACTATAATACTGCTCCTATGTACAAGAATATAACTACTATAATACTGCCCCTATATACAAGAATATAACTACTATAATACTGCCCCTATGTACAAGAATATAACTACTATAATACTGCCCCTATGTACAAGAATATAACTACTATAATACTGCTCCTATGTATAAGAATATAACTACTATAATACTGCTCCTATGTACAAGAATATAACTACCATAATACTGCTCCTATGTACAAGAATTTAACTACTATAATACTTCTCCTATGAACAATGATATAACCACTATAATACTGCCCCTGTGTGTAATAAAACTACTATAATACTGCTCCTATGTACAAGAATATAACTACTATAATACTGCTCCTATGTACAAGAATATAAATACTATAATAGTGCTCCTATATACAAGAATATAACTACTATAATACTGCTCCTATGTACAAGAATATAACTACTATAATACTGCTCCTATGTACAAGAATATAACTACTATAATACTGCTCCTATATACAAGAATATAACTACTATAATACTGCCCCTATGTACAAGAATATAACTGCTATAATGCTGCTCCTATGTACAAGAATATAACTACTATAATACTGCTCCTATGTACAAGAATATAACTACTATAATACTGCTCTTATGCACAAGAATATAACTACTATAATACTGCTACTATGTACAAGAATATAACTGCTATAATGCTGCTCCTATGTACAAGAATATAACTACTATAATACTGCTCCTATGTACAAGAATATAACTACTATAATACTGCTCCTATGTACAAGAATATAACTACTATAATACTGCTCTTATGCACAAGAATATAACTACTATAATACTGCACCTATGTACAAGAATATAACTACTTTAATACTGCCTCTATGTGCAAGAATATAACTACTATAATACTGCCTCTATGTACAAGAATATAACTACTATAATACTGCCCCTATGTACAAGAATATAACTACTATAATACTGCTACTATATACAAGAATATAACTACTATAATACTGCTCTTATGTACAAGAATATAACTACTATAATACTGACCTTGTGTACATATAAGAATATAACTACTATTCTACTGCTCATTGTATACAATAATATAATTACTATGATACTGTTCCATCTAAAAATAATGTAAAATAATAATAATGTAAAATAACCATAATAGTGGGTGCTGCTGGGCAGTGTGGAGGTTGGACCTGGAATGTCTATGTCTGGACCTGGTCAACCTTTATCTGTGCTTGCCCTTTCTGGCGCCATGGGAGTGATCCAGAAATGCTTCAGGTACAGTTTGCATGTAATATGGTCCCGCTTTTAATACATTTAGGAGGCCTTTATGGCACAGCGAATATAAAAAACGTAGAGTAGGACTGCCCCATTATGAGAATGCCTTGGCGTGGCGGGGTGGCTCAAAGAATTGATCAATTGTTTGCTAAATGTCTCATTTTGAAATACAGTTAGAAATCAATATGTGCACTTTATGTATTGCGTTCTGACCATAAGCAGCGCTGGCTTCTCCCCTCTTTTGCTTGAACCATAATAGTGCCCCCTATATACAAGAGAAACACTGCTATCATGCTGTTCCCTATGTAGAAGAACATAACTGCATGCCAGTCTTCCTGATCATATGGTCCTATACTGTACTGATGCTCGGGATCGATGACTTGTACGTTGAGTGTGCTGCTTTCTTCTCCATAGCATAGCTGCAGTATGTACCATCAGGACTACTTTAAAGCTCTTTGGTGTGACTCTCGTCATGTCTTATTTTCCATAAACAGGATAATTGAAGTTTTATGATGTAGCACAACCTGACACGACCCATTAACTGGATAGGACTGAACTTATAGGTGTGACGGCAGTAAGCACATGGTTTAAATCTATCCAGCCCCTTCCTTCCACCAGATGCCTAATGATACATGTTCTAACAATGTAATATGACATGTTCAACACTATGGAAAATGGCATTCCAGAAGGAGCAGAACACAACCGGAGCCTAATGAGCGGGGCTCAGAGTTTATATGAAGGCATATGGGGCATCACTGTTAATAAAAGAAATGGGCTGTCATTTACAGGACGTGTAAGTTATGCCTCATAGAAGTGGACACAGTGACGTATGTTATGTACATAGTAATGCTATTATGTAAGAACGAGGAAAAAAACAAAATGTCTGGTAATGACAACCTCTTCCTTAGTCTTTGAGTTATCATTCTAAGATAAAGAGAAAGAGAATGTTACGTTTCTGTTTATTAAAAAAGGACTAAACAAAGTCTTCACAAAGAGTACATCTTATATAAGATAAAGAAGGATCACTGTGCTCCATTAATGCCATACCATAATCCACCCACTATAAATATAGATACATTCCTGTACAAAGGAGTAATATTATAGTAGGTATATTCTAGTACATAGGGGCAGTATTATAGTAGTTATATTCTTGTACATAGGAGCATTATTATAGTAGTTATATTCTTGTACATAGGGGCAGTATTATAGTAGTTATATTCCTGTACAAAGGAGTAATATTATAGTAGGTATATTCTAGTACATAGGGGCAGTATTATAGTAGTTATATTCTTGTACGTAGGAGCAGTATTATAGTAGTTATATTCTTGTACATAGGGGGTAGTATTATAGTAGTCATATTTTTGTACATAGGAGCAGTATTATAGTAGTTATATTCTTGTACATAGGGGCAGTATTATAGTAGTTATATTCTTGTACATAGGGGCAGTATTATAGTAGTTATATTCTTGTACATAGGGGGTGGTATTATAGTAGTCATATTCTTGTACATAGGAGCAGTATTATAGTAGTTATATTCTTGTACATAGGGGCAGTATTATAGTAGTTATATTATTGTACATAGGAGCAGTATTATAGTAGTTATATTCTTGTACATAGGGGGCAGTATTATAGTAGTTATATTCTTGTACATAGGAGCAGTATTATAGTAGTTATATTCTTGTACATAGGGGCAGTATTATAGTAGTTATATTCTTGTACATAGGGGCAGTATTATAGTAGTTATATTCTTGTACATAGGGGCAGTATTATAGTAGTTATATTCTTGTATATAGGAGCAGTATTATAGTAGTTATATTCTTGTACATAGGGAGCAGTATTATAGTAGTTATATTCTTGTACATAGGTGCAGTATTATAGTAGTTATATTCTTGTACATAGGAGCAGTATTATAGTAGTTATATTCTTGTACATAGGGGCAGTATTATAGTAGTTATATTCCTGTACAAAGGAGCAGTATTATAGTAGTTATATTCTTGTACATAGGGGCAGTATTATAGTAGTTATATTCCTGTACATAGGAGCAGTATTATAGTAGGTATATTCTAGTACATAGGGGCAGTATTATAGTAGTTATATTCTTGTACGTAGGAGCAGTATTATAGTAGTTATATTCTTGTACATAGGGGGTAGTATTATAGTAGTCATATTTTTGTACATAGGAGCAGTATTATAGTAGTTATATTCTTGTACATAGGGGCAGTATTATAGTAGTTATATTCTTGTACATAGGGGCAGTATTATAGTAGTTATATTCTTGTACATAGGGGCAGTATTATAGTAGTTATATTCTTGTACATAGGGGCAGTATTATAGTAGTTATATTATTGTACATAGGAGCAGTATTATAGTAGTTATATTCTTGTACATAGGGGGCAGTATTATAGTAGTTATATTCTTGTACATAGGAGCAGTATTATAGTAGTTATATTCTTGTACATAGGGGCAGTATTATAGTAGTTATATTCTTGTACATAGGGGCAGTATTATAGTAGTTATATTCTTGTACATAGGGGCAGTATTATAGTAGTTATATTATTGTACATAGGAGCAGTATTATAGTAGTTATATTCTTGTACATAGGGGCAGTATTATAGTAGTTATATTCTTGTACATAGAGGCAGTATTATAGTAGTTATATTCTTGTACATAGGGAGCAGTATTATAGTAGTTATATTCTTGTACATAGGGGCAGTATTATAGTAGTTATATTCTTGTACATAGGGGCAGTATTATAGCAGTTATATTCTTGTACATAGGGGCAGTATTATAGTAGTTATATTCTTGTACATAGGGGCAGTATTATAGTAGTTATATTATTGTACATAGGAGCAGTATTATAGTAGTTATATTCTTGTACATAGGGGCAGTATTATAGTAGTTATATTCTTGTACATAGAGGCAGTATTATAGTAGTTATATTCTTGTACATAGGGAGCAGTATTATAGTAGTTATATTCTTGTACATAGGGGCAGTATTATAGTAGTTATATTCTTGTATATAGGGGCAGTATTATAGTAGTTATATTCTTGTACATAGGGGCAGTATTATAGCAGTTATATTCTTGTACATAGGAGCAGTATTATAGTAATTATATTCTTGTACATAGGAGCAGTATTATAGTAGTTATATTCTTGTACATAGGGGCAGTATTATAGTAGTTATATTCTTGTACATAGGGGCAGTATTATAGTAGTTACTATTTTTATACATAGACTGAGTGCAGAGTTGTAGACTAAGGCCGGGGTCACACTAGCGAGTTTTACGGACGTATGAGAGGCGCAGAAAATACGGATTACATACGGTACAATGATTCTCTATGGCCCAGCTCCTATCTGCCGTATTGTACGTATCCGTATTATACGGTCTTGTACGGCCGTAGAAAATCGCAGCATGCTGCGTTTGTCAGCGTATTGCGCAAAAAAAATCGCCAATGAAAGTCAATGGGGGCGAGAAAAATACGGATTACACAGGGACCAACAGTGTGACTTGCGAGAAATACGCATCGGTGTTCTATAGAAAAGCCGGCAACTCAGTAAAATCACACTGACAGAATAGAATAGAATAGGTAGAATAAATGTCTACACATAGTATAGGTGTATATATATAAATTTATATATATATATATATATATATATCTATCTATATATATAATTGTCTAAGGGTTTTTCCGTCTGTCTGTCTGTCTGTCTGTCCTGGAAATCCCGCTTCTCTGATTGGCCGAGGCCACCAGGCCTCGACCAATCAGCGACGGGCACAGTATCGACGTAGATGTCATAATGGTTGCCATGGCGACAATGATGTCATAAAGGTTGCCTCGACCAATCAGTGACGGGCACAGTCTGCCGCGAATTCTGGAATCATCATTGTCCATATACTACGGGGACATGCATATTCTAGAATACCCGATGCGTTAGAATCGGGCCACAATCTAGTATATATATATATATATATATATATATATATATATATAGTCAGTGAGATATATATATATTTATATTTCATACAGCGCTAGATAGCAGAAAAGCCGGTGATTCAATTGCTGGCTTTTGCTATCTCCTTCCCAAACCCGATATGATATGAGACATGGTTTACATACAGTAAACCATTTCATATCCCTTATTTTTTTACATGTTCCTCACTACTATTGTTCCAAGTGTGTGTGCCAAATTTGGGGGCTCTAGTTGTTAAAATAAAGGGTTAAATCGCTGAAAAAAACTGGCGTGGGCTCCCGCGCAATTTTCTCCGCCAGAGTGGTAAAGCCAGTGACCGAGGGCAGATATTAATAGCCTAGAGAGGGTCCATGGTTATTGGCCCCCCTGGCTAAAAACATCTGCCCCCAGCCACCCCAGAAAAGGCACACCTGGAAGATGAGCCTATTCTGGCACTTGGCCTCTCTCTTCCCACTCCCGTGTAGCGGTGGGATATGGGGTAATGAAGGGTTAATGTCACCTTGCTATTGTAAGGTGACATTAAGCCAGGTTAATAATGGAGAGGAGTCAATAAGACACCTATCCATCATTAATCCAATAGTACGAAAAGGTTAATAAAACACACACACATTAGGAATAAAGTATTTTAATGAAATAAAGACACAGGGTGTTGTAATAGTTTATTATACTCTCAATCCAATTGAAGACCCTCGTCACCTGAAACAAAGTTAAAATAATAAAACAACAATATCCCATACCTTCCGTCGTTCAGTCTTGTCCCACACTGTAAATCCATCTGAAGGGGTTAAATAATTTTACAAGCAGGAGCCTGATAATTCAGCTGTGCTCCTGACTGTAAAATCTGGGGAATGAATGGAAAGCAGGGGAACGTAGCTACCTAGACTTGCGGTGCTGCACCCCCTGCTGGCATAACCTCAGGTGAACTCGAGCGTGAGAAAATATTCAGAAAAATTCCCACGCGCTGTATGAAATATACATACATACTGTATATATATATATGTGTGTCTCACTGACATATATATAGACTGTATATATGTTTTAATGAATATTTGAGCCCATGGATCCATTGTATGTCCGTTTTGCAAGCCTGCGAGAAAATCTCGCAGTACGGATGCCATACGGATTACATACGGAGGATGACATGCGCAAAATAAGATGCCACACCCTGCCTACGGATGACATACGGATCACTATTTTGGGAACATTTCTGCGTATTACGGCCGTAAAAAACGGACCGTATTTCCCTACGCTGAGTGTGATCCCAGCCTAAGGCTGGACAAACTCTTTAAGAAAACCCTGGCAATTAGCTGACATGGCCACCACAGTGAAATGTAGCACTGTGAGCTGGCAATTGCAATAAGTCACTAACTAACCAAGGAATTCAGTGATGGGCCGAATCTACCATGGATATGTTTGGTTTCCCGAGTTATTCCTTTGCTGAGGACCCTTTTCTAGGGCATTTTTAAATGGATATATTTGAAGGGTTTTCTTTTCAGGTTCCCTTTTAAATTACAGTGGGTACGGAAAGTATTCAGACCCCTTTAAAGTTTTCACTCTTTGTTTCATTGCAGCCATTTGGTAAATTCAAAAAAGTTCATTTTTTCTCATTAATGTTCACTCTGCACCCCATATTGACTGAAAAAAAAAAGAAATGTAGATTTTTTTTTTACATATTTCTTAAAAAATGTCAATTTCCTTGTGATCCTCCTTGAGATGGTTCTACCCCTTCATTGGAGTCCAGCTGTGTGTAATTACACTGATAGGACTTGATTTGGAAAGGCGCACACCTGTCTATATAAGACCTCACAGCTCACAGTGCATGTCAGACCAAATGAGAATCATGAGGTCAAAGGAACTGTCCAAGGAGCTCAGAGACAGAATTGTGGCAAGGCACAGACCTGGCCAAGGTTTCAACAGAACTTCTGCAGGACTCAAGGTTCCTAAGAGCGCAGTGGCCTCCATAATCCTTAAATGGAAGAAGTTTGGGACCACCAGAAGTCTTCCTAGACCTGGCCGTCCAGCCAAACTGAGCAATCGTGGGAGAAGAGCCTTGGTGAGAGAGGTAAAGAAGAACCTCAAGATCACTGTGGCTGAGCTCCAGAGATGCAGTAGGGAGATGAGAGAAAGTTCCACAAAGTCAACTATCACTGCAGCTCTCCACCAGTCGGGCCTTTATGGCTGAGTGGCCGACGGAAGACTCTCCTCAGTGCAAGACATATGAAAGCCGCATAGAGTTTGCTATAAAACACATGAAGGACTCCCAGACTATGAGAAATAAGATTCTCTGGTCTGATGAGACGAAGATAGACCTTTATGGTGATAATTCTAAGCGGTATGTGTGGAGAAAACAAGTCACTGCTCATCACCTGCCCAATATCATCCCAACAGTGAAACATGGTGGTGGCAGCATCATGCTATGGGGGTGTTTTTCAGCTGCAGGGACAGGACGACTGGTTGTCATTGATGGAAACATGAATGTGGCCAAGTACAGAGATATCCTGGATGAAAACCTCTTCCAGAGTGCTCTGGACCTCACACTTGGCTGAAGGATCACCTTCCAACAAGACAATGACCCTAAGCACACAGCTAAAATAACAGAGAAGTGGCTTCAGAACAACTCTGTGACCATTCCTGACCGGCCCAGCCACAGCCCTGACCTAAACCCAACTGAGCATCTCTGGAGAGACCTGAAAATGGCGTCCACCAACGTTCACCATCCAACCTGACGGACCAGGAGAGGATCTGCAAGGAAGAATGGCCGAGGATCCCCAAATCCAGGGGTGAAAAACTTGTTGCATCATTCCCAAGAAGACTCATGGCTGTACGAGCTCAAAAGGTGCTTCTACCCAATACTGAGCAAAGGGTCTGAAGACTTATGACCATTTCATATTTCAGTTTTTCTTTTTTATTAGATTTGCAAAAATTTCTTCATTTCTGTTTTTTTCAGTGAAGATGGGGCGGAGAGTGCACATTAATGAGAAAAAATGAACTTTTCAGAATTTACCAAATGGCTGCAATGAAACAAAGAGTGAAAAATTTAAAGGGGTCTGAATACTTTCCGTTCCTGCTGTATGTACAGTGAGCCAGCGTGAGATATTTCATCTCTGGGCTCCAATATTTTGTCCATTATTTACAAAACTTCTGTTTTCTCAAAATTAACTTGGAAAAAATCAAGCAAAGAATACCCCAGGAGCCGCTCACCCATATGTGACATTGCTAACTGCTCATTGATGAGCCCTTGCATGGAAGAACCAGATGTGTGATCACTGGGACTGTTTCTAATGAGCTTCTACCAGAAATAATTAAATGCATCAATTAATAAGAGTCTTAAAAGTTTGTTCTCTCGCCCGGCCAGAAATACACAGAGGGTTCTATAAAATGCAGCCCATTGTATCGCACTTATAAAACGCTAAGCCTCGCTTCCTGCCGTTGAACCCTATGACCTCCCTTGGAAATGGTCCTCTTTAAACCTGGAGTTTCGGGAAAAGGTTTCTTACAGCGAGACGTCTATGTTTCCGCTGAAGAGTCAAATTTTTGTCTCCGAGCACCTGCAAGAAAGGGGCAAACTTTGCAGCGTACCCCCCTTCTCCACCGCCACCCCCTCCTTGTCCAAGGAATGTGACAAATGCGGAGCGCACATGTGTGCCGCACACCTGGGCCTGCAGAGCTTTTTCCTTGGTCAATGGTCACAATGTAACATAAAGAGTAAAATCTGACACTTACACTTCCAGGGTTTACACAACAATATCTTCTCCAAACAACGGCCCGGCAGACACCTGCTCCCTCTATTACAGACGGCAGCGAAAAGTCACTCCGGCTTTCCTGCAAAATATATGACAGCTCCACCCTGTGCGGGAACTGATCAGTCCGACTGTCAATATTTATGTTCCACATTCTATGTATCATTCATCTGATGACAAGGAAGATCCTGTAAGGGGCCACTAATCCTAAAGCCTATGTTATAGCTGAGCGGCGATATTAGGGGAGCAACTGACATCCAACAGTAATGTAATGTATGTACACGGTGACTGCACCAGCAGAATAGTGAGTGCAGCTCTGGAGTATAATACAGGATGTAACTCAGGATCAGTAATGTAATGTATGTACACAGTGACTGCTCCAGCAGAATAGTGAGTGCAGCTCTGGAGTATAATACAGGATGTAACTCAGGATCAGTAATGTAATGTATGTACACAGTGACTGCACCAGAAGAATAGTGAGTGCAGCTCTGGAGTATAATACAGGAGGTAACTCAGGATCAGTAATGTAATGTATGTACACAGTGACTGCACCAGCAGAATAGTGAGTGCAGCTCTGGAGTATAATACAGGATGTAACTCAGGATCAGTAATGTAATGTATGTACACAGTGACTGCTCCAGCAGAATAGTGAGTGCAGCTCTGGAGTATAATACAGGATGTAACTCAGGATCAGTAATGTAATGTATGTACACAGTGACTGCACCAGAAGAATAGTGAGTGCAGCTCTGGAGTATAATGCAGGATGTAACTCAGGATCAGTAATGTATGTATACAGTGACTGCACCAGCAGAATAGTGAGTGCAGCTCTGGAGTGTAATACAGGATGTAACTCAGGATCAGTAATGTATGTACACAGTGACTGCACCAGCAGAATAGTGAGTGCAGCTCTGGGGAATAATACAGGATGTAACTCAGGATCAGTAATGTAATGTATGTACACAGTGACTGCACCAGTAGAATAGTGAGTGCAGCTCTGGAGTATAATACAGGATGTAACTTAGGATCAGTAATGTAATGCATGTACACAGTGACTGCACCAGCAGAATAGTGAGTGCAGCTCTGGGGTATAATACAGGATGTAACTCAGGATCAGTAATGTAATGTATGTACACAGTGACTGCACCAGCGGAATAGTGAGTGCAGCTCTGGAGTATAATGCAGGATGTAACTCAGGATCAGTAATGTAATGTATGTACACAGTGACTGCACCAGCAGAATACTGAGTGCAGCTCTGGAGTGTAATACAGGATGTAACTCAGGATCAGTAATGTATGTACACAGTGACTGCACCAGCAGAATAGTGAGTGCAGCTCTGGAGTATAATACAGGATGTAACTCAGGATCAGTAATGTATGTACACAGTGACTGCACCAGCCGAATAGTGAGTGCAGCTCTGGAGTATAATACAGGATGTAACTCAGGATCAGTAATGTAATGTATGTACACAGTGACTGCACCAGCAGAATAGTGAGTGCAGCTCTGGGGTATAATACAGGATGGAACTCAGGATCAGTAATGTAATGTATGTACACAGTGACTGCACCAGCGGAATAGTGAGTGCAGCTCTGGAGTATAATGCAGGATGTAACTCAGGATGAGTAATGTAATGTACACAGTGACTGCACCAGCAGAATACTGAGTGCAGCTCTGGAGTGTAATACAGGATGTAACTCAGGATCAGTAATGTAATGTATGTACACAGTGAGTGCACCAGCAGAATAGTGAGTGCAGCTCTGGAGTATAATGCAGGATGTAACTCAGGATCAGTAATGTAATGTATGTACACAGTGACTGCACCAGCAGAATAGTGAGTGCAGCTCTGGAGTATAATGCAGGATGTAACTCAGGATCGGTAATGTAATGTATGTACACAGTGACTGCACCAGCAGAATAGTGAGTGCAGCTCTGGAGTATAATGCAGGATGTAACTCAGGATCAGTAATGTATGTATACAGTGACTGCACCAGCAGAATACTGAGTGCAGCTCTGGAGTGTAATACAGGATGTAACTCAGGATCAGTAATGTATGTACACAGTGACTGCACCAGCAGAATAGTGAGTGCAGCTCTGGGGAATAATACAGGATGTAACTCAGGATCAGTAATGTAATGTATGTACACAGTGACTGCACCAGCGGAATAGTGAGTGCAGCTCTGGAGTATAATGCAGGATGTAACTCAGGATCAGTAATGTAATGTATGTACACAGTGACTGCACCAGCAGATACTGAGTGCAGCTCTGGAGTGTAATACAGGATGTAACTCAGGATCAGTAATGTATGTACACAGTGACTGCACCAGCAGAATAGTGAGTGCAGCTCTGGAGTATAATACAGGATGTAACTCAGGATCAGTAATGTAATGTATGTACACTGTGACTGCTCCAGCAGGATAGTGAGTGCAGCTCTGGAGTATAATACAGGATGTAACTCAGGATCAGTAATGTAATGTATGTGCACAGTGACTGCACCAGCAGAATAGTGAGTGCAGCTCTGGAGTATAATACAGGATGTAACTCAGGATCAGTAATGTAATATATCTGCTTAGTGACTGCACCAGCAGAATAGTGAGTGCAGCTCTGGGGTATAATACAGGATGTAACTCGGGATCAGTAATGTAATATATGTACACAGTGACTGCACCAGCAGAATAGTGAGTGCAGCTCTGGAGTATAATACAGGATGTAACTCAGGATCAGTAATGTAATGTATGTACACAGTGACTGCACCAGCAGAATAGTGAGTGCAGCTCTGGGGAATAATGCAGGATGTAACTCAGGATCAGTAATGTAATGTATGTACACAGTGACTGCACCAGCAGAATAGTGAGTGCAGCTCTGGAGTATAATGCAGGATGTAACTCAGGATCAGTAATGTAATGTATGTACACAGTGACTGCACCAGCCGAATAGTGAGTGCAGCTCTGGAGTATAATATCAGATGTAAATAATAGCAATTTAGTTTATAAAATGAACTTTTACCAATTTCCATATGAAGCTAATATTTTGATTGTGGAAAGCAATAGTCCTTGGCTTATTATATCTTCTTCTGTACACACAGTATCTTTTCGCACTGTTCTTCTCTACACACAGAGGTAATATATACACGGCATATTATTCTGCTTTGGATATAGATAAAATAACCCAAGGTCTCTCCTTCTTAGTATTGGGGCCAGTGTTTGGCTGATGTCACAGTTTATGCTCTCTCTGCACATTAGCACTATAAGGGGTGACAGTACCGTGGGGCAGATTTGCTGCAGTGCCCCCTGAATACAGCACTAGTCGTAGTGCCCCAGTGCCAACCATACATGATGGCCGTGGAGGTAGTGGCAGGTCCCCGGGGTTCTCCGGCCGCAGGTCCAGTGCCCAGTACGGTACCTCCAGTGGGCAGGGAGGGATAGGGATTATCTGATGGTTCATCAAATGGACCAAGAAGCCCAGCAGTACAGAGTATTTCAGGAAACATACACTTTTTTATACTTCCAATACTTCTAAAGTGAAAACAGAAGCAGCTCTGTAAATAATCATAGCTTAATGTCACCTATAGTTCTGTGTATACAGCTCCAGTACTGTCCGATGTGTTTCCAAGGTAGCAGACTACAAACAAGCCCGGTGTAGCGCAATCCTGCAGTCAGGTGCCTTTCCATTCTCCCTGCACAAACTTCTGCACTTCCAGGATAAATCACTACAGGATCAGACTACACAGAGTTTCTTTGTCGTCTGTTACCATGGTAACACATAGGTCTGTATCTGAGCTGTGTACACAGGGCATTGTTCATAATGTTGTCCCCTTATTGTGAAGAGTTTTTATCTTAGATACATTATAATGTAAAATGAGTTACATACTGTAGAAGTACGGCATAGAAACAACATTCCGTCTGTAAGGGGGCCATAGAGACCCCCGGACCTCACTGCAGGGGCCGGCGCACCGTCTGCTCACATATCGGCTGCTGTAGCTTCTGACATTGGCTGCATCTGCAAAAGCCTTGGAGCCAAACGCTGTTTGTTCTTCTCCGATTTATAACCCAGAGTATCATCCAAAGCACAAGCTCATTTCTCTTCATTACTCGTCATCATTTTTCATCCCCGTAATTAAATTAGCGTGCTCACCAGCGAGAACATTAATATCAGTTTTGGAAAAATAAATCCAGGTTCCCATTCATCAAGCGCAGCCATTAAAATCCCCACAACAGGGGTAATGATGTATTCCTCGTGACAGAGTAATCACCGCGGCCATTATTCAGTTACCGCTTGTTCTCGAGTCTTCAACAAAAGCTGAAATAATATTTTATTCACCTTCTGGTCTAAAACACAAAGAGCTGATAAGGGCCGGGCTGGAACAGAAGCAACTAAGTCTCTGATTTCATATTTACCCCATATGATGCCCCCTAAGTCTCTAACAACGATGACCACCCCATTGGTATTAATACCCCAGGCATTTCAGAGGGTTTAGTATTCTCCCTGGTGGCCAAGTAGGATTAATATTATCCCTGGTGGACACGTAGGATTTATATTATCCCTGGTGGTCAAGTAAGATTAACATGATCCCTGGTGGCCAAATAGGATTAATATAATCCCTGGTGGCCAAGCTGGATTATGTCTGCAGCCACCACTAGGAGGAGCTAACTGTATACAGAGATACATGATAAGATCCTGTCTGCAGCCACCACTAGGGGGAGCTCCCTGTATGCAGAGATACATGATAGGATCCTGTCTGCAGCCTCCACTAGGGGGAGCTCCCTGTATACAGAGATACATGATAAGATCCTGTCTGCAGCCACCACTAGGGGGAGCTCCCTGTATACAGAGATACATGATAAGATCCTGTCTGCAGCCACCACTAGGGGGAGCTCCCTGTATACAGAGACACATGATAAGATCCTGTCTGCAGCCACCACTAGGGGGAGCTCCCTGTATACAGAGATACATGATAAGATTCTGTCTGCAGCCACCACTAGGGGGAGCTCCCTGTATACAGAGATACATGATAAGATCCTGTCTGCAGTCACCACTAGGAGGAGCTAACTGTATACAGAGATACATGATAAGATCCTGTCTGCAGCCACCACTAGGGGGAGCTCCCTGTATACAGAGATACATGATAATATCCTGTCTGCAGCCACCACTAGGAAGAGCTCCCTGTATACAGAGATACATGATAATATCCTGTCTGCAGTCACCACTAGGGGGAGCTCCCTGTATACAGAGATACATGATAAGATCCTGTCTGCAGCCACCACTAGGGGGAGCTCCCTGTATACAGAGATACATGATAAGATCCTGTCTGCAGCCACCACTAGGGGGAGCTCCCTGTATACAGAGATACATGATAAGATCCTGTCTGCAGCCACCACTAGGGGGAGCTCCCTGTATACAGATACATGATAAGATCCTGTCTGCAGTCAACACTAGGGGGAGCTCCCTGTATACAGAGATACATGATAAGATCCTGTCTGCAGCCACCACTAGGGGGAGCTCCCTGTATACAGAGATACATGATAAGGTCCTGTCTGCAGTCACCACTAGGGGGAGCTCCCTGTATACAGAGATACATGATAAAATCCTGTCTGCAGCCACCACTAGGGGGAGCTCCCTGTATACAGAGATACATGATAAGATCCTGTCTGCAGTCACCACTAGGGGGAGCTCCCTGTATACAGAGATACATGATAAGATCCTGTCTGCAGCCACCACTAGGGGGAGCTCCCTGTATACAGAGATACATGATAAGATCCTGTCTGCAGCCACCACTAGGGGGAGCTCCCTGTATACAGAGATATATGATAAGATCCTGTCTGCAGCCACCACTAGGGGGAGCTCCCTGTATACAGAGATACATGATAAGATCCTGTCTGCAGCCACTACTAGGGGGAGCTCCCTGTATACAGATACATGATGAGATCCTGTCTGCAGACACCACTAGGGGGAGCTCCCTGTATACAGAGATACATGATAAGATCCTGTCTGCAGCCACCACTAGGGGGAGCTCCCTGTATACAGAGATACATGATAAGATCCTGTCTGCTGTCACCACTAGGGAGAGCTCCCCATATATAGAGATACGTGATAAGATCCTGTCTACAGCCACCACTAGGGGGAGCTCCCTGTATACAGAGATACATAAGATCCTGTCTGCAGTCACCACTAGGGGGAGCTCCCTGTATACAGAGATATATGATAAGATTCTGTCTGCAGCCACCACTAGGGGGAGCTCCCTATATACAGAGATACATGATAAGATCCTGTCTGCAGCCACCACTAGGGGGAGCTCCCTGTATACAGAGATACATGATAAGATTCTGTCTGCAGCCACCACTAGGGGGAGCTCCCTGTATACAGAGATACATGATAAGATTCTGTCTGCAGCCACCACTAGGAGGAGCTCCCTGTATACAGAGATACATGATAATATCCTGTCTGCAGTCACCACTAGGGGGAGCTCCCTGTATACAGAGATACATGATAAGATCCTGTCTGCAGTCACCACTAGGGGGAGCTCCCTGTATACAGAGATACATGATAAGATCCTGTCTGCAGCCACCACTAGGGGGAGCGCCCTGTATACAGAGATACATAATAAGATCCTGTCTGCAGTCACCACTAGGGGGAGCTCCCTGTATACAGAGATACATGATAAGATCCTGTCTGCGGCCACCACTAGGGGGAGCTCCCTGTATACAGAGATACATGATAAGATCCTGTCTGCAGTCACCACTAGAGGGGAGCTCCCTGTATTCAGAGATACATGATAAGATCCTGTCTGCAGCCACCACTAGGGGGAGCTCCCTGTATACAGAGATACATGATAAGATCCTGTCTGCAGCCACCACTAGGGGAGCTCTCAACATGCCATGTTTTTGCTGAGGTCAATGTATCAATATATGCAGTAAACCTATAGCAATGTTATAAAACCCAGCCATAACATATTTTTACTGACCAGTCCTCTCCCTGATGCAATATGTGTGAGGGAACTCATCTAACTATATCCGAAATCAATGTTTTTGTCTTTGGGTGAGGTTCTAATAGAACTTTTGGCTAATAGGAACCACAAGTTTTTTTACTCTGATGTTAATCACTGACGTTTTATGTAAATATATATTTAATGGCTCTTTAATGTACTATTTACTTGCAGGAGTAAAACTTCAGCATCTCTATCCCCATAAAATATTTGGCTCCCGTCGTGAAAGATTTACCGACATCTCCAGCGCCAATTACATAGGGAGTAAAACTGTGAATGAGTCAATTCTGGCCCCGATATTTATTACTTATAGTTATAAAGCAGCACGATTAGCGTTTTATATGCGGAACATTCCTATCAGCTTTGGTTTTTTTGGGGTGGGGGGGTATACAGTTTCCTTTTTTGGAAATTTCTTTGACCTGTTTTTTTATATTGATATATGCTGAATTTTTTTTTACAGAATTTCTCCTTTTTCCAGATAAAAGTCTTAAACTGAAATAGCAAAAACACAGCAGCCTCCTGGGAGCGCAGCAGAAGAAATGCAGGTTCCACCCTTAATAGGTTTATAAGAAACAGATTATTTCTCCAGGACATTTAGTTCTGTCAAAAAAGTATCAAAGTATTCTCAGCTGCTTCAGCCACTGGACTGCACGAGTGACACCTCCATTATAGCACCAGATCCGGGTGATTATTTAGCAAATCAAGACCGATTTGAATTCTACAGGGTCCAAATAATTTGCAGTTAGCAACAATTTTTGGAAACAGTAATAAAGATTATAAAAGGAGAGATACTGTTCCATTTTCCGGCCACTCTTCTGGGTTCTTACACAGTTCAATGATGTGTATAAGGATGTCATGACCTTGTGGGTTGTCTCTCAGATGCCGCCAAGTGTTCAGAGTCCTGTATGGAGGAGTCTCACCAGTAACTATGACCCGCGAGGCCGCCTATCAATCATCAAGCCCGGTTTGTGTGATTGGCTGACTCCACCCTGAGATACAGTCCATAAACCACCAATCATACAGAGTCCGTACTTGGAGAATCAGATGGAGGAGTCTTTTCTGAGTCCAGGCTATGGATCCACAAGGGAGACTGCCCAACTTCACTCCTGAGGTCCACAATTGACACACTATGTTCTGAAGTGTGACCTGGCAGGGAACCTGCAGAGTCCTCTGGTCTGTAAAACAGACTAAAGAAGTCTAACTTGGCCCCTCCAGAGTCGCTCATCCCCAGATCCATTAATCTGAAGCAAGCTTAGCTCTGAAGAAGACCTCCATGAGGTTCAGGGAGTCCTAGAAGTTTCACCTGCCATTGGAGGGATGGACTAGAGGTCGGTTCTGCCAGTGATCCAAATCCTCACCCCCAGGCACCTCATGCCACCAAAGAAATTCAGCCTCCAACACCCTGGCTTAGCTCACCGGCTGACCAAAGTATAGTCCTTTCTGGCCTGGTACGCTGCTGGAGATGATCCACTTCCATGTCACCCCCTGACCCTTGTGAAACTCAGGTTTAGAAAGTCCAAGAAGTTTTATCCAGCTTGCACCTGACGAGTTGCACTCAGATAATGGAGAAGCCCCTGAAGTCTTTGTACTTAGTTATAGTATTATCATGTAACTTTTTGTGATACTTTTTAGATACATTTGTTTTGGTAATATCTTAATTGTAAGCGGTCTACATCAAGCTCAAGCAGATTATGGTGCTGGATACACTTTTACTCTTTTTCAGGATGAATTCCCATTATAATATTCTCCACATACCACCCTGAATTGTCTCCTTGTTCTTTTTTGACTGCGTCTGGATTAACCCCTGGTTTGACGTTGGCCTATTTGACCCCATTTTTGCCTCTTCGCTCTATCTCTCCTGGACTTTGACCGGCTGTCGTCAGTCCACTATTTTGTTCTGATTTTGTGGTTGTTCGGAGATTCTCTGGATGTATCCCCAACTTGTTAATTTCCACCCATCAGCCACTACTATGAAAAGTGACGGACTGTGGAAGCAGTGAAAACTCTTAGATGGGGACCTGTCACTTGTCATAAGTTTGTTATTATTGTACCTGTTGTAAATGCCGCTGTTCTCCTGAATCCTTTTCTTTCCTTCCTTAGTTACGCCCCTCTCTTTCTTGCATGTAAATTTGGTTAGTCAAGTGGGCGTGGTCATCAATAAGACATACACAGATATGTGTTTCAGACCACACCCACTTGTTTAAAAAGCAAGATTTACATACAGGAAAGAGGGGGTGATATCTCGGGAATGGAGAGGTGCGTGAACTAATGAAAAACAATGCCGGATTCAGGAAAAGAGCGGCATTTACAACAAGTAAACAATTGTTATGGCAAGTGATAAATCCTAAGCTCACATATTCCTCCGGTACAAGCTGCAATCCATTACAGGAGTCTCTCTTCTACGAGCATTAGGTAATAGCATCACAATGTCCACATGTATTCCTGAACGGTTTATGGTCAGTATGTCACATCTTGACATGCCTGAATAAAGTTTTTCTACATTTTATACGGGTTGGTGTGCCGGATCCATTCCTTGTCCTTCAATATGTATCTGTGCACTGTATACAATATGTATCTAGGCACTGTATACAATATTTATCTGGGCACTGTGTACAATATGTATCTGTGCACTATATACAATATATATCTGGGCACTGTATACAATATGTATCTGGGCACTGTATACAATATTTATCTGTGCACTATACACAATATTTATCTGGGCACTGTGTACAATATGTATCTGTGCACTATATACAATATGTATCTGGGCACTGTATACAATATTTATCTGTGCACTATACACAATATTTATCTGGGCACTGTGTACAATATGTATCTGTGCACTATATACAATATGTATCTGGGCACTGTATACAATATGTATCTGGGCACTGTACACAATATTTATCTGGGCACTGTATACAATATGTATCTGTGCACTATATACAATATGTATCTGGGCACTGTACACAATATGTATCTGGGCACTGTATACAATATGTATCTGTGCACTATATACAATATGTATCTGGGCACTGTATACAATATTTATCTGTACACTATACACAATATTTATCTGGGCACTGTGTACAATATGTATCTGTGCACTATATACAATATGTATCTGGGCACTGTACACAATATTTATCTGTGCACTATATACAATATGTATCTGTGCACTATATACAATATGTATCTGTGCACTGTATACAATATGTATCTGTGCACTATATACAATATGTATCTGTGCACTGTATACAATATGTATCTGGGCACTGTATACAATATTTATCTGGGCACTGTATACAATATTTATCTGGGCACTATATACAATATTTATCTGGGCACTATATACAATATTTATCTGGGCACTATATACAATACTTATCTGTGCACTATATACAATATTTATCTGGGCACTGTATACAATATTTATCTGGGCACTGTATACAATATGTATCTGGGCACTATATACAATATTTATCTGGGCACTGTATACAATATTTATCTGTGCACTATATACAATATTTATCTGTGCACTATATACAATATTTATCTGTGCACTGTATACAATATTTATCTGGGCACTGTATACAATATGTATACAATATGTATCTGTGTACTATATACACTATTTATCTGGGCACTGTATACAATATTTATCTGGGCACTGTATACAATATGTATACAATATGTATCTGTGCACTATATACACTATTTATCTGGGCACTGTATACAATATTTATCTGGGCACTGTATACAATATGTATCTGTGCACTATATACACTATTTATCTGGGCACTGTATACAATATTTATCTGGGCACTGCATACAATATTTATCTGTGCACTATATACAATATGTATCTGTACACTGCATATAATATTTATCTGTACACTGCATATAATATTTATCTGAGCACTGTATACAATATTTATCTGGGCACTGCATACAATATTTATCTGTGCACTATATACAATATGTATCTGTACACTGCATATAATATTTATCTGTACACTGCATATAATATTTATCTGAGCACTGTATACAATATTTATCTAAGCACTGTACACAATATTTATCTTTACACTGTATACAATATGTATCTGCTCCTTCTCACTGCTGGTGATATCTCTCCAAATCCTGGTCCTCCTCACCACATTCCCACAGTCATTTCTACCTCCCATCTACGCTCTATCACAAATTTCCGTAACCTCTCTAACCTTATACCCATTCGCCCAGCCCCCACTTCCCCAGTCCCATTAACAGGAGCTCTGTGGAACGCTCGCTCTGTCCGCAACAAATTTTCCTACATCCACACGATCTTTTTGTTACTACCAAACTTTCCTTCCTCGCCATCACCGAAACCTGGCTCACCCCTTCTGACACAGCCTCTCCTGCTGCACTTTCCTATGGTGGCTTCCACCATTCTCACACACCCCGCCCCAGCAGCAAGCATGGCGGAGGAGTTGGTTTTCTCCTGTCAGATAACTGCTCCTTCACCCCAATCCCACTGCCAACCTCTGTTACTCTCCCTTCCTTTGAGGTGCACTCTGTGCGCATCTACTCCCCCTCCAACCTCCAACTGGCTGCCATTTACCGCCCCCCAGGGCCAGCCACCACCTTCTTTGACCACTTCACCATCTGGCTACTTCATTTCCTTTCTGCGGACATCCCCACTATCATCATGGCGACTTCAACATACCCATTGACACTTCCCTCTCAGCTGCCACTAAACTTCTATCTCTCACTTCTTCCTTTGGCCTCACTCAATGGTCTTCTACAGCCACCCACAAAGATGGTCACACACTGGACCTCATCTTCACTCGCCTCTGCTCCCTATCTAACCTCTCTAACTCACCTGTTCCTCTCTCTGACCACAACCTTCTCACATTCTCTTCCCTCTCCACTCTATGTCTACAATCCCCACCCCACAAACTTTCACACCCTCGCAGAAATCTTAAACATCTTGACCTACATTCATTCTCTGAATCCCTCCTCCCTCTCACAGATATAAGTTCCTTACACAATGCGGATGATGCTGCCGCTCTATATAACACCACAATAGCTGTAGCTTTGGAATCTGCTGCCCCACTTACACATACCAAAGCTCGCAAAATCAACAGACAGCCCTGGCACACCAGCCTGACCAAAGAACTGAGGCGAGCTTCCAGGGCTGCTGAGCGCAGATGGAAAAGATCCCACTCCAACGACCACTTAATCGCATTCAAACAGTCCCTCACTACTTTCAAGACCACACTCGCCACAGCAAAACAAACCTACTTCTCATCTCTCATATCCTCCCTGTCTCACAACCCTAAACAGTTATTGAACAGCTTCAATTCTCTCCTTCGTCCCCCAGCACCTCCTCCCTCCCCACTCATCTCAGCTGAAGACTTTGCCTCATTTTTCAAGCAGAAGATTGAGAACATCAGAGACAGTTTTAGTCGACAACCCCCAGAGCCCTTCCTCCCAACTACCCAGCCCTCCACCTCCAAAACCAACTTCTCCACCATTACTGAAGATCGACTCTCCACTATACTCTCAAGATCGCATCTCACCACCTGTGCACTTGACCCAATCCCATCCCACTTCATCCCAAACCTGGCCACAGTTTTCATCCCAACCCTAACCCATCTCTTCAACCTATCACTAACAACTGGTGTTTTCCCCTCAAGCTTTAAACATGCCTCAATCACACCTATCCTCAAAAAGCCCTCTCTTGACCCATCCTCTGTATCTAGCTATCGCCCTATATCACTTCTCCCTTATGCCTCAAAACTACTGGAACAACACGTCCATCTTGAACTGTCCTCCCATCTATCTTCTTGCTCCCTCTTCGACCACTTACAATCAGGCTTCCGGTCACACCACTCCACTGAAACTGCCCTAACTAATGACCTCTTAACCGCCAAGAGCAAGTGACACTACTCCGTTCTCCTCCTCCTCGACCTGTCGGCTGCCTTTGACACAGTGGACCATTCCCTACTATTACAGACCCTCTCATCCCTTGGCATCACAGACTTGGCTCTATCCTGGATCTCATCATACCTAACAGACCGGACATTCAGCGTCTCCCACTCACACACCACCTCCTCACCTCACCCCCTATCTGTCGGAGTCTCGCAAGGTTCAGTCCTAGGGCCCCTGCTCTTCTCCATTTACACTTTTGGCCTGGGACAGCTCATAGAATCTCATGGCTTTCAGTATCACCTCTATGCTGATGACACACAGATCTACATCTCTGGACCAGATATCACCTCCCTACTAACCAGAATCTCCCAATGTCTGTCCACTATTTCATCCTTCTTCTCTGCTAGATTTCTGAAACTTAACATGGACAAAACAGAATTCATCATCTTTCCCCCATCTCACGCGACCCCCCCAACGAACCTATCCATTACAGTAAACGGCTGCTCACTCTCTCCAGTCCCACAAGCTCGGGATAATCCTCGACACTGATCTCTCCTTCACATATCCAAGCCCTTTTCAGTTCCTGCCACCTTCAACTCAAAAATATTTCATGGATCCGTTCATTCCTAAACCAAGAATCTGCAAAAACCCTAGTCCATGCCCTCATCATCTCCCGCCTCGACTACTGTAACCTCCTGCTCTGTGGCCTCCCCTCGAACACTCTCGCACCCCTCCAATCTATTCTAAACTCAGCTGCCCGACTAATCCACCTGTCCCCCCGCTATTCCCCGGCCTCTCACCTCTGTCAATCCCTTCACTGGCTCCCCATTGCCCAGAGACTCCAGTACAAAACCCTAACCATGACGTACAAAGCCATCCACAACCTGTCTCCTCCATACATCTGTGACCTCGTCTCCCGGTACTTTCCTGCACGCAACCTCCGATCCTCACAAGATCTCCTTCTCTACTCCCCTCTTATCTCCTCTTCCCACAATCGTATACAAGATTTCTCTCGCGTATCACCCCTACTCTGGAACCCTCTACCACAACACATCAGACTCTCGCCTACCATCGAAATCTTCAAAAAGAACATGAAGACCCACCTCTTCCGACAAGCCTACAACCTGCAGTAACCACCGATCGACCAAACCGCTGCATGACCAGCTCTACCCTCACCTACTGTATCCTCACCCATCCCTTGTAGATTGTGAGCCTTCGCGGGCAGGGTCCTCTCTCCTCCTGTACCAGTTATGACTTGTATTGTTCAAGATTATTGTACCCCTCCTCCCATGTAAAGCGCCATGGAATAAATGGCGCTATAATAATAAATAATAATAATAATCTGTACACTGTATACAATATTTATCTGTGCACTGTATACAATATTTATCTGTGCACTGTATACAATATTTATCTGTGCACTATATACAATATTTATCTGTGCACTATATACAATGTTTATCTGAGCACTGTATACAATATTTATATGTGCACTATATACAATATGTATCTGTGCACTGTATACAATATTTATATGTGCACTATATACAGTATTTATCTGGGCACTATATACAATATTTATCTATACACTGTATACAACATTTATCTGGGCACTGTATACAACATTTATCTGGGCACTGTATACAATATTTATCTGGGCACAGTATACAATATTTATCTATACACTGTATTCAATATTTATCTGTATACTGTATAATATTTATCTGTGCACTGTATACAATATTTATCTCGGCACTGTATACAATATTTATTTATACACTGTATACAATATTTATCTGTACACTATATACAATATTTATTTATACACTGTATACAATATTTATCTGTGCACTGTATACAATATTTATCTGTGCACTATATACAATATGTATCTGGGCACTATATAACTATATACTGTACAATATTTATCTGGGCACTGTATACAATATATATCAGTTCACTGTATACAGCATTTATTAGGGTCCTGTATTTAGCATTTATCTGGGCACATGATGCACTATTCTGCTGGACATTGAATGGCACTATTTATCTGGATACTGTATACATTATTTATCTGGACAAACTATACACCATCTGTACACTGTACACACTGTGTGTGCACTGTATGTGGTATTACCTGGGTACTGTATGTTTAATTTATTGGAGCATTGCATGTAGTATTTATCTTGACACTGTCACTGCTTATCTGGTCACCTCACAGACATAGTATATAGTTTGGTGCTTGTGGGGGGTAAATTACAGGTATAAATATTGTGCTGCATCCAGTGATGTGCGAGTGATGGATTCAGGCAATGTGCCTATTATAAGGCTTTGGAGTTTGAGGGGGGCTCAGAGCAGAACGACCCTAGCCCCTGCCGAGCGTCCAGACACTTATCCCGACATCCACCTGTATGTGACTAGCACACGTCCCACGGAGTTGTATGGGCCAGGCTCCTGCTCTTATCTGCTGCAATTGGCGCTAGCGTTGATTGTAGAAGTACAACCCTTAGATCCTGTGTTGTACATCGATCATCTAAATGGTTACTCAAACAGGAGGGCCCTGTTGGTTCCCCTCGTTGGACTTATGGGGGCCAAATTACACCTTTTCTATAGGGTCCCGGTATTTCTATGTACGTTCCTGGCTGGACTCCAGAAAGCAGCCCTCCGAGTCCTACAGAATCAAACCTTTTGTTGAAATTCTGAATCTCATTATATTTTGCAGCTACTGAAGTGTTTCTGTAACCGGAGCAGCAGAATAAAAATCAAGGTCATATTGGGAGAAGTAACGGTTCAGACAATGCATCGTTTACTCCACACACAAGTCGTCAATCCCCACCGAGCTAATAATGGTGTTGTAACAAGACGGCTGGATGATATTGAGGTTTCCATCTGGGCAGCCAGTGTGCACTGTGGCGATAATGTACCTGGAGGAACGCCGGCCCGCTGGCCGAAGACAAAACAGGAGGATTGTGGTTTGTAGCAGTGTAATGGAAAATGAAGGCCTGATTGTGTTGGCCGAATATCAGGCGGCAAGATTGTGGCACAAACTAAAAACCTGTGTGCGAAGTGAGCCGACCGTCTACAGAACTACAGAGCTGGGGGAGCGGACCAGCAATGTCTGTCTGTATATCTACAGGGGCTGCTCACAAAATTAGAATATCGTCAAAAAGTAAATTTATTTCAGTTCTTCAATACAAAAAGTGAATCTCCTATATTCTATAGAGTCATTACAGAGTGATCTATGTCACGTGTTTATTTCTGTTAATGTTGATGATTATGGCTTACAGCCAATGAAAACCCAAAAGTCATTATCTCAGTAAATTAGAATACTTTATAACACCTGCTTGAAATGTTTCCTACTGAAATGTATGTTCAGTAAATGCACTCAATACTTGGTCGGGCATCAATTACTGCATCAATGCGGCGTGGCATGGAGGTGATCAGCCTGTGCACTGCTGAGGGGTTATGGAAGCCCAGGTTGCTTTGATAGCAGCCTTCAGCCTGTCTGCATTGTTGGGTCTGGTGTCTCATCTTCATCTTAACAATACTCCATAGATTCTCTATGGGGTTAAGGTCAGGCGAGTGTGCTGCCAATCAAGCCCAGTGATACTGTTGTTTTTACACTGTGTTTTATCATCACCATAGTTATGCCTGCGACTGCCATGCATTCCTATGGCCTCAATACGCCTCAATGCGTATTCTGGGGAGACCATGCAGCGCCCCCTACCTGTAACAGGGGTCACTGCATCACACTATCTAACAGGTCACAGGTGAGGATGTTACCTTTAGTAGCCATTCCAACCCATTTGTGTCAGCTTCTGTGCAGGTTATCAGGACAAAATCACCAGGGGATGTGAACTTTTGATCATGGTCATTTGGATGTTTTGGGTTGTCATTGTCATTTAAAAAGAGAAAACACAGTAGTTTGACAATAAACGGCTTCACCCAACCACTAACCATGAGTGGGGGAAAAGTTTTGGTGTTATCATTCATATTCTCTGAAAAAAGGCCAAGAAAGCAAAAGTTCTGCCGGGGTATGTAAACTTTTGAGCACAACTAAATTTATCTTTTTATCTATTGCTATCTATTATCTATCCTTCTATTATCTACAGTATTTGTTTTCTATTATCTATTATCATTATACATTTTTATAGCGCCATTTATTCCATGTGAAAAGGGGGCAAATATAGACAAATGCAATAAACAGGAGCAAAAAAACAAGGCACTAACAGGTACAGAAGGAGGGAGAACCTATATATTATATCTATCTATTTATCTATTATCTATCTTTCTATTATCTTTTTATTATCTATATATTATGTATTATCTATCTATTATCTATCTATTACAACATTGTTTCCAAGGGATCACAAAGCCGTGACATAAAGACATGCAGTCCCATGTAAACACATAAAATAATCTTTTTAAATTGCATTAGGAGCTCTACCAAAAAGCAATCTCAGCTTTGCTACATCTTAAGAATGGGAAGAACCCCATGTTCATCATTGGAAAAGTCATATTCTCTACCTCCCCAGCGCTCCACCAAACCTCTCCTGCTGGCAAAGCCAAGAAAATCAATGCTGATGATTTTTTAAAGACTGTGGTTTTTCAGACTTAGATAGACCAGAGTGGAGTCGACTCAGGGATGAAAATAATCCTCGGCAGAGAATAAAGTGGGGTCAGATTCTTTCTTGAGGAACCTTTGCTTTGCAGCATTTAACCCCTCGGTGACTGCTCCAAAAGAATGCATCAAATTCCATCCTGATTCCTATAAGGCTACGTTCACATTTGCGTTGTGCGCCGCAGCGTCGGCGCCGCAACGCACAACGCAAACAAAAACGCAGCAAAACGCATGCACAACGCTGCGTTTTGCGCCGCATGCGTCCTTTTTTTCATTGATTTTGGACGCAGCAAAAATGCAACTTGCTGCGTCCTCTGCACCCGGACGCGGGCGCCGCAGGGACGCATGCGGCGCAAAACGCAAGTGCGACGCATGTCCATGCGCCCCCATGTTAAATATAGGGACGCATGACGCATGCGGCGACGCTGCGGCGCAGACCGCAAATGTGAACGTAGCCTAACACATTCGAAATGTATCCAATTCCCGAGCCGCATGGAGTTGGGGCTTGTTGCAGCTTCCATGCAGCCCGATCCCTGTGATCTGCAGCGCGGTTTAATCAGAGCCATACTTTGTTTGTAATTCATTAATCACAGCCACTGGATGGATCTGCAGAGCGCTGACCTGCTGTGCCGACCCTATGTTCTCGCACTCAGAAACTCCTTCAATTATTCTGTTTAGTCATCTGGAAAAGCAAGTGATTTATTAATTCCTGTTCAACTGCACTTTTTGGGGGGCTCTTATTTGTGAATTTGCAGCTGCCCCTGCTGCTATCTGGTGATTCTGGGAGTCTGGGACATGACAAAGGCTGGATTTCTCCTCATGTCACTGTTTGTTTTTGTGCTAGAGATGAGTGTTTGTCTGTGTCCTCGCGTCTTATTACATTTGCTTATAGGAAGAAGAAGAAAAATTCAAGGTTGTAAATAACATTTATAAAGAATATATTCTATTTTTCACTGTTTCCTTCATTCTCTCTTATCAAACACAACCACTTTCATATGAACGCACTATGACTACTGTACCCCAATCTGTGCCGATTTGGGGGGGACTGGACAATTGCTGCGTCCCCACGCCCTTATGGGTCCCCCAGCATTTACATCAGAAACTACAGTGATGATAGCAGTTCTGCATTATCAGTGCCGTTTTCGACGCTGAGATCTTTGGTGATATCACAGTCATCGGATCCTGATGTCACCACCGGTCCTGCAGTATAAAGGAATCTAGAAAAATTGAAGGAGAAGAGGAAAACTGGTAAGTCCTCTCTAGTCTCTGTGTACGTGCTCTGTTTATATATATGTCTGTATGTATGTGCTCTGTGTATACATGTGTGTGTGCTCTGTATACATGTGTGTATGCGCTCTGTGTATACATGTGTGTATGCGCTCTGTGTATACATGTGTGTATGTGCTCTATACATGTGTGCATGCGCTCTGTATATACATGTGTGCATGCGCTCTGTGTATACATGTGTGTATGTGCTCTGTGTATACATGTGTGCATGCGCTCTGTGTATAGATGTGTGTATGCGCTCTGTGTATACATGTGTGTATGTGCTCTGTGTATACATGTGTGTATGCACTCTGTGTATACATGTGTGCCTGCGCTCTGTGTATACATGTGTGCCTGCGCTCTGTGTATACATGTGTGTGTGCGCTCTGTGTATACATGTGTGTGTGCGCTCTGTGTATACATGTGTGTATGCGCTCTGTGTATACATGTGCGTGTGTGCGCTGTGTATACATGTGTGTGTGCGCTCTGTGTATACATGTGTGTATGTGCTCTGTGTATACATGTGTGTATGTGCTCTGTGTATAGATATGTGTATGCGCTCTGTGTATACATGTGTGTATGTGCTCTGTGTATACATGTGTGTATGTGCTCTGTGTATATACATATGTGTGTGCATGTGCTCTGATTATACATGAGTGTATGCACTTTGTGTATACATGTGTGCATGCGCTCTGTGTATACATGTGTGCATGCGCTCTGTGTATACATGAGTGTATGTGCTCTGTGTATACATGTGCGTGTGTGCGCTCTGTGTATACATGTGTGCATGCGCTCTGTGTATACATGAGTGTATGTGCTCTGTGTATACATGTGTGTATGTGCTCTGTGTATACATGTGTGTATGTGCTCTGTGTATACATGTGTGTATGTGCTCTGTGTATATACATATGTGTGTGCATGTGCTCTGATTATACATGAGTCTATGCGCTTTGTGTATACATGTGTGTATGTGCTCTGTGTATACATGTGTGCCTGCGCTCTGTGTATACATGTGCGTGTGTGCTCTGTGTATATACAAATGTGTGTGCATGTGCTCTGATTATACATGAGTCTATGTGCTTTGTGTATACATGTGTGCATGCGCTCTGTGTATACATGTGTGCATGCGCTCTGTGTATACATGTGTGCATGCGCTCTGTGTATACATGTGTGTATGCGCTCTGTATATACATGTGTGCATGCGCTCTGTGTATACATGTGTGCATGCGTGCATGCGCTCTGTGTATACATGTGTGCATGCGCTGTGTATACATGTGTGTATGCGCTCTGTGTATACATGTGTGTATGCGCTCTGTGTATACATGTGTGCATGCGCTCTGTGTATACATGTGTGCATGCGCTCTGTGTATACATGTGTGCATGCGCTCTGTGTATACATGTGTGCATGCGCTCTGTGTATACATGTGTGTATGCGCTCTGTATATACATGTGTGCATGCGCTCTGTGTATACATGTGTGCATGCGTGCATGCGCTCTGTGTATACATGTGTGCATGCGCTGTGTATACATGTGTGTATGCGCTCTGTGTATACATGTGTGCATGCGCTCTGTGTATACATGTGTGTATGCGCTCTGTGTATACATGTGTGCATGCGCTCTGTGTATACATGTGTGTATGCGCTCTGTGTATACATGTGTGTATGCGCTCTGTGTATACATGAGTGTATGCGCTCTGTGTATACATGTGTGCATGCGCTCTGTGTATACATGTGTGCATGCGCTCTGTGTATACATGTGTGCATGCGCTCTGTGTATACATGTGTGCATGCGCTCTGTGTATACATGTGTGCATGCGCTCTGTGTATACATGTGTGCCTGCGCTCTGTGTATACATGTGTGCCTGCGCTCTGTGTATACATGTGTGCCTGCGCTCTGTGTATACATGTGTGCCTGCGCTCTGTGTATACATGTGTGCGTGCGCTCTGTGTATACATGTGTGCGTGCGCTCTGTGTATACATGTGTGCGTGCGCTCTGTGTATACATGTGTGCGTGCGCTCTGTGTATACATGTGTGCGTGCGCTCTGTGTATACATGTGTGCGTGCGCTCTGTGTATACATGTGTGCGTGCGCTCTGTGTATACATGTGTGCGTGCGCTCTGTGTATACATGTGTGCGTGCGCTCTGTGTATACATGTGTGCGTGCGCTCTGTGTATACATGTGTGCGTGCGCTCTGTGTATACATGTGTGCGTGCGCTCTGTGTATACATGTGTGCGTGCGCTCTGTGTATACATGTGTGCGTGCGCTCTGTGTATACATGTGCGTGTGTGCGTGCGCTCTGTGTATACATGTGTGCGTGCGCTCTGTGTATACATGTGTGCGTGCGCTCTGTGTATACATGTGTGCGTGCACTCTGTGTATACATGTGTGCGTGCGCTCTGTGTATACATGTGTGCGTGCGCTCTGTGTATACATGTGCGTGTGTGCGCTGTGTATATTTATATATGTGTGAGCATGTTCTCTGCGTATACATGTGTAAGGAGGAAGACCGGACTGCGGGTACCTGTGCCAGACCGGGTCCGGAACTGCTGAGGCTGCGTCCCATGTTGTCTGGGGGAAAGCAAAAAGGCCCGGACAGGATCCCTGACCCGAAAGCTGGGAGCGTGATTATAAGTAAAAGCTCGCGCTGCCCTCGTCGTCGGACCATGGTCTGCTGGAGAAACATCGCGCCAGTTGTTGTCGGAGCAACAGACTTGGTGGGAACAGGCAGTGCGCAGCATAGAGAGAATAGTGCAGTGCGACCACTAGCTGACAGAGATCGAGGTGCCGTGTTCTTCTTGACCGTGAGTACAGCACACATGCCGCAAAGATAGAACCGGGTACTGGACAGATGTTTTCAGCCCACGTTACCAGCATACACCTCCCCACCCATGGGAGACCCTGATCGTGCTATGGCCTTGTTTGCTCCGGCCACATATAATCATGGACTTGGGGCTCAGCGGAAGGTACCGGAGACCGACCACTCCTGCCAGAAGACGAACCACCGTTACCAGCTGAACCTTCTTGTACCAGCATCGCGAAAGCCGTTGTTGCCGCTATTGACTCCCCTGCAGCATTCACTGCCGTTATCTGATTCATTGTTCCTTAACTCTGCATATCCTTTACAATTGGACTGTTATTCTCCCCATTTAACCCTGTGTCAGCTTACTCATCATTTCCCCTCTGTGCCAGCATACCCATTCTTTCCCCTCTGTGCCAGCATACCCATCGTTTCCCCTCTGTGCCAGCATACCCATCATTTCCCCTCTGTGCCAGCATACCCATCATTTCCCCTCTGTGACAGCTTAACCATCATTTCCTCTCTGTGTCCGCTTACTCATCATTTCCCCCCTTTGCCAGCATACCCATCATTACCCTCTGTACCAGCATACCCGTCATTTTCACTCTGTACCAGGTTACCCATCATTTCCCCTCTGTGCCAGTCTACACATCATTGCCCTCTGTGCCAGCATACCCATCATTGCCCTCTGTGCCAGCATACACATCATTGCCCTCTGTGCCAACATACACATCATTGCCCTCTGTGCCAGCATACCCATCATTGCCCTCTGTGCCAGCATACTCATCATTGCCCTCTGTGCCAGCATACCCATCATTGCCCTCTGTACCAGGCTACACATCATTGCCCTCTGTGCCAGCATACTCATCATTGGCCTCTATGCCAGCATACCTATCATTGCCCTCTGTGCCAGCATACTCATCATTGCCTTCTGTGCCAGCATATCCATCATTGCCCTCTGTGCCAGCACACTCATCATTGCCCTCTGTGCCAGCATACTTATCTTTGCCCTCTGTGCCAGCATACCCTTCATTGCCCTGTATGCCATCATACCCATCATTGCCCTCTGTGCCAGCATATCCATCATTGCCCTCTGTGCCAGCATATCCATCATTGTCCTCTGTGCCAGCACACTCATCATTGCCCTCTGTGCCAGCATACTTATCTTTGCCCTCTGTGCCAGTGTGCCCATCATTGCCCACTGTGCCAGCATATCCATCATTGTCCTCTGTGCCAGCACACTCATCATTGCCCTCTGTGCCAGCATATTCATCATTGACCTCTGTGCCAGCATACTCATCATTGCCCTCTGTGCCAGCATACCCATCATTGCCCTCCATGCCAGCATACTCATCATTGCCCTCTGTGCCAGCATACTCATCATTGCCCTCTGTGCCAGCATACTCATCATTGCCCTCTGTGCCAGCATATCCATCATTGGCCTCTGTGCAAGCACACTCATCATTGCCCTCTGTGCCAGCATATCCATCATTGGCCTCTGTGCAAGCACACTCATCATTGCCCTCTGTGCCAGCATACTCATCATTTCATCATTGAACTCTGTGCCAGCATACCCATCATTGCCCTCTGTGCCAGCATACTCATCATTGCCCTCTGTGCCATCATACTTATCGTTGCCCTCTGTGCCAGCATACCCATCATTGCCCGCTGTGCCAGCATATCCATCATTGCCCTCTGTGCCAGCACACTCATTGCTATCTTTGCCAGCATACTTATCATTGCCCTCTGTGCCAGCCTACCCATCATTGCCCTCTGTGCCAGCATACCCATCATTGCCCTCTGTGCCAGCATATCCATCATTGCCCTCTGTGCCCGCACACTCATCACTGCCCTCTGTGCCAGCATATTCATCATTGCCCTCTGTGCCAGCATACTCATCATTGCCCTCTATGCCAGCATACCCATCATTGCCCTCTGTGACAGCATACCCATCATTGCCTTCTGTGCCAGCATACCCATCATTGCCCTCTTTGCCAGCATACTTATCATTGCCCTCTATGCCAGCATACCCATCATTGCCCTCTGTGCCAGCATACCCATCATTGCCCTCTGTGCCAGCACACTCATCATTGCCCTCTGTGCCAGCATACCCATCAATGACCTCTGTGCCAGCATACCCATCATTGCCCTCTGTGCCAGCATACCCATCATTGCCCTCTGTGCCAGCACACTCATCATTGCCCTCTTTGCCAGCATACTTATCATTGCCCTCTGTGCCAGCCTACCCATCATTGCCCTCTGTGCCAGCATACTCATCATTGCCCTCTTTGCTAGCATACCCATCATTGCCCTCTGTGCCAGCATACTCATCATTGCCCTCTTTGCTAGCATACCCATCATTGCCCTCTGTGCCACCATACCCATCATTGCCCTCTGTGCCATCATACCCATCATTGCCCTCTGTGTCATCATACCCATCATTGCCCTCTGTGCCAGCATACCCATCATTTTCCCTCTGTGTCAGCATACCCATCATTGCCCTCTGTGCCAGCATACCCATCATTTCCCCTCTGTGTCAGCATACCCATCATTGCCCTGTGTGCCAGCATACCCATCATTTCCCCTCTGTGTCAGCATACCCATCATTGCCCTCTGTGCCATCATACCCATCATTTCCCCTCTGTGCCAGCATATCCATCATTGCCCTCTGTGCCAGCATACTCATCATTGCCCTCTGTGCCAGCATACTCATCATTGCTCTCTGTGCCATCATGCCCATCATTGCTCTCTGTACCATCATACCCGTCATTGCCATCTATGCCAGCTTACCCGTCATTGCCCTCTGTGCCAGCATACCCATCATTTCCCCCCTGTGCTAGTACACTCATCATTGCCCTCCATGCCAGCATACTCATCATTGCCCTCTGTGCCAGCATACCCATCTTTCCCCTCTGTGTCAGCATACTCATCATTGCCCTCTGTGCCAGCATACCCATCATTTCCCCTCTGTGTCAGTATACCCATCATTGCCCTCTTTGCCAGCATACCCATAATTTCCCCTCTGTGTCAGCATACCCATCATTGCCCTCTGTGCCAGCATACCCATCATTTCCCCCCTGTGCTAGCACACTCATCATTGCCCTCTGTGTCAGCATACTCATCATTGCCCTCTGTGCCAGCATACCCATAATTTCCCCTCTGTGTCAGCATATCCATCATTGCCCTCTGTGCCAGCATACCCAGCATTTCCCCTCTGAGCCAGCATACCCATCATTTCCCCTCTGTGTCAGCATACCCATCATTGCCCTCTGTGCCAGCATACCCAGCATTTCTCCTCTGTGTCAGCATACCCATCATTGCCCTCTGTGCCAGCATACCCATCATTTCCTCTCTGTGTCAGCATACCCAGCATTTCTCCTCTGTGTCAGCATACCCATCATCGCCCTCTGTGCCAGCATACGCAGCATTTCCCCTCTGTGCCAGCATACCCATCATTGCCCTCTGTGCCAGCATACCCATCATTTCCACTCTATGCCAGATTACCCATCATTCCACTCTGTCCCAGGTTACCCATCATTCCCCTCTTTCAGGTTACCCATCATTTCCCTCCTGTGTTAGGTTACCCATCATTTCCACTCTGTGCCAGCATACCCATCATTGTCTTCTGTGCCAGCATACCCATCATTGTCTTCTGTGCCAGCACACCCATCATTGTCTTCTGTGCCAGCATACCCATCATTGTCTTCTGTGCCAGCATACCCATCATTGTCTTCTGTGCCAGCATACCCATCATTGTCTTCTGTGCCAGCATACCTATCATTGTCTTCTGTGCCAGCACACCCATCATTGCCATTATGGTATTTCTTTGGTTCTTCTAGGTAAGTTTTTATTTGTGCATTATATAATATTCTGCTTTTGAGGTACGTTGTGCTGCACTGAGGTGTTTTTTGTAGCTGGAGGGTAATGTTGTGCCGCACTGCAGTCTATGGTGCACAAAGAATCTGGGCCCCTTCCTATGCTATCTTTCAAATGTTCGAGGGGGTAATAATACCGATGGTCTTCATTTTTTTACATAATGTGCAGATAATCTTTTGGCAGGGTACATGAACGTCCGATTCACAACACAACTGCTGGATTTACCAGGTGAAGGCAACGAGTTTAAGGAATGGCCTCCATTCCCGGGAGGTTTCTTCTAGTATTGCACCTCTGCGAGGCACGGCCAAGGGTTTGGAGTAACATAGAGATTGGGCATGGAGTGGGTGCGAGGTCAGAGTCACTCAGAATGGTGCCAAAACGCCTCCTAATCCAAATGTCAGATTGGGAAAGTCGTCCTGCTGTGCACCAGGTGCCATTAAATATCTGTCTCACATTATGGATCAATGTCTGTCTGATGTTACCTCCAAATCAAAACGTCTGGTTGAAAGTGGCGCCAAGTCCGAAGAGATGGAAATGCCATACACCAGGAAGCGATGCTGGTCCTTGGGAGGGATCAGGAATGACATCTTACCATCCAGCACAAGTCAGAAGCAGATGGGATCACAAGCAGACGACCAGGCAGGCGATCAGGGTCAGTGCAGATGGCTGCATCATCGAGATCGATAAATCAACCGCCCGGAACATTCTGGATACATTTTATCGGAACTGTGGGTAGAAATAAACCGTATCCTGGAGTGTGGCCTCGAGCTCCGGGATCTGGTGCATTGGGATAAGGGAGTGCAATGTTGTTTTTGAGTCTCTCATCCGGGAGAGCTGCTGTCTTTCTATCTGTCTATGAGTGTTGGCGGCTGAGACATACTGTACCGATGCAAACACTTCCTGACAGCAAGATTTATAGAAGTTGCTATTATCAAATGGCGCAGCGGCTGCCAAGCCATATACAAGCCTATGTATATAAATATATGGATGTATTTGCGGTGCTGACACCAGAGAAGGGATCCAGACCCAACGTGAACTTGACATGTCAGAAGTTCATGCCAAGTCACAGGAAAAGGGATGAGTACGCTGGGACCCTAGGGCCCCCTGGCACCAAATACTCACCGCATCTCCGGCCCGAACCAATGGGGTAAAAGCAGGACAAGGAGACATATTCATAAGTAACGTCCAATTCACTGTAAGCAAATATGGAAAAGTTATATCTATAAGACAATAATAATCCAGTGTCCCAACAACTGCAAAACCTCAGGTTACCCCGGGGCGAGAAATCACAATGTGGAGAAAAACAATCATATGTAAGTTGTAAATATGGATAATAAGCAGAAGTTACTAGAAAAACAGAAGAGTTATAAGTATAGTAGTTATATTCCTGTACATAGGGGCAGTATTATAGTAGTTATATTCTTGTACATAGAGGGCAGTATTATAGTAGTTATATTCTTGTACATAGGGGGCAGTATTATAGTAGTTATATTCTTGTACATAGGAGCAGTATTATAGTAGTTATATTCTTGTACATAGGGGGCAGTATTATAGTAGTTATATTCTTGTACATAGGAGCAGTATTATAGTAGTTATATTCTTGTACATAGGAGCAGTATTATAGTAGTTATATTCCTGTACATAGGGGCAGTATTATAGTAGTTATATTCTTGTACATAGAGGGCAGTATTATAGTAGTTATATTCTTGTACATAGGAGCAGTATTATAGTAGTTATATTCTTGTACATAGGAGCAGTATTATAGTAGTTATATTCCTGTACATAGGGGCAGTATTATAGTAGTTATATTCTTGTACATAGAGGGCAGTATTATAGTAGTTATATTCTTGTACATAGGAGCAGTATTATAGTAGTTATATTCTTGTACATAGGAGCAGTATTATAGTAGTTATATTCTTGTTCATAGGGGCAGTATTATAGTAGTTATATTCTTGTGCATAGGGGCAGTATTATAGTAGTTATATTCTTGTACACAGGGGGCAGTATTATAGTAGTTATATTCTTGTACATAGGAGCAGTATTATAGTAGTTATATTCTTGTACATAGGGCAGTATTATAGTAGTTATATTCTTGTTCATAGGGGCAGTATTATAGTAGTTATATTCTTGTGCATAGGGGTAGTATTATAGTAGTTATATTCTTGTACATAGGAGCAGTATTATAGTAGTTATATTCTTGTACATAGGAGCAGTATTATAGTACTTATATTCTTGTACATAGGGCAGTATTATAGTAGTTATATTCTTGTTCATAGGGGCAGTATTATAGTAGTTATATTCTTGTGCATAGGGGCAGTATTATAGTAGTTATATTCTTGTACACAGGGGGCAGTATTATAGTAGTTATATTCTTGTACATAGGAGCAGTATTATAGTAGTTATATTCTTGTACATAGGGCAGTATTATAGTAGTTATATTCTTGTTCATAGGGGCAGTATTATAGTAGTTATATTCTTGTACATAGCGAGCAGTATTATAGTAGTTATATTCTTGTACATAGGAGCAGTATTACAGTAGTTATATTCTTGTACATAGGAGCAGTATTATAGTAGTTATATTCTTGTACATTGGGGCAGTATTATAGTAGTTATATTCTTGTACATAGGAGCAGTATTATAGTAGTTATATTCTTGTACATAAAGGGCAGTATTATAGTAGTTATATTCTTGTACATAGGAGCAGTATTATAGTAGTTATATTCTTGTACATAGGAGCAGTATTATAGTAGTTATATTCTTGTACATAAAGGGCAGTATTATAGTAGTTATATTCTTGTACATAGGAGCAGTATTATAGTAGTTATATTCTTGTACATAAAGGGCAGTATTATAGTAGTTATATTCTTGTACATAGGAGCAGTATTATAGTAGTTATATTCTTGTACATAGGAGCAGTATTATAGTAGTTATATTCTTGTACATAAAGGGTAGTATTATAGTAGTTATATTCTTGTACATAGGAGCAGTATTATAGTAGTTATATTCTTGTACATAGGGAGCAGTATTATAGTAGTTATATTCCTGTACATAGGAGCAGTATTATAGTAGTTATATTCTTGTACATAAAGGGCAGTATTATAGTAGTTATATTCTTGTACATAGGAGCAGTATTATAGTAGTTATATTCTTGTACATAGGAGCAGTATTATAGTAGTTATATTCTTGTACATAAAGGGCAGTATTATAGTAGTTATATTCTTGTACATAGGAGCAGTATTATAGTAGTTATATTCTTGTACATAAAGGGCAGTATTATAGTAGTTATATTCTTGTACATAGGAGCAGTATTATAGTAGTTATATTCTTGTACATAGGAGCAGTATTATAGTAGTTATATTCTTGTACATAAAGGGTAGTATTATAGTAGTTATATTCTTGTACATAGGAGCAGTATTATAGTAGTTATATTCTTGTACATAGGGAGCAGTATTATAGTAGTTATATTCCTGTACATAGGAGCAGTATTATAGTAGTTATATTCTTGTGCATAGGAGCAGTATTATAGTAGTTATATTCTTGTACATAGGAGCAGTATTATAGTAGTTATATTCTTGTACATAGAGGCAGTATTATAGTAGTTATATTCTTGTACATAGGGGCAGTATTATAGTAGTTATATTCTTGTACATAGGAGCAGTATTATAGTAGTTATATCCTTGTACATAGGGGCAGTATTATAGTAGTTATATCCTTGTACATAGGGGCAGTATTATAGTAGTTATATTCTTGTTCATAGGGGCAGTATTATAGTAGTTATATTCTTGTACATAGCGAGCAGTATTATAGTAGTTATATTCTTGTACATAGGAGCAGTATTACAGTAGTTATATTCTTGTACATAGGAGCAGTATTATAGTAGTTATATTCTTGTACATTGGGGCAGTATTATAGTAGTTATATTCTTGTACATAGGAGCAGTATTATAGTAGTTATATTCTTGTACATAAAGGGCAGTATTATAGTAGTTATATTCTTGTACATAGGAGCAGTATTATAGTAGTTATATTCTTGTACATAGGAGCAGTATTATAGTAGTTATATTCTTGTACATAAAGGGCAGTATTATAGTAGTTATATTCTTGTACATAGGAGCAGTATTATAGTAGTTATATTCTTGTACATAAAGGGCAGTATTATAGTAGTTATATTCTTGTACATAGGAGCAGTATTATAGTAGTTATATTCTTGTACATAGGAGCAGTATTATAGTAGTTATATTCTTGTACATAAAGGGTAGTATTATAGTAGTTATATTCTTGTACATAGGAGCAGTATTATAGTAGTTATATTCTTGTACATAGGGAGCAGTATTATAGTAGTTATATTCCTGTACATAGGAGCAGTATTATAGTAGTTATATTCTTGTGCATAGGAGCAGTATTATAGTAGTTATATTCTTGTACATAGGAGCAGTATTATAGTAGTTATATTCGTGTACATAGAGGCAGTATTATAGTAGTTATATTCTTGTACATAGGGGCAGTATTATAGTAGTTATATTCTTGTACATAGGGGCAGTATTATAGTAGTTATATTCTTGTACATAGGAGCAGTATTATAGTAGTTATATCCTTGTACATAGGGGCAGTATTATAGTAGTTATATCCTTGTACATAGGGGCAGTATTATAGTAGTTATATCCTTGTACATAGGGGCAGTATTATAGTAGTTATATTCTTGTACATAGGGGCAATATTATAGTAATTAAACAAGATCTGATTATCATAAAGTTACTTTGACCATCATCCCATAGCCAAATAAAGAGTTAAATCATGGAGCTGGAGGTGACGACCTGGGAGAAGCCGCTGATATGTCAAGACTAAGAATATCTTTGATTATATGTCCACTATACACAGTGAACGTGCTCCGTGCTGTATGTCAGACTCTCTGTGGTTAGACAAATGGGACACAAGTAAAAATATACATATGGTATGAGCTGGAAAATGGCGCCAAAAATCACAGTAGATATAAAAACAATAGCCCGAAGTACTACAATTTTCAAATGTGGTGTATAAGGGTACACAATAGTTTTAAAAAATCTGGCCCCCATTAATTTTCACTTTGGGATGATTGGTAAGAAACTGCAGCTGAAGTATTAATTACCGTAGATCTAAGTTTCCGATGTGCCATAGTCTCGTGAAGTCATTGAAAAATCTTTGCTCCAGGCTGAAGTGCCAAAGCAAACTTTGCAAACCTTCTTTTATGCTCCTGACCTGGACTCCAGAAGTTCCTCACCTTTTCTTAAGGGTAATGCACTAACTCAGGAAAGAGACGAAATGGAGAATCCCTGAAGCAGTGTTATGCTGAAAGACAAAATACACTGCAATATCAGAAGCTTTACAGTTTATTATATGCATGATTGTCAAGTGGGACAAAAAATTGGAAAAAAAAAGTTTAAATGTTCATGAAATCTTTGAATAAAATAAAAAAACACACATTTTTCTCGTTAACAATAGAGGAAAATTGAAAAAAAGAAAAATGAATCAAGGTTGTGTCTGATAGGCTATCAAGACTCTTCAGTGCTGCAGACAACTACCACGTCTACTAATACACATAGGAACAAATGGCACTGCAAAAAAAGACCTTGAAACTATATGTAGAGACTTTGAAGACTTAGGCAGTAAGGTGAAGGAACTGGGAGCACAGGTCATCTTCCCATCCATCCTCCCAGTGGATGGACATAGACCAAGGAGATTGAACAGGAGTCTGCAGTTAAACAACTGTCTACGTCGATGGTGCCAAGAGCAAAGTTTTGGGTTTCTTGACCATGGTGCTATTAGAAGTGGAAATAAAGAACAAAAACAACAAATTCTGAATGACGATAGAGGAGCAAGAGAAACAGAATACAAACTAAAATGTATCTATACAAATGCACAGAGCATGGGAAACAAAAAAGGAGAACTGGAGTTTCTAACACAGGAAGAGAAATATGATGTCATAGGTATCACTAAAACTTGGTGCAATGATACACATGCTTGGAATACAAACCTTGAAGGCTACTACTTATTTATTAGAAACAGGATTAATAAGAGGGAGGGAGGTGTTGTATTGTATGTTAGGAAAACCTATATCTCCACAGAGATCCAAGCTTCAGAGAATGGTAGCTTTGTAGAAACTGTTTGAGTAAGAATACAAGGAGAGAAGAACAGAAAGGACTCTATTGTAGGTGTTTACTATAGGCCACCTGGACAGACTGAAGATGTGGATGAACTCTTTTACATCAGATGTCTCTGTTCTCAAAAAAGTACGACATAGTGATCATGGGAGACTTCAACGATAGAGAAATTTGTTGTGAATCTCTCTCAGGCAGAACTAATGGGTCCAGAAAATTATTATCTTTGTAACATCCCTGTTGGCATCACTATATTGCTTCCCATCCCTCACCAGGCAGACACACCAACTATCTCAACACTCCTGGCCATGCAGTGAGTTCTGTCCTCTGTTTCTGCATGCTGTAAACCACATGTCCTCTGCTTGCTGTGTTTGCATACTTGCTGGCTGTATGCTTAGGGCGGCGGTGCCGGCTCTTCCTGATTCTTAAAGACACAGTGTGCGCATTCCTAATGTGTCCCCAGCCTATTGCCAAGAGGCACCTGGTACCTAAGGCATCTCCACCAATGGGAAAATGCCTGGGCAACATTCACTCTCAGTCTGTGTTCAACTACTGAGTTGCCAGGTCCTGTCCTGTCCTGTTTCAGCTCTTGTTTCTGCCACCCTGGGGGCTGTATACCCAGGCCTTTACCTGTATCTTACCTGTCTCGTTTCCACCACCCTGATGGCTGTATACCCAGGTCTGTACCTGTATCTTACCTGTCTTGTTTCGACCACCCTGTGGGCTGTATACCCAAGCCTGTACCTGTATTTTACCTGTCTTGTTTCTGCCACTCTGGGGGCTGTATACCCAGGCCTGTACCTGTATCTTACCTGTGTTGTTTCCGTCACCCTGGGAGCTGTATACCCAGGCCTTTATACTGAACTTGTACCTGTGTCGGTTTTTGTTTGAACTAAGTCCTATCCCTGAACTTGTTTGTATCCTAGTCTGGATCATTCCCTACCCTGCTGTGTCTGTCCTTGTTCCTACTCCTTATACTTGCAATATCTGAACCAGCACCCATCTCTATTCTTTTGCGACTGTACAACGTTGGTGTACCCTTGCTACTTCATTGTAAGTACCTGTGTGAATGTGGTCCTGTCTGCTTCTGCTCTGCACCTGAGGCTCTGTTTCTGCTATGCACCTGCAGCTCTGTTTCTGCTCTGCACCTGCAGTTCTGCTTCTGCTCCACACCTGTGGCTCTGCTTCTGCTCCGCATCTGCGGCTCTGCACCTTCTCCACATCATGGTGCCATTGAAGGAATAAAAGAATCCACACTATCCATAAACAGAAAGATTGTGAGGGAACACATGGCAAATTACATGAATTTACATCTCCTGATCCAGATGAATTATATCCTAGGGTACCGAAAGAATTAGCAGAGGAAATTGTAGAACCACTGGCCAGAATCTTTGAAAAATCCTGGAGAACAGGAGAAGTCCCACAAGATTGGAGAAGGGCAAATGTTGTCCCTATCTTTAAAAAAGGAAAGAAAACAGATCCAAGAAATTACAGGCCAATGAGTCTTACCTCTATACCAAGAAAGATCTGTGAACAAATTATTAAATAGCATGTATGTAAGTACTTGGATAATATAGTAATTAACCAGAGCCAGCAGGGGCTTGTAGCAAGCCAGTCATGCCAGACTAATATAATTTCCTTCTATGATGGAATCACTGACTGGGTGGATCAGGGAAATGCGGCAGATATAGTATATTTTGACTTCAACAAAGCATTTGCTAAAGTTTCACATACTATCCTTATTGTGGAAATGACCAAGTATGGGACTGACAAGGCTTTGGTTAGGTGGATTCATAACTGGCTTATTTTTTCTAAGGGAAAAAATGCAGCAATTTACAGTAGCAGCAAAATAACTGTGATTTCTGAAATCTCAAAAACACAGTTTTTTTCTTTGCGGTCTTGAGCTACAGTGCTTTTGTTAATTTTTTTAAACCGCATCTCAATGATTTTCTTTTTAGATTAGTTGTTTTAAAAATGTGTAAAAATTAGCAGCATTTTTCCTGACAACACTCTGCGTGTTTCATGCAGAAAAAAGTTGCTAAAATGCACTGAGTAAACACCTCTAAAACAAAACCACATTTTTTAGTGGCTAAAATATATATTGGAAGCAAATCTTTACAATTTGGATGCCAGAGCTGGACACGTGGAATCCTTTAATGCCATTCTTCAATGTCTGGAACAGAAGTCACTTTGAGAATCTTCAAGACTTGCCCATAGAGGTGAAGTCTTATCTCCCAGACCTTCATTGTGAACTTCTAAAAATACCCTCTCTTGTCTCCTGATCAGTCTTGTCTAGACCTTGTGAACGGAGTGGTGTCCTCACAAGTATAACCTGAATGGTCGGATGTTTTTGGTATTTCTATATCTGCCACATTCAACTCTTTACAAAAACCTGTAATCCCGGTCTGGATGTGTCCATATACCTTAGATAGAAGTTGGTGATGCCTAACAATTCCACAGATATCTCCTCTACCCATTACACATTCACACTCGGCTCAATTGCGCGTTCATCTGTTTTCAATGGGGAGTGTGGAGTCTTTGACAACCCACAGGTTAGATCCTAAGTCTTGGACAGCCAGCAGGTTGAGATCCTAAGTCATGGAAAACCCACAGGTTGCTATTCTGAATCTTGGACAACCAGCAGGTTGAGATCCTAAGTATTGGACAACCTACAGGTTGAGATCCTAAAGGCTGAGTCACACATAACGATTTCGTTAACGATATCGTTGCAACGTCACGCTTTTGGTGACGTAGCAACGATCCCGCTAACGATCTCATTATGTGTGACAGCGACCAACGATCAGGCCCCTGCTGGGAGATCGTTGGTCGTTGGGGAATGATCAGGACCATTTTTTGGTCGCTGATCACCCGCTGTCATCGCTGGATCGGCGTGTGTGACGCCGATCCAGCGATGTGTTCACTTGTAACCAGGGTAAACATCGGGTTACTAAGTGCAGGGCCACGCTTAGTAACCCGATATTTACCCTGGTTACCATTGTAAAAGTTAAAAAAAAACAGTACATACTGACATTCTGATGTCTGTCACGTCCCCCGGCGTCCACAGGGTTAAAACTGCTTTCGGCAGGAGCGTTGCTAATGCACGCGCTGCTGCCGAGAGCTTCCCTGCACTGACTGTGTCAGCGCCGGCCGTAAAGCAGAGCACAGCGGTGACGTCACCGCTGTTACTGCCGGCGCTGACACATTCAGTGCAGGGAAGCTCTCGGCAGCAGCGCGTGCATTAGCAGCGCTCCTGCCGAAAGCAGTTTTAACCCTGTGGACGCCGGCGGGGGACATGACAGACATCAGAATGTGAGTATGTAGTGTTTTTTTTTTTTTTACTTTTACAATGGTAACCAGGGTAAATATCGTGTTACTAAGCGCGGCCCTGCGCTTAGTAACCCGATGTTTACCCTGGTTACCCGGGTGCTGCAGGGGGACTTCGGCATCGTTGAAGACAGTTTCAATGATGCCGAAGTCGTTCCCCTAATTGTTGGTCGCTGGAGAGAGCTGTCTGTGTGACAGCTCCCCAGCGACCACACAACGACTTACCAACGATCACGGCCAGGTCGTATCGCTGCTCGTGATCGTTAGTAAGTCGTTTAGTGTGACTCCAGCTTAAGTCTTGGACAGCCTACAGGTTAGATCCTAAGTCTTTGACAACCTACAGGTTGAGATCCTAAGTCATGGAAAACCTGCAAGTTGAGATCCTAAGTCTTGGACAACCAGCAGATTGAGATCCTAAGTCTTGGACAACCTATAGGTTGAGATCCTAAGTCTTGGATAACCCACAGGTGGAGATCCTAAATATTAGACATTCCATAGGTTGGGATCATCAGTTTTGGACAATCAGCAGGTTGACATTTTAAGTATTAGACAACCCATAGGTTGAAATCCTTAGTTTTGGACAACAACCCATTTTCACATGACCCACAAGAACCTCTAAATACAACGGAGGCCAATTTACTATTTAGGACACCTCTATATTAGAGTGAAGGGTCACTGGACAGATAGAGTATCTCTCTAGTGATCCAGCTGGGTCCTTAATTATTTAGACAGCTTATAAATATCAATGATTACTGTATGTTATTTCAAGAAATTGCCCCATAAACAACATTTATCAAATATGGACCGGAAAATGTTGAAAAATAGATAATTTTTAGGGGTCCGAGGACTGGCAACCACACTCATGGTAAGAACAGTGGGCCCAAAGTCCCCTGTATGCATGGAGTAAGAGTGAGCATTTGTGACCACCAGTTATATGGGCAGTGAATTGAGCAGTGCTTGCACATGCTCACTAACGCTTCATGCAAATTCTCGCAATAAGTGGGTTCACAGAAGATGAACCCCCGTGATCACACAATTATCCTCTATTTTATGGATAGGCGCAATGTGCTGCATAAAGGATAACCTTTTGAATCTTAGGAAAGGAATGTTTACTGAAATTGATATATTTTTTTCTTTTTTTTACATAGAAACTGGTGGTAAGTAAATGACCCTCATTGTACTAAGTGTCAGTTACTAAGCATTACATACGACTCGGACAAAATTCCTACACCTGAACTAAAGGTATTTCAAAGGCATTTCCTTTCCATTCTTTTTGTCCTTTTAAGTGAAAAGTGACAATAGTTATGACTCAGCCTTTAAGATAACTTACAAGAGGCGGTGTTACATTTTTCTCATACCTTTCCTTATAGATATTTCTGCTACATGACATCATCACCTCCAAAAACTTCTCAACATCTTACAGCCTGAGTGCTTCAATTCTTGGGAGAATTTACACAAATCTTCCATAAAACTGAATATACGTAATTATCTGTTATTTCTGTATAAATCCCATTAAAAGGAGGATTGAAAAATTGGGGTCATCAGGGTATTTCATATTTTTTCTGGTTTTTTTTCCTTTAATCTCTTCACTTCTCACATTTCGTATTTATTTGTTAGGTTTTCAGAGAGAATCAGCCAACAAGGCTGCTGACAGACACCTGACAGTCCGGCCAAAGGGGGTTTTAGAGTTAAAATACAAGATCTGGGTAGCGCCATGGCCGGCGCCCCTGCATGGTGTCCCCTTCTCCCTCCATGCAGGGACGTCGGCTTACTCACAGCCTCGGTCCTCGGTGTGGTCCCCGGCGTGCCTCCTGCTCTCTGTGCAGGTCACATCTCCCGTCGGTGCGCCAAGTGTGCGAGTGCGCCTCTGCTTTTATAGGGGCGGCACGCGCATATAGTAAAGGCCCTCATCTTCTCAGCATTTGGTATAATGTGAGCACCTGAAAGATGGCTCCCTGCCAATTGCTGGGAGTCATCCTCTAAATAACACTCCCTCTCACTTAGGGAAGCGCCAAGCAATGAGTTAAATCTTTAGGTAGTTGGTGTTCTACCAGTGCAGTTGTGTGGTCCCGTCGTCCCAATGAAGCCTGCGTCCCTAGCGTCTCAGTGCAGCCAGAGCACTGAATCCGAATCCCTGGTCCCAGTGCGGCCAGTACCTGAACGTTGTCCCCTTGACCGGATGCGACCACTCCTGTTCCTGAAGTCTCCTGGTCCCTGTGCAGTCAGTGCCTGAATGTTGCTCCCTGGTCCTGGAATGGCCAGTCCTTAATCCAAAGTCCACTGGTCCCGGTGCAGCCAGTCCGGTTCCCGAAGTCCCCTAGTCCCAGTTCGGCCAGGGCCTGAACCTTGTCCTCCAGTCCGGGTGCAGTCAGTCACTGATCCAGTATTCTACACTGGTGTGTCAAACATAGCCCTAATCAGTGTCAGCGAACCTCAGCATCTGCAGTACTGGGATCTGCCCAGGAGTGGTACCTGGCAGCTACCTGCAGCTCAGTCTGTCTCCACCATCAGGAGTGATCACCTGGTAGCTGATTAGCTACACCCCTACCTAGCCAGACCTGGTCCTGTGGCACAGTGGGTCCACAAATCCACATACACCACCATTTAGTGTAACAATCTATAATAGAATCCTTAAATTATGCCCTTCCTTTCACATAAAACACCCAGAACACCATGGTCTTACCACTTTTACATCAAGATGAAACTGATACTGGTGCAAATACAAGAGTACTATGTTCAGTGCCTGTCCCAGATCTCATGCTCTGTTACTTGCCAATCACTACTTTTTTGAGAAATTTCCTTTCCTCTACATTCCCAGCATGCATTGCTACTGGCAAGCCCACCTCTCTTTTATGTCTGTATTTACTTTGACAGACAGGAGCAGAGAGACAAAAACCTGTCCGATTTACGGCAAAGAGACCAAGACCCACCCCCACTTCCTATAGAAATACAAAAACCCACTCTCACTCCCTGTAGAGACACATAGACCTACCCCACTTCTTGTAGAGACATAGACCCACCCCCACTTCCTGTAGAAAGACATAGACCTACCCCACTTCCTGTAGAGACATAGACCCACCCCCACTTCCTGTAGAGAGACATAGACCCACCCCCACTTCCTGTAGAGACACATAGACCTACCCCACTCCCTGTAGAGACACATAGACCTACCCCACTTCTTGTAGAGACATAGACCCACCCCCACTTCCTGTAGAGAGACATAGACCTACCGCCACTTCCCGTAGAGAAACATAGACCCACCCCCACTTCCTGTACGAAGACATAGACCCATCCCCACTTCCTGTAGAGAGACATAGACCCACCCCCACTTCCTGTAGAGACACATAGACCTACCCCACTTCCTGTAGAGAGACATAGACCCAGACCCACTTTCTGTAGGAAGACATAGACCCACCCCCACTTCCTATAGAGAGACATAGACCCACCCCCACTTTCTGTAGGAAGACATAGACCCACCCCCACTTCCTGTAGAGAGACATAGACCCACCCCCACTTCCTGTAGAGACACATAGACCTACCCCACTTCCTGTAGAGACACATAGACCTACCCCACTTCCTGTAGAGAGACATAGACCCACCCCCACTTTCTGTAGGAAGACATAGACCCACCCCCACTTCCTGTAGAGACATAGACCCACCCCCTCTTGCTATAGGGAGACATAGACCGAACCTCACTTCCCATAGAGAGACGTAGACCAAACCCACTTGCTATAGAGAGACATAGACCGAACCTCACTTCCTGTAGAGAGACGGAGACCCACCCCCACTTCCTGTAGAGAGACATAGACCCACCCCCACTTCCTGTAGAGACACATAGACCTACCCCACTTCCTGTAGAGAGACATAGACCCAGACCCACTTTCTGTAGGAAGACATAGACCCACCCCCACTTCCTGTGGAGAGACATAGACCCACCCCCACTTCCTGTAGAGACACATAGACCTACCCCACTCCCTGTAGAGACACATAGACCTACCCCACTTCTTGTAGAGACATAGACCCACCCCCACTTCCTGTAGAAAGACATAGACCTACCCCACTTCCTGTAGAGACATAGACCCACCCCCACTTCCTGTAGAGAGACATAGACCCACCCCCACTTCCTGTAGAGACACATAGACCTACCCCACTCCCTGTAGAGACACATAGACCTACCCCACTTCTTGTAGAGACATAGACCCACCCCCACTTCCTGTAGAGAGACATAGACCTACCGCCACTTCCCGTAGAGAAACATAGACCCACCCCCACTTCCTGTACGAAGACATAGACCCATCCCCACTTCCTGTAGAGAGACATAGACCCACCCCCACTTCCTGTAGAGACACATAGACCTACCCCACTTCCTGTAGAGACATAGACCCAGACCCACTTTCTGTAGGAAGACATAGACCCACCCCCACTTCCTATAGAGAGACATAGACCCACCCCCACTTTCTGTAGGAAGACATAGACCCACCCCCACTTCCTGTAGAGAGACATAGACCCACCCCCACTTCCTGTAGAGACACATAGACCTACCCCACTTCCTGTAGAGAGACATAGACCCAGACCCACTTTCTGTAGGAAGACATAGACCCACCCCCACTTCCTGTAGAGAGACATAGACCCACCCCCACTTCCTGTAGAGACACATAGACCTACCCCACTCCCTGTAGAGACACATAGACCTACCCCACTTCTTGTAGAGACATAGACCCACCCCCACTTCCTGTAGAAAGACATAGACCTACCCCACTTCCTGTAGAGACATAGACCCACCCCCACTTCCTGTAGAGAGACATAGACCCACCCCCACTTCCTGTAGAGACACATAGACCTACCCCACTCCCTGTAGAGACACATAGACCTACCCCACTTCTTGTAGAGACATAGACCCACCCCCACTTCCTGTAGAGAGACATAGACCTACCGCCACTTCCCGTAGAGAAACATAGACCCACCCCCACTTCCTGTACGAAGACATAGACCCATCCCCACTTCCTGTAGAGAGACATAGACCCACCCCCACTTCCTGTAGAGACACATAGACCTACCCCACTTCCTGTAGAGACATAGACCCAGACCCACTTTCTGTAGGAAGACATAGACCCACCCCCACTTCCTATAGAGAGACATAGACCCACCCCCACTTTCTGTAGGAAGACATAGACCCACCCCCACTTCCTGTAGAGAGACATAGACCCACCCCCACTTCCTGTAGAGACACATAGACCTACCCCACTTCCTGTAGAGACACATAGACCTACCCCACTTCCTGTAGAGAGACATAGACCCACCCCCACTTTCTGTAGGAAGACATAGACCCACCCCCACTTCCTGTAGAGACATAGACCCACCCCCTCTTGCTATAGGGAGACATAGACCGAACCTCACTTCCCATAGAGAGACGTAGACCAACCCCCACTTGCTATAGAGAGACATAGACCGAACCTCACTTCCCGTAGAGAGACGGAGACCCACCCCCACTTCCTGTAGAGAGACATAGACCCACCCCCACTTCCTGTAGAGAGACATAGACCCACCCCCACTTCCTGTAGAGACACATAGACCTACCCCACTTCCTGTAGAGAGACATAGACCCAGACCCACTTTCTGTAGGAAGACATAGACCCACCCCCACTTCCTATAGAGAGACATAGACCCACCCCCACTTTCTGTAGGAAGACAGACCCACCCCCACTTCCTGTAGAGAGACATAGACCCACCCCCACTTCCTGTAGAGACACATAGACCTACCCCACTTCCTGTAGAGACACATAGACCTACCCCACTTCCTGTAGAGAGACATAGACCCACCCCCACTTTCTGTAGGAAGACATAGACCCACCCCCACTTCCTGTAGAGACATAGACCCACCCCCTCTTGCTATAGGGAGACATAGACCGAACCTCACTTCCCATAGAGAGACGTAGACCAACCCCCACTTGCTATAGAGAGACATAGACCGAACCTCACTTCCCATAGAGAGACGTAGACCAACCCCCACTTGCTATAGAGAGACATAGACCGAACCTCACTTCCCGTAGAGAGACGGAGACCCACCCCCACTTCCTGTAGAGAGACATAGACCCACCCCCACTTCCTGTAGAGAGACATAGACCCATCCCCACTTGCTATAGAGAGACATAGACCAAACCTCACTTCCCGTAGAGAGACGTAGACCAACCCCTACTTCCTGTAGAGGCACAGACTCACCCCTACTTCCTGTAGAGCCATAGACTGACCCCCATTTCTTGTAGAGAGACATAGACCGACCACCACTTCCTGAACATGGATCCCCACTTCTTGTAACCTGTCTTGGTGACTATCAGTTAGGGAATCACACAACAGGCAGTGGTCAGTAAGTTACACAAAGAGCCCCCTAGTGACTGTCACTTTGAAGAGATTTTTTGGGGTAAGAAAACATAATTGGGAAATAAAGTGATTTGCACTGACTTTTGCTCCTTTCACACATGGGACATTGGGTCACCCGTTCTCATCATCAGGGGGTCTCGGTCATCGCAGAGGTCATATATGAGGGGATATTTGCTGCAATGCATGCTGGGATACGTCATCTATTTCAGGCTTCATGTAAGATAATGTGGGCACTGAACTACCAAAGAGCAGCGGGAAACGTAAGCTCAGTGCCAGAAGGAAGCCAAAAGGGTGAAATATAAAACACAATGTAACTGTATCAGTAAAGCAGATTATCTGCTCAGTTACTTAACACAATCTGTAGATTATATTCAGATTAGAAAGTTGTGACACAGGTGACATGACGGATTATGGAGGACTTGCCCATGGATTCCAGCAGATGTATGGTACACAAAATCCCTGCACTCACAGTAATACTCACTGCTATGGCTTTACCTATGACACAAATCTGATGTTATTGCTAACGAGGTTTCAATAGTTGCATTTACCCTGGTTTATAAGTGGAATCCAGATAATCTGTCTGCTACAATGCTAATGACCGCCAATGTCAGACACATCCTCCTCCGTCCACTGAACTGACAATATTGAGCAGCCGTAATCTCTACCGGCAACTCTGATTCACCTTCCACATAGTGGAAAGTGTCCTCCTACTCCGGTGTTGTACATACAAACACTTTACTAAGTGACTTGTCCTTTAAGAAAAACTCAAAGACGTTCTTCACCCCCCTCCGGGTCTTCATGTACTGGAGCACTTAATGCATTAACCTTTCATTTAGCCTTGACAAGTCACACGCTATTTGGGCTGATATACAGTGATGATGATGACGATTCTTTTTATTACTATTGTTATTATTTATTTTGTGTCCTTCTAATTATTGTTACATTTTATTATTGTCATTATTTGGTCTAATCTCTTTGGGTTCAGGCTCCTTCATAATTTCATCTATTATCTCATCCATCTTCCAATTCTCCCTGTGACCATTCTGAGCAAAATTTTATTTTTCAAATTTTCCTGATCTTCTGGTTTTGGTTTCGCCTAAAGGAATCAATCAGCCCCAGAACACTTTTTTAATTAATTAATGAGCTAGTTTATACAGGGCACTAAGCCCCTATAAATAAATCTTACATTTACTCTATTAATTGTTGCCTCTGTCGCATAGTAAATACTCTTTATCTGCCATGTGTTCAGTGCACCTTTCCGCCCTCTGGTTTTTGCTTGCTGCCTCCCCTTTAGGTTGATTGACAGCACAGGCTAGCCCAGAGTGAGCGCTGTCTAAGGAGGATCCTCAGGTATGCAGTCACTGTAGACGTGCCAGACGAGCACACACAGCCCTACCTGCTCTCTGCTGGGGCCACTGCTACATTGTGACACCTAGAAGGACTACAGCAGAGAGGAGAGAGGGCTGTGCGCACATGTGGCAATTCCACCATGAGTACACGCCTGAGGACGTGCTATGGGCAAAGCAGCAGTGTCAATCACGGCAGATGGAGGTGGAGACATGCAAATAATCAGAGGCCGGAACGCAGGGCCGGACTGGGACTAAAATTCAGCCCTGGCATTTGAAGTCACACAGGCCCACTTGTCACATGGTGACTGTATAATATCTTTGTACACTTGTAGGCTACAAGAAGTGAGGGGAGTGTAACACGACTATATAACATATAATCACAGCTGTATCCAGCATTACAGCTCAGCCCCCATAGAATGTAATACAGCACAGCCCCCATAGAATGTAATACAGCACAGCCCCCATAGACTATAATACAGCACAGCCCCCATAGAATGTAATACAGCACAGCCCACATAGAATGTAATACAGCCAGCCCCCATAGAATGTAGTGCAGCACAGCCCCATAGAATGTAATGCTGCACAGCCCCCATAGAATGTAATGCAGCACAGCCCCCATAGAATGTAATGCAGCCAGCCCCCATAGAATGTAATACAGCCAGCCCCCATAGACTATAATACAGCACAGCCCCATAGAATGTAATGCTGCACAGCCCCCATAGAATGTAATGCAGCACAGCCCCCATAGAATGTAATGCAGCACAGCCCCATAGAATGTAATGCAGCACAGCCCCATAGAATGTAATACAGCCAGCCCCCATAGAATGTAATACAGCCAGCCCCCATAGAATGTAATGCAGCACAGCCCCCATAGAATGTAATGCAGCACAGCCCCCATAGAATGTAATGCAGCCAGCCACCATAGAATGTAATGCAGCCAGCCACCATACAATATAATGCAGCACAGCCCCATAGAATGTAATGCAGCACAGCCCCCATACAATATAATGCAGCACAGCCTCATAGAATGTAATGTAGCACAGCCCCATAGAATGTAATGCAGCACAGCCCCCATACAATATAATGCAGCACAGGCCCATAGAATGGAATGCAGCACAGCCCCATAGAATATAATGCAGCACAGGCCCATAGAATATAATGAAGCACAGGCCCATAGAATATAATGCAGCACAGGCCCATAGAATGGAATGCAGCACAGCCCCATAGAATATAATGCAGCACAGCCCCATAGAATATAATGCAGCACACAGGCCCATAGAATATAATGCAGCACAGGCCCATAGAATATAATGCAGCACAGCCCCATAGAATATAATGCAGCACAGGCCCATAGAATATAATGCAGCACAGGCCCATAGAATGGAATGCAGCACAGGCCCATAGAATATAATGCAGCAGAGGCCCATAGAATGGAATGCAGCCAGCCCCATAGAATATAATGCAGCAGAGGCCCATAGAATGGAATGCAGCCAGCCCCATAGAATATAATGCAGCAGAGGCCCATAGAATGGAATGCAGCACAGCCCCATAGAATATAATGCAGCACAGCCCCATAGAATATAATGCAGCACAGCCCCATAGAATATAATGCAGCACAGGCCCATAGAATATAATGCAGCACAGGCCCATAGAATATAATGCAGCACAGGCCCATAGAATATAATGCAGCAGAGGCCCATAGAATGGAATGCAGCACAGCCCCATAGAATATAATGCAGCAGAGGCCCATAGAATGGAATGCAGCCAGCCCCATAGAATATAATGCAGCAGAGGCCCATAGAATGGAATGCAGCCAGCCCCATAGAATATAATGCAGCAGAGGCCCATAGAATGGAATGCAGCACAGCCCCATAGAATATAATGCAGCACAGCCCCATAGAATATAATGCAGCACAGGCCCATAGAATATAATGCAGCACAGGCCCATAGAATGGAATGCAGCACAGCCCCATAGAATATAATGCAGCCAGCCCCATAGAATATAATGCAGCACAGGCCCATAGAATGGAATGCAGCACAGGCCCATAGAATGGAATGCAGCACAGCCCCATAGAATACAATGCAGCACAGGCCCATAGAATATAATGCAGCACAGGCCCATAGAATGGAATGCAGCACAGCCCCATAGAATATAATGCAGCAGAGGCCCATAGAATGGAATGCAGCACAGGCCCATAGAATGGAATGCAGCACAGGCCGATAGAATACAATGCAGCACAGCCCCATAGAAAATAATGCAGCACAGCCCCATAGAATATAATGCAGCACAGCCCGCCCCCCCCCCCCCCAAAAAAAAAAAAAAGCTCCACAATCCAGTCATCACTCATTGATAAAAAAAAAACAAAAAACAGTCTACTCACCTTTCCTCCTGCCCCTCGCTGCTCTGGCTCTGGTCTCAGCAGTCGCAGTCTGCCCGCCCGGTCACACAGCAGGTGCGCGATGATATGACGTCATCGCGCACCCGCAGTGTCAGCGGCAGGCAGAGCGGGGAATGATGGGAGAGGAAGCGTCAGCAGACGCTCTCTCCTCCATCATTGCATTCAACTGTACCGGCGTCTATGACGCCGGTATAGTTGAATGCGGGGCCGGGAGTGCGCCGACAGCGGGGAGAGTGTGCCGACAGCGGCACACTCGAGCGGCCCACTAATACCACCGGCCCTTCTGGCATTTGCCAGAACTGCCCAATGGCCAGTCCGGCCCTGCCGGAACGCTATATTGAGCCACAGCTCCACACTAAGGGTACGCCGAGGACCCTACTTTGTCTATTTGCACAACAGAGGCAAGGAATAATAACGTTCAGGTGGGATTTATTATAGAACTAAGTCCCCACATGGCTCTGTGGTTAGATTCAAAAGCATCTTGGGGCTGACACACTCCCTTTAAGGAGGTAAAGTATCCATTTCTCTGTTTCCCATTAAATTTGATTTGATTCTCATTCCCTGATATTCATATTTCCAAACCAGCACATATTACTCATTAAATCTATCTATCTATCTATCATCTATCTATCTATCTATCTATCTATCTATCTATCTATCATCTATCTATCATCTATCCTCTATCGTCTGTCATCTATCTATTATTTATCTATTATCTATTTATCTATCTAGCTATTAATTATCTATTATATATCTATCTATTATCTATCTATTTTTAGAAAAAATGGAACAGCACACTTTAGATAAGTGGGTGCACAGGCCTCCCGGCAAATATACGGTATAGAAAATGTTCAGCATAGCCTTAGGCCTCTTTCACACGTCAGTGTCTCCGGTACGTGTAGTGACAGTTTTCTCACGTACCGGAGACACTGACACACATAGACCCATTAGAATCTATGTGTCTCTGCACATGTGCGTGTTTTCACACGGACCGTGTGTCCGTGTGGAAAACACGTCGACATGTCCGTTTTTCACCGGCAGCACGGACCCCAATACGGACGGCATACGTACATACGGATGCTCATCCGTGTGCTGTCCGTGTGCGTTTTGGCAAACATTGTATCATTATGAGAGACAGGTGTCCTGAATGTCAGGTGATGTTAAGAAATAAACTCAGTCTGGCCTTTTCTTTGCTGAGGTGAAGTAGTTGTGTCTTCAGGCACATTTGGGGATTGCTTATCCTGTATTTTTATGACATAATGGCACCTCGTGTGGATACTGAGCGCCTAATAGCTCTTGTGGAACAACACCCAGAACTTTGGGACACTCGTGTGGACGGATACCACGACCGGCTGATTATAGACCGTGGATGGCGTGCAGTAGCAGAAGCATTGTTTGCACGTAGTGGTTGGTCATCATATTCCCCATCCAAGCAAGCGAAGTATGGTGAGTGGACCCATGGATGTTCCTATGTACTACCAAATTGTACTTACTTAATTCATATTTAAAATAGTGCTTACAGTGATGACGTGTTAGGGAATCTGGAATCAAAATGGCATGTAATGTGTTAATTCCTAGAACTATTATAGTCACTAGACTTCAGAAGGTGTTTTTTTAATGGCAAATCTAAACTTCATGATGTACCTTTGAATACTGTTAATATTAGCCTCAAAAAATGCTTAAATTGATGTTTCACAATGTTAGCACACATTACTGTTGTGCCTCTCATGAACAACCATGCTTCTGCAAGGCCCAAAGTAGACTGTCCCATGTTTTTTTTTTCTTCTTCACTTGTTTCTTTCAGTATTAGTTGTTTTTATTCTAAAACCCATGCAAATATCTGACACAAATCATGCCCTTACAGGTGTCTTCCCGACATTGTAATGTATGTGTATACTCACTACTCTACACACATATATCTTGAACATAGTTTTTGTAGATAAGAACCCTAGCAATGTGTACATTATGGTGCAGGCTACAGTTGTTAAAGGGACACTGTCACCTGAATTTGGAGGGAACAATCTTCAGCCAGAGAGGTGTGGTTTTCGGCGGGTTAATTGACCCTTTCATTACCCGCTGGCTGCATGCTTGCGCAGGCGTGTACTACGGAGGACAGAGAATGAACTTCAATCCAATATTGCAGCCAGCATGCAGCCAGCGGGTAAGGAAAGGGTGAATCAAACACCCGAAAACCCCGCCCCTATGGCTGAAGATTGTTCCCTCCAAATTCAGGTGACAGTGTTCCTTTAAATTTATGCATGCCATGAGGTAAGAAGTGGCAAGAATTATATGTATAGTAAGGCCCTAGCTGCTGTTTACTTTTGTGAACATATTGAGCAACTGACCATTAAAGGCATATGTCTTCTAAGCAAATTATGTTTATGTATATTACATAGGCCTAATTTTTTACAAATGTTTACTTTATCACCAACAGTGGCTTTGATGAAACGACGCTGGCGCTCAGCAAGGGACCAGTACCGGCGGGAATATAATCCCCTTCCCTCCACATCTGGGGCATCGAGAAAGCGCCAATATGTTTATTTCCGGCAATTAGAATTCCTGCGCCCAGTCATGGAACTCAACCAGTAAGTGTACTGCTTCAACTATCTCATTTTTCAATTTGGATTCACAAACACCAATATTGTTTGAGGCAAACTATGTATGTGGCACTGTAAATACTCAAGTAAGCCACTTTGTCCATGCACATGTAAAATGGCTTGCCACACGCCTATTTTTTACAATTGTCAAAAAAAGGTACCTGATGAGTAGTCCTTAAACCAAAAAAGGAATATAAAATGGTTGCATACAGATACCAAGGTTGTCAAAATTGACATTTGAAATATAAGGGTGTGACATGAAATCCCCTATTGGTAGGTTTGAAAATTTTTTCAAGGATATTTTTCAAAGGAATACATGTTTACGTTACAACTTGAAAAACAATGTCCATTTCTTTAATCCTAGAACTGTGGATAACTTGGACGATTCTGATGAGTCACCAGCAGCGGCTGCCTCAGCACCTTGTACGTCAGCATCAGAGACAGATCACACAGCTGAGGGCACACAAACAACACAGCCACAACAGCCATCTGCTGCTGGTGAAACAAGCACTGAGGGTATGATTGGAAGCAGCCAAAATACAACAGAACAGCAATCACAGGCATCAAGCGCGCCAGCACCACAGGCATCACAAGCAGCATCAAACATTCCACCGCGGTACATACCACCTAGCCTGAGAGGAAGACGGAGCAGGCGACATGAGGAGATGAGGATGTTGCCAGAAGCAATTGATGCAAGAGTCCTGCATATACTGAATTCAATGACACCAGAATCAGATGTTGATCGTTTTTGTCGCTCACTGTCTCCCTGTCTGGCCAAAGTCCCCACACAACGTCAAGAACGTGTCCGGGCAGCTATGCTTACCCTCCTTTCTGCCAGCCAGGGAGAGAATGAGCCCAACCAGGTGCTTGCACAAATAGAACAGTGGCGTACTGACCAAAATCAGACCCAGTTGGCCACTCGAGCGTCAACACACCAGGAGCAACAGGTGCCTGCAACCTCTTATGGGCAACCATCAACCAGCCAACAATTCACACAAATGCCAGTACCATATTATGTGCATGCCCCCCCCCCCCTGCATCAAGCCAACAGATCCAACATAGGCCACTGGGTGAAGTTGCTCAGAGATTTCAAGGGCAACAGCAGTCCACCAGGCCACCAAGGCAAATCATGCCTGGCCTAACTAGATTTGGCCCACCTAACCCTCAGCCAACAACCCAACAAACAACTGGCCCAACATATCAAGGTTACATCTCACGTCCACAAAGCCATATGCAACCTGTTGCTCAGGTTGGCCAATACTCAGTCTGTGCAAACTACCAGCAACAACCACTCCCCCAACAGCAACACTTTTATGGCCCCTCCTTAGAAACCCAAAGCTACAACACTACTACCTCTGGATACCAAGAAATGTATGTTGGAACATCCGTCGATAATCCACCACTGCAGACACAAATGACCCAATCTGAAATGCCCCCACAATCCGCCATCACGGAAGGTGTAGGACCAGAAAACACTACAGAAGAATCAGTGTCTACTCAGGATGATTTCCAAAATCTTTAAATGTTCTCAAGGTTTACATAATAGTTTTTCGAATATGTGGCATGTAAGAATGTCGTTAATGCACATTATTGGGCATATGTTGTTGTAAAATGAAAAAACGTTTAGTTTTGGCTCATATTATTAAAAAATTTTGAGTAAAACAAAATAATGTACATGCTGTGTTTATTTGGAACAACTTCACTAACTAATTGTAGGCTATGTAGTACCAAGGGATCCAAAGCCCATTATATTGTGCAAAATAAAAATAATGAACAAGTCCTGAAGGTGGAAACGTGTGTTTAGAATAAAAAATTGATAATTAGTGCACCTTTCCCTCATCTATCCCTTTAATTACAGGCCCAAGCCTTTAATTGCAGACTGAAAAAACTCTCTGAGGTACGTGTCCACACGGATGACACACGGATGACATACGGATGACATACGGATGGCATACGTAACGTCAACACGGACACACGGATGACACACGGAGCACACACACGGACATACGGACATACGGACACGGATATCTCCGGTACCGGTTTTTCCGGTACCGGAAATATCAGGACGTGTGAAAGAGCCCTTAGGGGGAGGTGCATAGAGATAGGTTCCCAAACCTTAATATGTGAAACATTAACAACTAGCACACTCCAATAGATGTGATGGAAAGGGGTTTGTTTAATATACATACAGTAGTCACAAATGTTTCGGTCTACAATTGACCTTCATCAGCGTGCTACAGAAAAAAATAATATAAACGTGCATAAATAAATAAATAAATTAAATACATAAAAAAAAACAGAAAATACATAACAAAAGTATATACATCAAGAGGAAAGGTCATGATAATATATTGGGAAGACAACCGTTTGGTACTGCCAACAAATATGCGCTCGGATAAACGTACAAGGAAGTCTATAGACATGAATGGGTATGTGAAAACGTGTGAAGCGAGAGGAACTTTAAAGAATACGAGCACTTGTAGGAGGCAAGGTGTATAGGGACGGACGTACAGGGAAGGTGTATGTGTAGAGAAATAACATGCCTATAAAATAGCGGAGACGGTACAGATGGTAGAACCCCAGTAGAGATTAATTCGTTTGCATCTGGAGTAGAAAAAGGTTTTGTAACATGAGTGTTTAAAGTACCGACGTGGGAATAAAAGGAAGAAAGGGGATGTTACCTACCAAAATTGTAGTGGGTAGAATAGGGAAAATACATATATACAGTATGTATGTACAAGCCAGTATTAGATGGCAGGTTGGTCCAAACCTACTGACCGTAATAGCCTGCTACACTACGACAGTTTCCATCCATGCAACATGAAGCAATCCATACCCAAATCACAGCTACACAGAGTGGCCAAAATCGTTCCGGACCCAATCCTTAAGGAACAGCGGACTCTGGAAATGAAGTCCAAGTTCCGCGACAGAGGGTACCCCCTACATATCCGTGATAACCAGAGTAACAATGTTACTAACAGGGATAACTCTGCGGCTCATCGTATACCATTCGTACACCAGTGTCACCCTTCGGCATATAGATTACATAGAACCATCCGTCAGCATTGGCACATTCTGCAAACGGCATACCCCACCATCAAAGAATTGGAGCCACGTTCTTATCTGCTACGTCAAAGCTCGTTTTCCTTCTAGGTCATGCACCGTTATCAAAAAAGGGGCAAGCAAGTGTGTAAAATACATAATAAATGCGGTGCACGGTGCGTGCTGCAGAGTTTGGCTTTCTGCTGCATTTAGCATAGGACTGTATTATTTTCTGTCAATAATCCCTCTTTACAGAGCAGTAACATCTGGCGTCTTCGTGCTCCTTTATGATGACCGCAGTCATGTGGTGGTGGGCACATCGTGGAGTGATGGACCACAGGTGCTCTCCCGCACCAGCTGGGACAGACTTCTCGTAAACCCTATATATTGTACTGCACGCATCAGCATTTTAGGAACCCAAAAATGCACATAAACGCCATGTCCGGGAGCTACGTATAGCCCTGCACCATAAAAGCAAGGCTTAATGAAAGCTGGTTTTACGAGCCACGCTGTTCGCCAAATCACACGAAAAAAATGCAGCCTCTGAGATTTTGGGAGATGTGTTAGAGCCTGTTGGATCCTTCACATATTGCACAGACAGGTGCAGAGCCCGCGCTGCTACTGACAAACCCATAAAATGATCAGATGCTAGTGCAAAGCAAGACGTCTGGAAGATCCTGCTCCATCCTGTCCATGTAGGAGAGAATACACAGTGCACAATGCAGAGGCTGCCATCCATGGAGGCTGCCATCCATGGAGGCTGCCATCCATGGAGGCTGGAGGCTGCCATCCATGGAGGCTGCATCCTGCTCCTGTGTAACCCCATCGGGTGATTATCACAATCATCCACCGTAATTCTGTAGATCAGGGAATCGCTCATAAGGGGTCACCAAACCTTCACTTCTTATATGAATGGTGGTTTCCACAATTCACAAAGACACTCTCCGCCTTTTACCACAATGTGATAAAAAAAAAGTTTCCCAGCTCCCAAATTATCCGTAAACAACTTTAAATCATAAGTTCTACAGCTTCCTACTATAGTTCTATTAGTTCGGGTGCCAATGCTTCTGCAGCCGTTCCATCTCTAGTCCTGGCAGATTGGTGGTGTGTTACCGGGGTGGGCCGACTACTTATTTCTAAAGATAAGCCAGCCTCCTTCCCTACCACAGCTGATACACAGACAGAGAAGGGGTCCGTTAGCCAGCCCCCCAACTCAGGTCATGTGACAACAAGGGAAACTATGTGGAGAACAGGACCGGAGAGAATAATGGAAGATCGGGCCACTCGACCTAATAGAACTGCAGAAATAAAATACCACTTTACATCCAACATTGAGTTTTAAGTAATTTTATGATTATATAAATAAATATATATATTCAAAGGGGTTTCATTCCTGATACAGAGGTCCAAATCCCCTGCATAGAAACATATTGTAAGGATGATAAGGATTTTACTGCAAACTGTGCTGTCATAAAGTTCAATATAAATGACAGTATTCAGTGACCTGATGAGCTCCCCCTGCTGGTAACTGCAGGTAATCAAAATTACTTCATTTTCCTCCTAAATCCCTATTTAGTACCAGAATCTAAACTATTTTCTAATATACTTGAATTAAAAATTCCCTGTCCTTCCCTAACTACACTATCTAACTGATTTTTATTATTTTTTCTAGCTTCCTTTTAGATGGTGCTTTGTTTGAGAATCCCAGTGCATGCTGGGATATTCAAACAAATCGACATTCGGGAGGAGAGGCTTTGGTCACTGCAGCATCCCCTTTCCCCTCCCTGAAATGGAGGGTCTTAAGTGACCGGTTCCGGGGCTGGGCTAGTCCCTGCTTGATGTGCGCAATGACAGTGCACTCTCTCACATCAGTGGGTAATGAACCAGCACCAGAGTGCACTGTTAGTGTGTGTTGTAAGACTATCCGGCATGCAGACACCAGTGACATCACTTGTAGGGACTCACAATCTAACAATGCACCCTGGTCTGAGCTGGTGAGAGAGTGCACTGTCATTGTGCACATGACGCAAGGACTAGTCCAGCCCCAGAGGTCACTAATAACACTTTGATTTATAGAGGGGGCACAGGCTACAGGAGTGACCACAGCCTCGGCCCCCTGATGACACTTTGTTTGAGTATCCCAGCATGCACTGTGATTCTCAAACAGAGCATCATCAGATAAGAAGATGTAAAAAAAAAAGAAAAGCAGTTAGATCGTGAGGTTAGGGAAGGATAGGGAAATTTTAATTCAAGTATATTACAAAATAGATGGGGATTAGGATGAAAATTAAGTTGCATTTCAGAAGACCCCTTTGATTCTCTCTACAGGAGTTTCTGAGTTCTGTATCAGACCAAATAATAATAATAATAATAATAATTTTATTTATATAGCGCCAACATATTCCGCAGCGCTTTACAACTTATAGAGGGGACTTGTACAGACAATAGACATTACAGCATAACAGAAATCACAGTTCAAAACAGATACCAGGAAGAATGAGGGCCCTGCTGCTCACAAGCTACAAACTATGAGGAAAAGGGGAGACACGAGAGGTGGATGGTAACAATTGCTTTAGTTATTTGGACCAGCCATAGTGTAAGGCTCGGGTGTTCATGTAAAGCTGCATGAACCAGTTAACTGCCTAAGTATGTAACAGTACAGACACAGAGGCTATTAACTGCATAAAGTGTATGAGAACATGATGGAGGAACGTGATTATGTTGTTGTTTTTTATTAATAGGCCACACAGGGATAATTAGGTTAATGCGTTGAGGCGGTAGGCCAATCTGAACAAATGAGTTCAGACCAAACTCCAAAGTACAAAGACCAAAGAAGCACAAATCGTAGATAAAAAAAATGTTGAATATTCACTATAAAGTCTTTTGTCATTACTGACAGTAACTCAAGGAGGCTCAGGATGAACCATGGGGCCTCCAAAATAGGTCAGATCATGGGGTAACACTAAGACCCGGAGATAATGATGCGGTAATTGCTGTAGCCCGCAGCTATGAGTCTCCATGCTTGGGGCATGTTGTGCCATCGATGGCTGATACAGACTTGCACATAACCCATAAGTCAAACCTGCAAAAACTTGGAGATTAATGAGTGAAATGCAACAAGTCCATGCACAGAAACAATATCCTGGTGAAGGCTGAATTTAAAAAAGGCAATATCCTATTGTTGACTTCTCGTCTTGGGTCACCTGTAGGGCTAAATGGAGCTAATTCCACCAAGTGACATCAAGTCGCTGCCAACAATGCCCAGAATGGGACGCGGGTCAGTGAGAGTTGATAGGAACACAGGAAACTTGTCCCTGAATCATACGAGTGTGTAGGATACAGGGCAAACTTCTGTACATGGTGGTGGCCCCAACATGGTGAAGACCCCATTTGACCTCTCGTTTCTCCACCCCTTGGAGACCATCCTGAGAAAATGTGAGAATAAATTATGTTTTTATCTTTCTCTTTCTTGCATCTTTCTTTTATCACTTTGTATCACTTCGCCAGTCTGACGTGTTCCTGTTGTGCTCAACAGGCTCATTTACAAAGCAAAGAGCCAGCCATAAACCCGTGAGTTACAATAAAACTCCCACGGTAAACCCTTCCCTTTCTTTGTGGTCACTGCTGGAGAACATAGTGTTCCCTCTACACGGCAGGACTTTTTTTTTTCAAGGGTCCATCTTATGTTTTCATAAGCTTTTATGTTTCTTTGACTCCTCCAAGGCCCCCGATGGTCGTATTAAAAGCACAATGTGCTGTCATCAGCATGTAGCTCCGGAGATCCCTGACGCTCCTTTCGTTCTGATCACAGTTTTATTATGTGAGGGAGACCCAAGTAATACAAACTTCAAGTGTGTGGGGTCAAGCAGGGTCTTCGATGGCTGGGTTATCCGCTGCCAAGGTCAGCACAGTTCGGGATTCCTCTCTTTATCCTCCTTAGGGTTTATGGCTTCCAATTCTTCATTTTGTCTCTTGTCCTCGATTCACTCCTCTGGTTTCCAGAAGTGACTATTAACCTCGACCCCTTTATTGTTCCTGAAGACTCAGTGAGTTAAAAGTTTGACTTCTGCTCTCCCCATAACTTCCCTTTTATTGGAGGGTTTAATGTTGTGTTGGAGGCTACAATGTATCCGCTGTGTTTGGTGAGTCAACTGAAGAGTTCAGGAAGGGTCATGACCTTGGATGAGGCATCTGTGGTGGGGTGAAGGTAAGTCCAGTACATGGCTCTGTGAAAGACACGGGCAGCTGAAATAGACGCATGATACTCAATGCTGTTACTTATGGGTCCAATGCTAAATCTCCAACAAGGCCCCCAACTGTCACAGGACTAATAGTATTGGACTTCTCATGTGGCAAATGGGACCTTTTGTGTCCCCTGAACTCCAGGACTAAGGTGCAACTGCAACCCTGGCACCCACTATAGTTATACCTCCAATATCACCAATGACTTACCTACCGTACACATCGAGTACACCACTGCCCAGCGCCATACTGTGCCCCAAAGTGAAGACCAACAAAGACCAACACCCATAATGGACACTTTGTTACTCAACATTTCACTTTTAAGAGCCAAGAAATTATCTGCTCCATTGAAACCGAACAAACTACAATGATAAATAGATAATAGCAGGGCCGGCCCGAACGTATAGGCGAACTAGGCGGCCGCCTAGGGCGCCGACCCTAAGGGGGCGCTAGAGAAAAAATAGAAAAAATTATAAAAAATCTTTTCAAAAGGCAAAAGGTGTATGGAGCGGAGCTGAATGTGTATGAGGTGTATGGAGCGGAGCTGAATGTGTATGAGGTGTATGGAGCGGAGACGTGTGTGTATGAGGTGAGCGGAGTCGTGTGTGTATGAGGTGTATGGAGCGGAGCTAAATGTGTACGAGGTGTACGGAGCCGAGCCGTGTGTGTACGAGGTGTATGGAGCGGAGCGCATGTGTACGGAGCGCAGCCGCGTGTGTAGGAGTAGCTATGTGTGGCCATTATACGGTACGAAGTATCATGTGCGGCCAATATACAGTATGGAGCATCATGTGTGGTCATTATACAGTATGGAGCATCATGTGTGGTCATTATACAGTATGGAGCATCATGTGTGGTCATTATACAGTATGGAGCATCATGTGTGGCCATTATACAGTATGGAGCGTCATGTGCGGCCAATATACAGTGTGGAGCATCATGTGTGGCCATTATACAGTATGGAGCACTGTGTGGCCATATTTTTTTGTTTATAATTATTCTTTATGAAACAGTGTGATCAGCAGTGCTAAATGGGTGTGGTTGGGATGTGGATATGGGTGTGGCTAGTTATGAATGGGTGTGGTCAGAGGCGTGGCCTAAAAATTTGCCGCGACGCGCTTCACGCGCCGCAAACTTTGGCTCTCTTTCCCATCTTCAAAAGTTGGGAGGTATGTTAAAAGTAGTAGGGGCGCAACAAAATAGTTTCGCCTAGGGCGCCGTAATCTCTCGGGCCGGCCCTGGATAATAGACAGATAGATAATAGATTGATAATAGATAGATAATAGATAGACAATAGATAGACTATAGATAATAGATAAATAGAAAATAGATAGACAATACATAGATGATAGATAATAGAAAGATAATAGATATATAGACAATAGATAGATAACAAGGAAAAAGGTAGGCAGCACTCCAATGACTTCAAATAAACAAATGAGTTTATCCAGACCAACATGGCGTGGTGACGTTTCGGCTCACACTGATGACAATAGACAGATAATAGATAGATAGATAGATAGATAGATAGATAGATAGATAGATAGATAGATAGATAGATAGATAGATAGATAGATACAGAAGATAATAGATAGATAGATACAGTAGGTAATAGATAGATTTAATGAGTAATATGTGCTGGTTTGGAAATATGAATATCAGGGAATGAGAGTCAAATCAAATTTACCAGGAAACAGAGAAGTGGATACTTTACCTCCTTAAAGGGAGTGTGTCAGCCCCAAGATGCTTTTGAATCTAACCACAGAGCCATGTGGGGACTTAGTTCTATAATAAATCCCACCTGAACGTTATTATTTGTTGCCTCTGTTGTGCAAATAAGCACATTATGGTCCTCGGCGCACCCTTAGTGTAGACCTGCGATTGATATCGCAGACTTGCAGCTTTAATTTTCCAACAAACTGCTGCAAACCACAAATCTACATACCGGAGATACAAAGACCAAATGAATCAAACACCTTGGAACAGAAAAAAGTAAATGTCATGATGTGGCTAACAGTGGGTAAGGAAAGTATTCAGACGCCTTTCAATTTTTCACTCTTTGTTTCATTGCAGCCATTTGGTAAATTCAAAAAAGTTCTTTTTTTCTCATTAATGTTCACTCTGCACCCCATCTTCACTGAAAAAAAAACAAACGTAGAAATTTTTGCAAATTTAATAAAAAAGAAAAACTGAAATATCACATGTTCATAAGTCTTCAGCCCCTTTGCTCAGACACTCATATGTAAGTCACATGCTGTCCATTTCCTTGTGATCCTCCTTGAGATGCTTCTACCCCTTCATTGGAGTCCAGCTGTGTGTAATTACACTGATAGGACTTGATATAAGGTGCACACCTGTCTATATATAATATATGGTATATATAAGACCCCACAGTGCATGTCAGACCAAATGAGAATCATGAGGTCAAAGGAACTGGCCAAGGAGATCAGAGAGAATTGTGGCAAGGCACAGATCTGGCCAAGGTTACAACAGAATTTCTGCAGTGCTCAAGGTTCCTAAGAGCACAGTGGTCTCCATAATCCTTACATGGAAGAAGTTTGGGACCAGCAGAAGTCTTCCTAGACCTGGCCGTCCAGCCAAAGTGAGCAATCGTGGGAGAAGAGCCTTGGTGAGAGAGGTAAAGAAGAACCCCAAGATCACTGTGGCTGAGCTCCAGAGATGCAGTAGGGAGATGGGAGAAAGTTCCACAAGGTCAACTATCACTGCAGCCTCCACCAGTCGGGCCTTTACGGCAGAGTGGCCGACGGAAGCCTCTCCTCAGTGCAAGACATATGGATACCTGATGTTGCACCCCACAGTGACGCTGTGTGATGTGCCCCTTTTTATGTCGGACTGATTCGCGAACAGACAATAATGACCTCAGAGAACAGATCTTTATTCTAATGTTCAGATCACAATTCTTCATCCCCGGGATGTTCGCACAATGGCTGCTTCATCTGCCGGGACAGACAGGTTTATGTCATTGTGCCTGAGGCCGAGCACCTGAGAGAACAGTCTGCAAATCCCAGGGACCGAACCCCAGCAGACGATGACGAGGGACGGGGAACTGTGCCCACAAGATGAAGGGACCATGCCATACATTACCCTACATGGTAGAAATAAGATTCTGCAACCAGTAACGTCATAAAAATTCTTCATTGTTTCCAAAGTCACTGCTTTCTGTCAGTAAATAAGGACCCAGAGGATGAACAACTGTGCAGCCCTAAAGACTCTTCATAGCTGAGGCTTTGTTACAATTGTATCCTGTCTGGGCAATCCTCTGATAAAGGGAACCTGTCAGAAGGAATCTATACCTAAAGCTAAACACACAGCTGTATATACAGTGCCTTGTGAAAGTATTCATCCCCCTGGAACTTTTCAACCTTTTCCCACATATCATGCTTCAAACTTAAAGATACCAAATGTAAATTTTTGGTGAAGAATCAACAAGTGGAACACAATTGTGAAGTTGAACAAAATGTATTGGTTATTTTACATTTTTGTGGAAATTCAAAAACTGAAAAGTGGGGCGTGCAATATTATTCGGCCCCTTTACTTTCAGTGCAGAAGTTCTTTGTGGATCTCTGAATGATCCAATGTTGTCCTAAATGCCTAATGATGATTAATAGAATCCACCTGTGTGTAATCAAGTCTCCGTATAAATGCACCTGCTCTGTGATAGTCTCAGGGTTCTGTGTGAAGCACAGAGAGCATCGTGAAGACCAAGGAACACAACAGGCAGGTCCGTGATACTGTTACATAGATACATAGTTACATAGTTATTAAGGTTGAAGGAAGACTTTAAGTCCATCTAGTTCAACCCATAGCCTAGCATGCCCTAACATGTTGTGGAGAAGTTTATAGCCGGATTTGGATACAAAATGATTTCCAAAGCTTTAAACATCCCAAGGAGCACTGTGCAAGCGATCATATTGAAATGGAAGGAGTATCATACCACTGCAAATCTACCAAGACCCGGCCGTCCCTCTAAACTTTCATCTCAAACTAGGAGAAGACTGATCAGAGATGCAGCCAAGAGGCCCATGATCACTCTGGATGAACTGCAGAGATCTACAGCTGAGGTGGGACAGTCTGTCCATAGGACAACAATCAGTCGTACACTGCACAAATCTGGCCTTTATGGAAGAATGGCAAGAAGAAAGCCATTTCTCAAAGATATCCATAAAAAGTGTCGTTTAACGTTTGCAACAAGCCACCTGGGAGACACAAACATGAGGAAGAAGGTGCTCTGGTCAGATGAAACCAAAATCGAACTGTTTGCCAACAATGTCAAACGATATGTTTGGCGTAAAGGCAACACAGCTCATCACCCTGAACACACCATCCCCACTGTCAAACATGGTGGTGGCAGCGTCATGGTTTGGGCCTGCTTTTCTTCAGCAGGGACAAGGAAGATGGTTAAAATTGATGGGAAGATGGATGGAGTCAAATACAGGACCATTCTTGAAGAAAACCTGTTGGAGTCTGCAAAAGACCTGAGACTGGGACGGAGATTTGTTTTCCAACAAGACAATGATCCCAAACATAAAATCTACAATGGAATGGTTCACAAATAAACGTATCCAGGTGTTAGAATGGCCAAGTCAGAGTCCAGACCTCAATCCAATCGAGAATCTGTGGAAAGAGCTGAAAACTGCTGTTCACAAACGATCTCCATCAAACCTCACTGAGCTCGAGCTGTTTGCCAAGGAAGAATGGGCGAGAACTTCAGTCTCTCGATGTACAAAACTGATAGAGACAAACCCCAAGTGACTTGTAATCGCAGAAAAAAGTGGCGCAAAAAAAAGTATTAAGTAAAGGGGACGAATAATATTGCACGCCCCACTTTTCAGTTTTTGAATTTCCACAAAAATTTAAAATAACCAAGAAATTTCGTTCAACTTCACAATTGTGTTCCACTTGTTGTTGATTCTTCACCAAAAATTTACATTTGGTATCTTTATGTTTGAAGCAGGATATGTGGGAAAAGGTTGAAAAGTTCCAGGGGGCCGAATACTTTCAGCAAGGCACTGTAGTTGCTAAAAAGTTTACATACCCCAGCAGAATTTTTGCTTTCTTGGCCTTTTTTCAGAGAATATGAATGATAACATCACAACTTTCTCTCCACTCGTGGTTAGTGGTTGGGTGAAGCCATTTATTGTCAGACTACTGTGTTTTCTCTTTTTAAATCATAATGACAACCCAAAACATCCAAATGACTCTGATCAAAAGTTCACATACCCTGGTGATTTTGGCCTGTTAACCTGCACAGTAGTTGACACAAATGGGTGTGAATGGCTACTAAAGGTAACATCCTCACCTGTGACCTGTTTGCTTGTAATCAGTGTGTGTGCATAAAAGCGGAGTGAGTTTCTGGGATCCAGACAGACTCTTGCATCTTTCATCCAGCCACTGACGTTTCTGTTTCCGCAGCAATAGTTCATACAATGTATCAGTCTGGAGTCCAGGCTCACTCAGGACTCTGAAGACTGGATACATATGTAACAAACCCTCACAGTTGTCAGGCATTATGGCTGGATGGATTTGGGGGCCAGTAAGTTCCAAATGTGACTATTAAAGGTTAATGCGACTGTCAGCACAACATGACTGTTCAAACCAAGCACAGACGCTCGATGCAGCCTGGACCAAACAGTTCAGTGCGCCTTCCATCCACCTCTGCTATTTCTGCGCTTCTCTACATCCTGATAAGCTAGAGCTGTCAATCAAGGAAATGGGAGCGGCGAAGATAGCTGCAAAGCAGATAGATGTGAGGTGCTCAGAAATGGGTGGCCCGAAAGCTTGCACCGAGGGGTCTAATTTTATGCTGTCAGGATCACTTTAGGCTACTTTCACACATCAGGTTTTCGCTGTCAGGCTAAATCCGGCTAAATTTCAAAAAAACGGATCCGGCGAATGTTGCCACTGGATCCAGTTTTTTTCCCATAGACTTGCATTAGTGCCGGATTGCGTTTCATCCGGTTTTCGCTGGATCCGGCAAATCTGCCTTTTCCAGTTTCTGGAAAAAACGTCCATAGCAACGTTTTTTGTCTCCAGCAAAAAAGCCGGAAGCGCCAGATCCAGTGCTTCCGGCTGTTTGCCAGAATGGCAGGCTATGGGAGCTGGAAGGTGCCGGATCTGGAAAATGACGGATTCCGGAGCCGGATTCCGTTTTTTTAAACTGAGCATGCTCCAATTTTTTTTTTTATCCAATAATCTAGATATGCTAGCCGCATCCGTCGAAAAATCGGATCCGTCGCATTAGTTTTTCACAATCTGCGCCGGATGCGGTTTTTCCAACATTCGCTGGATTGTGCCTGATGCAAAAAACCTGAAGTGTGAAAGTAGCCTTAGAAGGCCAAAAAGATTGTAACTAAGAGCCCTGATACACATTTTGCCTTGCGGGGCCCCGGAGCTTCAGGTTGTGCCCCTGGTGACAATTAGGGATGGTACCGCCAGAGACGCCCTTTTAGGTGTTTGCTATGAGCCCCCTCTTCTTTACGTGTCCTATTGGGTTCATTGTGCCGGTTGTTTGCCTCTCCATACCATACAGTAGTTAATCACCGTGTGAACAGCGCCGTAATCACCTTTCTATACTACAAATTAGCCAAGACGAAGCCGCGGCCACATCCAGGAGAGGAGCACCTAACAAGTGACCTCACCTTTCCGGATAATCGGGGCATTGTCCACACCAGGCGAAGGTGAGAAGAAAATAACCTGATGATATGGAAGCAGAGACGGCACCTAGAACAATGCACCCGCCCCAGAAACTGCTACATTGTAACCTATACACAGCACCCTCCAACCCCCCGGGGTAATGCGAGGGTTAACGAATGAAAGGGACAGTAGAACAGGGGTAATTAAGCATGAAGCTGACTAATGCCTGCTTTGCATAAATTATTACCAAGTGACATCATGTCCCTCTCATTTACATTGGAGCAGAGGAGGTGACGATTGCATCAGGCGACCGAGCGCAGGTGGAGAAAACGAAGGTCCGAGAGGCTGAGATCATCACACATGGAGCAGCAACGTCTCCATCATTTACTCACACAGATCATTCTGATCAAAACAGAAATGTGTAAGATCACAAGTCCTGAATGACAATTCCTGGAGGGGGGGATCGCTCTATTATCTGTGCCTCCATCTACCTGTCACACACATATACGTAGCGCTGGAGCCATCGACCTAAAACGTGACCGTTCTGCACACAAGCGCTCAGGTTCACCATCATGACTTCATGTTTGTTTTGTGGTTGGGATTAAAGCTTTGTAAGAAAACCCATTGTGTAGTATAGTCTGTGTCTGGCTGTTCTTTACATTAAACCAAGGAAGACGTCTCATATTACCCACAAGATATCAGTTTCATGGTAGAGCTGAGTGATCTCAGGTATTTCAAGCAAATATATAATATGTTCCCAGATAAAGAGTGACGGCAACTTCTGCTGCTGCTAACTACACGGGTATAACCATACAGTATACACAAGAGGTATCATAGCCGTCCCATCAGTAGAAGGGAAAACTCACTGAATTCTAATTAAAGAAATATTTCCATGTTACAACTTTAATTGCAAGCTATAATGTGATTTAAATGAGCACAAATAGGAAAAATTGTAACATGTTCTCCATTATTCTAAAAAATAACAAATGAAGACTAAATACTGCCCCTATGTACAAGAATATAGCTACTATAATACTGTCCCTATGTACAGGAATATAGCTACTATAATACTGCCTCCTATGTACAAGAATATAACTACTATAATACTGCCCCTATGTACAAGAATATAACTACTATAATACTGCCCCTATGTACAAGAATATAACTACTATAATACTGCTCCTATGTACAAGAATATAGCTACTATAATACTGCTCCTATGTACAAGAATATAACTACTATAATACTGCTCCTATGTACAAGAATATAACTACTATAATACTGCTCCTATGTACAAGAATATAACTACTATAATACAGCTCCTATGTACAAGAATATAACTACTATAATACTGCCCCTATGTACAAGAATATAACTACTATAATACTGCTCCCTATAAACAAGAATATAACTACTATAATACTGCTCCTATGTACAAGAATATAACTACTATAATACTGCTCCTGTATACAAGAATATAACTACTATAATACTGCCCCTATGTACAAGAATATAACTACTATAATACTGCTCCCTATAAACAAGAATATAACTACTATAATACTGCTCCTATGTACAAGAATATAACTACTATAATACTGCCCCTATGTACAAGAATATAACTACTATAATACTGCTCCCTATAAACAAGAATATAACTACTATAATACTGCTCCTATGTACAAGAATATAACTACTATAATACTGCCTCCTATGTACAAGAATATACCTACTATAATACTGCCCCTATGTACAAGAATATAACTACTATAATATTGCTCCTATGTACAATATAACTACTATAATACTGCCTCCTATGTACAAGAATATAACTACTATAATACTGCCCCTATGTACAAGAATATAACTACTATAATACTGCCCCTATGTACAAGAATATAACTACTATAATACTGCCCCTATGTACAAGAATATATCTACTATAATACTGCCCCTATGTACAAGAATATAACTACTATATAATACTGCCTCCTATGTACAAGAATATATCTACTATAATACTGCCCCTATGTACAAGAATATAACTACTATAATACTGCCCCTATGTACAAGAATATATCTACTATAATACTGCTCCTATATACAAGAATATAACTATCATAATACTGCCCCTATGTACAAGAATATAACTACTATAATACTGCTCCTATGTACAAGAATATAACTACTATAATACTGCCTCCTATGTACAAGAATATATCTACTATAATACTGCCCCTATGTTCAAGAATATATCTACTATAATACTGCCCCTATGTTCAAGAATATAACTACTATAATACTGCTCCTATGTACAAGAATATATCTACTATAATACTGCCCCTATGTACAAGAATATAACTACTATAATACTGCTCCTATGTCCAAGAATATAGCTACTATAATACTGCTCCTATGTACAAGAATATAACTACTATAATACTGCCTCTATTTACAAGAATATAACTACTATAATACCGCCCCTATGTACAAGAATATAACTACTATAATACTGCCCCTATGTACAGGAATATAACTGCTATAATACTGCCTCCTATGTACAAGAATATAACTGCTATAATACTGCCCCTATGTACAAGAATATAACTACTATAATACTGCCCATATGTACAAGAATATAACTACTATAATACTGCCCCTATGTACAAGAATATAACTACTATAATACCGCTCCTATGTACAAGAATATAACTACTATAATACTGCCTCCTATGTACAAGAATATAACTACTATAATACTGCCCCTATGTACAAGAATATAACTGCTATAATACTGCTTCCTATGTACAACAATATATACTACTGATATTATACTTATCCTGTGTACAATAGTATATTAGAGAGATCTAGAATCCCACACTTTACATTTCTTACTTTCCTAATTCTCAAGATGTCAGACTTTCAGCAGAATTGAAATATCACATCTTTTCACCTTTTGCCAATCCATTTCTCAACCTTTTGTCTAAAATTCACTGAAATAGTTACAGTATATTGATGTTGCAATGTAGCAAAGCAAATCTCATGACCCTTTATTGTGTCATAACTGAAGAATATATTGACTGAGCACTTGTAAAGTTAATTCATGAGACATATTATGGGGTCCAGAGATCTTCCATGATTCTAGAACTTGTTGTGTACATTCTCATATTCGGACGCTTGGAGCGCTCCAGTGGCGGTATGGAAAGACCAAGGATTATGGCCAAATAATGATTTTTATTCTTAGAAGATTTAATTCAGACTTGGCAGAAGAATAGAATCTTTGATTTTTCCCAAGTTTAATCTTTAGTTCAGAAGTATGAACAGGAATTTGATGAAGAAGGTCATCTTAGAGCGGTGAGGTCATGGAGATAGATAGATAGATAGAGGGATAGATAGATAGATAGATAGATAGATAGATAGATAGATAGATAGATAGATAGATAGATAGATAGATAGATAGATAGATAGATAGATTTCATTTCCTGATGTGATTTTGAAAAGCTTTTGAAACCTTTTTTGCAGACTTGTGATTGAGCGATAACTGGTTTTAAAAAATTAAGAGTCTCCCATCATTGATACTTTTGAATGGATGAATGAAAAGATGGTAACAAATTGTAAGCTTTGGAGACTACTCAAGTCTCTTCATCAGGCCTAGTGGACTCGAGTTCTCGATAACTTGCTATTTGTTAACATCTTTTCAATCATTGAAAGGCATCAGCGACGGAGAACTAAATTTTTAATATTTTTTATATTTTTATCTACAAAGATATATAATTCGGAAGCTTTTCCAGAGAAGTGACTGCACTTTTTCTTTCCACATCAGGCGCCTTTCAAAACCTGAAAAGGAATACAATGCTTAAAAAATATTGAACATAGTGTTATTACAATAGAAAAGAGGCAGAATAGAAGAGTCTTCCAAGAGTTTGTTTTTTTCTTCTTTCTTCAGGATAATGTGTGGCCAGTATTAAGATGCCACTGTATATTGTTACATTTTGGGGAGAACATTAAAATTTTAACAATTATAATGTTTAGTTTTTTTGTTTTTGTAAATGCAAAATCTTTTATAGAACAAATTTGGGACCAAAGGGTTAATAAGATAGACACTGTCCTTTGTCTTGGACGCACACTTGACAGATGGATGACGTAGATGCTCAGACAGGGCGAAGTCAGGAACGTATCATTTGATACAGCAGCAGACAAGATATTAGTTTTCAGGGAACTACTCAAATGTTTTGATAGTTGTCATTGTGACCAGGAGCGGAGGTAGAAGGGAGAAAGGTGCCGGCAGGTGAACAAGAATTTAAAAAAAGAGCCATAGATGGTAATATCATGTGAAACGAGCGAGTATCGGCTTGTGTTTATAGTATTTATTATTATTTCATGTATTCATTTATTATCATTTTATATTTTTGCAAAAAATATTGTTGGTTACTTTAATTTAATTTTTTACTTTACCTGTATGTTTATTTTGGGACATTATGTTTCTAAAATCTGGAGAGAGAAACTTTTTCTTTTTTTTTTTAAATCAGCCTCATCTGTTCCTATGACAACTCTTCCTGCCAGTGTTCAGTGTTGTCATAGGAGCAAAGCGTGGCTAATTTACTACATGCATTAGACTGGTCAAATTTAGAAATGACTTTAACGATAATGAGAGAGGGGGAAGTAGTCACATTACCATTGAGGGTGATAATCTATGTAGCACTTCCCTCTCCTGGGGAAAATCCAAGGCACTAAAGAATGCACCCAAGGGTCATGGGAAGGGCATGGCAAGGGTTACCCCAGGCCCTCTCTCCTGAGTGGCAGTACCTGGTATCATAATGAAGGGGCCCACTTTGATTTTTTGGTTATGTGGCTTAGGCTAAGTTCACACTAGCGTTGTGCGCCGCTGCGTCGGCGACGCAACGCACAACGCACGCAAAAACGCGGCAAAACGCACGCAAAAACGCTGCGTTTTGCGACGCATGCGTCGTTTTTTGCCGAAAATCGGACGCAAGAAAAATGCAACTTGTTGCGTTTTTTTGGTCCGACGCTTGCGGCAAAAAAGACGCATGTGTGGCACAACGCAACAAAAAAAAACGCATGCGTCCCCCATGTTAAGTATAGGGGGCGCATGACGCATGCGTCGCCGCTGCGTCGCCGACGCAAACCCGACGCACATTAGCTTAACGCTAATGTGAACGTAGCCTTACTCCTTTCTATGTACACTATTGTCTGCCCCCATGATAACACTTCCTATCCTGTGCTCTGGTGATTCTCTGCTATGGATACTTTTACTTTCATCTATATCATCATTTTATGTTACATTGATACTTAATATTTTATTTTGATCAAATTGTGAATGCCCATCTGCCAAATAAGCAACCAGGTCACACAGATCCTTGCAGAAACACGATAGCGGAACTTGTCAGGGCCATATAAATATTCTCATCCATAACTGGACTGAATAGTTGCAGGTGAATGCGCGTCTGTGTGGCTAATGATGCTCAGGGGGCTTTAGGTCTGGCATAGAAGAGTTGTCATGGGGACATAGGAGCAGAATGTGAAAAACGGAAACGTCAGGTGGCATCAATGATGCCTCACTACAATTTCTGACCTCCATAGTGATCCTGGAATATTCCCCCTCCATCTGATCTGAAGGGGGCGCCACAAAGGGACTGACATATAGCACCAGTAGAAATTCATTACACGGCACTGACAATAAGATCACATATGCTTGGCAAGGAAATGGTAGCAAAACATTTTTTTTACATGTTCTCCCCATTTAAATAGGTAATGCCCCACAAGTTTTAGAATTTGAATTACAAAAAGCTAACAAAGACCCCAGATCAGACCCCCCGAAATACAAAGATAGAACCTAGCTCATCCCTGTAAACAGACCCCAGACCCCTTATATAAAAGGTACAGAGCCCAGCCCGGCTATTTGTATAGAAATCAGAACCCCACATGACAATATACATCCCAGACCAGACCCCTTCTATACAGACTCCAGCCCAACTCTACATACGGACCTAAACCAGACTCCCCATATACAGACCCCAGATAAGTCACCCCTGGGAAAAGCCAACCAGTCACCAAACCTGCAAAAATACAGACTTCACACCCGACCTCTCCTGTTTATGGACTCCTGTTTGCACAACTCAGCGTTGCGCAAAAATGTTGCAACTTTTCAAAGTGATTTATTCCAAAATTCTGCAGTAATTGCTTTGATGACTCCAGGTTTTAAAATGCATCTAACTCTTTAGTAAAAACGTATGATTACATAGGGACCGAAACGTTGCCGCAGGAGGCAGAATAAATATGTGAGCTGCTTTTCACTATCCGGTGTGGCGCTGTCCTTTTCTTCAGTTTGGATTTGGATGTTCTATCTGGGATGGACCCCCTGGTGAGGATGTGCGCCCTGATGTCCATAGAGACTATATAATTATAGGGTGTGGCTTTACTGCTTTTTTTGTAACTTACATAGGGACAAAAGCTAGAGACTTCCCCCCAAAAAAGAGCCTCAAAAGCCTTCTCAAAGGAATAGATTGGGAAATATCCCTGATGTATGTCTCAGATGGAAGTGAACGCAGCCCACGCCTCTTTTCCTAAACTGGAGGAATTAATTATAAGACTTGTTCTTATAAGGCGACTTAATTCAGACTTCCCATTCCTTTAAAAAAAATAAGGTATTATTGATTAAGATTATTGATTTTCAGTGTAATATCTTTTTGTAGCAATAAACAATTAGCATTAATGTTATTGATCATTTCCTACATTTTTTTCATAAATTAACAGTACATGTGAAAGCAAGAAATACAGATATCTGCTTCTCTCCTCACGTATCGGTCACTTCTCTCAAGTGCTGATTATTCATTCTGAAATCTGACTTCAGATCTGTCTTCACTGAAGGATCACATTACACCTGCTGCCTATAGAAGTTTATGGAGAGGGAGAGGGCCCACATTGACATCTCCATCCACATCCCCTCCCACAGCCCTTTCCACATCCATGTACACAGGCCACCCACAGCCCCACCCACATCCCCTCCTACATCCACAGGCCACCCACATCCCCGCCCACATCCCCTCCTACATCCACAGGCCACCCACATCCCTGCCCACATCCCCTCCTACATCCACAGGCCACCCACAGCCCCACCCACATCCCCTCCTACATCCACAGGCCACCCACAGCCCCACCCACATCCCCTCCTACATCCACAGGCCACCCACATCCCCGCCCACATCCCCTCCTACATCCACAGGCCACCCACATCCCTGCCGACATCCCCTCCTACATCCACAGGCCACCCACATGCCCAGCCACATCCCCTCCTACATCCACAGGCCACCCACATCCCCGCCCACATCCCCTCCTACATCCACAGGCCACCCACATCCCTGCCCACATCCCCTCCTACATCCACAGGCCACCCACAGCCCCACCCACATCCCCTCCTACATCCACAGGCCACCCACATCCCCGCCCACATCCCCTCCTACATCCACAGGCCACCCACATCCCCGCCCACATCCCCTCCTACATCCACAGGCCACCCACATCCCTGCCCACATCCCCTCCTACATCCACAGGCCACCCACATGCCCAGCCACATCCCCTCCTACATCCACAGGCCACCCACATCCCCGCCCACATCCCCTCCTACATCCACAAGCCACCCACATCCCCGCCCACATCCCCTCCTACATCCACAGGCCGCCCACATGCCCGCCCACATCCCTTCCTACATCCACAGGCTACCCACAGCCCCTCCCACATCCACGCCCACAGGTCACACACAGCCCCTCCCATATCCATGCCCACAGGCCAGCTACATCCCTGCCCACATCCCCTCCTATATCCACAGTCCACCCACAGCCCCTCCCACATCCCCTCCCACAGCCACAGGCCACCCACATCGCCTCCTACATCCACACCCACAGGCACCCATATCCCCACCCACTATCCCCACCCACAGGCCACCCACATCCCATCCTACATCCACAGGCCACCCACAGCCCTGCCCACATTCCCTCCCACAGGCCGCCTCGGAGCACCGGATTTCATTAACTAAAAACTAGCTAGAAGAAACATATAGAGTGCACATTGGGTCTTATCCGAGATAAAGGAAATATTTGTGAGAGATAGTATAAATTCACTCACCTATTATGGTTGTGTGAGACACAACCACTGCACTTAGCATTGGCGGCTGCTGCAAGCCCCGATGTGATGATCCTTTGCTAGGTGAAGCGAATGGGGCATCAGACTGCGCTGCTCGCCCGGCAGCTCGTCAGGATTAACTAAAAACTGCAAACACCAATTAAACAGCAACCATAAGACGGATTTCCTCAACCAAGGAATCAGTGTAATCAGTATAACGGCACCGACCTGACACTGCCTGTAGTCACTGAGCACAATCCTGATCACAGGTATCAGTGTAATCAGTATAACGGCGCCGACCTGACACTGTCTGTAGTCACTGAGCACAATCCTGATCACAGGTATCAGTGTAATCAGTATAACGGCGCCGACCTGACACTGTCTGTAGTCACTGAGCACAATCCTGATCACAGGTATCAGTGTAATCAGTATAACGGCACCGACCTGACACTGTCTGTAGTCACTGAGCACAATCCTGATCACAGGTATCAGTGTAATCAGTATAATGGCTCCGACCTGACACTGTCTGTAGTCACTGAGCACAATCCTGATCACAGGTATCAGTGTAATCAGTATAACGGCTCCGACCTGACACTGTCTGTAGTTACTGAGCACAATCCTGATCACAGGTATCAGTGTAATCAGTATAACGGCACCGACCTGACACTGTCTGTAGTTACTGACCACAATCCTGATCACAGGTATCAGTGTAATCAGTATAACGGCACCGACCTCACACTGTCTGTAGTCACTGAGCACAATCCTGATCACAGGTATCAGTGTAATCAGTATAACAGCACCGACCTGACACTGTCTGTAGTCACTGAGCACAATCCTGATCACAGGTATCAGTGTAATCAGTATAATGGCACCGACCTGACACTGTCTGTAGTCACTGAGCACAATCCTGATCACAGGTATCAGTGTAATCAGTATAATGGCTCCGACCTGACACTGTCTGTAGTCACTGAGCACAATCCTGATCACAGGTATCAGTGTAATCAGTATAACGGCTCCGACCTGACACTGTCTGTAGTTACTGAGCACAATCCTGATCACAGGTATCAGTGTAATCAGTATAACGGCACCGACCTGACACTGTCTGTAGTTACTGACCACAATCCTGATCACAGGTATCAGTGTAATCAGTATAACAGCGCCGACCTGACACTGTCTGTAGTCACTGAGCACAATCCTGATCACAGGTATCAGTGTAATCAGTATAATGGCACCGACCTCACACTGTCTGTAGTCACTGAGCACAATCCTGATCACAGGTATCAGTGTAAGCCGTATAACGGCACCAACCTGACACTGTCTGTAGTCACTGAGCACAATCCTGATCACAGGTATCAGTGTAATCAGTATAACGGCACCGACCTGACACTGTCTGTAGTGACTGAGCACAATCCTGATCACAGGTATCAGTGTAATCAGTATAACGGTGCCGACCTGACACTGTCTGTAGTCACTGAGCACAATCCTGATCACAGGTATCAGTGTAATCAGTATAACGGCACCGACCTGACACTGTAGTCACTGAGCACAATCCTGATCACAGGTATCAGTGTAATCAGTATAACGGCACCGACCTGACACTGTCTGTAGTCACTGAACACAATCCTGATCACAGGTATCAGTGTAATCAGTATAATGGCGCCGACCTGACACTGTCTGTAGTCACTGAACACAATCCTGATCACAGGTATCAGTGTAATCAGTATAATGGCGCCGACCTGACACTGTCTGTAGTCACTGAGCACAATCCTGATCACAGGAATCAGTGTAATCAGTATAACGGCACCGAACTGACACTGTCTGTAGTCACTGAACACAATCCTGATCACAGGTATCAGTGTAATCAGTATAACGGCACCGACCTGACACTGTCTGTAGTCACTGAGCACAATCCTGATCACAGGTATCAGTGTAATCAGTATAACGGCACCGACCTGACACTGTCTGTAGTTACTGAGCACAATCCTGATCACAGGTATCAGTGTAATCAGTATAACGGCGCCGACCTGACACTGTCTGTAGTCACTGAGCACAATCCTGATCACAGGTATCAGTGTAATCAGTATAATGGCACCGACCTGACACTGTCTGTAGTCACTGAACACAATCCTGATCACAGGTATCAGTGTAATCAGTATAATGGCTCCGACCTGACACTGTCTGTAGTCACTGAGCACAATCCTGATCACAGGTATCAGTGTAATCAGTATAACGGCTCCGACCTGACACTGTCTGTAGTTACTGAGCACAATCCTGATCACAGGTATCAGTGTAATCAGTATAATGGCACCGACCTGACACTGTCTGTAGTTACTGACCACAATCCTGATCACAGGTATCAGTGTAATCAGTATAACAGCGCCGACCTGACACTGTCTGTAGTCACTGAGCACAATCCTGATCACAGGTATCAGTGTAATCAGTATAACAGCGCCGACCTGACACTGTCTGTAGTCACTGAGCACAATCCTGATCACAGGTATCAGTGTAATCAGTATAACGGCACCGACCTGACACTGTCTGTAGTCACTGAGCACAATCCTGATCACAGGTATCAGTGTAATCAGTATAACAGCACCGACTTGACACTGTCTGTAGTCACTGAGCACAATCCTGATCACAGGTATCAGTGTAATCAGTATAACAGTGCCGACCTGACACTGTCTGTAGTCACTGAGCACAATCCTGATTACAGGTATCAGTGTAATCAGTATAATGGCGCCGACCTGACACTGTAGTCACTGAGCACAATCCTGATCACAGGTATCAGTGTAATCAGTATAACGACACCGACCTGACACTGTCTGTAGTCACTGAGCACAATCCTGATCACAGGTATCAGTGTAATCAGTATAACGGCACCGACCTGACACTGTCTGTAGTCACTGAGCACAATCCTGATCACAGGTATCAGTGTAATCAGAATAACGGTGCCGACCTGTCACTGTCTGTAGTCACTGATCACAATCCTGATCACAGGTATCAGTGTAATCAGTATAACGGCTCTGACCTGACACTGCCTGTAGTCACTGAGCACAATCCTGATCACAGGTATCAGTGTAATCAGTATAACGGCACCGACCTGACACTGTCTGTAGTCACTGAGCACAATCCTGATCACAGGTATAAGTGTAATCAGTATAACGGCACCGACCTGACACTGTCTGTGGTCACTGATCACAATCCTGATCACAGGTATCAGTGTAATCAGTATAACGGCACCGACCTGACACTGTCTGTAGTCACTGAGCACAATCCTGATCACAGGTATCAGTGTAATCAGTATAACGGCTCTGACCTGACACTGCCTGTAGTCACTGAGCACAATCCTGATCACAGGTATCAGTGTAATCAGTATAACGGCTCTGACCTGACACTGCCTGTAGTCACTGAGCACAATCCTGATCATAGGTATCAGTGTAATCAGCATAACGGCACCGACCTGACACTGTCTGTAGTCACTGGGCACAATCCTGATTACAGGTATCAGTGTAATCAGTATAATGGCGCCGACCTGACACTGTCTGTAGTCACTGAGCACAATCCTGATCACAGGTATCAGTGTAATCAGTATAATGGCGCCGACCTGACACTGTCTGTAGTCACTGAGCACAATCCTGATCACAGGTATCAGTGTAATCGGTATAACTGCACCGACCTGACTGCCTGTAGTGTCACTGAGCACAATCCTGATCACAGGTATTGGTGTAATCAGTATAACGGCACCGACCTGACACTGTAGTCACTGAACACAATCCTGATCACGGGGGCACCGTAACTGTTCACAATAACAGTAATTATGACCAAGGGTGCCAAAACATTTACATGCCACTGTACATCTGTTCCTAAAAAATGCTCCACTTATATAAGAAACAAAGGAGACAGTATGGGCTTAGAATTTAGATACAACTTATTGGCAATCTTCTTCTACAAGAAGCAGAGGGGATACAAACGGCTTAGATACACCTGTTCAGTATTAAAACTAGAAAAAAATGTAAATATTTCTGGGTCAGGTTAACGTATGACCGATTCATTCCTTTCAATCCCCCGTCCTGAGAAACTTCATGCTCTGCCTGAAATAAAGCCCATGTGCGTCAGTGGCGCGGCCTTCCTGGTGGATTTGGCTCAGCGCTGTGATTCCTGGACTAGAGGAACGATGAGTAATTGAAATGATACGGAATAAGAATGACAATGGAGGAACAATATTTACTCAGCGTTTTATTAGAAGTTACGTTCAGCTGAGATCACTTTACTGTTGTCCCGTCTGGTTCGTAGATTCCTCTTCTTTATAAGATTTTATCACAAAAGGCAAAGCAGACGGCGGCTTCTGTGGTTTCCCCTTACCAAATCTTCATAGGGTATTTCCAGGGTAAAAACAGGACCCCAAATAAAAGAATAAAAGAATGCAGGCAGGTGCCCATTATTGTGTCAGAGCCTGGACCCCCAGAAGTACCCCCCGAAATCTAGGTGGCTTCAGGAGATGCCCAGGTTATACCAGCTGTACATATATAATTATATACAGGAGATGCCCAGGTTATACCGGCTGTACATATATAATTATATACAGGAGATGCCCAGGTTATACCGGCTGTACATATATAATTATATACAGGAGATGCCCAGGTTATACCAGCTGTACATATATAATTATATACAGGAGATGCCCAGGTTATACCAGCTGTACATATATAATTATATACAGGAGATGCCCAGGTTATACCGGCTGTGTGTATATATATAATTATATACAGGAGATGCCCAGGTTATACCAGCTGTACATATATAATTATATACAGAAGATGCCCAGGTTATACCAGCTGTACATATATAATTATATACAGAAGATGCCCAGGTTATACCAGCTGTACATATATAATTATATACAGGAGATGCCCAGGTTATACCAGCTGTACATATATAATTATATACAGGAGATGCCCAGGTTATACCGGCTGTGTGTATATATATAATTATATACAGGAGATGCCCAGGTTATACCAGCTGTACATATATAATTATATACAGGAGATGCCCAGGTTATACCAGCTGTACATATATAATTATATAGAGGAGATACTCAGGTTATACCGGCTGTACATATATAATTATATACAGGAGATACCCAGGTTATACCAGCTGTACATATATAATTATATACAGGAGATACTCAGGTTATACCGGCTGTACATATATAATTATATACAGGAGATGCCCAGGTTATACCAGCTGTACATATATAATTATATACAGGAGATACCCAGGTTATACCAGCTGTACATATATAATTATATACAGGAGATACCCAGGTTATACCAGCTGTACATATATAATTATATACAGAAGATGCCCAGGTTATACCAGCTGTACATATATAATTACGGTATATACAGGAGATACCCAGGTTATATCAGCTGTGCATATATAATTATATAGAGGAGATAACCAGGTTATTCCGGCTGTACATATATAATTATTTACAGGTGATACCCAGGTTATTCCAGCTGTACATATATAATTATATACAGTGTATACCCAGGTTATACCAACTGTGCATATATAATTATATACAGGAGATGCCCAGGTTATACCAGCTGTACATATATAATAATATGCAGGAGATACCCAGGTTATACCAGCTGTGCATATATAATTATATACAGGATATACCCAGGTTATATCAGCTGTGCATATATAATTATATACAGGAGATACACAGGTTATACCAGCTGTACATATATAATTATATACAGGATATACCCAGGTTATACCAGCTGTACACATATAATTATATACAGGAGATACCCAGGTTACACCAGCTGTACATATATAATTATATACAGGAGATGCCCAGGTTATACCAGCTGTACATATATAATTATATACAGGAGATACCCAGATTATACCAGCTGTACATATATAATTATATACATGAGATGCCCAAGTTATACCAGCTGTGCATATCTAATTATATACAGAAGATGCCCAGGTTATACCAGCTGTGCATATATAATTATATACAGGAGATACCCAGGTTATATCAGCTGTACATATATAATTATATACAGGAGATACACGTTATACCAGCTGTACCTATATAATTATATACAGAAGATGCCCAGGTTACACCAGCTGTACATATATGATTATATACAGGAGATTCCCAGGTTATATCAGCTGTACATATTTAATTATATACAGAAGATGCCCAGGTTATAGCAGCTGTACATATATAATTATATACAGGAGAAACCCAGGTTATACCAGCTGTACATATATAATTATATACAGGAGATGCCCAGGTTATACCAGCTGTACATATATAATTATATACAGGAGATACCCAGGTTATACCGGCTGCACATATATAATTATATACAGGAGATGCCCAGGTTATACCAGCTGTACATATATAATTATATACAGGAGATACACAGGTTATACCAGCTGTACATATATAATTATATACAGGAGATGCCCAGGTTATACCAGCTGTACACATATAATTATATACAGGAGATACCCAGGTTATACCAGCTGTACACATATAATTATATACAGGAGATACCCAGGTTACACCAGCTGTACATATATGATTATATACAGGAGATTCCCAGGTTATATCAGCTGTACATATATAATTATATACAGAAGATGCCCAGGTTATAGCAGCTGTACATATATAATTATATACAGGAGAAACCCAGGTTATACCAGCTGTACATATATAATTATATACAGGAGATGCCCAGGTTATACCAGCTGTACATATATAATTATATACAGGAGATACCCAGGTTATACCGGCTGCACATATATAATTATATACAGGAGATGCCCAGGTTATACCAGCTGTACATATATAATTATATACAGGAGATACACAGGTTATACCAGCTGTACATATATAATTATATACAGGAGATGCCCAGGTTATACCAGCTGTACACATATAATTATATACAGGAGATACCCAGGTTACACCAGCTGTACATATATAATTATATACAGGAGATACCCAGGTTATACCAGCTGTACATATATAATTATATACAGGAGATGCCCAGGTTATACCAGCTGTGCATATCTAATTATATACAGAAGATGCCCAGGTTATACCAGCTGTGCATATATAATTATATACAGGAGATACCCAGGTTACATCAGCTGTGCATATATAATTATATACAGGAGATACACAGGTTATACGAGCTGTACACATATAATTATATACAGGAGATACCCAGGTTACACCAGCTGTTCATATATAATTATATACAGGAGATACCCAGGTTATACTAGCTGTACATATATAATTATATACATGAGATACCCAGGTTATATCAGCTGTGCATATATAATTATATACAGGAGATGCCCAGGTTATACCAGCTGTGCATATCTAATTATATACAGAAGATGCCCAGGTTATACCAGCTGTGCATATATAATTATATACAGGAGATACCCAGGTTACATCAGCTGTGCATATATAATTATATACAGGAGATACACAGGTTATACCAGCTGTACACATATAATTATATACAGGAGATACCCAGGTTACACCAGCTGTTCATATATAATTATATACAGGAGATGCCCAGGTTATACCAGCTGTGCATATCTAATTATATACAGGAGATAACCAGGTTATATCAGCTGTGCATATATAATTATATACAGGAGATACCCAGGTTATATCAGCAATACATATATAATTATATACAGGAGATACACAGGTTATACCAGCTGTACCTATATAATTATATACAGAAGATGCCCAGGTTACACCAGCTGTACATATATGATTATATACAGGAGATTCCTAGGTTATATCAGCTGTACATATATAATTATATACAGGAGATGCCCAGGTTATATCAGCTGTACATATATGATTATATACAGGAGATACCCAGGTTATACCAGCTGTACATATATGATTATATACAAGAGATTCCTAGGTTATATCAGCTGTACATATATAATTATATACAGGAGATGCCCAGGTTATATCAGCTGTACATATATGATTATATACAGGAGATTCCCAGGTTATATCAGCTGTACATATATAATTATATACAGAAGATGCCCAGGTTATAGCAGCTGTACATATATAATTATATACAGGAGATACCCAGGTTATACCAGCTGTACATATATAATTATATACAGGAGATGCCCAGGTTATACCAGCTGTACATATATAATTATATACAGGAGATATCCAGGTTATACCGGCTGCACATATATAATTATATACAGGAGATGCCTAGGTTATACCAGCTGTACATATATAATTATATACAGGAGATACACAGGTTATACCAGCTGTACATATATAATTATATACAGGAGATGCCCAGGTTATACCAGCTGTACACATATAATTATATACAGGAGATACCCAGGTTACACCAGCTGTTCATATATAATTATATACAGGAGATACCCAGGTTATACTAGCTGTACATATATAATTATATACATGAGATTACCAGGTTATACCAGCTGTGCATATCTAATTATATACAGAAGATGCCCAGGTTATACCAGCTGTGCATATATAATTATATACAGGAGATACCCAGGTTATATCAGCTGTACATATATAATTATATACAGGAGATACACAGGTTATACCAGCTGTACCTATATAATTATATACAGAAGATGCCCAGGTTACACCAGCTGTACATATATGATTATATACAGGAGATTCCTAGGTTATATCAGCTGTACATATATAATTATATACAGGAGATGCCCAGGTTATATCAGCTGTACATATATGATTATATACAGGAGATACCCAGGTTATACCAGCTGTACATATATGATTATATACAGGAGATGCCTAGGTTATATCAGCTGTACATATATAATTATATACAGGAGATGCCCAGGTTATATCAGCTGTACATATATGATTATATACAGGAGATACCCAGGTTATACCAGCTGTACATATATAATTATATACAGGAGATACCAAGGTTATATCAGCTGTACATATATCATTATATACAGGAGATGCCCAGGTTATACCAGCTGTACATATATAATTATATACAGGAGATACACAGGTTATACCAGCAGTACATATATAATTATATACAGGAGATGCCCTGGTTATACCAGCTGTACATATATAATTATATACAGGAGATACCCAGGTTATACCAGCTGTACATATATAATTATATACAGGAGATGCCCAGGTTATACCAGCTGTACATATATCATTACATACAGGAGATGTCCAGGTTATACCAGCTGTACATATATAATTATATACAGGAGATACACAGGTTATACCAGCAGTACATATATAATTATATACAGGAGATGTCCAGGTTATACCAGATGTACATATATGATTATATACAGGAGATGCCCAGGTTATACCAGATATACATATATAATTATATACAGGAGATGCCCTGGTTATACCAGCTGTACATATATAATTATATACAGGAGATACCCAGGTTATACCAGCTGTACATATATAATTATATACAGGAGATGCCCAGGTTATACCAGCTGTACATATATCATTACATACAGGAGATGTCCAGGTTATATCAGCATGTCCAGTTTCATTGTGGCAGTGATTTCGGGCCTGCTTTTGGATCTGTATATTTGTGTCTGTTTGTCTTTCTGACTTCTTTGTCTCCGTTCATCAGGACGTACAGTGGGGAAAAAAATATTTTGTCAGCCACCAATTATGCAAGTTCTCCCACTTAAATAGATGAGAGAAGATTTACTTTGCAAATTGTGGAGTAAAATAAGTATTTGGTCACCTAAAAACATGCAGGATTTCTGGCTCTCAGAGACCTGTAACTTCTTCTTTAAGAGGCTCCTCTGTCCTCCACTCATTGCCTGTAGTAATGGCACCTGTTTGAACTTGTTATCAGTATAAAAAGACACCTGTGCACACCCTCAAACAGTCACACTGCAAACTCCACTATGGTGAAGACCAAAGAGCTGTTGAATAACACCAGAAACAAAATAAATTGTAGCCCTGCACCAGGCTGGGAAGACTGAATCTGCAATAGGCAAGCAGCTTTATGTGATGAAATCAACTGTGGGAGCAATGATAATAAAATGACATACAAGACCACTGATAATCTCCCTCGATCTGTGGCTCCACGCAAGATCTCACCCGGTGGGGTCAAAATGACCACAGGAACGGTGAGCAAAAATCCCAGAACCACACGGGGGACCTAGTGAATGACCTGCATAGAGCTTGGACCACCGTAACAAAGGCTACCATCAGTAACACACTACGCCGCCAGGGACTCAGATCCGGCAGTGCCAGACGTGTCCCCCTGCTTAAGCCAGTACATGTCCGGGCCCGTCAGAAGTTTGCTAGAGAGCATTTGGATTATCCAGAAGAGTATTGGGAGAAGGTCATATGGTCTGATGAAACCAAAGTAGAACTGACTGGTAGAAACAAAACTCGTTGTGTTTGGAGGAGACAGAATGCTGAGTTGTATCCAAAGAACACCATACCTTCTGTGAAGCATGGGGGTGGCAACATCATGCTTTGGGGCTGTTTCTCTGCAAAGGGACCAAGACGACTGATCCGTGTATATGAAAGAATGAATGGGGCCATGTACCGTGAGATTTTGAGTGCAAACCTCCTTCCATCAGCAAGGGCATTGAAGATGAAACGTGGCTGGGTCTTTCAGCACGATAATGATCCCAAGCACACCGCCAGGGCAACGAAGGAGTGGCTTCGTAAGAAGCATATGAAGGTCCTGGAGTGGCCTAGCCAGTCGTCTCCAGATCTCAACCCTATAGAAAACCTTTGGAGGGAGTTGAAAGTCCGTGTTACCCAGTGACAGGCCCAAAACATCACTGCTCTAGAGGAGATCTGCATGGAGGAATGGGCCAACATACCAACAACAGTGTGTGGCAACCTTGTGAAGACTTACAGGAAATGTCTGACCGCTGTCATTGCCAACAAAGGATATGTAGCAAAATATTGTTAATGACCAAATACTTATTTTCCACCATAGTTTGCAAAATAAATCTTACCAGATCAGACAAGGTGATTTTCTGGATTTGTTTTCTCTTTGTGACTCTCATAGTTGTGGTCGACCTATGATGTCAATACAGGCCTCTCTCATCTTTATAAGTGGGGGAACTTGAACAATTGGTGGCGGACTATATACTCCCCCCCCCCCTCTATCTACCCCCAGGAATGACTGAGAGCTGCAGACAGTTCTTCTGTTGAGCTCAGTTTGCATCATTGGAACAAGTATTGCTGAACCGTCCACAAACAGCGTAATCTGCGCGCTGATGTCTGGGTGACTCCACACCAGCCGCTCCTCAGTCCACGGATCCTGAATAATGCAGCACATAGGTTAAGACAATGAATCAACATCCTCAATAATAATGATAAGTGAGCTGATGAATGAAGAACAGCCTGTAACGGGACGGACACTGTGCGAACGCTGCAGCAGTAATGACACACTTCTGTGCCTTGTCTCCTAGATTAGCACACAACATCCAGCCGATAATAGCAGACGGGTCACTGGGACCAAACGCCGCACAGGACCCAGTGTTACCCTATAAAGATTAGAAATGTGCAGAATTAGGCAACAATAGGAGAACAGTTTGCAGCGGAACTTTGCAGTGTTGGATTAAGAAACTTTTTAAACTTTTAGCATAGATAAGACTGCCGTCTAGTGCTCAAATCCGAGAAATGCAGCTCCGGAGGAGAAAAGAGAAATGTTCACATACAAGGAGTTCAATCCAAATGTCCTAAGCCCTCCGTAAGAGGGGCAGGGTGGGAGAACACAGCGCTGGTGGGGGAGCCATTGGCATTAGCATTAGAGACGTAGCCCTCTGTACTGTAGGTTCACACCACCGGAAAAGGGCCCCTGTGCAAGAACAATGTATGGGCCCTATGCAGTCCAACCGCTCCTCATAATGCACAATTCCTCCTGTTTTGGAGGACGCTGTGGCCCCTTCACCTTTGGGCCCCAGGTTGCTCCGATGATGTGTCCGCCCCGATTCACATTATCCATAAGGAATGGGCGAACAAGTTTATAGCTTGTGCAAAGGAGACATTTACCCTTCCTGCCCATAACCTGGCGAACACATACTATTGTGTTACCACTGTTGTGTGCTTACTGTTTGGCGCCATTATACAGGCACTATATGACGGCATTCTCTGTTCAGGGATCTCAGATCGTTCTCATAAAAAGGAGATCAAGCAATGATGATTCTACTGACTGCACTGGTCAACATTGCACCATATTGCACCTTCAGAGGAGTCGTACAGCCCCATAAACTGCTATAGAGGTGACTTCCCGCCGTCATGGTGGGGCGCGCAGTATGAAGGAGATTCCTATTCCTCGGGACTTTCAGCTTTTCTGCTTGCTGCACATATATATGAATTATGTCTCCAGATTAACGAGATTAATAAAGTCTGCATTATTGCGAGGCCCCGAGGAGGCGGCAGATCGCCCATAATGAGAGAATCTCTCAACAGTTTTACTCCTCAGCAGATGCAATAAAACAGAAGAGTCCGGAACGAGCTGAAAATGTCAATATGTAAGAATCGCAATTAATGAAGAAAATACAAAAAAAAACATCTACAAACTTTTGTTTTCATCAATTAGCCCAATGCCCCGCACAATTCTGATTGTTGTTATGTCTATTAAAATTAAGCTTTGGATGAAAAAAGGGAAAGTCGCCAAACTGTGAAGGCTCCTGAGAACAAGGCCTGATTCAGGGGTCTGTGACTTTCCTCCCATGCAAAAAAAAAAATACAGACCGATTTCCGTCAGTGTTTTGGATCACATTTTCATCAGATTTTTACCATCAGTGATTTTCTCATTTACCAAAAATAAAAAGCCGACAAAATTCTCCTTTCCATTTAGGATGGACGGCACGCGGATGGCATCAATGTGCTGCCCATGATGTTCATCGCCCTACAGGTCTGTATTGGGGAGCTTGATCCATGAATTGGGTAAAAATGGACTTGTCCTAGTGGATTCTTCAGACCACTCGGTGCTCTGAACCCACGGACATAAGATCAGCCACCCACCAATCCGTGAAAATCGCACTTCTCAGTGAGGAACAAGTCTTCCCAGGGTGGGCTTGATTGACCCTCCGGGATACGACAGGATTCTCTATGGGAGGTAAATTCTGCAACTGACCTAAAGATCCCAAAAAACAACAAACTATTTTCAAAGGTGACTTTGGAGTGAATCGCTTGGGATATACACTTATACTACACACACAGAATACTACAACCCCCAGCATGACCCGACCACTGGACATGGCCATAATACAGTGCTACTCCGTACTTATAGCACTACCACTCCCAACGTGACCCGATCGCTAGGCATGGGCTGTATTAACCACTTACTGCCCGGACCAGTTCCACAGTGGTATGTGACGTTTTCCTCCTCACCCTGATACAATGTGGCCTGCAGACTATTTCACCATCACTTCTTACAGGTGTCCATTATTTTATGTGCAGCTGCCTCTTGACAGGTGCAATTTAAAGGGACCCTAAGCCAAAAAATAAGTTGGGGGGGAAAAAAAGAGAAACACAAAATAAACTTAACACTGACTTGCTGTATGGGAAGACATTCTGGAAGGTCTTAGAACAAAAGGTGTTCAAGGAATCTGAAAAAATGAGGACCTTCTCTTACAGTTAGAGAGGAGGGGCTTAGCTAGAGAGGAGGGACTCAGCTAGAGAGGAGGGGCTTAACTAGAGAGGAGGGGCTTAGCTAGAGAGGAGGGACTCAGCTAGAGAGGAGGGGCTTAACTAGAGAGGAGGGGCTTAGTCAGTGAGGAGTGACTCAGCTAGAGAGGAGGGGCTTAACTAGAGAGGAGGGGCTTAGCTAGAGAGGAGGGGCTTAGTCAGTGAGGAGTGACTCAGCTAGAGAGGAGGGGCTTAACTAGAGAGGAGGGGCTTAGTCAGTGAGGAGTGACTGAGCTAGAGAGGAGGGACTCAGCTAGAGAGGAGGGGCTTAACTAGAGAGGAGGGGCTTAATTAAAGAGGAGGGCTAGGTTAGAGACAGGTGATTAGCTAAAGAAAATGTTCATAGCTAGAGAGGAGGGACTCCGCTACAGAAGAGGGGCTTAGCTAGAGAGTAGGGGCTTAGCTAGAGAGGAGGGACTCTGCTAGAGAGGAGGGGCTTAGCTAGAGAGGAGGGGCTTAGCTAGAGAGGAGGGACTCAGCTAGAGAGGAGGGCCTTAAAGAGGAAGGCTAAGTTAGACACAGGTGATTAGCTAATGGGGCATAGCTAGAGTGGACAGGATGAGCTAGAGAGGAGGGGCTTAACTAGAGAGGAGGGGTTTAACTAGTGAGGTGGGTTTAGAAAGGGGGGGCTTGCTACAGAGGAGGGTCTTAACTAGAGAGGAGGAGTTTAACTATAGAGAAGGGGCTTAACTAGATAGGATGGTTTAATTAGATAGGAGGGGCTTAATTAGAGAAGGGGCTAAGCTAGTGTAGGTTAAGGCTAAGTTTGCACAACTTTCTATTGTGCACTGAGCAAAGGGAGAAGATTTCTGCAGATGGAAGCTGCCTCCAGCCCCAGAATAATCCTGTGGAGAACTGAATTTGATTATATTAATCAGTGTTGCTATTTTTGGCCCTTTTTAAAGGGAAATCCCATTAATTTTCAGTTCTTGCTTTATGGTGTGCACCATGTTATTTGGGCTATGGCCCCATCTGGGTCCTAATGTGGCTGAAGTACTTCTTTCTGTGTATCCTCCATCCAGAGAAGATTGCCACTGCCACAAAGCATCTCGGTCCTGCCGCCATGTCACAGGCGTTTGGGTGTTTAATGTCATATAGCATTGATCCATAGTGACTATACAGCTGCCTTGTTCCAATAACATAAGTCCTGGCACCCTCCTCCTCCTCCTTCTTCCAGGGTCTGTCTAACTCCGCAGACTCACTTGTCAAAGTCACCCCCAGTCCTAAAAGCAAATCTGCTTCATTTCTGGAACGTGCTGCCCAATGTTTTTAATAACCTGAGGAATAAGGAGCCTTATGTCTTGTAAGTGAGCGCAGATCCACATAAAAGGACTTGGGCTAATGCCTCCACCTAAATTGGCACCCTCCTCTGTGCATTATCTTTTTACTGCCAGCCCAGTACTTTTCACCTTGCCCAGAACCTCTGCCAATAATGCTATATTAAGGGGCTATTTTCAGATGCCCGGGGGCTATGGGGAGGTTTTATCACAAGAGGTTAACCCCTGCGCTCCCAGATCAACAAGAACATAGAATGCGCAACACAGTACACAAACAAAACTTGATACAAAGAAACAAACAAACAAACAAATAACGTTTAATAAATAGGAAACTGTTGCAGCTCTGTACAAAGAAAACCTACAGGCTGCTCCTTGAAGTTAACCCCTTCCTACCCCACAGTCCACATGTTCACATTCCTTGGCTGAAGGGAAACTTTCTTAACACATTGCACTCAGGATTTCCACTGTTTTACGTAAACGCTCTGCTCCCATAAAACAGTTCAGTGATTTCTAAGAAACTTTCAATCCACCCTTAAGAAAAGAAAGTGATAAAAAAAAAAGATTGACTCCTGCAAGGAGTGTATGAAAAGTTTGATGGTCAAAAGAAGAAAAAAGTCAAGATTAAAAGTCAGGGAGCAGCTTGTTGTCTCATTGTTCGCTCCTCCGCTGCAGGGAACAAGGGGTTAATCCACAATGAGAGACCTGGTCATATTATGCTCTACTATATTGCCTGGTTACTGGCAGCTATTCAGCCTGGCTGTCGTGATATCGAATTGCAGTTTAAGGCTGGCAGGCAGCCAGGAGTAGTCTATTTAAAAGACAGCTTGCTTCTCAGTAATCAGTCTCTTTAGAAAGTTCTGCAGAGTACAACTGTTGGGAGATTTACAAAGTATTTTCTTTCTTCTGACTTTATCGCATTTTCATTCCACATTTTTTGTGGGGAAATCTCTGCCCAGTAAAGATTTTTAATCAGGCTGCAGGTTTAGCAAGATAAAAGCTTTTTATTTTTCTATAAATTCACTTTTTTTGTTTACAGGATTTGAGGAATTTTCTGCATTTGCAGACTTTTTTTTGCAGCAATATTACTGGATTACTGTGCATGCAATACAAGGAGAGAAGCTTGTGATCTAGAAAACAATTTTTTTGTCTTTTTTTTTCCAACCTGTTGTACAGTTTGCACCATAGTCTTGGCTGCAGCAACAGGTATTCTCCAAGTGTTTGCTGGCTTGTGTGTATGAGGACAGCAGCAGCTACCTGGGTGTGAGCAGTTTGCTTTTTTTCTTTTTGTAAACTATATTACAGGCTTTCCCTTATTTTTTTTGTGCCAGTGAAGGGACTGCATTGTTGGTTGTTGGCACATTTTGGACTATTTTGCAGGGACACCCCCTCTTCTTCCTCCTGTATTTGGAGCACTGTGCAATCCCCCTCCCAGATCTCCTGTACAATGATCCTGTCTGTCTGCTTCATCCTGACCCTGTGCCTTGGGCTTTGCCAGTGTCTGGGCTCTTTTGTGCACTGTGAGCCTTGTGATGAGAAGGCAATGTCCATGTGCCCACCGATCCCTGTGGGCTGCGAGACGGTGAAGGAGCCCGGCTGTGGCTGCTGTAGGACCTGTGCCCTGGCTGAGGGACAGTCCTGTGGGGTGTACACAGAGCGATGTGCTGGGGGGCTCCGCTGCCTTCCTAAACAAGGGGAAGAAAAACCATTGCATGCCCTACTCCATGGCAGGGGGGTCTGCCTCAATGAGAAGATCTACAGGGACCAGGTCAAAATAGGTGAGTGCACCTGCATTTCTTAACTGCTTCTTTTTTATGTGCCTGTTCTTTGTAGGAGACCTGTCAATCATTCCTGTTTAGCTGGACCGCAGTGATTGACAGCTGTCAATCAAATCCCAACTCAGAATGTTTGTTTTTTTCCCCCCACTATTTCTGCACAAATTGTGTCCATACTGACACCAACCCTAACTGCACAACTTTATCACCCCCAGATTCATGACATAAATAATGTATCAGAGCTCCCCCCACTCAGGGATTAATGTTACACTTTAGTTTGTAAACTTTACTTTCCAGACTTCCCAAAATATCTGCTGCTCCATGTATTGTCCCCCTTTGGGATGCATAGGTATAAATCACCTGGGACGGTGAAGGGTTAAACCTGCTCTGTAATGACATCACTTTACTTTGCATGCCCCAGATTTGCATTGGGAATAGTATATTGTCATTGTTTGCTGGGTTTCTGCACTGACTGATCACAGTTAAGGGCTCCCAGGTTGCAGCATTTGTCCCCCCCCAAAAAAAAAAAAAAAATGTTAATCCCCTACCAAGCTGCAGACAGGAAGGTTTAGAGGAAGTTTACCAATGTTTAACTGTTTGTTTGCCAGACTGAAAGGAGTGTTCCCTGCTGTCACCACATTGCACATGCTTGTATACAGTGATAACAAAGATCATGGGTCCAGATTAACTCTTTGTGGCCGAAAGCCTCATAACTGTGGAATGTTCACTGTTCTCCCTCCCATCCATAGTTACATTGTATACATTCCATTGTCACTTCATCTCAAGGGTCCATGAGAAGTTTGGCGACATTTATTTATTTTCTCATGAACTGTGGGGAGCATTTGGTTAATAACCTGTTAATATAGAAAGTCCCATAGCTGAGCTGTCCACACCCCCTGGAGGAATGAAGGGTCCATGCCTATATAATCAGTGCCCTTGTCTAGGAATCATCCTCTGTGTGGGTCCCCTCCCCATTAAAATGAGCTGATGATACTTTTCTGCAGGTCCCACCTCCTGCAAACCTCTAGTCCTCAGCCCCCAATTACAATGGCTCCATCTACCTGACAGTTGTCCTATACAATGCAATAGACTTTGAGTCAGAAACCTTGTATTTTGGCATTTGCCTGTATCAATGACCTGAGTGCATTCTCTGTACAGCACTATGGTATGTGTTTGTGCTCTCAAGACAATGGGGCGTTAATAAATTCATTACTATGATATATATATAATGTATATATATGTCTATGTGTGTGTGTGTGTGTGTGTGTGTGTGTGCTCTGCATCTGGAAGCCAATTGATGCAGTTTTACTGCACCTTGTGTCTGTGCAGCACTTGAAGGGTTAACAGCTACTAGTGTCCCACCTACGTTATTGCTGGCAGCCTGCCCGCCCAGCATTTCTAGCTAGGTATAGCTGGCACAGAATTGCTTATGTAACTCTTTATGGATAATAAAAAGCAGAATGGTGTCAGTCAGGGATTGTGCTGAAATCCTGCAGCTGTGACTGACATCCCTGCCATTGTGCATTGCACCATGGACAAGAGTCAACATGTAGACTATGCCTTATTAAACGGTGGACATGGCTTATTAACACTTGCGCTGCTGTATGTGTCTTAAAAAGGGACTCCTACTACTGCACCCTTTACAGATGAATAGTTAATGTGCATACATTATTTGGAGGTTTGCTCTACAGAGAAATAACTGCAGTATACATTGTCACCACTAGGGGCAATGCTGCGTTCATCAGATCTTGTAGTTAGGCTCCAGGACAAGTTTCTGGCTATAAATTATAGAGCTGGTTATGACTGTTTAATCCTACAATGCCTTATTCTAAAAAAGGTAGTGGGCATGAAGAGGTACATCTCTGCCAAAAGCTGTTGTTGTTGAAGTTTGCATAATTTGCCACTGGTAAGTGCAAAAGGTTTGCTGAAGTAGTTTTGTTATATTCTACCCATTTTAGTGCAATTTCCAACTAATAATAAGGCACTCACTATAGAAAGTACTATACTAATGACATATAGGTACAATTGCTTACTAGAATATGCCCCCTATATGCAAAAACATAACCACTATAATACCCCCCTTTTGAACCAGAACATAACTATTCTAAAACTGCCCCTATATACAAGAATATAAGTACTATAATACTGCTCCTATGTATAAGAATATAACTACTATAATACTGCGCCTATGTACAAGAATATAACTACTATAATACTGCTCCCTATATACAAGAATATAACTACTATAATACTGCTCCCTATATACAGGAATATAACTACTATAATACTGCTCCTATGTACAAGAATATAACTACTATAATACTGCCCCTATGTACAAGAATATAACTACTATAATACTGCCCCTATGTACAAGAATATAACTACTATAATACTGCTCCTATGTACAAGAATATAACTACTATAATACTGCCCCTATGTACAAGAATATAACTACTATAATACTGCTCCTATGTACAAGAATATAACTACTATAATACTGCCCCTATGTACAAGAATATAACTACTATAATACTGCCCCTATGTGCAAGAATATAACTACTATAATACTGCTCCTATGTACAAGAATATAACTACTATAATACTGCTCCTATGTACAAGAATATAACTACTATAATACTGCTCCTATGTACAAGAATATAACTACTATAATACTGCCCCTATGTACAAGAATATAACTACTATAATACTGCCCCTATGTGCAAGAATATAACTACTATAATACTGCTCCTATGTACAAGAATATAACTACTATAATACTGCTCCTATGTACAAGAATATAACTACTATAATACTGCTCCTATGTACAAGAATATAACTACTATAATACTGCCCCTATGTACAAGAATATAACTACTATAATACTGCCCCTATGTACAAGAATATAACTACTATAATACTGCCCCTATGTACAAGAATATAACTACTATAATACTGCCCCTATGTACAAGAATATAACTACTATAATACTGCCCCTATGTACAAGAATATAACTACTATAATACTGCTCCTATGTACAAGAATATAACTACTATAATACTGCTCCTATGTACAAGAATATAACTACTATAATACTGCCCCTATGTACAAGAATATTACTATAATACTGCTCCCTATATACAAGAATATAACTACTATAATACTGCCCCCTATGTATAAGAATATAACTACTATAATACTGCCCCTATGTACAAGAATATAACTACTATAATATTGCCCCTATGTACAAGAATATAACTACTATAATACTGCCCCTATGTACAAGAATATTACTATAATACTGCCCCCTATGTACAAGAATATAACTGCTATAATACTGCTCCTATGTACAAGAATATAACTACTATAATACTGCCCCCTATGTACAAGAATATAGCTACTATAATACTGCTCCTATGTACAAGAATATAACTACTATAATACTGCCCCCTATGTACAAGAATATAACTACTATAATACTGCCCCTATGTACAAGAATATAACTACTATAATACTGCCCCCATGTACAAGAATATAACTACTATAATACTGCTCCCTATATACAAGAATATAACTACTATAATACTGCTCCCTATATACAAGAATATAACTACTATAATACTGCCCCTATGTACAAGAATATAACTACTATAATACTGCCCCTATGTACAAGAATATAACTACTATAATACTGCCCCTATCTACAAGAATATAACTACTATAATACTGCTCCAATGTACAAGAATATAACTACTATAATACTGCTCCTATGTACAAGAATATAACTACTATAATACTGCCCCTATGTACAAGAATATAACTACTATAATACTGCCCCTATGTACAAGAATATAACTACTATAATACTGCCCTCTATTGTACAATTGTCCATGTGTGGCATATATATATATTATAGCCACACGATCGTCTGTACTGGGATCACAATTTTGGTCCTGGTTCTCCACACACCCGGCTCCAGTTTCTCTCCTACGAGTTTATTTGTCTTTTCCTTGCGGTAGTGTAAGCTTGGATTGTATAACACAGAATATAGCCTGCAGCTTATACTTTGTATCAGTAATCAAGGCTTAGTCAAGTGTTTGCCAAAACTGAAGACTTGATGGGAAAATTATACAGAAGGTGCATTAACCTGTTCTTTACCTTTTTTTTAACTTTTTTATTTTTTAGGTTTTGTTAACCCGCTGTCCACCAAAGATGAGTGGCGGTATTAATAGTTTGCGCATTGTAATGGGCCTAGATTTTTCTTTTCCCAAGTTGTGCTGTTTTTATGTAGCGCCGTATGCAGGTGACATTTTACCTCTTAGCAATGTTCTTTTTTTTTTTTTTTTTTTTTTTCAATGAACTTTGCGTAAACAGCGGTTTGCTATATGGAGGCTGAGGAGACTGCACATAGTGACGCAACGCTCTGCAACCGGATATTGTGTGACCACTGTCTGCTAGACCTCTTCTTCAGGATCAGATGATTGAAATGCGAGGGGTGGGCATCGGCGAGGGTCTTGTCTTCGCCTCAAGAATGGAGGGGAACCAATGCCTTTTATGATTCCATGGCGCAGGCTACAGTCTTTCCTTTCTCTTTCCCTGAAAGAATGAGGTGTGTTGGGAGCAGGGGCCCAGATTCTGCTGTCAGGACAAAAAATGATCATGAGAAAGAAGAGACAGGGATGTGTATGAGGAGCCCTTTGCTTTAACCCCTTCCTCTCCTGCTCTGGCCTGTGGTGTAAATGTACGTAGACAGATTGCATAGAGAGATGTGGTCTCTGTAAGAGGCGACGTTCATTGTCCACAAGTTATTGAAGTTTATACAGTAGTTGGCGCCAAAGTGGAGAAGATCTGACGTTCTGGGAGTTGTGCGCTAAATGGATACATAGAAATCAGTTATGTATCAGTTGCAGTACCACATTCCACCACTACTCTCAGCAGCTATTTTCCATAATCCTCCATGCAATAGCGCCCCCTGCTGCAGTGGCACATAAAAACACAAGAACAAAAAAGCCGATTTACAAGTCCAAAGTACAGAAAATAGAAATTTAATTTTTATTGGTATACCAGGTTAAAAACAATGTTGAATCAAGTAAATTACGTAGTAATATATATCTGTATGCTACCAAAGAAACCTTATTTGTTCTTTTTTGTTTGTTTTTTAAATCCTTTTTTTTTTTTTTTCTGAGATTTCCACATCCGGTTCATATAATCTGGTTATGTGCGCCCCTTTCTTTGGTAGCATACAGATATGTATTGTATCTACTATTTTACGTAATTTACTTGATTCAAAATTGTTTTTAACCTGGTATACCAATAAAAATTACACTTATTTTCTGTACTTTGGACTTGTAGTTGGCTTTTTTATTCTTTTTGTTTTCCGATTTGTCCAGTTTTTTCTATTAAGGTCCTTGTTCACAGTAGTATAAACCTAAGGGGGTGTTTTCACTATTTGTATACTGATTCACTATATATATCTATATCTCTTCCCCCACCCCCTGATTTTGGTACTCTGTGTGTTGTTTCCCCCTTTCTCGTGGTTTTTGTGCAATGCACATAGTAAAACCTACATTATTTTAATACCATAACTTTAAACAAAAATGCCCCAAATCTGGGAAATCCCTGATTTTAACTAGGAAGAGGAAATTTACAAAATGTGTCTTCAGAAAAAGTAGAAACTTCAACCCCTTAAAGTTTTCAGCAAGTGACTATAACGTTTGCAGTTCCTAGAAGCATTAATAGGCGCCTGCTATGTAGTGTCGGGTTTATATCCGTCTGCACAGATGCATCCATTGCATTTATCCACCGGCTGCGACTATAAAGCACGATCTGGCCGTGCAGAATATAAGGCTTGTAGCCCAGCGGCTGAGGACATACAGGTCCTTCCTTGCACCTGCTCTGCCCCCTCTGTGACTGTATGAGATGGTTTCCAGTCCAGAGCCCCGGGGCAGTAATAGCCTGACAGCTTGTTGCTTATGCTGCAGGATGGCTGGGCGTGCGGTGTTTGCTGATGGGGGGCTGCAGTGCAGCAGGTGTGTGTGCAGAGGAGACAATGAGGCCTGATTTTGTTTGTCTCTTGGATACTAGAGGTCATGTTTCCACAGCTGATATCCATGGTGAAATTGCACATACAGAGCATGAGTCTATTTGATTTCATCCCAGTGACCTCCGACCCTCGAGCTGTCACACAGGCTATTTAAAAACTGCTCTGATAATCTAGAGGAGGCTTCGCTGCACCGTCCTTCCTGCCGGGAACATCTGCAAGTTAACTCAAGGGATGGGAAAATATAAATAAATAAATATATATATATATATATTAGTCCACTGCTTTATTTTATCAGTCACAAGATTTGAGATGGAAGCATGTTCGATAAAGTTTGCAGAAGTTATAAAACTGAGCAATTTGCAAGGACGTAGCCATCACCACTGGAAAAGTTGTGTGGACTAGGCTGTGTTCACACGTTACGTTTTTTTCACCCACTGAAACAATGAGTAAGTGCTAAAAAAAACTGAGGTATCGGTCTTTGCTGCTTTTATGGTGCAAAAATCTAAGGCAGTTGCATCATGCTTTTTTGGGAGGCACAAAAGACCAAAACACAGCAAAACCTGCTTTTTTTATTGCCAAAAGAGCAGGTTTTGCCTGCAGGGAAAAAACGCAGCAAAAAAAAATGCAACGTGTGAATATAGTCTAATCTGACCATAAGGGTTGATAAAAAAAATAAAATAATTGCCAATCATAGGAACATGGTACAAGTTTGCTTTTGTGGAACTCTGTGCGCTTTTTGGTCTTTTACTTGGAGATCAGACATTGATGGTTCTTCCATAGTTGACTGATGTGGGAGGAACATCCACAGTGGAGGTCTCCAAGCTGAAGGGTGAATCCTCGGTAGATTCCTTTGCTCTAGTGATGCCAAGTCGTGGATCACCACCGATCAAGGCGTTTCTTCATGATGGGCGAAGAATGGATACAAGTGGGGGATCCTGTGTTATGGGTGTTTGTCATGTCTGGTCCAACATCTGAAGTTGTGTGGAAGTTGCACTTTGTTGCATCTGCTGATACATTTTGTCTGTTCTATCTCCTAATATTGACACTTCATAGATGGCTACCTATGGCACATTCTGCACTTTGTGATTGATTTTCTTGTCTTCTGCTATGTCGGAGTCTGTTCCAGCGGTGATACAGAAGCTGGCAATGAAACATCGGTATTTAAAAACAAAAAAAAAAGATACATTAATGAGAATAGACTCTCTGTGGACATCTTTCTTCCATGCCAGTACCTGAGAAACAGTACTATGCACCTCTTGGGGATGATATCAATACTGGAGGTGGACGGATCACTTCAGTGACCACAGTCCTGGTCATTGCTCTGTGCCCCTGGACAGGAGCTGCCATAATTTTCTTAAACTGAGCTTGGGACCCCAGGGGTTATGATTAAGCGGACTGGTAAGACATTACTTGTGCAGATGACGGTGTGCCAGACTGGCGAATCAAACCATACCGGGGAATCCGGAAACTCAGGAAATTTGCATAGCTCCTGGTCACAGCCAGAAAGCAGCGACCTGGACCATGGCTGAGCCGCGACCTGGACCATGGCTGAGCCGCGACCTGAGCCATGGCTGAGCCGCGACCTGAGCCATGGCTGAGCCGCGACCTGAGCCATGGCTGAGCCGCGACCTGAGCCATGGCTGAGCCGCGACCTGAGCCATGGCTGAGCCGCGACCTGAGCCATGTCGTAGAAACTTCTCCAAAGTTTTTATCTGATGGTGCTGATCTAATAAGCCAATTCCGGCAGTGGCTGAGCCATTGGTGGATTTCCAACTCTTTATCGGCTTTTTTGTGTTTGTCTAGGAATGTGGTCTCAACATTATGATCAGACACTAGTAATACACTTGTAGATGATCCTCCTCCTCCTTCTCCACCGGTCCAGCTCTGTTTGGGCTGCAGCAGTGACGTTGCGTCAACTGAGCGCTTCAACGCTGCAACCAGTCACTAACTGGAGAGGAAAGTTAGAAGTATCTGTTTTTGATTTTTATACCAGTAGCCGATCAATTTTGGAAACCTTTTTCTAAAGGTGGAAAGCCTCAGTGCCGAGTTTGCCATTGCACCGTTTCTACCCTCAAGCCTTTTAGCCACCTTTTTTAGCTTTTCGAAGTCCAACCCCTTCAATATGACTTATATTACAAGTTATGGAATGGGCTCTGCTGAGAGAACGTGACAATATCTGCTCTTCTCCATCAATGCACCCATTATTCCTGTACATATCACTTAGTTTCCGGGACTGACCATACGTTGTCCTTCAGGATCCTAAATCTGTATCTAAGAGAACCGCGCGCCGAGTTTAGTGACTTTGTAACGCGCCTTTTGTGCGAGCCGTGACATCTACTTACGGTGACTGCAGTCAAATAAAAATGGTTTGGCAAGGGGGAAACTGAGCGGCACGAGGGGCTTACAAATGGAGGCCTGGAACTGGTGAGACGCCAGAACACTTGGGCCATTACTCCGACTCCCATGTAAAGCTAGACAAATCCTGTATGTCTCAAACAGTCCATGCTTTTCAACACGTAATTGCGAATGGAGGCCAGGTCCTGAACAAGGGGGGGATTGTGTGCCTCACGGCTGCACGTGGAACAAGGTTACTTGTCTCTGGTCGGGGTCATGGTTGTGTAATAGAGGACCAACTGTGGCTTCACCCATTCTCTCCCAGAGGTGCCATAAATCCACCTCTGCAGTCTCCCTGGCAATGAAAGGGTCTGTGATCCTCGGAGAAGGAGTGTGTTCAGATCTAAACCAGTAAGAGCCCACATTGGAGAGAATCCGCTCCGCTGCCATGTGGACTGATGGGTATTGTGCTCCTTCTGGACTTGGAGCACATGCTCCATAAACCTGATCCTACAACTTGCAGACTGGATGCAGCCATGTTGTAGCCATTACACCTAAGCTTCGTCGCATCTCACGATTTTATTACCATTTTGCTCTTTGTTTTTCTTGGGGGACCAGGAATTCTGTAATAACATGGCAGATACGACAAATATGGCCCCATTGCCGGCAGCGGGCCAGTTGTACGGCCACATTCTGCTACTTTGTATCACAGCGGGTTTTTACTATAATATTATGTTTTTCAAAAAATGAGCTCAGGGTGGTCTTCTAAGGGAGAAAAATACATACATGGTCACCCACTGCACTCCTCTTCTTTTCCTGGCAATTACCCCCCGGGGGTCTCCTGGCTTCTTTTTCTGGCTGGAGACCTCATGTGAATTGCTGCAGCCAATCAGGTCACACGGACTTCAGACTCACTATTCCTTCCGGGGCAGAAGAGAGCAAGACTCTGGTCCTTCCAGCTCCGGTATCACTGATTGTGTAAGCGCTGCAGCCAATCTCCCTTGCCAGAAGATAAAAGGAAGGAGACCAAGCATGTATTTATTTATTTATTTTTATTTTTTTTTAAAAGAGGACCTGTCGCTTGCCATAAATGTGGTGTTTTTTTTTTTTTTGTTTTTTTTTCTATCAGGCGTAAATGCCGCTGTTCTCCTGAATCCAGCAATGTCTTTCTTTTATTCTTGCTCCTCTCCGTTCCTGAGATATGGCCTCCATTATATGGAAGTCTAGTTTTTTTTGGAAAATTGGGTGTGGTCAACAAGAAGATGTCGGGGACCAAGCCCACTTAACTAATAAAAAAAAAAAAGAAAAAAGTAGGGGGGACAGATCTCGGGCATGGAGGGGCTCGGGAAGTAAGGAATGAGTGCCAGGTGGAGGGCTGCCACATTCACATCAGGTAAAAATGTACAGATTTATAGCAACAGGTCTCTTTAAGACCACGTCAGGCTAATTAACCACTAATGTTGTGGACGACCACCTCTTTAAATTGGCAGTCACTGGCTCTGAGGTTTTCCAGATTAGGCTACTTTCACACTTCCGTTGTTTGGCCAACGTCGCAATGCGTCGTTCTGGAGAAAAAAACGCATCCTGCAAAGTTGCCCCCAGGATGCGTTTTTTCTCCATAGACATGAATTAGCGACACATTGCAACGTATGGCCACACGTTGGATGCGTCGTCCACTGGATGCGTTGGGTTTTGGCAGACCGTCGTCTCGGAAAAACATTCAAGGGAACGTTTTTCCGTACATCGCATCCAGTGTTTCACACTGCACATGCCCAGCAGGAAATATCGCTCTCACAATCTTTTTTGCTCGGCAGCGCAGACGGAAATGTGAAGGCAAACACGTACGTCGCGCCGACGCTTCGTGATGGCCCCCTACCGACGGAAGTGTGAAAGAAACCTTAGCCGGAGCTCCACATTGGCTGCAGCCTTCATTAAAGGGGGGGTTTATAGTCTTTCCACTGGGTAGATGATGACTCTTGGATTTATGTGGGTCTCCACTGATCTTCAGACCTAAATCCATGTGTCCCCTGTCTTTCCTTGGTTCTCTCCTGACTGGATGGCCATGGCCTGGAGGAGCAGAGTGTAGTGGCCGGTTGTGATCTTGCCCCACTGGTCCTGGTCCATCATGTCTATGACACTAGCATAGACAGTTTGCGGTGGCGATTGGCTCTCGATGACCATAGACATGATGGCGGTCCACCGAGTGTTTCTCAAGACAATATTGGTTATTGGCTGCTGCTCCAGACTTGGTGGAACTATTGGCATCCTGGAGCGTGAGAGCTGGGACCCCCACGGTTCATATTGCAGGTAGCCGAGTCTTCAGCCTGAAGAGCAGATGTCCAGCCGGTGGGCCGCAGCTGTGGTTACTTGTCTGCGGAGTCCAGGTGGACAGGAGGGAATGCGGGGCCATGTTTACTTACACATTCTCTCCCTAAGTGTCATCTTCATTACATCGCCCTTCTGTGCCATTCACCGCCCTGACCCCAGACCCCGGGTTAACACTGCACCCTACAGCATAAAGGAGCGGGGTCTATTGAGGGGGCCGTAATTGAGTTTTGTTTTTTCTTGGCTTTGTGATTGGGGGTAGTGATGCAGAATTGGATACTTAAGGAGGCTGTGTGAATGTCATCGCTCTTTTCACAAAGTATTGAATAGCTGACCGCAGGGTCATGGTGACAAGAGAATGGAAAGTGAGGAGGGGGTCTCCAGTTTACGATGGGAATAATGGTCCCGACTCCATAGCCAGTCTTTAAATATTGTCTTAAAGGATGATTGGGGAGGTTCTGGAATAATCTGGGGTTGGCGTTGTGCTCCCGGGATTAAATGATTGACTCCAAGCTGCAAAGGGATTTTCCAAGATTCAGAAAAACACAACTGACTGCTATCTAAAGCTAGCGCCACTCCTGTCTACAGGTTGTGTGTAGTATTGCAGCTTGGGTTTTGTGCAAACTTGGTCTAAGGCTATAGACGAGGAGTATCCGTATAGAAAAGTGTATTCTGCTGTAGGATCCTACACCATGAAAACAAATGTGGCTCTACATAATTCAATATTTTAGCCTTGATTGGCCCCTATTAATAATTATGGCTTTCCTGACATGTAAAGCTCAAACTGGGTGTAAAGACACAACCTGTTTATACTTCTATTGAGCTCAGTTGCAATACCACAGATAACCAGAGGACAGAAGTGGCAGTATTCTGGAAAATGGCACCTTTTATTTAACTTAATAAATGGCCATATTGGTTGTCATCAAAATTTCTAAGGCTCCTTTGGGGTCTGTTGCATCAGAACCTGGACCCACCTGTGGATTATCTGGTACTCTGGTGGCCAGTCCAAACCTTCACATAGTTTAATTTTCTAAAAAAAAAAAAAATCTAACTCCTTCTGCAGCAAAACTGTCAAGTTTTATGCAAGAAAGGAAGGATTTCCTGCAAGAAAGGAAGGGTGCACCATTGGCCCCGTAGTGTGTCCTCAGGGCATGGCGGACAGGGGGATGTAAGATCCATGGTTATCTAGTGATGGATACATTGTTGCCACTTGCATAGCCCAGTCTTATCAAAGTTTTGACAGACCATAGATTGTAACAGCTCCAAAAAAATGTTTATTCTGAAATCTAAAGGAATTTTTTCATCCTAATGAACTCGGGTCACAAACTGGACAACTTTACTCCTAGAAGGTTATCAAAAATGTCTTGTGTCAGTAATTGTGTTTAAGTGCTTGAATTGTAGAAGGGTTATAGAATTATAAGAAAAAGGTGTCTAGTAAGACCGACTTGTGTGAAGTGTTGGGACTTGTCGCCCTCTAGTGTTACCAACATCGGCTGCTTTTTTTTCAAACCATTTTTTTTTTTTTTCTCTTAAAGCCTTGCGGAGGTCATGGATTTTAATCTAGTCAGGTCACTGAATGCCTCGGGCTTCTATGTTTTTTGCTAAGTGTGTTTGGGTTTCATTCTAAAGTTCAAAAAGTTTTATTATGAGATTAGTCAACTTCAAAAAGTTGTCCCCGAAGCACAAACTTTCTGGAGCATTAGTTTGCAAGCTTCACTTAGTCAGGAGTCAACATAGATCCAAACTTCAATGGTGCAATCTATACAGAAATTGGGGTTAATGCTAAAAAGAAACTCCTGCAGCTTCTAAGTCTTTCATGGTCTTAAGATATAACTGGAGTAAACACTTTATGATTGTATCAGCCTGTGGTTCCCCAAAATCCAATATTTCCAATGCTTTGTTGTTCTTTCAGAGCGAGAATCGAAAGAGGAAGATCCAACAACTTCAGACACCGAAGACCATTTCCACCAGAAGCCGAGCTCCCGTAAGGTATTACCTGTGGTGTCCGAGCAGAAGGTCCGAGCTCTGAACATATTTCAGCAGAAGAAGAAAACCGTCTCAAAGATTGTACCAGTAGAGAACAAGGCCCAGACCCTCTCCTCTCCGGAGTACAGCATCGAGTCTGAGCTGGTGAGTGCTGGAAGGTTGATGAGACGTGTACCCGTCCACAGATCCCAAGTGTGGTGAACGCCGCCGTGTCACCGTGCCCACCACATGGATGACGAGCAACCGTAATAACCCAGTCCAATCCATTCACTCCACTCTCTAATGGTCACTTTAATTTTTAGGGCCCCTGCCGCAGACAAATGGAAACTGTCATGCAAGACATGAAAATGTCACATCGTGTGCACCCCAGAGCATTTTATATTCCCAACTGTGATAGAAAAGGATTCTTCAAAAGAAAACAAGTAAGACATAAAAACCAAAATAATAAAAGCAATCCTGTATTATAGTAGTTATATTCTTGTACATAGGAGCAGTATTATAGTAGTTATATTCTTGTATATAGGGGCAGTATTATAGTAGTTATATTCTTGTACATAGGAGCAGTATTATAGTAGTTATATTCTTGTACATAGGGGCAGTATTATAGTAGTTATATTCTTGTACATAGGAGCAGTATTATAGTAGTTATATTCTTGTACATGGGGCAGTATTATAGTAGTTATATTCTTGTACATAGTGACAGTATTATAGTAGTTATATTCTTGTATATAGGGGCAGTATTATAGTAGTTATATTCTTGTACATAGGAGCAGTATTATAGTAGTTATATTCTTGTACATAGCAGTATTATAGTAGTTATATTCTTGTACATAGGGGCAGTATTATAGTAGTTATATTCTTGTATATAGGGGCAGTATTATAGTAGTTATACTCTTGTACATAGGAGCAGTATTATAGTAGTTATATTCTTGTACATAGGGGCAGTATTATAGTAGTTATATTCTTGTACATAGGGGCAGTATTATAGTAGATATATTCTTGTACATAGGAGCAGTATTATAGTAGTTATATTCTTGTATATAGGGGCAGTATTATAGTAGTTATATTCTTGTACATAGGAGCAGTATTATAGTAGTTATATTCTTGTACATAGGGGCAGTATTATAGTAGTTATATTCTTGTACATAGGAGCAGTATTATAGTAGTTATATTCTTGTACATAGTGACAGTATTATAGTAGTTATATTCTTGTATATAGGGGCAGTATTATAGTAGTTATATTCTTGTACATAGGAGCAGTATTATAGTAGTTATATTCTTGTACATAGCAGTATTATAGTAGTTATATTCTTGTACATAGGGGCAGTATTATAGTAGTTATATTCTTGTACATAGGGGCAGTATTATAGTAGTTATAGTCTTGCACATAGGGGGCAGTATTATAGTAGTTATATTCTTGTACGTAGGAGCAGTATTATAGTAGTTATATTCTTGTACATAGGGGCAGTATTATAGTAGTTATATTCTTGTACATAGGGGTAGTATTATAGTAGTTATATTCTTGTACATAGGGGCAGTATTATAGTAGTTATATTCTTGTACATAGGAGCAGTATTATAGTAGTTATATTCCTGTACATAGGAGCAGTATTATAGTAGTTATATTCTTGTACATAGGAGCAGTATTGTAGTAGTTATACTCTAGTACATAGGGGTAGTATTATAGTAGTTATATTCTTGTACATAGGAGCAGTATTATAGTAGTTATATTCTTGTACATAGGGGCAGTATTATAGTAGTTATATTCTTGTACATAGGGGCAGTATTATAGTAGTTATAGTCTTGTACATAGGAGCTGTATTATAGTAGTTATATTCTTGTATATAGGGGCAGTATTATAGTAGTTATATTCTTGTACATAGGGGCAGTATTATAGTAGTTATAGTCTTGTACATAGGAGCTGTATTATAGTAGTTATATTCTTGTATATAGGGGCAGTATTATAGTAGTTATATTCTTGTACATAGGGGCAGTATTATAGTAGTTACATTCTTGTACGTAGGAGCAGTATTATAGTAGTTATATTCTTGTACATAGTAGCAGTATTATAGTAGTTATATCCTTGTACATAGGAGCTGTATTATAGTAGTTATATTCTTGTACATAGGGGCAGTATTATAGTAGTTATATTCTTGTACATAGGAGCAGTATTATAGTAGTTATATTTTTGTACATAGGAGCAGTATTATAGTAGATATATTCTTGTACATAGGGGCAGTATTATAGTAATTATATTCTCGTACATAGGGGCAGTATTATAGTAGTTATATTCTTGTACATAGGGGCAGTATTATAGTAGTTACATTCTTGTACGTAGGAGCAGTATTATAGTAGTTATATTCTTGTACATAGGGGCAGTATTATAGTAGTTATATTTTTGTACATAGGAGCAGTATTATAGTAGATATATTCTTGTACATAGGGGCAGTATTATAGTAGTTATATTCAGAAGTGTTGGGAGCCTATATTTGCACGGACCGTATCTATTTTGCTCTGTGCATGGACTGTTTATATCATAATTACAGGGGACCTATCATATCCGCAAACTCTGTTAATCTGAAGATATTGGGTTAATGTGCAGGTTATTAATCTTCTAAAGCCACCTGGCCATCAAACTGAAAGAGGCTTCAATCTCTGCTCCGTACACCGTGAGTGGTGGCTGTAACTCTCCCGGCAATGATTGACAGCTGGCTCTGGAGGGAATCTGTACAGAGTGGCTGTAAGTCAGGGGCAGGATTACAGCTGCTACTCACTATGTACTGAGCGGTGGCTGTAGCAGCTGTGACTCCTGCTTCCTCCCGGTAGCTGAGCTTTCAGCGCAGCGGCCTCAAAGCTTTAGAATTCTATTAACCGATAGAATAACCCTATATCTGCAGGTTAAAGGCATTTGAGGACAGGTTCCCTTTAATGAAGGCAGGAGGAATGTGATAGAACGATGGTGGAAAGTGATGGGTCCTCTATAGACTTGCTGAGTAATCAGACTCCCGACTTTATAAACCTGTTTGTGTTCATACAATGGAATCTTCTGACAATGTTGTTACCTTTCTTCCGACAGTGTAAACCTTCCAGGGGCCGTAAACGTGGAATTTGCTGGTGTGTAGACAAGTACGGGCTGAAGCTTCCAGGCAGCGACTATGCCCCCGGGGACCTGCAGTGCCACAGCTTCGACAGCAGCATCATTGAGTGATTCCCCGGTTGCTGACCACAATGGCTGGATGGACGTGATCACTTGTGTCCTTTTTTTGTTACTTTGTCTTGGGATGTCCACAAGGATCTCTAAACTTTTTTTATTTTTATTTTTTTTTCCTCATCTCATCAGCAAAGAAAAAAAAATCTTGAAAGCTTCAGAAGATATATTAAAAAGACAATGACGAAGAAGCCGAGGAAAGGAGAACTTCTGTATGAAAAAAACAATGTAAAGCTTGAGGAAACAAAGTGAAAGTCTTTAGAGTAGAGTGAGGAGGTCTGGGCCGCCCCCGGGACGCGCTCTGTTGCTTAGAATTTTTGTTATTTTTGCCTTATTTTTTGACCATGGGGGAAGGTCCCGTAAGCTCATGCTGACTCCACGCTGTCCCTGGTCTCATGTTGTTGGAGTCCTAGCACACTTGGAATATTTTATGAAATCTGTAGATTCGCAAATGTATCTTTTTTTTTTTTTTTTTTGTTTCCATACGGTTCTTGTACTTGGTTATACCAATATTATTTACAAGAGATGACCAATTAGTCATCATCTCCAGACAGCTGGCGGCATCTCGCGCCTCGTCCACGGCTCCAGCCGCTCTCCATTATGATGGAGACCTTGGTGACAAATAATTGAGGACGTGATGTTCTCGCTGGCTTTTCACTGACCGAAGCTCTAGAAATCGCTAACCTGTCACTTTAATTTTTAATTTTTTTTTTTTTTTTTGTGGGCACAGGACACTTGTTAAATTGCACTCCATATGTAGAGAATGATTTGCGATCTGTTCCTATAAATATTTACTCCTCACTGACTCCGTGTCACGAGTGGGCATGGTATAAATGACTGTGTCACAAGTGGGCATGGTTTAGGTGACTCCGTGTCACTAGTGGGCATGGTTTAGGTGACTCCGTGTCACTAGTGGGCATGGTTTGGGTGACTCCGTGTCACTAGTGGGCATGGTTTAGGTGACTCCGTGTCACTAGTGGGCATGGTTTGGGTGACTCCGTGTCACTAGTGGGCATGGTTTAGGTGACTCCGTGTCACTAGTGGGCATGGTTTGGGTGACTCCGTGTCACTAGTGGGCATGGTTTGGGTGACTCCGTGTCACTAGTGGGCATGGTTTAGGTGACTCCGTGTCACTAGTGGGCATGGTTTGGGTGACTCCGTGTCACTAGTGGGCATGGTTTAGGTGACTCCGTGTCACTAGTGGGCATGGTTTAGGTGACTCCGTGTCACTAGTGGGCATGGTTTGGGTGACTCCGTGTCACTAGTGGGCATGGTAAAGGTGACTCCTGGTGCCAGTTTATTCAACACCCTGTATAACTTGTGCCATTAAAACCTAAAAATAAAATGTACAGGGTCACTTACATCTTTCATCACAGCTGGGTCTGTTGAGAATCCTTCCAGGTTCCTTAACGCTTTTTTTTTTTTTCCCCTTCAGTCATGAATCCCATGCCTTATTTGCAGAAAAGCTGTGACTTCTTTTTTTTTATTATTAATATAGAATTGTATATATATATATTTTAGGATTTTGTTTTTGCTTCTATTGTTATAATAGAAGCTCCCGTCCTTTTCTGCCAAAGCATCTTGCCAACTATTTGCCCATTTTTTTTTTTTTTTAATTGCCCATTTTATCAGCTTCGTGGTTTTTTGTTGAAGGCTTCACCCGCTGGTCCAGGTTCCTTTTCACTAATTGAAGGGCAGTCGGGCACTAAAAGTAGATATCGGTGCTGTTTTGTTTGTGGGTTTTTTTTGTTTTTTGTTTTTTTTTTATTCTTGACGTTTCAATAGATTGTTGAAAAGCATAAGCTATAAGCTGCAACATTTTTGTTTTGTTGAGTCGATCTGAGTTGCTCCGTGAGTCAAGGACGGTTGGTCACCTGCTGACTCGAGAGTTCTGAGAAGGTCAAACGACTCGAGCTTTAAATAAATGAAGGCTTTAGATACCACTTTTCTAAGTCTTACAAAGCCATAGGGAAGTTTTTGAGAAGCGTTGTGCCGAATTATTGACACTTTTCCAAGGTGACACTGATGGAGAACTGTCCATAAAGCAGGGAGGCTTATGAAGATCATATATCCGGACTGACTTGGTGACGCGTCTCATGGAATCTGCCATTTATTGGGACTAATGGGATAAAAAATGTAAAAGGATGCAACCTGCTGGACGAGCCATTGGTGCGGGCTGAAGAGCAGGAAGTCTTTAACCCTCGGAGATGGAAATTAATGCGTTCAGGGTTATCGAGTTGAGACTGAGTTGAACCCAAAGCTCTTCTTTTGGGGAGGTCACTGCAGGTGACTCCTCTGCGCACACAACTGAGTGACTGGCACATGTATCATTAAGAAGAATTGCTGATGGTTACGCTTGGCATTCCTTAATTTGCTGCCTTCTAATCTCTATATGGAAAATGCAAGACAATGAGTTGTTACGTGGACTTTGCAAAAAAAAAAAACTGACGCAGCTGAACGCCCCCATTGGGTGTTCTGTAAGACTGTATAGACAATTGGTCATATTTCCTTGGGAGATACAATTTCTGAATGTTCTCTGATCTGTGTTACGTCCTTTCTTGAAAGCTTTGTATTACTCCTGGCAAAAAAAAGTTTGATCTGTGTTGCGTTAACACCGCTGGCTTTAAGCATTTAGAAAATACCATTGCTTCTGCTCTTACCTTGTCATGGATGGGAAGGGTGATGAGCGCTAACTCTGGGGTCTCATGCACACGGCCGTCCCAAAAAGTAGTTTGTCTACTGGAAAATGTCTCCGTATCCAGTGGAGCACGCCTTTGTTTTTCGTAGGGATTTATAGATCCACTATGGGCCCACAAACAAATGTATATCTGTGCCATAATACGGCTTCTACACCTAAACTCCGGTGCTAGGGCGCTGCCTGGGGTGCACAATATTATCATTGTACACAACCTGACAGGCTTCCTAATAATGAGACTAAAATACGTTGTTTTTTTTCTACGGTAGTTGTTGCGAAACGCTTTTAAGAATTTTGATGCTTTTCTTCCTTTTTTGCCTTTTATATTTAAATTGTCATTTACAAGTATCTGCCCGTCCCCCAGTTATATTGAAAAGTTGGCTCTTCAATTTTTATGTGGACTGGGGTTTGTTGTAAAATTAGCTGTGCAGAAAAAATAAAACATCAGTGGTGGCCGATAAGTCCGGCTCAGGATGGTTCACGCATGTTTCCACAGTAGAAAGCACAAAGTCTCTGTAGGAGAGTCACGATGGTTCTGAAGCGGAGAATTATTGGGGCTTCTTTTAATGTCACAAAAACGCCAAATTCTAGAAATTTTTATATCTAGGAAATGGCTGCTAAGTTTTAGACAAAAGGTCCGTATTGGTAGTCGTACTGCAGAAGAAAGTTAACAAAAAATAAATAAATTGGGGCAGCAAAAGTTTGGGAATTAGTAAGTGAATATCAAAATAGTTTGGTTTTGTGGGGGTTTTTTTTAGTTCCAATATTTTTTTTTTTTCTTACTTTGCAGTTAATCGTAAATCCTGTGAGTTTTAAGTTTCTAAAAACTTTTTTTAGGCAGAAATAAATAAATATAATTCATAATATATCTTGAGCCTATCCTGTAACAAACCTTGCTTGTCCGGTCCGCTTCCTACCATGTTGCCCTTTGTACAAACTCGTACGTTTTTAAAATTGCAAGTCGCAAATTTTCAGCAGTTGCAAATCCATTGTCAGCGCCACATCACCCTTCCTTGATCGGAGTTGTGACAGGGAGGAAAGAGCATCAACCACAAGACAGAATTCACACTTGGTTAAAAAAATAGATATATTGTAAATATTTTCAGATGTTCTGACGCCAGTTGTAGAATGTTTCCAGGTGGAGTAACAAAAAAAATTGTGAAAGTGATATCATTTTAATGCGGCAATATAGCCTTGTTTTCGTGTAATATTTTTGTGATTTTTAATTTTTTTTTTTTTTTTTTTAACCACTATTTCAGGAGTATTTTTGCACTATTTTTAAACAAAAAAATCATTCACTTTTCTCCAGCCAGTGGACTTCACATCAAGATTTTTTTTTTTTTTTTTTTATAAATATTCACTTTTGTGGAAACACAATTGCTTCATTGTTGGATGCTACAGTAACTCATCCAATTTTTCTGCCTTTTCAATAACCAGACTCCTTTTGTGTGTTTTTGTTTTTTCTTGTACTGCAATATTCACTACGGTTTGTTTTTTACAGGTTGTTGTATTAATTTTGTGTTTTCCTGTTCTTTTTTCCTTCCATCATTACAAAGCAGTTATTCATAGATTTAACAGGTGTACAGACTGAGGGTTCTATACAGTTTAAAAAAAAAAAAAAAAAGTTTGTCTAGAAATTCTGAACACAATGGAAACTGTACGTTCTGTTTAACATTTTGTACTTTAATAAAAAGAAAAATCTCACCTTTTTATTACAGAAGTGAAGATTGCTGTATACTATTTATTCATCGTATAATTTATGTTACTCATTCGAATTTTTTTTTTTCTTGTCATGAAAAAGCATTTATTTAATAAAGATATGGATACAATTTTTTATAACTGTTTTTACTTAACCACTGCAAAAACATTTTTTTTTTTTTTCCCTCCAATGTTTGGAAAAATTTAATATGACACCTTCATTAAAAATTAAACATTTGACTAGTGATATGGGAGATATTGACGATATAGATTGTGCTCTGACAGGCAATATTCACACATGACGCTTTGAGGGGAAAAAAATAAACACCAATTCAAATTAATGGGGTTTCGATGGCGGCCGACCCTCAGATTTCTGCAAGCCTGTTAAGTTGAACAAGAAATTTTATCAGCAAATCTGACAAGGATGAAAACACTTGCATACTCGCCCTGTGTGCAATTGTTCAGAAACTAAGGGTACTGTTACACAAAACGATTTACCAACGATCACGACCAGTGATACGACCTGGCCGTGATCGTTGGTAAGTCGTTGTGTGGTCGCTGGGGAGCTGTCACACAGACCGCTCTCCAGCGACCAACGATGCCGAAGTCCCCGGGTAACCAGGGTAAACATTCGGTTACTAAGCTCAGGGCCGCGCTTAGTAACCCGATGTTTACCCTGGTTACCATCGTAAAAGTAAAAAAAAACAAAAAACGTACATACTCACATTCCGGTGTCCTTCAGGTCCCTCGCCGTCCGCTTCCCGCACTGACTCAGTGCCGTCCGTAAAGTGAAAGCAGAGCATAGCGGTGACGTCACCGCTGTGCTCTGCTTTTACTTTACGGCCGGCAGTCAGTCAGTGCGGGAAGCGGACAGCGGGGGACCTGACGGACACCGGAATGTGAGTATGTACTGTTTTTGTTTGTTTTTTTTACATTTACGATGGTAACCAGGGTAAACATCGGGTTACTAAGCGCGGCCCTGCGCTTAGTAACCCGATGTTTACCCTGGTTACAAGCGAACGCATCGCTGGATCGCTGTCACACACACCGATCCAGCGATGACAGCGGGAGATCCAGTGACGAAATAAAGTTCCAAACGATCTGCTACGACGTACGATTCTCAGCAGGGTCCCTGATCGCTGCTGCGTGTCAGACACTGCGATATCGTATGGATATCGCTGGAACGTCACGGATCGTACCGTCGTAGCGACAAAAGTGCCACTGTGTGACAGTACCCTAACAAGATCAATCCCAAAGATGCATGAAATGAGCGTGAATTTACTCCTTTTTTGCAGAGATGTCTTCACAAAAGACAATAATGCACCATTAAATGGCTTTGTGCTAATTAATTTCCTAATATCTGTGTAATTAATTTAGCTCTTTCACTGAGACAGAGTTCCAAATCCCCTGCATTCACACAGTTCAGTAGGAAAATACTTAGTTGCCACTAAGGAAGCTCATTACATATGAAGGGAGCTCCCCCTAGTGGTGACTGCAGACAGGATCTTATCATGTATCTCTGTATACAGGGAGCTCCCCCTAGTGGTGGCTGCAGACAGGATCTTATCATGTATCTCTGTATACAGGGAGCTCCCCCTAGTGGTGGCTGCAGACAGGATCTTATCATGTATCTCTGTATACAGGGAGCTCCCCCTAGTGGTGACTGCAGACAGGATCTTATCATGTATCTCTGTATACAGGGAGCTCCCCCTAGTGGTGGCTGCAGACAGGATCTTACCATGTATCTCTGTATACAGGGAGCTCCCCCTAGTGGTGGCTGCAGACAGGATCTTATGTATCTCTGTATACAGGGAGCTCCCCCTAGTGGTGACTGCAGACAGGATCTTATCATGCATCTCTGTATACAGGAGCTCCCCCTAGTGGAGGCTGCAGACAGGATCTTATCATGTATCTCTGTATACCGGGAGCTCCCCCTAGTGGAGGCTGCAGACAGGATCTTATCATGTATCTCTGTATACAGGGAGCTCCCCCTAGTGGTGACTGCAGAATGACAGAATTGTTTAGTGTATCTATGCATAAAAAGATTCAGAACAGGGAAAGCTATAGAAAAGTAGAAAGAAGCAATAACCTAACATAAGATTTTTTATTTATTTTTTTAAATTTAATTTAAAACCTGTGTTCAATGGTGAGAATTCACTTTTAACATTGTACACTAAAGATGTGTTTTCACTTCTTGCTAAATTTGGAGTTAAAGGGGTGTTCTCAAGTGTAAAAGTTATCACTTATCCACAGAATAAACTGTTCCAGCAGCCATGGCCACCACCTATCCCAAGAACCAAGGTTCTGAAAAGTACTGGCATCCACACGAGAGACTGAACGAGAAAGACGCAGACTAGGCTTCTTTCACACATCAGGTTTTCACCGTCAGGCTCAATCCGGCTAATTTGCAAAAAAAACAGAACCGGAGAATGTTGCCGCCAGATCCGTTTTTTTTTCCCATAGACTTGTATTTGTGCCGGATTGCGCCTGATGTCCTTGCGTTTCGTCCGGTTTTCACCAGATCCGGCAAATCTGCCGTTTCCGGTTTCTTGAAAGAACATCCATAGCAACGTTTTCTTGTCTCCGTCGAAAAGCTGGAATGGAAGTCTATGGGAGCCGGAAGGTGCCGGAACCGGAAAATGCTGGATTCCGTTTCTTTAAACTGAGCATGCTCCAAATTTATTATTTTTTTTTATCCAATAAACTAGATATGCTAGCCTGCCCCATCGAAAAAAAAAAAAACGGATTTGTCGCATCAGTTTTTCACAATCTGCGTCGGATCCAGTTTTTCCAACATTCACCGGATTGTGCCCAATGCAAAAAACCTGATGTGTGATGGCAGCTTTAGTCTCCTGTGATCTGCACTGTACCACATTGACTGAATATTATCGACAGAACAAAATTACAAGAGGGCTCAGAAGCCACCTATGCCCCACACTTTTCTTGGATAACGCCGAATACTGCGAAAAAATCTTAAATATTCTCAACAAATGCTCTCTGAATATCATATTGACCGGCGAGTTCCTTCCACAAGCCATCACAGAGCCCCAGCAAAAGATCTCAGCTGTTGAATCTCAACTCTCCACCACTTTGGCTTTCACCGACTGGTCTACTCTAAAAATAAAAAAAAAAAACAAAACTGACTCCGTTCTCAAAGAACATAGCAGAATCCTGCAAGAAAGAGCGAGACAAAAATTCCAGCAGGACACAGATGACTACATACTAAAGAGTGTAAACCTATGGAGCGACTCCCCAGCTACAAGACCATGGAGACAAAACCCTGGATACAGAACACAGGGTTCCTTCAGTTCAAGGAGCGATTCCTCCACTGGTGCACAAGGCAGAATCCATTTTTTTAATCCAGGTCCTGCAAGGGAGGAAACCAACGATGCAGACCACAATGGAATAATTACTACACGGTCCCAGGTAAGACATCTGTAGCGCCCCCACTGCCGCAGGGCCGAGGGGTACCCGGTACCGGGCCTACGGGTCTCTGCTTCTGGGGTTGTCACGGCGGCTAGGCCCCGGCCCGTGACCCTGCCGTGGGGCGCACAGTGAAAGATAGGTGTGGATGTTGGTAGTGGGGGTGCGGTGCAGTAAATAACGAGGACACCAGGTTGCAGTCTCTTTACCTCTTTACTGAAGATCTCTGGGTCCTCAGTCCAGCATACGGTTCACCAGGCTGCGCAAGTCCGGCCGGTCCAATGGCACCTCCAGAGTTCTCTTCACAGGTGGAAATCTGTGCCTTCCCTCTAGCGCTATGTGTTGCGGTCCTTCCCTGCTGTGCTTACGGAAAGTCCCCACAACTGTTGTGTCTGTTTCTTAAGTTCCCTCACAACTCGATTAGATGATGTTCTGCTAATCCTCCATCCCTCCCTGATGTTGCGGTTAGGACGGCACCCGTATGACGGGTAGGCTCGGAGCTCTTCCGGGACCCTAGAGTCGCCCCTCTCCACAAGGTGCCCCCCAAGACTGCATAGGTGATTTGGGTGAGACAGCCCGCCTTAGACTGACTGTCCTGCCGCTGTTTAGAGTATTGCTTGAAGCTGAATGTTATGATACTCCCTCGGCGTTCCGGCCACCGGTAGTGCGCCTCAGTAGGGTGTTGCTCCGGTCTTACAGCACGACCCCTACTGGTATTCTCCTTGTTGCCTTGATCTCGTTTCTCACTCAGCACAATCTATCTCGCTTCTAGTCCTTTCTTGGGCCCCGCCGCTATCCTGAGCAGGCACGGTCCCGTTACATTCCTTCTTATAGCCAGGCCTCTGTCAGGATCCCACCCCTGACAGAGACCCTACTGTATCTTCCCCCACAACACCCTCTGCCACAAGGTGTTGCCTGGTTCCAACCCAGTCAGCTTCTAATCTAACTTCCTGCCTGACCCCCAGTTTACCCACTATGGTGGGGAGTGGCCTAGTGAATAGCACCCTTAGCTCCCCCTGGAGGCCCGGCTGTGAAATGTATTGGTGTCTGTGATACCTGATCAGATGAACTCCTTCAGTGCCATCGGACGCACCGTAGCTCCCCATAGTGGCGGAGCCACAGTACTGCAACGACCAGGACTCTGGGGCGCTGCACATCGAACCTGGTAATCAACATCTCCCACGACACCCTCTCCCCTGCGGTGACAACGGTTCTTCAGAAAGGACTCTCATTCTGCTCCACTCCCAACTGGGTCTTGTTCCAGCTGGAGAGGGATCTACAGCGATTTTTTTTTCTCACAATATTAGGCCGGGATCACACACAGCAAGATACGGCCGAGTCTCGCATGTTAAAATCAAGCTCTGGCACCGGCACTCCAGAGTGGAGCGTGCGGCCGCATAACAACACATGGAGCCACACGCTCCGCTCCGGAGTGCCGGTGCCAGAGCTTGTTTTTAACCTGCGAGACTCGGTCGTATCTCGCTGTAGTGTGACTCCGGCCTTAGACTCAAAACATTTCGGCCTACTCAGAGATGCCCGCCAACAGGGTACCTTCGTCTGAGGGTTCCCCTGTTCTGGACCTCTCCATCACCAGCTTGGGCTTCCGCAACCCCAGTACCTTCAACCACCCCACACCCACGGTGCCATGGAAAAAGATATTGACCTCATCAATAGGCATGTCCAACGATACACAGAACTACAAAAACAGGGTTCCTTTCCCACACACAAGAACCTCTCGACAATAGAGAAGCAGGCCAATAATTCCCTTAAAAACAAGATCATAATCAAGCCAGCAGACAAGGGAGGGGTCATCATGGATGGCACATTATACCTAACAGAAATAAACCACAAACTATCAGATACATCCATGTCCTGGAAGCCGCAGGCAGACTGGAGGATGGAAATGGGAAGCAGAGGTCATGGAAGCCGCAGGCCGACTGGAGGATGGAAAAAGGTAGCAGACAGAACTCCAGAGCTGCTAGAAAGTCTTAATACCAGAATACAGGTGTGTGTCTTGGGGCCGTTTTATTCTGCTTTAATTATTGTATTGTTATCGTTGTTACTTATGACTGTTGTGTTAAGCTGTAAAGCGCTGCGGAATATGTTGGCCCTATATAAATAAAGATTATCACTATTATTATTGGAATGCCTTATAAAGGCCCAGGCAAATGATCACATAGGATTATGCCGGTCTATCTGCAAAGCTCAGCGTGAAGCAATACAGAGTTCAGTGTGTCGGAGAGAAGGAAGCAAAGCCCAGAACCGGGACAGGCAGGTAGCAACTTTATTCTCCCCGGGGTTATGACTTTCATGTCACCCGACTCACCAATCCATTACACCATTTCAGTTAAGGAACTGATGAAACTTGAGAAGTTGATGAAGCAGCTACATAACTATGGTAGACTTGGAGGCCCAGACAACACAACCTCAATAACTACGAGAAAATGGAGGAGGTGAATGGTTCCAGATACACTGGGTATAGCAGTCGTTTGCTGAGAAAAGGAGACATTGACAGGAGACAAGGGATCTAGCAGCACCCAGCAGATTGGGGGAACAGCTGGGGGCTTGTATCCTGCCTAGAACTGTTTTTTTATAACTTTTGGCATGAAAAGTTGCAAGAAATTGCACTAATATTTTTGCTGGAGTGGAGTTACACCAAGTTTTGTGACTTTTTCAAAAGTTGTGTGGTGGGCCACTGGGGAGGCGCCAGATGTTGCAGAAGGGCCAGCTTGGGCATGTAGTCCAACTGGCAGCAGATAATGATGTCATGGTAGCTGAAGTGGGTCGCTGGACCCCTCAACACTTCCCTCGTGTCCACAATTGTCAATAGTAGGAGGTGGCACTTGTGGATGGTGTAGGACCACCCGTGGGCAGTCCTGTAGTGGTGGTGTCTGGGTGCAGGTTTTGGAGTGTCCTTGGTGTTGGTGTAATCTCAAGCAGCCAGATACACAGGTGAACTTGTAAGCATAACAATTTTACTGAAAGAGGTAACGGGGTCCAGTCTCTCTCTTAAAGGCAAAGTTCACAGTATATTGTGCTTGTGAAAGTAATAGTTCTCTCCTCATGAGACAAGCGAGGTTATGGCCTCTCAGGGCGGCTGGAGCAGAGTTCTCTTCACTTGCTGTTAGCTGAAGTGTTATGCGTAGTCCAAGAAATATTACACTGATGGAGGGACCTTCACAGATTGGCTCTCTGTGGAAACAAACTAAAGTGTGGAAGTACTCACAGTTTTGAGCCTACGGTTCCCCATCACAGGGGGTAGGTTAAACAAAGTCGGTGGCGTGGCAGCCACGTGGGTCTGGTCCTGGCTAGAAGCAAACACGATAACCAGCATGGAGGAGAGCACATGTGCGGCGTTATCTCTCCTGACTAGAGGAAGCTTCACTCCTTTGTGGAGATTATGTAAAGAAAGATGTCCCCCCAGCATGGACTGGCATGGAAACTATGCTGGGAGCAGCTTGAACCGCCCGAGAACTGGAAGTTACCTTAGGAAGTCTGTGTGTGAGCCCTGAGCTGGGAGTTACCTCGTGTGTGAGCCCTGAGCTGGGAGTTACCACAGTAAGTGTGTGAGCCCTGAGCTGGGAGTTACCTCAGGAAGTGTGTGAGCCCTGAGCTGGGAGTTACCTCAGGAAGTGTGTGAGCCCTGAGCTGGGAGTTACCTCAGGAAGTGTGTGAGCCCTGAGCTGGGAGTTACCTCAGGAAGTGTGAGAGCCCTGAGCTGGGAGTTACCTCAGGAAGTGTGTGAGTCCTGAGCTGGGAGTTACCTCAGGAAGTGTGTGAGCCCTGAGCTGGAAGTTACCTCAGGAAGTGTGTGAGCGCTGAGCTGGGAATTACCTCAGGAAGTGTGAAAGTCCTGAGCTGGAAGTTACCTCAGGAAGTGTGAGAGCCCTGAGCTGGGAGTTACCTCAGGAAGTGTGAGAGCCCTGAGCTGGGAATTACCTCAGGAAGTGTGAAAGTCCTGAGCTGGAAGTTACCTTAGGAAGTGTGAGAGCCCTGAGCTGGGAGTTACCTCAGGAAGTGTGAGAGCCCTGAGCTGGGAATTACCTCAGGAAGTGTGAAAGTCCTGAGCTGGAAGTTACCTCAGGAAGTGTGAGAGCCCTGAGCTGAGATTTACCTCAGGAAGTGTGAGAGCCTTGAGCTGGGAATTACCTCAGGAAGTGTGAAAGTCCTGAGCTGGAAGTTACCTCAGGAAGTGTGAGAGCCCTGAGCTGGGAGTTACCTCAGGAAGTGTGAGAGCCCTGAGCTGGGAATTACCTCAAGAAGTGTGAAAGTCCTGAGCTGGAAGTTACCTCAGGAAGTGTGAGAGCCCTGAGCTGGGAGTTACCACAGTAAGTGTGTGAGTCCTGAGCTGGAAGTTACCTCAGGAAGTGTGAGAGCCCTGAGCTGGGAATTACCTCAGGAAGTGTGAAAGTCCTGAGCTGGAAGTTACCTCAGGAAGTGTGAGAGCCCTGAGCTGGGAGTTACCACAGTAAGTGTGTGAGCCCTGAGCTGGGAATTACCTCAGGAAGTGTGAAAGTCCTGAGCTGGAAGTTACCTCAGGAAGTGTGAGAGCCCTGAGCTGGGAGTTACCTCAGGAAGTGTGAGAGCCCTGAGCTGGGAATTACCTCAGGAAGTCTGAAAGTCCTGAGCTGGAAGTTACCTCAGGAAGTGTGTGAGCCCTGAGCTGGGAATTACCTCAGGAAGTGTGAAAGTCCTGAGCTGGAAGTTACCTCAGGAAGTGTGAGAGCCCTGAGCTGGGAGTTACCTCAGGAAGTGTGAGAGCCCTGAGCTGGGAATTACCTCAGGAAGTGTGAAAGTCCTGAGCTGGAAGTTACCTCAGGAAGTGTGAGAGCCCTGAGCTGGGAGTTACCTCAGGAAGTGTGAGAGCCCTGAGCTGGGAATTACCTCAGGAAGTGTGAAAGTCCTGAGCTGGAAGTTACCTCAGGAAGTGTGAGAGCCCTGAGCTGAGAGTTACCTCAGGAAGTGTGAGAGCCCTGAGCTGGGAATTACCTCAGGAAGTGTGAAAGTCCTGAGCTGGAAGTTACCTCAGGAAGTGTGAGAGCCCTGAGCTGGGAGTTACCTCAGGAAGTGTGAGAGCCCTGAGCTGGGAATTACCTCAGGAAGTGTGAAAGTCCTGAGCTGGAAGTTACCTCAGGAAGTGTGAGAGCCCTGAGCTGAGATTTACCTCAGGAAGTGTGAGAGCCTTGAGCTGGGAATTACCTCAGGAAGTGTGAAAGTCCTGAGCTGGAAGTTACCTCAGGAAGTGTGAGAGCCCTGAGCTGGGAGTTACCTCAGGAAGTGTGAGAGCCCTGAGCTGGGAATTACCTCAGGAAGTGTGAAAGTCCTGAGCTGGAAGTTACCTCAGGAAGTGTGAGAGCCCTGAGCTGGGAGTTACCACAGTAAGTGTGTGAGTCCTGAGCTGGAAGTTACCTCAGGAAGTGTGAGAGCCCTGAGCTGGGAATTACCTCAGGAAGTGTGAAAGTCCTGAGCTGGAAGTTACCTCAGGAAGTGTGAGAGCCCTGAGCTGGGAGTTACCACAGTAAGTGTGTGAGCCCTGAGCTGGGAATTACCTCAGGAAGTGTGAAAGTCCTGAGCTGGAAGTTACCTCAGGAAGTGTGAGAGCCCTGAGCTGGGAGTTACCTCAGGAAGTGTGAGAGCCCTGAGCTGGGAATTACCTCAGGAAGTGTGAAAGTCCTGAGCTGGAAGTTACCTCAGGAAGTGTGTGAGCCCTGAGCTGGGAATTACCTCAGGAAGTGTGAAAGTCCTGAGCTGGAAGTTACCTCAGGAAGTGTGAGAGCCCTGAGCTGGGAGTTACCTCAGGAAGTGTGAGAGCCCTGAGCTGGGAATTACCTCAGGAAGTGTGAAAGTCCTGAGCTGGAAGTTACCTCAGGAAGTGTGAGAGCCCTGAGCTGGGAGTTACCTCAGGAAGTGTGAGAGCCCTGAGCTGGGAATTACCTCAGGAAGTGTGAAAGTCCTGAGCTGGAAGTTACCTCAGGAAGTGTGAGAGCCCTGAGCTGAGAGTTACCTCAGGAAGTGTGAGAGCCCTGAGCTGGGAATTACCTCAGGAAGTGTGAAAGTCCTGAGCTGGAAGTTACCTCAGGAAGTGTGAGAGCCCTGAGCTGGGAGTTACCTCAGGAAGTGTGAGAGCCCTGAGCTGGGAATTACCTCAGGAAGTGTGAAAGTCCTGAGCTGGAAGTTACCTCAGGAAGTGTGAGAGCCCTGAGCTGGGAGTTACCACAGTAAGTGTGTGAGTCCTGAGCTGGAAGTTACCTCAGGAAGTGTGAGAGCCCTGAGCTGGGAGTTACCTCAGGAAGTGTGAGAGCTCTGAGCTGGGAGTTACCTCAGAAAGTGTGAGAGTCCTGAGCTGGGAGTTACCACAGTAAGTGTGTGAGCCCTGAGCTGGGAGTTACCTCAGGAAGTGTGAAAGCCCTGAGCTGGGAGTTACCTCAGGAAGTGTGTGAGCCCTGAGCTGGGAGTTACCTCAGGAAGTGTGTGAGCCCTGAGCTGGGAATTACCTCAGGAAGTGTGAGAGTCCTGAGCTGGAAGTTACCTCAGGAAGTGTGAGAGCCCTGAGCTGGGAATTACCTCAGGAAGTGTGAAAGTCCTGAGCTGGAAGTTACCTCAGGAAGTGTGAGAGCCCTGAGCTGAGAGTTACCTCAGGAAGTGTGAGAGCCCTGAGCTGGGAATTACCTCAGGAAGTGTGAAAGTCCTGAGCTGGAAGTTACCTCAGGAAGTGTGAGAGCCCTGAGCTGGGAGTTACCTCAGGAAGTGTGAGAGCCCTGAGCTGGGAATTACCTCAGGAAGTGTGAAAGTCCTGAGCTGGAAGTTACCTCAGGAAGTGTGAGAGCCCTGAGCTGAGATTTACCTCAGGAAGTGTGAGAGCCTTGAGCTGGGAATTACCTCAGGAAGTGTGAAAGTCCTGAGCTGGAAGTTACCTCAGGAAGTGTGAGAGCCCTGAGCTGGGAGTTACCTCAGGAAGTGTGAGAGCCCTGAGCTGGGAATTACCTCAGGAAGTGTGAAAGTCCTGAGCTGGAAGTTACCTCAGGAAGTGTGAGAGCCCTGAGCTGGGAGTTACCACAGTAAGTGTGTGAGTCCTGAGCTGGAAGTTACCTCAGGAAGTGTGAGAGCCCTGAGCTGGGAATTACCTCAGGAAGTGTGAAAGTCCTGAGCTGGAAGTTACCTCAGGAAGTGTGAGAGCCCTGAGCTGGGAGTTACCACAGTAAGTGTGTGAGCCCTGAGCTGGGAATTACCTCAGGAAGTGTGAAAGTCCTGAGCTGGAAGTTACCTCAGGAAGTGTGAGAGCCCTGAGCTGGGAGTTACCTCAGGAAGTGTGAGAGCCCTGAGCTGGGAATTACCTCAGGAAGTGTGAAAGTCCTGAGCTGGAAGTTACCTCAGGAAGTGTGTGAGCCCTGAGCTGGGAATTACCTCAGGAAGTGTGAAAGTCCTGAGCTGGAAGTTACCTCAGGAAGTGTGAGAGCCCTGAGCTGGGAGTTACCTCAGGAAGTGTGAGAGCCCTGAGCTGGGAATTACCTCAGGAAGTGTGAAAGTCCTGAGCTGGAAGTTACCTCAGGAAGTGTGAGAGCCCTGAGCTGGGAGTTACCTCAGGAAGTGTGAGAGCCCTGAGCTGGGAATTACCTCAGGAAGTGTGAAAGTCCTGAGCTGGAAGTTACCTCAGGAAGTGTGAGAGCCCTGAGCTGAGAGTTACCTCAGGAAGTGTGAGAGCCCTGAGCTGGGAATTACCTCAGGAAGTGTGAAAGTCCTGAGCTGGAAGTTACCTCAGGAAGTGTGAGAGCCCTGAGCTGGGAGTTACCTCAGGAAGTGTGAGAGCCCTGAGCTGGGAATTACCTCAGGAAGTGTGAAAGTCCTGAGCTGGAAGTTACCTCAGGAAGTGTGAGAGCCCTGAGCTGGGAGTTACCACAGTAAGTGTGTGAGTCCTGAGCTGGAAGTTACCTCAGGAAGTGTGAGAGCCCTGAGCTGGGAGTTACCTCAGGAAGTGTGAGAGCTCTGAGCTGGGAGTTACCTCAGAAAGTGTGAGAGTCCTGAGCTGGGAGTTACCACAGTAAGTGTGTGAGCCCTGAGCTGGGAGTTACCTCAGGAAGTGTGAAAGCCCTGAGCTGGGAGTTACCTCAGGAAGTGTGTGAGCCCTGAGCTGGGAGTTACCTCAGGAAGTGTGTGAGCCCTGAGCTGGGAATTACCTCAGGAAGTGTGAGAGTCCTGAGCTGGAAGTTACCTCAGGAAGTGTGAGAGCCCTGAGCTGGGAGTTACCACAGTAAGTGTGTGAGCCCTGAGCTGGGAGTTACCACAGTAAGTGTGTGAGCCCTGAGCTGGGAGTTACCTCAGGAAGTGTGTGAGCTCTGAGCTGGGAGTTACCTCAGGAATTGTGCGAGCCCTGAGCTGGGAGTTACCTCAGGAATTGTGCGAGCCCTGAGCTGGAAGTTACCTCAGAAAGTGTGTGAGCCCTGAGCTGGGAGTTACCTCAGGAAGTGTGTGAGCCCTGAGCTGGGAATTACCTCAGGAAGTGTAAAAGTCCTGAGCTGGAAGTTACCTCAGGAAGTGTGAGAGCCCTGAGCTGGGAGTTACCACAGTAAGTGTGTGAGTCCTGAGCTGGAAGTTACCTCAGGAAGTGTGAGAGCCCTGAGCTGGGAATTACCTCAGGAAGTGTGAAAGTCCTGAGCTGGAAGTTACCTCAGGAAGTGTGAGAGCCCTGAGCTGGGAGTTACCACAGTAAGTGTGTGAGTCCTGAGCTGGAAGTTACCTCAGGAAGTGTGAGAGCCCTGAGCTGGGAGTTACCTCAGGAAGTGTGAGAGCTCTGAGCTGGGAGTTACCTCAGAAAGTGTGAGAGTCCTGAGCTGGGAGTTACCACAGTAAGTGTGTGAGCCCTGAGCTGGGAGTTACCTCAGGAAGTGTGAAAGCCCTGAGCTTGGAGTTACCTCAGGAAGTGTGTGAGCCCTGAGCTGGGAGTTACCTCAGGAAGTGTGTAAACCCTGAGCTGGGAATTACCTCAGGAAGTGTGAGAGTCCTGAGCTGGAAGTTACCTCAGGAAGTGTGAGAGCCCTGAGCTGGGAGTTACCACAGTAAGTGTGTGAGCCCTGAGCTGGGAGTTACCACAGTAACTGTGTGAGCCCTGAGCTGGGAGTTACCTCAGGAAGTGTGTGAGCTCTGAGCTGAGAGTTACCTCAGGAATTGTGCGAGCCCTGAGCTGGGAGTTACCTCAGGAATTGTGCGAGCCCTGAGCTGGAAGTTACCTCAGAAAGTGTGTGAGCCCTGAGCTGGGAGTTACCTCAGGAAGTGTGTGAGCCCTGAGCTGGGAGTTACCTCAGGAAATGTGTGAGCCCTGAGCTGGGAATTACCTCAGGAAGTGTGAGTCCTGAGCTGGAAGTTACCTCAGGAAGTGTGAGAGCCCTGAGCTGGGAATTACCTCAGGAAGTGTGTGAGCCCTGAGCTGGGAGTTACCTCAGGAAGTGTGTGAGCCCTGAGCTGGGAGTTACCTCAGGAAGTGTGTGAGCCCTGAGCTGGGAGTTACCTCAGGAAGTGTGTGAGCCCTGAGCTGGGAGTTACCTCAGGAAGTGTGAGAGCCCTGAGCTGGGAGTTACCTCAGGAAGTGTGAGAGCCCTGAACTGGGAGTTACCTCAGGAAGTGTGTGAGTCCTGAGCTGGAAGTTACCTCAGGAAGTGTGTGAGCCCTGAGCTGGGAGTTACCTCAGGAAGTGTGAGAGCCCTGAGCTGGGAGTTACCTCAGGAAGTGTGTGAGTCCTGAGCTGGAAGTTACCTCAGGAAGTGTGAGAGCCCTGAGAAGGGAGTTACCTCAGGAAGTGTGAGAGCCCTGAGCTGGGAGTTACCTCAGGAAGTGTGTGAGCCCTGAGCTGGGAGTTACCTCAGGAAGTGTGTGAGCCCTGAGCTGGGAGTTGCCTCAGGAAGTGTGTGAGCCCTGAGCTGGGAGTTACCTCAGGAAGTGTGAGAGCCCTGAGCTGGGAGTTACCTCAGGAAGTGTGTGAGCCCTGAGCTGGGAGTTACCTCAGGAAGTGTGTGAGCCCTGAGCTGGGAGTTACCTCAGGAAGTGTGAGAGTCCTGAACTGGGAGTTACCTCAGAAAGTGTGAGAGCCCTGAGCAGGGAGTTACCTCAGAAAGTGTGAGAGCCCTGAGCTGGGAGTTACCTCAGGAAGTGTGAGCCCTGAGCTGGAGGCTCCTCCCAGCCGTTACTATGGCAGCTGTTGTGAGAATAATCACTTAGCTTTCATACACACATTGGCCAGTAGATGGCAGCACAGCACATTTATGAGTTGTCAGTATATGAACACCACAGCGCCCAAACTAATCCTGGCACACTGCAACAAATCTACTGCCACACCACAACTGCCTCATTCAGCAGAACGGGTACCGGGATACCATAGTTGCAGTCTAATTGCTAGGTTAATCAGGAACATCTGGAATTGCTAGACTCAACCGCAAAGTGAAAAAAAAACGTGAGCACATATAAAATACGGTACATTTCAAAAAAGAGAAAAATATAATTAATTGAGTGCAAATAAAAAACATGCAAAACACAAGAAAAATAGACAAAATACGAAATATGGAAAGGGAGCGATGAATCGGGGCTTATATCTGCTTTAGATTGTATAAAGTTATTTAAATGTAGTGTAATAATGATAAATCTGTCTAGTTGTTCTCTGTTATCAGCCATCTACACTATTAAGATGCTGAGCACTATACATTTCTATTGGACAACCAGGGTCAAGAAGAAGGACATCACTCCTCCTTCACTGGCCACCCACTCTGACAGATCTCGCACACATTTACTTAAATGTATGTATAACATATATAAATGTCTCGTTCAATCAAATTTCGAGAACAGTTTCTGGTTTTATATTTAACATCCCAAAGAATTGCAACCCTAGAAACTTTGAGTCTGTGGGTATTGCTGCATACTGCTATATGGCCACTAGATGGCAGTGTCGCACTCCTTACTAACAATAACTTTTTTCTGACATTTATGTGTTGATCTTGTAACAACAAAACCCCTCAGCAGTGTCAGTGGGGATTAATATTATATCCAATAACCAACGGCCAAAAAAATCATATTGTAACCAATGCAAAATAAAACAACTTTTAATTGTTAAATTTAAAATATGAGTAACTGATGTGAAGTTACTTATTTACACGAGTTACTTTATTTTTTTATATAACAATTAATTTAGCAATTAAACAAAATGTTTTATTTTGCATTGATTATTGGGATTTTTGGCCTTTGGCTGTTGGAATTAAAAGTTCTTGTAATATAGCAGGACAAGGTTATAAGGCTATGTTCACACGTTGCATTTTTGCGGCTTTTTTTTTCTGCAGCCAAAACTTGCTCTCTTGGTAGTAAAGAAGCTGCTTACAAAAAAACGGGTTTTCCGGTGTTTCTTGCTGCATTGTTCATGATCCGAAAGTTCAGCTTTGATTCCACCACAGAAGCATGGACACAGGTAACCAATGCAAGACATATTTGAAGCCATAAAACCATTTTTTTTTGGGGGGGAAAGGGCAATTTGATCAAATTATTTAGGGAAAAGATTTTTATGCCTAAAAAAAAAGTGCCTGTTCTGAACAGAAAAGTTCAAGAATTGATGAAAAAGTACAGAATAACAGCTGTAACAGCGGGGAGAGGTGAATGGTCTGGAATAGTTTACCTAAGACCCTGGCAGAGCATTGAGCTTATAGGACACTGTTTACTTTCCCCCTTTGGTCGGCCCTTGAGTTGATCAGGCATTGTTCACTCTCACACCTTGGTCGGCCAATGTTTACTTTACACATCGGTGATTTAATTAAACTGTACTAATCCTAAACTGCAGTTCTCAGGTGAGCAGACCAAGACATTATGGTGTAAACTTGGGAAAATCACAAAAACAAATGGGCTTCACATCCTGCTGTACCTGCTTTTTTTCACTAAAAATGCAGCAAAACCAAATACCTGCATCTTTTACTTTATTTTTCCACTCACCCATTGCTTTTTCTCAGTGTAAAAATGATGCAAAATGCTGAAAGAAAAGACGTGCTGCAGTTTTAAAAAATGCAGCAGTTTTTCAGTTCATTCATGAAAAAAACCAATGTGTGTGCATGAGATCTCATAGCTTCTGATGCTACTGTAACACGCAGCATTTAATTTCCATTAAAAAAAATACAGCAAAAACGCAATGTGTGAACATAGCCTACGGCTGACATATAGATATAAATGTCTCTGGAGGTTATACCAGTTCAGGAGCGTTATAAGGGCTGATATCAGTCACATATGTCTATGGAGACTTGCAGTGACTCATTGATGAGCTTGATCTTAATCTGATTGATCATTTATTGGATGTGTCTGATTCTCAGAGGCCACAGCTCACAGGACTCAAAAAATCTGCTAAGAAACTGCAGGGCACTGACACAAGTCTTGATCATATATATTTTTATATGTACGTCATGGTCCTTCTCATCCGCACTGATATCAGCAACTCTCATAGTGCTCCTGAGGACATCACAGCCCGATCATTGTGTACGTCTCTCCTTCCTACGTATATATACACTGCTCAAAATAATAAAGGGAGCACTAAAATCCCACATCCTAGATATCACTGAATGTAATATTCCAGTTGTAAGTCTTTATTCATTACATAGTTAAATGTGTTGAGAACAATAAAACCTAAAAATGGTCAATGTAAATCATAGCTAATATCCCACGGAGGTCTGGAGTTGGAATGATGCTCAAAATCAAAGTGGAAAATTAAGTTACAGGCTGATCCAACTTCAGTGGAAATGCCTCAAGGCAAGGAAATGATGCTCAGTAGTGTGTGTGGCCTCCACGTGCCTGTGACCTCCCTACAACGCCTGGGCATGCTCCTGATGAGGCGGCGTATGACCTCCCTACAATGCCTGGGCATGCTCCTGAGGTGGCGGATGGTCTCCTGACTATCCGCCGACCTGGACTAAAGCATCCGCCAACTCCTGGACAGTTTGCAGTGCAGCATGACGTTGGTGGATGGAGCGAGACATGATGTCCCAGATGTGCTCAATCGGATTCAGGTCTGGGGAACGGGGGGCCAGTCTATAGCTTCAATGCCTTCATCTTGCAGGAACTGCTGACACACTCCAGCCACATGAGGTCTGGCATTGTCCTGCATTAGGAGGAACCCAGGGCCAACCGCACCAGCATATGGTCTCACAAGGGGTCTGAGCATCTCATCTCAGTATCTAATGGCAGTCAGGCTACCTCTGGCGAGCACATGGAGGGCTGTGCGGCCCTCCAAATAAATGCCACCCCACACCATTACTGACCCACTGCGAAACCGGTCATGCTGAAGGATGTTGCAGGAAGCAGATCGCTCTCCATGGTGTCTCCAGACTCTGTCACATCTGTCACATGTGCTCACTGTGAACCTGCTTTCATCTGTGAAGAGCACAGGGCGCCAGGGGCGAATTTGCCAATCCTGGTGATCTGTGGCAAATGCCAAGTGTCCTGCACAGTGTTGGGCTGTGAGCACAACCCCCATCTGTGGACGTCGGGCACTCAGACCATCCTCATGGAGACGGTATCTAACCGTTTGTGCAGACACATGCACATTTGTGGCCTGCTGGAGGTCATTTTGCAGGGCTCTGGCAGTGCTCCTCCTGTTGCTCCTTGCACAAAGGCTGAGGTAGCAGTCCTGCTGCTCGGTTGTTGCCCTCCTACGGCCCCCTCCACGTCTCCTGGTGTACTGCCCTGTCTCATGGTAGCTCCTCCAGCCTCTGGACACTACGCTGACAGACAGACACAGAAAACCTTCTTGCCACAGCTCGCATTGATGTGCCATCCTGGATGAGCTGCACTACCTGAGCCACTTGTGTGGGTTGTAGAGTCCGTCTCATTCTACCACGAGTGTGAAAGCACAACCAACATTCAAAAGTGACCAAAACATCAGCCAGAAAGCATTGGTACTGAGATGTGGTCTGTGGTCCCCACCTGCAGAACCACTCCTTTATTGAGGGGGTCTTGATAATTGCCAATAATTTCCATCTGTTGTCTATTCCATTTGCTCAACAGCAAGTGAAATTGATTGTCAATCAGTGTTGCTTCCTAAGTGGACAGTTTGATTTCACAGAAGTTTGACTTACTTGGAGTTAGATTCTGTTGTTTAAGTGCTCCCTTTATTTTTTTGAGCAGTCTATCTATCTATCTATCTATCTATCTATCTATCTATCTATCTATCTATCTATCTATAAACACACGTGGTCAAAATTGTTAGTCCCCCTCGTTTAATGACAGAAAACCCGCAATGGTCACAGAAATAACTTGAATCTGACAAAAGTAATAAATAAAAGATCTATGAAAATGAGCAAATGAAAGTCAGACATTGCTTTTCCACCATGCTTCCACAGAATTTAAAAAAAAATAAAACTCATGAAATCGGCCTGGACAGAAATGATGGTACGCCTGAAAATAATGTGACATGTTAGATCGCGGTGTGTCCACTAACTATCATCACAGGGGTCTACAATCCTGGAATCAGTGAGTGGCCGGTATATAGGGCTACAGATCCTCACTGTGCTGTGTGGTGACATGGTGGTATCAGTATCACAGGGGTCTACAATCCTGGAATCAGTGAGTGGCCGGTATATAGGGCTACAGATCCTCACTGTGCTGTGTGGTGACATGGTGGTATCAGTATCACAGGTGTCTACAGTCCTGGAATCAGTGAGTGGCCGGTATATAGGGCTACAGATCCTCACTGTGCTGTGTGGTGACATGGTGGGTATCACACTAAACATGGATGAGAGGAAGTGAAGGAAAGAGTTGTCTCAGGAGATTAGAAAGAACATTATAGACAAACATGTTACAGGTAAAGGTTATAAGACATCTCCAAGCAGCTTGATGATCCTGTGACTACAGCTGCACATATTATTCAGAGATGTAAGATCCATGGACTGTAGCCGACCTCCCTGGACGTAGCCGCAGGAGGAACATTGATGATAAATCAAAGAGACGGATAATACGAATGGTAACAAAAGAGCCAGAAAAACTTCTAAACAGATTAAAGGTGAACTCCAAGCTCAAGGAACATCAGTGTCAGATCGCACCATCCGTTGTTGTATGAGCCAAAGTGGACTTCATGGGAGACGACCAAGGAGGACACCATTGTTGAAAAAAAATCATAAAAAAGCCAGACTGGAATTTGCCAAACTACATGTTGACAAACACTAAAGCTTCTGGTAGAATGTCCTATGGACAGATGTGAATAAAATGGAACTTTTTGGTAAGGCACATCAGCTCTATATTCACAGACGGAAAAATGAAGCGTATCAAGAAAATAACACTGTCCCTACTGTGAAACATGGAGGAGGCTCTGTTATGTTCTGGGGCTGCTTTGCTGCATCTGGCACAGGGTGTCTAGAATCTGTGGAAGCATGGTTGAAAAGCAATGTCTGACTTTCATTTGTTAATTTTCATAGATCTTTTATTTATTATTACTTTTGTCAGATTCAAGTTATTTCTGTGACCATTGTGGGTTTTTCTGTCATTAAACGAGGGGTACCAACAATTTTGACCATGTGTGTATACTCCAGTACCTGCACTGCACTTATGTGTCAGCAAAGAGAAAGGTGTCCGGATATACTGAGCATCGCAGATATGATAGAAAGTCAGGAAAAACAGAGCATCGCAGCCATCATAGAAAGGTATCATGACTTGCACAGCATTGCAGCTATGATAGAAAGGTGTCAGATCACACACAGCATTGCAGCTATGATAGAAAGGTGTCAGATCACGCACAGCATTGCAGCTATGATAGAAAGGTGTCAGATCACACACAGCATTGCAGCTATGATAGAAAGGTGTCAGATCACGCAGAGCATCACAGCTATGATAGAAAGGTGTCAGATCACGCAGAGCATCACAGCTATGATAGAAAGGTGTCAGATCACGCACAGCATTGCAGCTATGATAGAAAGGTATCAGATCACACACAACAATGCAGCTATGATAGAAAGGTGTCAGATCACGCACAGCATTGCAGCTATGATAGAAAGGTATCAGATCACACACAACAATGCAGCTATTATAGAAAGGTTTCAGATCACACACAACATTGCAGCTATTATAGAAAGGTGTCAGATCACGCAGAGCATCACAGCTATGATAGAAAGGTGTCAGATCACGCACAGCATTGCAGCTATGATAGAAAGGTGTCAGATCACACACAACATTGCAGCTATTATAGAAAGGTGTCAGATCACGCACAGCATTGCAGCTATGATAGAAAGGTGTCAGATCACACACAACATTGCAGCTATTATAGAAAGGTGTCAGATCACGCAGAGCATCACAGCTATGATAGAAAGGTGTCAGATCACGCACAGCATCACAGCTATGATAGAAAGGTGTCAGATCACACACAACATTGCAGCTATTATAGAAAGGTGTCAGATCACGCAGAGCATCACAGCTATGATAGAAAGGTGTCAGATCACACACAGCATTGCAGCTATGATAGAAAGGTGTCAGATCATGCAGAGCATCACAGCTATGACAGAAAGGTGTCAGATCACGCAGAGCATCACAGCTATGATAGAAAGGTGTCAAATCACACAGAGCATCACAGCTATGATAGAAAGGTGTCAGATCACGCAGAGCATCATAGCTATGATAGAAAGGTGTCAGATCATGCAGAGCATCACAGCTATGATAGAAAGGTGTCAGATCACGCAGAGCATCACAGCTATGATAGAAAGGTGTCAGGATACGCAGAGCATCACAGCTATGATAGAAAAGTGTCGGATCACGCAGAGCATCACAGCTATGATAGAAAGGTGTCAGATCACGCAGAGCATCACAGCTATGATAGAAAGGTGTCAGATCACGCACAGCATTGCAGCTATGATAGAAAGGTGTCAGATCATGCAGAGCATCACAGCTATGATAGAACGGTGTCAGATCACGCACAGCATTGCAGCTATGATAGAAAGGTGTCAGATCACGCAGAGCATCACAGCTATGATAGAACGGTGTCAGATCACGCACAGCATTGCAGCTATGATAGAAAGGTGTCAGATCACACACAGCATTGCAGCTATGATAGAAAGGTGTCAGATCATGCAGAGCATCACAGCTATGATAGAAAAGTGTCGGATCACGCAGAGCATCACAGCTATGATAGAAAGGTGTCAGATCACGCACAGCATTGCAGCTATGATAGAAAGGTGTCAGATCACACACAGCATTGCAGCTATGATAGAAAGGTGTCAGATCATGCAGAGCATCACAGCTATGATAGAACGGTGTCAGATCACGCAGAGCATCACAGCTATGATAGAAAGGTGTCAGATCACGAAGAGCATCACAGCTATGATAGAAAGGTGTCAGATCACGCACAGCATTGCAGCTATGATAGAAAGGTGTCAGATCATGCAGAGCATCACAGCTATGATACAAAAGTATCATGATATGCAGATGTGAGAACAAACAAAACATGACAGGAGTCAAGAAACAGAGCATCGCATCTTTGTATGGAATCTACATCTATACATTAAATATTTGGAATATTGCTATCGTATAAATTGGATGATTACTTTTTGAATCATTTTCCCCCATGTGACTCCGCAGGCCCCCTCGCTTAGGGACCCTGTGACTTTGAATAAGTCCCACCGCTGGGTTTATGAGTCAGCTCGCTCTCAGCTCCGTCTCCCCGCTGTTGCTCCTGGCTGTTTGCTCCCCAAGACTATATGGAGGATTATGCAGATTCAGACTTGCTGGAGGGATAAGGGGGCAACCTGTCAGCTCGGAGAACATCAGACAGCGAGACACCGCGCTCGGCCTCCATGTGCCGAGTCCTCCTGATCCAGAGTGATGGCGGCTCCGTGATTGTGCACAATTTCTGACTATAGGATTTCTGCCGCATTCTGTATCCACTGTTTTTTCGCTCCTTCCATAAGATCAGTGCCTCCAGTATTGTCTATTGGACACTGGGAAATTCTAAATCCTTCTTCTGTGAAGCTGCTGCTCTGTCCCCCATGCTTTACACTGCAGCTCTGCTAGCTCAGCAGGAGCTCACTGCAGACAGGGGATTTCTATTACAGCAAGGACAGGATGATTATCAGGAAACCTCTGAAGAGAGAGGACCCAGACGAGCTGCTTTATATCACCAGTTATTTCTATGAAGAATGAAAAATGGTCCTCACATGCAGAGTGGTGGTCCGAGGTCCTAGTCCTTGTGACCCATTATGGCATCAGAAGGCAGCAAGATGGAGTCCAATGATCAGGTGACCCTCTGTCCTCTAGAATGGGGGCCTCTGTATCTGTGGAGGACCCAGCCCATCTGTGAGATCCCTCCGTCCTCCATAGACATCAGTCATCCTGAGCACACATGATTACCTACAGATCGCCATGGCTGATAACAGAGAATTGTGCAGGGCTGCTGCAGCCAAAGAATCGTCTATGATCAAACGACATTACTCATGACGGCTTGAAATGCCCCTTTAGAAACTGAATGGTGGTATAAAATGCATTATAGGGCATTGTTTTATGGGAACGATATAACAGTGTTATATAGGACAGTATTAAGCAGGGGATTTATGATAGATTTTTATGGGAACTACATGGCAGTATTATATGTGAGCTATATGACTGTATTTTATGGGAACTATATGGCGGTTCTATGTGTGAACTGTATAACTGTATTTTAGGGAACAATATGGCGGTTTTATATGTGAGCTATATGACTGTATTTTAGGGAACAATATGGCGGTTTTATATGGACTCTTTAAATGGTCGCTGTTGTTACAACAAACTACATAAATGTATTTTACAAGTGAATAAATAACTTTGTAATAAATCTTATCAGGGAAATTGGCTTCTTTCTTCTCATTTTCCTGCCTCTTAAACTCTTCATGTATTCCTCAGACAAGGCAAACTTCCAGCTCACTGAGGGATCAGATTGCTGCTGCTTGTTAAGGTTTATGAAGATGAGAAGAGGAAGGAGCAGAATGAAAGAGAGGTGCACAGAGATCCCTGCTGCTTTCTAGTAGGGGTCTTGTCTCTTCACAGGGCTGGATTCACATCTACAATGCTTAGTGCTGCTGTATAATGTCCTCCATTCTGCTGATTTCTAGTAAACGTGATTTCACCCCAGTGCTTGATTAACTGCTGTGCTTAGTATTGCTGTATAATGCCCCCATGTTAATACTTTATATTAAGTGTTTTCTCTCAACCGAGAGCTGGATTCATAGCTACAATGCTCAGGACTGCTGCATAATGTCCTCCATGCTGCAGCTCTCTATTCAGTGTTTTATCAATCCCCAGTGCAGGATTCACACATAGTATTCCTGTATAATGTCCTCCATGCTGCTGCTTTCTAGTCAGTGTTTTATCAAACCCCAGAGCTGGATTCACACATAGTACTCCTGTATAATGTCCTCCATGCTGCTGCTTTCTAGTCAGTGTTTTATCAATCCCCAGTGCTGGATTCACACATAGTATTCCTGTATAATGTCCTCCATGCTGCAGCTTTCTAGTCAGTGTTTTATCAATCCCCAGTGCTGGATTCACACATAGTATTCCTGTATAATGTCCTCCATGCTGCAGCTTTCTAGTCAGTGTTTTATCAAACCCCAGAGCTGGATTCACACATAGTATTCCTGTATAATGTCCTCCATGCTGCTGCTTTCTAGTCAGTGTTTTATCAAACCCCAGAGCTGGATTCACACATAGTACTCCTGTATAATGTCCTCCATGCTGCTACTTTCTAGTCAGTGTTTTATCAATCCCCAGTGCTGGATTCACACATAGTATTCCTGTATAATGTCCTCCATGCTGCAGCTTTCTAGTCGTATAATGGCCAGAAATAGTTATTCCTCTTGTACACACAGGAGCATATTCTGAAATTACAGGAGTGCTTATGTGGACATTTTACTACAATTTTACCTAATAAAAATTATCATGATGTTAAAAAACGTTCAATTAAATTGAATGACTACAACAACCAACTTGTGAAAACGTTTATTTCATGACCTTATAAGTGCAGGGAGCCACATATTCTCCAGTAATAATAATCATTAAACTTTATCAACATGCAAAGATTTCATCAAATGTTTACAATTACAGATCGCTACAGAGATCTCTCCAGAACTGCAAGTAAAAAAACAGGGCTGTAAGCGCCCCCTGGGACTGTACATGGGGAATTAAGAGACGCCACCTTGTGGTCAATGTTTAGACTGCACCTACAATTATAGTAGGCAATTCCAAACTTTATGGAGGGTTGATGGATTTGAGAAAACACTATTTACTAGGCTTATCATGGAGGAGGGAACACTACAGGAAGCAACCTAAACATTGAAAGGATACCGGAAAAATCAACGAGTGTCCCTTCTGAACTTCCCAGTATGCATTAGCATGCAGTGCAGATTGCACACACTCTCTACTCCCAGAGGGGCTTTTCTTTGCTCAATGTTGCCCCCTGCTGGTTAACTTGCAAGAGTCTTGGAAGGGAAGTGACAATTGGTCAGAGCACAGTTCTGCTGTCACTTTCTATACAAGTCAGCCTTTGAGTAGTACAAACATAGTGGACTGTCTTTCCTCCACACCACAGCCTGCTATAGTGCCCCCTACAGATAAGAATGTGGATCCGAACTGGTCGGACTATTTTTCGTTTCTGGATGAATTTGCACTTTAAGGTCCACTAGATACAAGAATACGAATAAAGCATAATATATAACATAAGACAAACCATTAACTGAAGCAGGAACGAGAAAAGATCTGCACAGACACGAGTTCCTGCAAATACGGTGATTGTCTGGAAGTAATGAGAATGGGCTGGGTCCATATCACATAATCTCCCCCTAGGGGACTGTACAAATACATTTTATTAAAAAGATGCACATGGGACAAGCAAACATCGCACTCAAGAATAAGAATACGTTTTCATTGCAAAGTAGAAGATCTTTGGAACAATCGTCAAGAAGCAGCATTTATTTAATCAACACCACATTACAAATCGCAAACGTTTCAGGAGTTCTTAGGAATAGATCTAAGGATGCAAACGCCAACAGTTAAGGTGGAAGACTTTCCCTGTAACTATGGGTTATGTATGAGTTTGTGGGAAAACACAGAAGGGAGCACAGACTTAAGAGAAAAGTGATAAAAATCTGCCAGCAGCCAACATCAGAGGGAGCTCAGGAGCTTAATGCATACAGTGAACTGTCCAGAATAACCTAATGAGCTCCCCCTAGTGGTGACTGTAGACAGAATATTATCATGTATCTCTGTATACAGGGAGCTCCCCCTAGTGGTGGCTGCAGACAGGATCTTATCATGTATCTCTGTATACAGGGAGCTCCCCCTAGTGGTGGCTGCAGACAGGAGCTTATCATGTATCTCTGTATACAGGGAGCTCCCCCTAGTGGTGGCTGCAGACAGGATCTTATCATGTATCTCTGTATACAGGGAGCTCCCCCTAGTGGTGGCTGCAGACAGGATGTTATCATGTATCTCTGTATACAGGGAGCTCCCCCTAGTGGTGACTGCAGACAGGATCTTATCATGTATCTCGGTATACAGGGAGCTCCCCCTAGTGATGGCTGCAGACAGGATCTTATCATGTATCTCTGTATACAGGGAGCTCCCCCTAGTGGTGACTGCAGACAGGATCTTATCATGTATCTCTGTATACAGGGAGCTCCCCCTAGTGGTGGCTACAGACAGGATCTTATCATGTATCTCTGTATACAGGGAGCTCCCCCTAGTGGTGACTGCAGACAGGATCTTATCATGTATCTCTGCATACAGGGAGCTCCCCCTAGTGGTGACTGCAGACAGGATCTTATCATGTATCTCTGTATACAGGGAGCTCCCCCTAGTGGTGACTGCAGACAGGATCTTATTATGTATCTCTGTATACAGGGAGCTCCCCCTAGTGGTGACTGCAGACAGGATCTTATCATGTACCTCTGTATACAGGGAGCTCCCCCTAGTGGTGGCTGCAGACAGAATTGTATTATGTATTTCTCTACATAGAGAGTCTATATAAGTCTATTGAGGGGTTGATCATCTGCATCAGAAAAACACAGATTTGGGCACTAAAAAGATGCACGGTTTGTTGAACATATGATATCTAATCGTGGAGATTCACTTTTGGCTATTTACTACAAAAAAACACCATCCAGCAATTTTTGCTTAAAGAATAAGAGGTATATAGGTTTGTATCTAATGACATACATGCATGCATTAAATATGTCTTATCATAAAGCCTAAACCATACGGTGTTACATAGTATCTTACTATGACGATATATTATGAGGTCACTTTGTGGACAGGTTGTTCCATCTCATCAGGATAAACGTCTCTGCATTTCTCTTTGTACCCATTATATATAATATATACTGAGAGCCAAAAGCAGTTGCTATGAGAGCTGATAAAAGTGTGGGAAAGAAGCAGTTAGTTAACCTCTTCTCTGCCACACTGGGCTTCCCCGTTCATAGACCTCACAATTGTGGCAGTTACAGAATGGTAGGGTGGACACACAGCTGAAGGGGGTCTCCTCATGTTTCTGTCCCCTGATACTAATAAATCATCAAGAAGTAACTACAAATGTAATGTATTAATGTATTTCAGCTGGATGTTACGGAGCGGTGAGGTTCTCGCTTGAGACTATGTATCAGTTTAAGGCTAATGCATCCTTTTCTACATCACTGATACATTAAGAGTTACAATCTTATGGCCAGGGATTCTTCTCCTGGTATCATTAGTAATAATGGAAATAATGAGCAAACCTCTGAGCTTTTCTGCATGCGATATTGTTTGAGAGGACCAAACGCGGCAGTGTGCGTTGTGTTGCCATAATAAATCATTAAATCGAATGGTCGCACCTCAGGGGTCACAATGAGATTGTTAATCTCTTGCGTTCGGTTTTAGCAATCAGTGATCCCTGAATGTGACAGTGTCTACAGCAGCGGACCCCAACTAGTGTAGTGCAGCCCTCTGGTTCCCACACAGGAAAGTATCACACCCCAGCATGTTGTTAAGACTCCTGCCCTTTGCTTGAAGATGGTTCTGCTGGAAGTGTCTTTGAGGTCGCAGTTAACTAGAGTCTTAGGACTGACAGTTGGAAAAATAATTTCTGAACCCCTGACCCATGATTTCCCAAATACACCGACGGCAACTATAGAAAGTAACGTCCACAATCTGTAATGAATCTCACAGAATCCAACATTTCCAATGATATAATATACAGCAAACAAGAAGGACACATTGTTTCATATCTATGATTGACAGGTCGCACATGTCATGGCTGTCTTCCACTACTGGTTATGTACCGGGCTCGGACACCGTCGGCCCTAGAGATGCTGAATCTGACTGAACGGCCTTTGGAAACGTAGATCCGATGCTGGGAAGCCTATTCTGCCGTTCTCCCAGGTCACTGGTGTAAGGTGCTGATTTGGGTGTGAACCTGTGCTGTTTGTCATTTAGGGTCATGTGGGTCGAGTTTTGGAACTGGGATGGTTGTAAGAAATATGGCACAAGACTTGGCCAAGAGCTCAGACATGAACCAGCCCACTTACAAAACTGTCAGTGACCCTATGGTATAAATGGGGACATTGAGAGTAGCTGGCAGAGTGCGGGGGATTGCCTGGAGAGCTAATTACTGGGCGCGCTGCTTGCGGTCCTCCTCGGAGTTTGTGTAATACAGGTGACATTCTGGGTCGCCTCGAATCGTAGGAGCTCCAGAAATGATCTTTCCAGTATTGGGGTTCACACACCAGCATTCTCCTCGCTGACCATTCAGGGACATCTTACACTATGACGGGAGACAAGGGAAGAGTTGTCAGTAAAGTATAAACCACATAACTTTTATATACATATTGCTACATACTTAAAGTGAACTATATGGCTTAAGAAAAAACAAAAATTAAGACTTTGGAGTGGCCTAGTCAAAGTCCTGGCCTTAATCCGATTGAGATGCTGTAATGACCTTAAAAAGGCGGTTCATGCTCAGAAAGCTCAAATGTGGCTGAATTACAACAATTCTGCAAAGATGAGCGGACAAAATTCCTCCACAGTTTGGTAAAAGACTCATTGTCAGTTATCGCAAACACTTGATTGCAGTTGTTGCTGCTAAGAGTGGTCCGACCAGTTATTAGGTTTAGGGGGCAATCACTTTTTCACACAGGCTCCTGTAGGTTTGGATTTCTTTTTCCCTTAATAATAAAGACCTTCATTTATAAACTGCATTTTGTGTTACTTGTGTTATCTTTATCTAATATTTACATTTGTTTGGTGATTGAAACATTTAAGTGTAACAAACATGCAAAAGAATAGGAAATCAGGAAGGGGGTGAACACTTTTTCACACAACTGTATGTATTTGAATATTCACTGGAAGATTCCAAGAAATTATTTTACATCTGCCTTATATTTCCCAGCTCTGTGCAGCACAGCTGCTTGCATGCTGTGGATGGGTTCCCTTTATTCTTCTGCACTCTTACAAGTATTGTCTCCATTTCCCGCTGTCTGCACCCGGCCTCCTCTATTACAAATTAGTCACTGTCTAATAGATCATTGCTCTGGTGTCAGTGACTGCAATATTTGCCGCCCAGCACGCGAAACATGTCTATGTGAAAACTATCCAGGGAGACAGAAAGCACCAATGTGATGTGGAGGCGTCAGAGAGAAAAGAGGCAAGTGAAGTACGACATCTCGTTCTTCATGGAGGAAGGGAGGGAGATGTAGGAGACATGAATGTGAGAATGGCTGACAGTGGACTAAATGATACATCACACCGCAGTGAAATGATCTGGACAATCTTTAAATATTGGAAAATCCTTTGATCAGTAAAGTTCTGCAATTTTCCCAATAGTTTATGTGTAATGTCAATATCTGTTCTTGCTCTCAGAGGTAAAACACCCATATGATGGCAAAGAGAAGTAACAGTGTACACAGCACTATCTAGTCAAGCGTTGCGAACTCCATGCTGATACATTTTACCAGCAGCCATACATTGTAGCAAACAATCAGCAGAGGAATCTGTGCAGCAGATGTGGTTACCTCTCACAGAGCATTGTCTAATCTGGATGCAACTGTAGCAAACCTCCAGCTGTGAGAAGCAGTTCTTCTGAGCGCTTTAACCTCTAAAGGTACCTTCACACGAAGCGACGCTGCAGCGATAGCGACAACGATGTCGATCGCTGCAGCGTCGCTGTTTGGTCGCTGGAGAGCTGTCACACAGACCGCTCTCCAGCGATCAACTATGCCGAGGTCCCCTGGTAACCAGGGTAAACATCGGGTAACTAAGCGCAGGGCCGCGCTTAGTAACCCGATGTTTACCCTGGTTACCAGCGTAAAATCTAAAAAAAACAAACAGCACATACTTACATTCACGTCCCCCAGCGTCCACTTCCTGACTGACTGAGCGCCGTACAGTGAGAGCAGAGCGGTGACGTCACCGCTGTGCTGCTTTCACTTTCACTTTGCGGCGCTGAGTCAGAGGAGGAAGCAGACTGCAGGGGACGCAATGTGAGTATGTGCTGTTTGTTTTTTTTACATTTTACGCTAGTAACCAGGGTAAACATCGGGTAACTAAGCGCGGCCCTGCGCTTAGTAACCCGATGTTTACCCTGGTTACCAGTGTAAAATATCGCTGGTATCGTTGCTTTTGCTTTCAAACACAACGATACACAGCGATCGGACGACCAAATAAAGTTCTGGACTTTATTCAGCGACCAGCGACATCACAGCAGGATCCTGATCGCTGCTGCGTGTCAAACGAAACGATATCGCTAGCGAGGACGCTGCAACGTCACTGATCGCTAGCGATGTCGTTACAAAGTCGTTTCGTGTGAAGGTACCTTAAGTGTAAGCAGGCATGTTCCCATTCACTGGCAGCAAGCAGAGGTCATGTGGAAGATAATGAACTGAACACGTATAGTCATGCTGCAGACACTCCCATTATATAATCATGAAGCTTTCTTACATAACAGGACGGGAGTCGGGCGATTCAGCAAGTACGCACCTGTTTGAGGTTGAAGAGACCGTTCTTGTCGCAGTTCGGGATGTGAATGGAGTAGAGATGTTCCAGCGGCGCTCGCTCATCAGGGAGATTCATGGAGGAAATCCGCTCCAAAACCTGATCCAACTGCTGCTGACACAGACTCTGAAAACGGGGAGAAGGCTGTAAGATCTGTGCAACATTGTAGCAATCACTGGCGAAACATCATACGGCCTTATCTACACTGATACATTGTAACGAGCCCATCAACTGTGCTTCCTTTTATCTGTTCCCTCATTTATCTCACTTTGTATCTTGTATTACGGTAACTATGTTCTCAGGATTTATCCCCGTCTTCCTCTGGTTACTATGTTGCAGGGGTCGTTCACCTTTGGGGACGTTCTTTTTGTTTGTTTTTTTACTTAAATGCATGTAATGGGGGCTAAAAATCATTTTTGTGACTGGGTTTCATTAAAGTTTATACACTGGCTCTCTGTTTCACTGCACATACTACTTTGATGTGGCATAAATCATTCCGCAGCCAGAAATAAACAGTGCAATATAAAGGCCATAGGAGGCAAATGCTGTAAAATATTTCATGAATCCATTTTCAAAAAAGATTTCTACCCGAAAAAAATGCATTTAAGGGCTGTCCCACACGTCCAGATAATTCCGGTACTGGAAACAATCGGTACCGGAATTATCCGTGTCCGTGTGCCCCTACGTTTCTTGTGTACATCAGTGTGTCACACTTGCGGCACACGTGTGCCACCTGTGTTCCTACTGGGTACCACATGCACCGTGCTGGGTACCACACGTAGGAGCATCTGGTGCTGAAGCTGCGATTCATATGTTCCCTGCAGCAGCGTTTGCTGCAGAGAAGATATAAATAATAGTGTTTAAAATAAAGATCTATGTGTCCGCCGCCCTCCCACCCCCTGTGCGCCCCCCCGCTGGTCAGAAAATACTTACCCGCCTCCCTCGCTGCTTCCTGGTCTGGCCGCGGCTTCTAGTGTATGCGGTCACGTGGGGCCGATCATTTACACTCATGAATAGGCGGCTCCACCCCTATGGGAGGTGGAGCCACATATTCATGAGTGTAATCGGCGGCCCCACGTGACCGCATACAGTAGAGAAGCCGCGGCCAGACCAGGAAGAAGCTACAGCCAACGAGGGAGCGGGTGAGTATTTTCAGGACAGCGAGGGGGCGCACAGGGGGTGGGAGGGCGGCAGACACATAGATCTTTCTTTTAAACACTATTATTCATATCTTCTCTGCAGCAAACGCTGCTGCAGGGAACATATGAATCGCGGCTTCAGCACCATGTGGGGGGGACAGCGCTTACTGTAGCGCTGTCTCCTGCACGCACACGGACCCCAGACGGAGAACGTCCGTGTGAGGTCCGTGTTTTACACGGACCCATTGACTCTATTGGGTCCGTGTAATCCGTGCGCTCCCACGAACACTGACATGTCTCCGTGTTTGGCACACGGAGACACGGTCCGCAAAAAATCAATGACATCTGTACAGATGCATTGATTTTAATGTGTCTATGTGTGTCAGTGTCTCCGGTACGTGAGGAAACTGTCACCTCACGTACCGGAGCCACTGACGTGTGAAACCGGCCTAAGTAAAAAAAAAGTCCCCAAACGTGGGCAGAAAATCCCCTTCCAAATAAGCCACATCCCATGAAACGGAAGCCACACCCATTTGTTTTTTTATGACGCCAATAGCTTTTTAAAAACATAATAAATAGGTATAACATTTGAAGACAATTGGCCCAAATCAATTTGTTCTGATCTTTGTCTATTTTTTTGGTCTTTTTTAAGTTTTTCCTTTGTGCTTAATTCTTCTTTTAATTTGCTCCATTTTAGAGTCTATCTTACGTGTTCACCTGGTTTTTTTTTTGTTTTTCAATATTCACCACTGGACAATAAAAGAAAATGTCAATGAATAAAAGACAGAAAAAAAAGGAAGAGATTAAAAAAAAAAAAAAATGCAAATGATGAATCAAGGCCGAAGCATCGCATATTGATCATAGACTCGCTAGGAGCTGACAACCATCCTGACCATGCTCCATTCTTTTGGTATCGGTTGTCAGTCCACATCTGCTTTGCATTTTGTAGTCTACTGCTAATGGCAGTGACGGGGCCCTTGGCTGCGGGCCCTCCATGCGCTGCTGTTGGGCATCTCACCCTTTGTGCTGACTGCCTCTGGTTCTTCTTCTCATCATTAGGTTTGTTGACTTTTGATCGGTGATGTTCGCTCGCTCTCCTGCGGTTTAAAGCATCTTCCTTTGGATTTTTTGCAGGAGGTTTTGGCTGATTATCGGTCACCATCGTTCCTGCTTCCAAGTTGTTATCCATGAGCATGCCGTCCGAGCGCTCCTCCAGAATATCTGGCGAAAGAATATGTAATAAGGCTCAACCAATGGGCACAGTGATCATCAACCAATCACAACACAGCTTTCATTTTATCAGAGCTACCAATCAGCTCAGTGTTCATTTCCCCTCAGCAGTGTGAGCAATGACGGAGACCATCGTCTCATTCCCGCAGTCTGTGTTTCTCTGCAAGGGGGCGATAACAATACGTGAGTACAACATGGTTGTATAATTATGTCTGTAGTGAGCTCCCTCTAGTGGTGTCTGTATAAATCTGTATGTAGTGAGCTCCATATAGTGGTGGGTGTATAAATCTGTATGTAGTGAGCTCCCCCTAGTGGTGGCTGTATAAATCTGTATGTAGTGAACTCTTTTATTATAAAAATACAAAACTTACAATCAATAAATAGCAAAAATCAAAACCCTAGCAAAAGCAACTGTCCGAGTCCAACATTACCCCCCCCAGTCCAAAGCAAAGTCCGAGTCCAGCATAACTGCCCCCAGTCAAACCAACCCCGCAAAAATCTGTATGTAGTGAGCTCCCCCTAGTGGTACATGTATAAATCTGTATGTAGTGAGCTCCCCCTAGTGGTGGCTGTATAAATCTGTATGTAGTGAGCTCCCCCTAGTGGTGGCTGTATAATCTGTATGTAGTGAGCTCCCTCTAGTGGTGACTGTATAAATCTGTATGTAGTGAGCTCCCCCTAGTGGTGACTGTATAATTCTGCATGTAGTGAGCTCCTTCTAGTGGTGGCTGTATAAATCTTTATGTAGTGAGCTCCCTCTAGTGGTGGCTGTCTAAATCTGTATGTATATTTTAATCAATTACTTTCTAAATGGAAGCATATCCTATTATAGGGAACCTGTCAGTAGATTCATGGGCTGCACGAATCATTATTAGTGATGAGCGAATATACTCGTTACTCGAGAGCACGCTCGGGTGTCCTCCGAGTATTTTTTACTAGCAACCAGGCAACCCCCACATGTACTTATGCTGGCTAACAGATGTAAATCATTCAGCTGAGGTGAGGAAAACAAAATCTCCGAGCACTAAAAAATACTCGGAGGTCACCCGAGCATGCTCGAGAAATCTCGAGTAACGAGTATATTCACTCATCACTATTCATTATTGCAGCCAGTTATGTTTTATTCTGAAACAATGCGGCATTTCAGAGTAAATTTACTTTGAAAATCTGACCGGGGACTGAGTGTCTCAGCGGAGCAGTCAGATGGGCTCCAAGCTGAATTCTTCTCTCCTCAATCCCTGTAACTGACAATCATGGGAGGAGACCTGTCAGTCAAGTGGAGCGACGCAGGAAGGCGATCACATTGGACTAATCAGCTGAGACCTATAGTGCTCGGCCGGCATTTCATAGTAAAATATAACTGGCTGCATCATTGTATCCAGGGTCTGGTTCATGCTGCCATAGTAAGAATCTGATGATAGCGCCCCATTAACTCCATGTAGATGAAACTGTATTTTGTTTTGGACTTAAACAGTAAAAGCTCTGACATTTCACATTGTGATACTTGAACTGTGTTGTGGTGCAAAGCATCAGGGTCTATGGACCAGGCGCCTGGAGAGAGGAGCTCAGGAAACGCAGATATTTTGCAAAGCTTCAGACTCCACACCCCCTATGATACACTGTCTCAGCTGAGCCAAGTGAGAAAAGAATCTTATTAGTTGTTATGTAAAGCACACTCTTCCTTTTTCACAAGTTGGGTGGTTAGGAAGAACATACTATATAAAATAGTCAACAAATAACTACAATATACAATGTATCACTAAGGGCCCCTTCACACTGTGCAATCAAAGTCTGAACGAGCGTTCGATTTGTGACGTTTATCCGTCCTCGTTCCGAGGTTGCAAAGTGTGACATGGCGTTACGATTTGCGACGCAGCCCAGCATCGTACGATGTGAAAGAAAGAGCAGAACTTTCTTTCGTCGTAAATGTCTCGCTGTGGCGGTCGAAATCGTAGTATGTGACGGCGGTCATACGAGCTCGTAATGCGACTACGTGGGTTGGGCTTCCGCATACCTGTCTCCTGATTGGGCGTGACGTTTTAGCACGCCCATGCTGGTAATACGTCACGCTCGGAGTCGTAGGACTATGGCGGTGTGAAGGGTAGCGTACGATTGCGACGCGTGACGTTCACATCGCAACTACGTCAGAAAAAGCGTTAACATCGTAGAGTGTGACCGCTGGCTACGAGCTCGTACTGCGATGTCGAATATGACGCAAATGCGTCGTAATCGTAGCAGAATCGACCAGTGTGAAGGGGCCCTTAGTCTATAAGAAGATGTTTAGCAATAGATCATGAGATCGACTCCTAAAAATGATCAAGTATCTGTCAGTTACTGTTCCCCGGTCACATGAGGTTAAATACATTGTTTCACAGAGTCTCAGTGGCCACAAAGTCTCCCAGGTCGCAGCGGCTTGTTATCACCTTCTGACCCAGATTCCGCTAAGCGATGCTGAAATAGTCCGGACCATGAGTCCCCTATGTTACTGGGGTCTGTGCGCTTCTATAACCTGCGGCTGCCCACAGAATCTTCGCTCCAGATCGTCACCCTTGTATTAAACACTAATATCGTGCATTTGGAAAGTGTCCGCATGCTGCTGCTGGGAGTTAGTGATGGTGTCCTGCTGTCAGTCTCTTTGCATGATGCCAAAAGCCCCATGTATTACTGCATTTGCACCTATGAGGAGGACCGCCCACTTGACTATAAAGCCCACAATGTGCAGGAGTTTAAATGAATAAAGCGCGGGTTATTCAGAATGTTTTCCATCGATACAAGTCTTCAGTCTGCGCGGCCTCTCGTGCTCCATGCAGCACTTTCTGCAGATTAGATTGCACTTTCAGCCGACAGGTTCCCTATAGTATCCAATTAGAACAGTCGGCAGCAGCCACCAACCTACTTGCTGACATTTTCCAGCTTGATGGAATATGTCACTTGGATTGCACAGAAGAATGTACTGATGTAGCCGGGAATCCAGACTGGAGCCATGTTGGAATCCTGCGTCCAGCGCCGGTCAGCCGAGGTGCACACAGAGCTTTTTTTGCTGAGTTTTCGAAGCGGAAAGTGAGCGGAAACACAAGGTATTTAAGGAGTTTTCAGATTTGTAAAGTTTTCACTCAAGTTACTTTCAGTTTTGACTTCAAAGACTCCTGGAAGAACTCAGTGAGCGCACCGCTTCAGGAAAGCAAAACTCATTTTTGAGATTTGGAGGAGGATTTTGTGAGTTTCGGCTCAAAGATTCCTAAAATCCCCAGGAGTGCTCATAGCCGGATGGATGTGTGTGGTGACAGGTCTACAGGCGGTGATGAAGACCAGCCAGGAGGCTACAGGAGACAAGGACCTCCACAGACTTTAGTGCGGAGGCCAGTGGCCTTCACCGGTGAGGGGGCATTTCACGGGCACTAGAGTCTGTGCGGGGTCTGTGTTGAGGAGGGGGCATTCTTTAGGGTACGTTTCTATAGGGGAGAAGCCTGCAGGAACCTGCTCACTGTCATCTCTATACATCTCGTGAGGGTCTGAAAGAACAGTTAATCGGCGCTCAGTGGCAGCACAATCCGCGGATTATCCAGTGTTTACCCAGCAATTACAGAATATGGCAAGACTCCATCGCCACCGGCACATCGAGAACATTCCTGTGCAGCACTGACACCTCCCCGCCCCCCAAGATCCCAAAAAAGCACCAAGAAAGACATCACACATGTGACTTGTTTACAATAGCATTAAGATGCTGGGATGAAAAGTATGTGCACCCTCTGAAACTAGAGGCTGTATATTCCCAGTAGATTTCCCTGTATCCTAAATGCTCACAGCAACTAGTGAGTGCAGCTCTGGAGTATATAATACAGGATGTAACTCCGGATCAGTAATGTAATGTATGTACACAGTGACTGCACCAGCAGAATAGTGAGTGCAGCTCTGGAGTATAATACAGGAGGTAACTCAGGATCAGTAATGTAATGTATGTACACAGTGACTGCACCAGCAGAATAGTGAGTGCAGCTCTGGAGTATAATACAGGCTGTAACTCAGGATCAGTAATGTAATGTATGTACACAGTGACTGCACCAGCAGAATAGTGAGTGCGGCTCTGGGGTATAATACAGGATGTAACTCAGGATCAGTAATGTAATGTATGTACACAGAGACTGCACCAGCAGAATAGTGAGTGCAGCTCTGGGGTATAATACAGGATGTAACTCAGGATCAGTAATGTAATGTATGTACACAGTGACTGCACCAGCAGAATAGTGAGTGCAGCTCTGGGGTATAATACAGGAGGTAACTCAGGATCAGTAATGTAATGTATGTACACAGTGACTGCACCAGCAGAATAGTGAGTGCAGCTCTGGGGTATAATACAGGATGTAACTCAGGATCTGTAATGTAATGTATGTATACAGTGACTGCACCAGCAGAATAGTGAGTGCAGCTCTGGGGTATAATACAGGATGTAACTCAGGATCAGTAATGTAATGTATGTACATAGTGATTGCACCAGCAGAATAGAGAGTGCAGCTCTGGAGTATAATACAGGAGATAACTCAGGATCAGTAATGTAATGTACGTACACAGTGACTGCACCAGCAGAATAGTGAGTGCAGCTCTGGTGTATAATACAGGATGTAACTCAGGATCAGTAATGTAATGTATGTACACAGTGACTGCACCAGCAGAATAGTGAGTGCAGCTCTGGGGTATAATACAGGATGTAACTCAGGATCAGTAATGTAATGTATGTACACAGTGACTGCACCAGCAGAATAGTGAGTGCAGCTCTGGAGTATAATACAGGATGTAACTCAGGATCAGTAATGTAATGTATGTACACAGTGACTGCACCAGCAGAATAGTGAGTGCAGCTCTGGAGTATAATACAGGAGGTAACTCAGGATCAGTAATGTAATGTATGTACACAGTGACTGCCCAGCAGAATAGTGAGTGCGGCTCTGGGGTATAATACAGGATGTAACTCCGGATCAGTAATGTAATGTATGTACACAGTGAATGCACCAGCAGAATAGAGAGTGCAGCTCTGGAGTATAATACAGGAGATAACTCAGGATCAGTAATGTAATGTACGTACACAGTGACTGCACCAGCAGAATAGTGAGTGCAGCTCTGGAGTATAATACAGGATGTAACTCAGGATCAGTAATGTAATGTATGTACACAGTGACTGCACCAGCAGAATAGTGAGTGCAGCTCTGGGGTATAATACAGGATGTAACTCAGGATCAGTAATGTAATGTATGTACACAGTGACTGCACCAGCAGAATAGTGAGTGCAGCTCTGGAGTATAATACAGGAGGTAACTCAGGATCAGTAATGTAATGTATGTACACAGTGACTGCATCAGCAGAATAGTGAGTGCAGCTCTGGGGTATAATACAGGATGTAACTCAGGATCAGTAATGTAATGTATGTACACAGTGACTGCACCAGCAGAATAGTGAGTGCAGCTCTGGGGTATAATGCAGGATGTAACTCAGGATCAGTAATGTAATGTATGTACACAGTGACTACACCAGCAGAATAGTGAGTGCAGCTCTGGAGTATAATACAAGAGGTAACTCAGGATCAGTAATGTAATGTATGTACACAGTGACTGCATCAGCAGAATAGTGAGTGCAGCTCTGGAGTATAATACAGGATGTAATTCAGGATCAGTAATGTAATGTATGTACACAGTGACTGCACCAGCAGAATAGTGAGTGCAGCTCTGGGGTATAATACAGGATGTAACTCAGGATCAGTAATGTAATGTATGTACACAGTGACTGCACCAGCAGAATAGTGAGTGCAGCTCTGGAGGATAATACAGGATGTAACTCAGGATCAGTAATGTAATGTATGTACACAGTGACTGCACCAGCAGAATAGTGAGTGCAGCTCTGGGGTATAATACAGGATGTAACTCAGGATCAGTAATGTAATGTATGTACACAGTGACTGCACCAGCAGAATAGTGAGTGCAGCTCTGGAGTATAATACAGGATGTAACTCAGGATCAGTAATGTAATGTATGTACACAGTGACTGCACCAGCAGAATAGTGAGTGCAGCTCTAGAGTATAATACAGGATGTAACTCAGGATCAGTAATGTAATGTATGTACACAGTGACTGCACCAGCAGAATAGTGAGTGCAGCTCTGGGGTATAATACAGGATATAACTCAGGATCAGTAATGTAATGTATGTACACAGTGACTGCACCAGCAGAATAGTGAGTGCAGCTCTGGGGTATAATACAGGATGTAACTCAGGATCAGTAATGTAATGTATGTACACAGTGACTGCACCAGCAGAATAGTGAGTGCAGCTCTGGAGTATAATACAGGATGTAACTCAGGATCAGTAATGTATGTACACAGTGACTGCACCAGCAGAATAGTGAGTGCAGCTCTGGAGTATAATACAGGATGTAAATCAGGATCAGTAATGTAATGTATGTACACAGTGACTGCACCAGCAGAATAGTGAGTGCAGCTCTGGGGTATAATACAGGATGTAACTCAGGATCAGTAATGTAATGTATGTACACAGTGACTGCACCAGCAGAATAGTGAGTGCAGCTCTGGGGTATAATACAGGATGTAATTCAGGATCAGTAATGTAATGTATGTACACAGTGACTGCACCAGCAGAATAGTGAGTGCAGCTCTGGAGGATAATACAGGATGTAACTCAGGATCAGTAATGTAATGTATGTACACAGTGACTGCACCAGCAGAATAGTGAGTGCAGCTCTGGGGTATAATACAGGATGTAACTCAGGATCAGTAATGTAATGTATGTACACAGTGACTGCACCAGCAGAATAGTGAGTGCAGCTCTGGAGGATAATACAGGATGTAACTCAGGATCAGTAATGTAATGTATGTACACAGTGACTGCACCAGCAGAATAGTGAGTGCAGCTCTGGGGTATAATACAGGATGTAACTCAGGATCAGTAATGTAATGTATGTACACAGTGACTGCACCAGCAGAATAGTGAGTGCAGCTCTGGAGTATAATACAGGATGTAACTCAGGATCAGTAATGTAATGTATGTACACAGTGACTGCACCAGCAGAATAGTGAGTGCAGCTCTGGGGTATAATACAGGATGTAACTCAGGATCAGTAATGTAATGTATGTACACAGTGACTGCACCAGCAGAATAGTGAGTGCAGCTCTGGGGTATAATACAGGATGTAACTCAGGATCAGTAATGTAATGTATGTACACAGTGACTGCACCAGCAGAATAGTGAGTGCAGCTTTGGAGTATAATACAGGATGTAACTCAGGATCAGTACACAGTTGACAGAGAGTAAGTTTTCTGTCCTTTGCTCATTTGCATATTTTTCCCATGGAGCCAATAAGTCTCCTTACACAACTGATCCCTTTAATATGACCCAATACCCCCAATACAGGTTAGCATATAATAGAGCATTGGGGGGGCTCAGAGGAAAGATATCAGTCAGGCAACAAGTCTGACACAGGCAGAGTGGAGCTATGATATCTATTTCTAAGAGCAATACACTGTATTTTAAATGCAGCTCTGGATGTGACTGGAGTATATAAAAGTAATTGAACTTTTTTGTGAAACCTTTAAGAACTAGAGTCACTCTTTAAAGGGACTGACTCATTTTTATACAGGGGAATATTGCTCTTCATGCTTGAGTGACAGTTCAGACTATCAAGACTCACACAAAGCTGGCCCGAACTGCGCCAGTCCAAAATGTGCCAGCCTAAACATTGCTGGTTAAAACTGTGCTGGTCCCAACTGCACCAGTCCAAACTGCGTCAGTCCAAAGTGTGTCAGCCTGAACTGCGCTGGTTAAAATTGTGCCGGTCCAAAGTGTACTAGTCCTAACAGGATCGGTCCAAATTGCGCCAGCCTGAATTGCAGCGCTAGAAACCGTGTAAGTCCAAATTGCGCCAGCTCAAACTGCGCCAGTCTAAACTGTGGCAGCCAAAACTGCACCAGTCCAAATTGCGCCAGCCTGAACTGTGGCGGCCAGACCCGTACCGGCCCAATGCCGCAGAGGCAGCTTCATCTCTTCACCATTGGAGAAACGCAGGGGGCTGAAGCTGGCTGGACTGGGAGCTGACAGTGTGCTCCAGCGACCCTGCCAGCTTCAGTGCAGCGCTTACAAGCTCTATTGGAAACAGACTGCAAGCGCTGCGCATGATCTGCCAGCACGTGTTTGGTTGCAGGTCGCAGATGTGATGAATACAATCACAGTGAGGTAAATACTCATTAATCCCATTTTCTAGGACGGCAGATTCCAATGTACAAGTTCCTTCAAGGCGCATCTGTCAGTGTGGAGAAAGCTGAAAGCGGCGCACTAATTTCAGGCGTTACCACTTTTTCGGCTTTCGCTGTTAGGACACGTTGGACGTCTCCAGGGCTGGAATCCCTTTGGCAAGTGAAGCAAAATATTATTTTTGTGTTTCATTGAACCATCACCCTGATCAGTACGATAAGTAAGTACGCCCTGCGGGCACACAGCGGGCTGTCAGAGCAATGACTATTACTGGGGAGTTTCCCGACCTCATAACAAACCAAGTGAACCGAAACTGCCTCTTATTCCAATCCCAAATGGAGAAAGGCCCCAAACCTCCCCGATTCAACCTCTCCAGGGGGGCAGGTAAAACCCCTCCAAACAGAAGCCTCGTCGCTCTGAAATATCCTCATCCGACAACGAATAAAGGCCAAACATTACAGTGTGTGTCTGGGTTGTCACCCTCCTGTGCACAGACCCTGCTTTTCCCAAAATCCCGCTCTCATTCTGCTTCTCTAAAGTGTCAGTCTTTACTGAAATTCTGGAATTCCATTTCTGAAGGTTCATATAGAACAGGTCTAGGGGTCCCGTCTATTGCATGGCGCATAAGGAGAATGTTACTGATGTACTTACTGACATTTACTTTATATATTTAGCTCCCGTGTAATTTGGACTGCTCCAAAAGGATGGATTGATAGGTTGGCAGGTAGACGGATAGAAACAGTGACATGTAAAAGTTTGAGCACCCCTGGTGAAAATTACTGTTATTGTAAACAGGTAAGCAAGTTGAAGATGAAATGATCTCTAAAAGGCCTAAAGTTACAGAGGACACATTTCCTTTATATTTTAGGCAATATATATATATATGTTGTAATTTTTAACAAATTACAAAAGCTTATTAACGAGTCTTTCAGTTCTTGTTTGAGGGATTTTCCTCCATTCCTCCTTGGAGAATTCCTCCCGTTCTGTGAGATTCCTGGGGCGTCTTGCTTTCTCTGCTATTTTGAGGTCTCGCCACAGATTATCAATGATGTTCAGATCAGGGGACTGTGAGGGCCATTGTAAAACCTTCATCTTGTGCTTTTGAGGTCGTCTACTGTGGATTGTGACGTGTGTTTAGGATCAGTCTCCATTTGCAGCAGCCATCCTCTTCCTCTTCTCACTTTCAGATACCGTATACAGTCGAGTGTAAGCCGAGATTTTCAGCCCATTTTTGGGGGGCTGAAAGTGCCCCTCTCGGCTTATACTCGATTCACTGTCCCAGGGGGTTGGCGGGGGAGGGGGAGCGGCGGCTGTCACATACTCACCTGCTCCTGATGCGGTCCCTACATCTCCGATGGTCTCCGGGCAGCTCTTCCTGTGTTCAGCGGTCACGTGGTACCGATCATTAAAGTAATGAATATGGACGCATATTCATTATTTTAATGAGCTATACGTGACCGCTGAACATAGGAAGATGCTGCCGGCTCCCAGAGACCATCTGTCAGTGAGACGCTGCCAGGGACCGTGCCGGGAGCAGGTGAGTATAACGGGGGAGGGTGAGCATTCCGATATTCACCTGTCCCCGTTCCACCACTGGGTGCCACCCGTCTTCCGCATCCTCTGCCTGTGACTGCTCAGGTCAGAGGGTGCGATGATGTAGTTAGTGTGCGCCCTCTGCCTGAACAGTCACTGCAGAGAGACAGAAGACAGAGCGGCGCGCAGAGGTGGAACGGGGACAGGTGAATACAGTGCCTACAAGTAGTATTCAACCCCCTGCAGATTTAGCAGGTTTACACATTTGGAATTAACTTGGCATTGTGACATTTGGACTGTAGATCAGCCTGGAAGTGTGAAATGCACTGCAGCAAAAAAGAATGTTATTTCTTTGTTTATTTTTTTTTTTAAATTGGGAAAAGTTTTTTCAGAGGGTCATTTATTATTCAACCCCTCAACCCACCAGAATTCTGTTTGGTTCCCCTAAAGTATTAAGAAGTAGTTCAGGCACAAAGAACAATGAGCTTCACATGTTTGGATTAATTATCTCTTTTTCCAGCCTTTTCTGACTATTTAAGACCCTCCCCAAACTTGTGAACAGCACTCAAGCATGGTCAACATGGGAAAGACAAAGGAGCATTCCAAGGCCATCAGAGACAAGATCGTGGAGGGTCACAAGGCTGGCAAGGGGTACAAAACCCTTTCCAAGGAGTTGGGCCTACCTGTCTCCACTGTTAGGAGCATCATCCGGAAGTGGAAGGCTTATGGAACTACTGTTAGCCTTCCACGGCCTGGACAGCCTTTGAAAGTTTCCTCCCGTGCCGAGGCCAGGCTTGTCCGAAGAGTCAAGGCTAACCCAAGGACAACAAGGAAGGAGCTCCGGGAAGATCTCATGGCAGTGGGGACATTGGTTTCAGTCAATACCATAAGTAACATACTCCACCGCAATGGTCTCTGTTCCAGACGAGCCCGTAAGGTACCTTTACTTTCAAAGCGTCATGTCAAGGCTCGTCTACAGTTTGCTCATGATCACTTGGAGGACTCTGAGACTGACTGGTTCAAGGTTCTCTGGTCTGATGAGACCAAGATCGAGATCTTTGGTGCCAACCACACACGTGACGTTTGGAGACTGGATGGCACTGCATACGACCCCAAGAATACCATCCCTACAGTCAAGCATGGTGGTGGCAGCATCATGCTGTGTTTCTCAGCCAAGGGGCCTGGCCATCTGGTCCGCATAAATGGGAAGATGGGTAGTACGGCCTACCTGGAGATTTTGGCCAAGAACCTCCGCTCCTCCATCAAGGATCTTAAGATGGGTTGTCATTTCAGCTTCCAACAAGACAACGACCCAAAGCACACAGCCAAGAAAACCAAGGCCTGGTTCAAGAGGCAAAAAATCAAGGTGTTGCAGTGGCCTAGTCAGTCTCCTGACCTTAACCCAATTGAAAACTTGTGGAAGGAGCTCAAGATTAAAGTCCACATGAGACTCCCAAAGAACCTAGATAACTTGGGGGAAGATCTGCATGGAGGAGTGGGCCAAGATAACTCCAGAGACCTGTGCCGGCCTGATCAGGTCTTATAAAAGACGATTATTAGCTGTAATTGCAAACAAAGGTTATTCCACAAAATATTAAACCTAGGGGTTGAAGAATAATTGACCCACACTTTTATGTTTAAAATTTATAAAAATTTAACTGAGCAACAAAACTTTTTGGTTTGTAAGATTTATGCATCTGTTAATAAATCCTGCTCTTGTTTGAAGTTTGAAGGCTCTAACTTATTTGCATCTTATTAAACCTGCTAAATCTGCAGGGGGTTGAATACTACTTGTAGGCACTGTATCTATGAAGCATGTTATGGGGCATAATCTATGGAGCATGTTATGGGGCCATAATCAACCTTTATACAGCATTGTATGGGGCAAATGTTTCTATGGAGCATCTTATGGGGCCACTATTAACCTTTGTGCAGCATTATATGGGGCATATTTTAATATGGAACATCTTATGGGGCCCATCATGAACTGTATGGAGCATTATATGGGGCTCCTGATTCAATATGGATATTCAAAAACACTTAACCTACTGATGTCTCAATTAATTTTACTTTTATTGGTATCTATTTTTATTTTTGAAATTTACCGGTAGCTGCTGCATTTCCCAACCTAGGCTTATACTCGAGTCATTACGTTTTCCCATTTTTTTGTGGCAAAATTAGGGGGGGTCGGCTTATACTCGGGTTGGCTTTTACTCGAGTATATACGGTATTTTATGTTTGCATCAAGAATTTGTTGAAATTTCCTTGAATCCATTCTTCTCTCTCCGTGTGAAATGTTCCCCGTGCCATTGGCTGCAACACAACCCCAAAGCGCGATTGATCTCCCCCATGCTTAATGGTTGGTGAGTTGTTCTTTTCCTGAAATTCTGTGCCTTTTTTTCTCCACACATACCTTTGATCATTGTGGACACAGAGATCTATTTTATCCTCATCGGTCCAAGGACTTGTTTTCAAAATGCATCAGGCTTGTTTAGATGTTCTTTTCCCACTTCTGCTGCTGAATTTTATGATGAGGACACAGGAGAGGTTTTCTTCTGATGACTCTTCCATGAAGGCCATATTAGTGCATGTGTCTCTGAACAGTAGAACAATGTACCACAACTCTAGAGTCTGCTAAATCTTTCTGAAGACCTTCTGTAGTCAAGTGGGGATTCTGATTTGCCTCTCTAGCAATCCTACGAGCAGCTCTCACAAAAATTTAGCTTGGTTTTCCAGACCTTATCTTGACCTCCACTGTTCCTAGTAAGTGACATTTCATAATGACATTTCGAACTGAGAAAAGTGCAACTTTGAAACGCTTTGCTATCTTCTTATTTCTTATAACCTTCTCCTGCCTTATGGGTCTCCACCATTTTCATTTTCAGAGTGCTTGGCAGCTTCTTAGAAGAACCCATGGCTGCTGTTTTTTGGCACAAGATTAGAGGAGGCTGGGTTTTTGTAAAGCTGGGAAAATTGCATCACCTGGCCTTTCCTAACGATGATAGTGAGCGAGCCAGAACCCTAACAGGCTAATTAAGGGCTGAAAGCTTGGTCAAAGTTATCTGAGCACATAAATCTCCCCAAGGGTGCTCAAACATTTGCATCAGCCCATTTTCCTTTTTGTAATTTTTAAAATGTAAAAAATGACAATTTTTTGCCTAAAATACAAAGGAAATGTATCATCTGTAACATAACCAGAGGTGCACAGACTTTTATATGCCACTGAAGATGTTTAGATGAATGAAGCAAGAGTCTTCACTACAAGCGGTCAATGTCCAGCAGTCAGTGCTCAGCCGAGTCGTGCAGGTCACCAATAGCTGAACATATAATGTCAAAAAAGGTAAAGCGCAGCTCCATAGAGCAGTACAGTATCAGCCGTGTCGTGAAAGGTGAGCGGCTGTTCGTTTGTTTTACTCTTTTTCCCACTGTTAGAACTGCAAGTCCTGTGAACACAACAGGCAGAATGACCGAGTGGCCACAAAATCACAGATCCGTACGATATCAAATGTGAACTGTCATAAATAATTTACAGGGTTTTAAAGAGCCCTATGACAATACTGCCTGACTGATGTTCTGCTACTTACAGAAACCAGGCTGAACAGTCACTTTCTGACTTTTTCACATGGCCCTACAGCATCAAACATTAAGTGTAGAGGGGTAAAATGAGAATATTGCCATACTACAGATATTTCTTATGAATGATACTATTACAATATTACAATAAGTAGTAGCTAATTTTCTAGATAAATTACTACTTTGAGTTTTTGATATTAAAAACTAAATACACTCGCCCTGTACTGGCATCCTCATGGGGTTAGAGGCTGGTGTGATGTTTTTATTTATTGTTTGCTGTTACATTTATTATTTGCGTCATTTTACTTCGTATGTACTAGATAGGCTCATGACAAACTAGAGTCAAGTAGAAGAAATCGCCCCCTGATTGAACGTATTTGTAACTTGGACGTATTGAATAACACAGGTAGAGAAACAGAACTCAAGCTGATGGGGCAAGGGGCAGCTCAATTTACTTATCAAAAATACAACTCCCAACATGCATTGCCAATCACATACAATAAGGACATGTTTTGCAACAACTGAGTCGCCACAGATTGGAGACCACAGATCCAGAAAAATTAAAATGTAGGAGGTGGCAGAGGCTTAGAGTTATCACATTCAGAGCAGATAAGTAACAGAACTGGGGCAGGGAAGATGAGGGCACGTTGTGCTCAGGTCAGTGTGACATTAATGAAGCCGGCACGCGACAACAGCGCTATTCTATGACAGAGCTGAAACCCTTTGCAGAATTTTTTGTGATTGTCTTAAATAATGGCATCCCGCAACAAAACAATGTGGAGACACAGGGGTCAGTGGGTGCTCTCGTCCGGTGGCCCAAGACTGCATGGACCAGGGATCATCCCACCGAAAGCCAGCTCTCATTTCCCATGGGTAATCAGTGTGGCAATACTTTATTGAACCACCAACAGACAATAACAAAAAGAACAGTCCCAGCAAAATACCCAAGATGGTGCAAAATTACAGCATCTCACCCTTCTGCTGACTTGCCGGGATAAGAGCAGCTGAGACTTTGGGGCCTCCACAGCTGACTACCCCCACCAGTTTGTTCCCCGTTTTTGGTGGACACACACAGAGACCAGGTAACGACAAGCTTAGGAAGCTGATAGTCCATTGAGGCACGTGGCCAGGTAACCGGAGGGTCACAACATGGCTTCTCCAAACATATCCATGGGGAACAGGTGACTGGAGGGTCCCAACCTGGTTTCCCCAAACATTTCCAGGGGTTCAGTGATGGTCAATGGAGACAGATCTCTATTTTTCCAGCCAAGGCCATGGTTCCTTAAGTTGACATCTTGTAGAATCGACAAACCCGTGTCACTCTTGATGGAGCCATGGTGCCCTGGCAGCTGTCCTGTGTTCCAGGCTGTGGTTTTGTAAAAAGTTCCCTTGATACAGAGGCACATCCCCCTATTATATTTCATAGCTCTTATTCAGGCATTTTCACACAGGATTGGGGGAAGGAGGTAAAGGCTCATCTCTCATTGTTTGAGTATTTAATCAATCTGCATAGTTTGTCTTCCTCTGTTTTGCAAGTCCACAAGCTACATGGACTCACACTATCGATAATCAACAAATAGCAAACATCGATTGTACATTCACCCTGAGTCCCTATACTGTAAAGATAGCAGAGAATAACCTGTAGGAGCTGATATAAGAGGCAAGCAACTGTCATCCATCAATTCAGAAACAACAATTCAATAGTCAGACGTTCAAACAATAGCCTATGATTCTTGACCTACCAGAAGAAAAACACACAAATTAATCAGTCAAAATTCAGACTTATGAATGTCTATGTCTCTTGGCCTACGGAAAACAGACTTCTGAATAATTAAGATTAAATGTGATGGCAGCCATACTGGTTGTCACAATGAGGTGGATGTCAAGAAAAGTCTGACTGATGATCCAAATGGCAAAGTAAAATCTGTGTTGCCTTAAACAGCCACTCATCATCAGCAGCTCCACAATCATAAGCTCAGCGTATCTCCAGTTCTTGGCAATCATCAGCCCTGGAGCCTCAGTGGAGGAACGCACAGTGACAGCTCTCATCCTGCTGAGAAATGCCCTACAATCATATGATGGGTGATATCAGACACAAGGGCGGCCATGCTTAACGGCACAGGGATAATCCAGGTACTGAAGCAGAAAGAGGCTTTTAATATTCACATCTTATTAGAAAGGTCCAAAAACAATCACAGAGTCTGCTGCAGGGAGGAGCAGGAAAATATGATAGAGCTGGGAGAGACAGCCAGAGAAATGAAGAATTACACAGCGAAATCAATAGCACAGATGCATAATACACAGCGAGCAATCAGTTGTTATCAACAAGGATAAGTAATGTAATGTATGTACACAGTGACTGCACCAGCCGAATAGTGAGTGCAGCCCTGGAGTATAATACAGGAGGTTACTCAGGATCAGTAATGTAATGTATGTACACAGTGACTGCACCAGCAGAATAATGAGTGCAGCTCTGGAGTATAATGCAGGATGTAACTCAGGATCAGTAATGTAATGTATGTACACAGTGACTGCACCAGCAGAATAATGAGTGCAGCTCTGGGGTATAATACAGGATGTAACTCAGGATCAGTAATGTAATGTATGTACACAGTGACTGCACCAGCAGAATAGTGAGTGCAGCTCTGGAGTATAATACAGGATGTAACTCAGGATCAGTAATGTAATGTATGTACACAGTGACAGCACCAGCAGAATAGTGAGTGCAGCTCTGGGGTATAATACAGGAGGTAACTCATTATCAGTAATGTAATGTATGTACACAGTGACTGCACCAGCAGAATAGGGAGTGCAGCTCTGGGGTATAATACAGGATGTAACTCAGGATCAGTAATGTATGTACACAGTGACTGCACCAGCAGAATAGTGAGTGCAGCTCTGGAGTATAATACAGGATGTAACTCAGGATCAGTAATGTAATGTATGTACACAGTGACTGCACCAGCAGAATAGGGAGTGCAGCTCTGGGGTATAATACAGGATGTAACTCAGGATCAGTAATGTATGTACACAGTGACTGCACCAGCAGAATAGTGAGTGCAGCTCTGGAGTATAATACAGGGTGTAACTCAGGATCAGTAATGTATGTACACAGTGACTGCACCAGCAGAATAGTGAGTGCAGCTCTGGAGTATAATACAGGATGTAACTCAGGATCAGTAATGTAATGTATGTACACAGTGACTGCACCAGCAGAATAGTGAGTGCAGCTCTGGAGTATAATACAGGATGTAACTCAGGATCAGTAATATAATGTATGTACACAGTGACTGCACCAGCAGAATAGTGAGTGCAGCTCTGATATTTGATATATAAAATAACTGTTTTAGAGACATCTATGTCACACTTCACTATGTAAAGGTGTCTTTCCTGTGAAACCATAATTAAAAATATATGAACCTTCAAAGAGAACAACATATTTATCCCAATCTTATTTATACTGGTTGTTGTATGTTTACAGATGAGCACAAATATCTTTTCCTTCTTATGGCGGCAGTGCCCAAAACCTACTGATTGGATATAATCTCATAATATGTTGAAATCACCCAGAGCATCATGCTTTTACTAATATTCATATAAAAATTACTTTCACAAAATTAAATAAAAACAATATATAAATGAGGTACAGATCCTGCATCAGGCCTCTCTACATCGCCACCTCGTGGTGTCACCCAGCACAGCACTTTATGTGATTTATAAATGTTTCTAGTTGTATTATTATTATTATTATTATAATACTTTTGCTTATATAGCGCGAATCTTATTCCGCAGCGCTTTACATACATTATCATGCAAGTAAAGTCTAATCTGCGACTTTCTTTTATTCCTTTGATTTGAATATCTCATCGTTTCCAAAATCTCTGTTTGCTGTCAGTGATTTTAAAAAGTCTTTATCACAACAAACTGAAAACCATTACAAATCTATGTAAATCTGAGCACAAATCCCTCTCCTGAGCTGGTAGTTTATTACAGTGTAGCAATATAAATTGTATCAGCTGGGAATTTAGGATGTTGGGCTCCTGGAGACTTGAATAGACAGGGTACAATTGTAGCAAAATCTCAGCTGTGAGAAGATTTTAGGTCAGAATGATTTTTAGGTTCCAGATGTACCATTAAATATTCCCAATAGCTTCCAAACAGTAGGATCATGAACTACAAAGTATATTATAAAGTGTCGCTGTAATAACATTTCAGTATTTCTTTCTGGCACCAGATGAGCAATTATACAAAACTGCTAAAAGAACGTTTTACATCAGACCACCCCATGTAATCCCCAGATTGTGTGCACCTGTAATTACAGGGCCATAAGTACTGATATATAGGATTATGACGGTGTATAATGGTGTTCTGTAGCAGCTGAGATGTGTGTTAGGCCGGCGTCACACATGCGTGTTTTACGGACGTAAGAGCGCAAAAACTACGTCCGTAAAACTCGCATTACATACGGCACAATGATTCTCAATGGGTCTAGTCCTATCAGCCGTATATTACGGATCCGTAATATACGGCTTTCTATGGCCGTACAAAATCGCAGCATGCTGCGTTTGTCAGCGTATTGCGCAAATAAATCGCCAATGAAAGTCTATGGGGGCGAGAAAAATACGGATTCCACACGGACCAGCAGTGTGACTTGCGAGAAATACGCAGCGGTGTTAGTGAAAAGTCGGTAATTCGATTGCCGGCTTTTCATTTCTCCTGCACAAACCCGACAGGATATGAGACATGATTACATATAGTAAACCATCTCATATCCCCTTTTTTTTGCATATTCCACACTACTAATGTTAGTAGTGTGTATGTGCAAAATTTCAGCGCTGTAGCTGCTAAAATAAAGGGTTAAATGGCGGAAAAAATTGGCGTGGGCTCCCGCGCAATTTTCTCCGCCAGAGTGGTAAAGCCAGTGACTGAGGGCAGATATTAATAGCCAGGAGAGGGTCCATGGTTATTGGCCCCCCCTGGCTAAAAACATCTGCCCCCAGCCACCCCAGAAAAGGCACATCTGGAAGATGCTCCTATTCTGGCACTTGGCCACTCTCTTCCCACTCCCTGTAGCGGTGGGATATGGGGTAATGAAGGGTTAATGCCACCTTGCTATTGTAAGGTGACATTAAGCCAGATTGATAATGGAGAGGTGTCAATTATGTCACCTATCCATTATTAATCCAATTGTCTGAAAGGGTTAAAAAACACACTATATGTAAACCATGTCTCATATCCTGTCGGGTTTGGGAAGGAGAAATTAAAAGCCGGCAATTGAATTACCGGCTGTTCACAGATATCGCGCTGAATGAAATCTAAATACAGAATATATATATATGTGTCTCAATTACATATATATATATATATATATATATATATATATATATATATACTGTATATATGTTTTCCCGAACATTTGAGCACATAAATCCATTAGATGTCGGTTTTGCAAGCCTGCGAGAAAATATCGCAGTACGGATGCCATACGGATTACATACGGAGGATGCCATGCGCAAAATACGCTGACACACCCTGCCTACGGATCAATATTTTGGGAACATTTCTCCGTATTACAGCCGTAGTACGGACGTATAATACGTTCCGTATTGTCTTACGCCAAGTGTGACGCCGGCCTTAAGGTACCGTCACATTAAGCGACGCTGCAGCGATCTAGACAACGATGCCGATCGCTGCAGCGTCGCTGTTTCGTCGTTGTGTGGTCGCTGGAGAGCTGTCACACAGACAGCTCTCCAGCGACCAACGATGCCGAGGTCCCCGGGTAACCAGGGTAAACATCGGGTTACTAAGCGCAGGGCCGCGCTTAGTAACCCGATATTTACCCTGGTTACCATTGTAAATGTAAAAAAAACCAAACACTACATACTTACATTCCGGTGTCTGTCGGGTCCCCCGGCGTTCTGCTTCCCTGCACTGTGTAAGCGCCGGCCGTAAAGCAGAGCGGTGACGTCACCGCTGTGCTCTGCTTTACGGCCGGCGCTGACACAGTGCAGGGAAGCAGAACGCCGGGGGACGCGACAGACACCGGAATGTAAGTATGTAGTGTTTGTTTTTTTTTACATTTACAATGGTAACCAGGGTAAATATCGGGTTACTAAGTGCGGCCCTGCGCTTAGTAACCCGATGTTTACCCTGGTTACCAGTGAAGACATCGCTGGATCGGTGTCACACACACCGATTCAGCGATGTCAACGGGAGATCCAGTGACGAAATAAAGTTCTGGACTTTCTGCTCCGACCAACGATGTCACAGCAGGATCCTGATCGCTGCTGCGTGTCAAACACAACGATATCGCTATCCAGGATGCTGCAACGTCACGGATCGCTGTCGTTATCGTTGTTAAGTTGTTCAGTGTGACGGTACCTTTATGAGGTTCTGTAGCAGCTGAGATGTGTGTCATGAGGTTCTGCAGCAGCTGAACTGTGTATCATGAGGTTCTGCAGCAGTTGCAGTGTGTATAATGAGGTTCTGCAGCAGTTGAACTGTGTATCATGAGATTCTGCAGCAGCTGAACTGGGTATCATGAGGTTCTGCAGTAGCTGAAGTGTACCTGTGAGGCTCCGCAACAGTTGACATGTGTATAATGATGTTCTGCAGCAGGTGAGGTGTATATAATGTTCTACAGCAGCTGAGGTCTGTGTAATGAGGTTCTGCAGCAGTTAAATTGTATATAATGGTGTTCTGTAGCAGCTGAGGTGTGTGTTATGATATTCTGCAGCAGTTGATGTGTGTTTGATGATGTTGTGCTGCAGCGGAGTTGCATATAATGATGATCTGCAGCAGCTTAGTTGTGTATCATAAGATTCTGCAGCAGCGGAGGTGTGTAATATGATCTTCTGCAGCAGCTGAAAAGTGTCTTGTGAGATTCTACAGCAGCGATGGTCTATATTATATGATTCTCTTGCAGTTGTGTGTATGATGATGTTTTGCAGCAGCTGAGATGCGTATTGTAAGGTTCTGCAGCAGCTGAGGCTTGCATTATACACTTCTGGAGCAGATGAATTATATATATATATATATATATATATATATATATATATATATATATATATATATATATATATAATCAGGTTCTGCAGCAGTTTAGCTGAGTGCTGTGAGGTTCTGTAGCAGATATGAGGTGAATTATGTATCACTGAGCCACAGCTGCTGCAGAACCTCATATAGAAGCAATGGTGGGCCTTTATGTCTCTTATAAATGGCTGTAAACAGAAGCAGTGCAGGAATACACACCGTACATCATTATAATGTATCCCATACATAATAACGACATGTCACTGTATATAATCGTGGATCTCACACTCCTGATTACAATCTATACCCGACCTGTGTCTGCAGACCCTCAGTGTCTGATCTGTCTGCTCATCGTCTATTATAAGCGATTACCTAATCCGGGGCCAGAGGGGACGAAGATTAATAAGATTCACCTTTCAGTTTATGAGCTACATAATGAGGCCATGACATGAGGGAGAAAAAAGAAATACACCAGTAATGCTCCACAAGAAAAGAGAAATAAGCAAACAACCAGGGATCACCGAAATTGATAAGTATTAATACATGATGTCACAAAAAGGAGATCCACAATAAAGAGTAAAATACTCACAGACCTACAAGCCATTACAAATGCATCATAACCTGCAGAAAAACCTTTAGGGTATGTGCACCCTTTGCGGATTCTTCTACGGATTTTTCCGCTGCGGATTTGGAAAATCCGCAGTGCAAAACCGCAGCGGTTTTCACTGCGGATTTTCCTGCGGTCTCTTCTGCGGATTCCTCTGCGGGTTTTCAACAGCACTTTCCTATTGGTGCTTGTTGAAAACCGCTGCGGAATCCGCAGAAAGAAGTGACATGCTCCTTCTTTTTTTTCTGCAGCGGTTCCGCAATGAATTTTCCGCATCGTGGGCACAGCGGTTTTTGTTTTCCATAGGGTAAGATTGTACTGTACCCTGCATGGAAAACTCCTGCGGATCCGCAGCGTCAAATCTGCTGCGGATCCGCAGCAAAAACCGCAAAGTGTGCACGAGCCCTTAACTAGAAGGTATATATCAATTTCAATCAGACTTACAATGAGCTCTCCAATATACTCATGCTGTTATCACTTGTACACATAGTAAGTGAATCAATAAATCCATAAATCAATAACATGAAATTGTGCAAATGAAAACCAAAAAATAAATAAACATGAGATAACAAGAGTTACCTCGAGAAAGACACAGTAATGTGTCGATACGCGTGGGTCCATGTACCTACATAACCTGACTGCTTGCTTTTAGGGGGGTGACTATCCGATTGTGTTAGGGTTAAATATCTGCTTTACCTTTCACCTTGCCTCCCCTCTTTCATTTCAGACCTGTTATCTCATGTTTATTTATTTTAGACTGGAGATCTAAACCAACCATAGGTCACCAGAGACTGAAGATCTAAACCATCCACAGTTCACTAGAGACTGGAGATCTAAACCATCCACAGTTCACTAGAGACTGGAGATCTAAACCATCCGCAGATCACCAGAGACTGGAGCTCTAGACCGTCCACAGGTCACCAGAGACTGGAGATCTAAACCATCCACAGTTTACTAGAGACTGGAGCTCTAGACCGTCCACAGGTCACCAGAGACTGGAGATCTAAACCATCCACAGTTCACTAGAGACTGGAGATCTAAACCATCCACAGGTCACCAGAGACTGAACATCTAAACCGTCCACAGGTCACCAGAGACTGAACATCTAAACCGTCCACAGGTCACCAGAGACTGGAGATCTAAACCATCCACAGTTTACTAGAGACTGGAGCTCTAGACCGTCCACAGGTCACCAGAGACTGGAGATCTAAACCATCCACAGGTCACCAGAGAATGGAGATCTAAACCATCCAGAGTTCACTAGAGACTGGAGATCTAAACCATCCGCAGATCACCAGAGACTGGAGCTCTAGACCGTCCACAGGTCACCAGAGACTGGAGATCTAAACCATCCACAGTTTACTAGAGACTGGAGCTCTAGACCGTCCACAGGTCACCAGAGACTGGAGATCTAAACCATCCACAGTTCACTAGAGACTGGAGATCTAAACCATCCACAGGTCACCAGAGACTGAACATCTAAACCGTCCACAGGTCACCAGAGACTGAACATCTAAACCGTCCACAGGTCACCAGAGACTGGAGATCTAAACCATCCACAGTTTACTAGAGACTGGAGCTCTAGACCGTCCACAGGTCACCAGAGACTGGAGATCTAAACCATCCACAGGTCACCAGAGAATGGAGATCTAAACCATCCAGAGTTCACTAGAGACTGAAGATCTAAACCATCCACAGTTCACTAGAGACTGGAGATCTAAACCATCCACAGTTCACTAGAGACTGGAGATCTAAACCATCCACAGGTCACCAGAGACTGGAGATCTAAACCATCCGCAGATCACCAGAGACTGGAGCTCTAGACCGTCCACAGGTCACCAGAGACTGGAGATCTAAACCATCCACAGTTCACTAGAGGCTGGAAATCTAAACCATCCACAGGTCACCAGAGACTGAACATCTAAACCGTCCACAGGTCACCAGAGACTGAACATCTAAACCGTCCACAGGTCACCAGAGACTGGAGATCTAAACCATCCACAGTTTACTAGAGACTGGAGCTCTAGACCGTCCACAGGTCACCAGAGACTGGAGATCTAAACCATCCACAGTTCACTAGAGACTGGAGATCTAAACCATAAACACAGGTCACCAGAGAATGGAGCTCTAGACCGTCCACAGGTCACCAGAGAATGGAGATCTAAACCATCCACAGGTCACCAGAGAATGGAGATCTAAACCATCCAGAGTTCACTAGAGACTGAAGATCTAAACCATCCACAGGTCACTAGAAACTGGAGCTGTAGACTGTCCACAAGTCACCAGAGACTGGAGATCTAGACCGTCCACAGGTTACCAGAGACTGGAGCGCTAAACTGTCCACAGATCACCAGAGAATGGAGCTCTAAACCATCCACAGGACACCAGAGACTGGAGCTCTAAACCATGCACAGGTCACTAAAGACTGGAGCTCTAAACCGTCCACAGGTCACCAGAGACTGGAGCTCTAAAACATCCACAGGTCACCAGAGACTGGAGCTCTAATCTACCCAGAGGTCACTAGAGACTGGACCTCTAGTCTAAACCGTCCACATGTCACCAGGGACTGGAGCTCTAAACTGTCCACAGGTCACCAGAGACTGGAGCTCTAAACCGTCCACAGGTCACCAGAGACTGGAGCTATAATCTACCCACAGGTCACTAGAGACTGGAGCTCTAAACTGTCCACAGGTCACCAGAGACTGGAGATCTAAACCGTCCACAGGTCACCAGAGACTGGAGATCTAAACCGTCCAGAGATTATCAGAGGTCTGGAGCTCTAATCTACCCACAGGTCACTAGAGAGTGGAGCTCCAAACCGTCCACAGGTCACTAGAGACTGGAGCTCTAAACCGTCCACCGGACACCAGAGACTGGAGCTCTAAACCGTCCATAGGTCAACAGAGACTGGAGCTCTAATCTACCCACAGATCACTAGAGACTGGAGCTCTAAACCGTTCACAGGTCACTAGAGACTGGAGCTCTAAACCGTCCACAGGTCACTAGAGACTGGAGCTCTAAACCGTCCACAGGTCACAAGAGACTGGAGCTTCAAACCGTCCACAGGTCACTAGAGACTGGAGCTCTAAACTGTCCACAGGTCACCAGAGACTGGAGCTCTAAACCGTCCACAGGTCACCAGAGACTGGAGCTATAATCTACCCACAGGTCACTAGAGATTGGAGCTCTAAACCGTCCACAGGTCACTAGAGACTGGAGCTCTAAACCGTCCACAGGTCACCAGAGACTGGAGATCTAAACCGTCCACAGATTGTCAGAGGTCTGGAGCTCTAATCTACCCACAGGTCACTAGAGAGTGGAGCTACAAACCATCCACAGGTCACTAGAGACTGGAGCTCTAAACTGTCCACCGGACACCAGAGACTGGAGCTCTAAACCGTCCATAGGTCAACAGAGACTGAAGCTCTAATCTACCCACAGATCACTAGAGACTGGAGCTCTAAACCGTCCACAGGTCACTAGAGACTGGAGCTCTAAACCGTCCACAGGTCACTAGAGACTGGAGCTCTAAACTGTCCACAGATCACTAGAGACTGGAGCTCTAAACCGTCCACAGATCACTAGAGACTGGAGCTCTAAATCGTCCACAGGTCACTAGAGACTGGAGCTCTAAACAGTCCACAGGTCACAAGAGACTGGAGCTTCAAACCGTCCACAGGTCACTAGAGACTGGAGCTCTAAACAGTCCACAGGTCACAAGAGACTGGAGCTTCAAACCGTCCACACGTCATCAGAGACTGGAGCTCTAAACTATCTACAGGTCACCAGAGACTGGAGTTCTAAACCGTCCACAGGTCACTAGAGACTGGAGCTCAAATCTATCCACAGGTCAACAGAGACCAGAGATCTAAACCGTCTATAGGTCACTAGAGACTGGAGATCTAAACCGTCTACAGGTCACCAGAGACTGGAGATCTAAACCATCCACAGGTCACTAGAGACTTGGTCATTAAACTATCAGATACCAAGAGCTAAAGCCTGGAGGTCCCGAACCAGCTCATGGTCCTTCCCCAAAACTCCGACATTTACTATAGGTTATTTTTGTTACAGGTTTCCAGGATCTACAGCTTTCTCTGAAGTGATAATGATACTATTTGGAGACATAGATTAAGGCTTGATTTTGTTACAAGTTTTCCCAGAATTATTTTGTCCACATCTCTGCATTTTGCTACAATTCGAACTATGTGAATCACGTAACAAAACAGAGCAAAGAAACAGTAATGACTGCATTGCCCAGTCTGTATCTGTCGTGGGCTCCGTCCAGGGGCTGCATGGGGCGGGCGCCTGGCACCATTCTGTACAGTAATTTGCAGACACCTTATAAATCACCTCACATTGCTCCAGACACTATAAAGAAAGCCAGACAGTCTAAGGAGTGAAACAAAGGAAGCCTGGAGTAAGACTGTGCTGCAGCCCTCCACTGCTGCAATGCCAGATTATATGCGGAGCAGACACATGTATGCCCCCCATATGCCACTGTAAGGACACATTACAGCAATGACGGCTGGACGACCATCCCATGTCCAGCTCTTGTCCCAATCATCTGTCCTCTGATCTCTCCAGGTCATGTCACTGATGATGAGGTCAGCCCCGGGTTTGGACTTTTGTGCTGTTTACCTTGTTTAAAGGTAAATGTCCCGTGCAAGTCAATGGCACGAATAATAGCTGGCAGAACGTTGTTCTATAAGGCCATCAGGTCTCCGCACTGCTTATTAAGGTGCTAATGTCCACATGGGGCCCAAAGTTCTCCTACAGGCACCAACATTCAGGAGGAACTTCAGTCTGCACCTCCAGGTATCCGGGCAGAGGTGCTGCTAAAGTTTTGTTTCTGGGAGGAAAAGGAAAATGATTCTCCCTCCTTCCCCAGCAAAGATAAGAAAGTGAAGTGATGGACTGTAGGCCTCCTAAACTGCTGCCCCGGTCAAGTGCTCCGGGAGATAGCCCAAGTGCTAAAGAAGGGATGACCATGTGGAAGGATGTATCTACCCTACAAAGAAGACCCTGATGGGAGCGCTGCATGCACCTGAGCTGCACAGGAACACAAGGGTCTTCATCCCTTACCCCATTACTCAGCACGTTCCCATTACCCTTAGGTCCTGCTCACACTTTGCACTTCGGGGCAGTTTATCTCATTCCGTTTCTTCACCCTTACGATGCTCATTTTTGGGGAAATACTGTCAGTGCCGTCACCGGTCTGATGTTTTGTGGAGCTATTTCCTTATTGACTTTAATGCGACTGCAACCTACATAAAGATAAGATGGGACCCCATAGTGAAAAGGTGGTCCCCATTATGGTGGAGGGGCTGGTGCCGGTCATTGTAGACCCTCTGCGGAGGGGAATCCTGCACCCAATATCCGAGGGGATCAGGACGCAAACCCTACACAGTACACAATGAAGCCACGTTCCCACGATCAGCTTTGGATGTTGCAGATTTCTGAACCCATTAAGGAAAATCAGTTATTTGCATTTTTTCAAAAATACGCAGCAAAAGAATAAAAAAGGCACCAAAGTAGGAAAATGAGGGCACATCAGTGGGCACAGGCTGCAGCGCTGCCTCCCGGGGCAGACGGTCACCGATAGAAAAATCCAGAATGAAACACATAGACAAGTGGGAATCCACCCCGAAACCCCCCGCCATCATTACATGATACCCCAATAATGTCCTATAGGCAGGCAGAGCAGGGGGTACAGCTGGATTAGTGTGATGCCCCCTAATTCTATAGAATAACACAATACCCACTATTATTATTAATAATTCACCCCATTCCATCCTGTTCATTAATTAATAAACCTAACAGCATTGTGCATGTTGGGATACATGACCTGCAGTATTGGGGGAGGGGTACAGCTGCTCCCCAATATCTACAGCTGCAATGCGACCCCAGAACAGCCAGCACCCTCAGTCAGGAGGTCACCGGTGCAGCCATATCTGGGTATGTGGAGCCCTGAGCCCCAATGTTCTCACAGCGACAGAAAGACCCCAAAGTGCTCTCATGCCCCAGAGCAGACAGCGCCCCTCCCCCTCCCCGGAGACCCCGTGTGACGATGCTGCTCCATTGGGGGATTCCCCACCCCGGACCCCCGTACCTGAGAGCCGCTCCTGGCTGGCCCCGGACTCCGCCGCGTCCCTCCTCTTGCCGCACGTCCCCTGCCCCTGCACCAGCGCCTGCAGGGGGAGCTCCGCGCCGGGGTTGGGGTAGCAGCGCAGTCCGGCGCCGCAGCGCGCAGTGTACACCCCGCAGGACTCGCCCTCCAGCCGGGCGCACACGGAGCAGCAGCCGCAGCCCGGAGCCCGCACCAGCTCCACACAGGCGGGGCGGGAGGAGGCAGCGGCGGGGCAGGCGGCCAGGCGCTCCGGGGTGCACTGCGGGCAGCGGAACAGGAGCTCCGAGGAGCATGGGGCGCCCACCGAGGCCAAGAAGAGCAGCAGGTGCGCGGGGAGATACATCCTGCAGCTGCCCCTCACCTGCCTCTTACCCCTCACCTGCCTCTTACCCCTCACCTGCCTCTTACCCCTCACCTGCCTCTTACCCCTCACCTGCCTCTTACCCCTCACCTGCCTCTTACCCCTCACCGGACTCTTACCCCTCACCGGACTCTTACCCCTCACCTGCCTCTTACCCCTCACCTGCCTCTTACCCCTCACCTGCCTCTTACCCCTCACCTGCCTTGTTCCTCTCTACCTTCTGCTATCTCTGCTCCTTCTTGATTCTGCAGTTTACCACTGTCTCCCCTCTGCCTGCAGTCTGCACTTCACGGCCCCTTTATATCTGCAGCTTGGTGCCCCCCTGTCTGTTGCTGCACTCTGTTGCCCTTGCCTCCTCTGTGTTGCCCCTGCCTGTTCTTTTTTTTTGTCCCTGCCAGCTCTCTTGCCCCTTGCTGCTCTCTCTTGTCCCTGCCTCCTCTCTCTTGCCCCTGCCTGCTCTCTTGCCCCTTGCTGCTCTCTCTTGCCCCTGCCTGCTCTCTTGCCCCTTGCTGCTCTCTCTTGCCCCTGCCTGCTCTCTCTTGCCCCTGCTTGCTCTCTCGGGCAGTCAGACACTAGTTTGCAGCTGGAGCTGGTTCAGCACTTTGCTCCTGTCTCTCCCACTTCTCCCTGCACCTTTCATCTGCTTTTATTCCTCCTCTGCTCCCTCCTGCCTCTCCTCCTCCTCCTCCTCCTCCTCCCAGCCTCTGCCTCTTTCCTCTAACTGTAGGGAAACTCTTCATTATTGCCCCCAGCAGACCCTCGATGCTCTCTGCCGTGTGTCTGGGGAATGGTGGTGCTGACACCCAGATCCACATTGATTACCGGAGATTTTATTGCTCCATATTAATATGACAGGTCCTGGATTTTATTGCTCCATATTAATATGACAGGTCCTGGATTTTATTGCTCCATATTAATATGACAGGTCCTGGATTTCCGTCCCCCTCAGCCCCGGCGCGTTATCACCAGACACAATGAGAAATGTGCAATTACTAGAAAACTCTCATTCATCACTGTTGTCCAGGCTACAATCAAATCAACTTTACTAGACGGACCCTGATACCCGAGATCTTATACCCCGATCATGGACGATCCCTCAACCCCAAACCAACAATTAGACATTAATAGAATCAGACTAATTACTGCATTAATGATTAATCAGACCCAATAGACTCCATTATAGTCAATAGCATGCATGTAGTGCGCACAGCTCCAAAACTGCTTTTATTGTTGATTTTCAGCTACTATGAGGCAACAGAAAACCAGAAATGGTACAGGTTCCTGAAAACTGCTTAGAAGTTCTGTAACAATGATTATATTGAGCACTAATTCTGGACACATTATTCCTAGAGAGTTCAGAGTCATGACTATCCAGACTCCGATCACACAGACCGCACGGACTACACCAAAGTCACTGGCAGGGCTCCTATCTGAGGACAAAATATGCAATAAAAAATATATTCACTGTTCATATTGCTAGGAATTATAGTGCACACATTAAAAAATGACTATTACTAATGCACTACACTCAGAGTTGGACTGGCCTGGCGGGGTAACTGGGAAATGCCCAGTGGGCCTGAGAGAGAGAAGAAGGAAAAAAAGGTTTTAGGTGCACGACCCCTTTAAAAGCACAGGCAGGGATGCACACATGCAGACCAGACCTCCGGAACGATCAGGGCCGGCATCACCAACCAGCGCACCAGGGTAAGTGACGGGGCCCTTGGACAAACGGGGGGACCCACTCACTGTCAGAGACACTGGCATGCTATGGTGCCCATGAGTCGAGGGAGCCCGATGCCAGTGTCTGTGTCTTCAGCATCTGTGACGTCTCAGGGCAGAGGGTGCGATGACGTCACTGCACTTATGGCCGAGCAGGAACCTAATCCCTGCCTGACCTTGGCTATAAGCCCTGCTTTAGGGAATTACGCGCACTAGTCAATCCCCACTACCACTAAAGACAACTGGGATAAACAAACAAGGGGAACACTTAGCTTGAGCAGACTCAGAGATGTAACAAAGGCATCCTCCAGCAACACCAAAAAGGAAGATAGCCGACTGCTATAGCTCCAAGCCTCAAAGGGGGAAATGGAAATATCACCAGAAACTCCCAGCAGCTGGCTGGGAGTCTATAAACACCCAGGTCCAGGTGTGTCAGTTAGAGCCGGAGAAGGTTGCCACTGGGTCAAAGAGTCAGAAGGGTTAAGAAGGTGTCTGCAAGGCCAAATACAGAGACCTTCTGCAGCTAGATGCAGTGTGACTGTCTGCAGCCTCTGACACACCAGTGACAGAATCCCCCTTCTACGAGTGTCTTCCGGACACTCAGGACCAGGTTTCTTAGGATAAGAGGTGTGAAATGAATGAACCAGCCTGGGGGCATTCACCTCTGATACTGACGCCCACATCCTTTCCTCTGGGCCATAACCCCTCGAGTGCACCAAGTATTGTGGTGAATGACATCGTAGGTGAGAATCTACAATCCTTGAAATCTGAAACTCAAGATTTCTATCAATTATTATTAGGGGCGGCGGTAGGGGTGACAGCTCAAGAGGTTCCACATACTTCTTGAGCAAAGACCTATGGAAGACCTTGTGGATCTTAAGAACTGGAGGTAGCTCAAGACGAAACACTGCTGGATTAATGACGGTGGTTATTTTATAGGGGCCAATAATTCTAGGACCCAACTTCCAGGGAGGGACCCTCAACCTGCTATTCATGGTCGACAACTACACAAAGTTATTCACATTCAGGTCCAGACCTGGCACACGCTTTGTGCCAGCCATACGTTCATACGTGATAGTCAAATTACTCAGAACCCCCCTTCGCGCCATACTCAGAAGAACGACTTAGCAACAATATATTCCTCTTCCGGAACTCCCGAAGCCCCTCCCCCTGATAAAAGTACCAAACTGTGGATAGTTACCGTTACGCACCAGAGAACGTTGACCTGCTGATAGATTCTTGACGGTGATTATTAATAGCAAATTCTGTCAGGCCCAATCCTCCTGAATTTCTGAGACAAAACACCTGAGGTAGGTCTCCAAATTCTGTGCTCAGTCTGTCCATTCAGCTGGGGATGGAATGCAGAGGAAAATGACAGCTGCACCCCTGGTCGAGAACAGAAAGACCTCCAGAACTTGGAAACAATCTGGGTCCTCCGATCTGACACCACATCGGAGGAAACCTTCACAATCTCATTTATAAACACCTGAGCAAGAGTATTGGCATTCCGAAGTGACGGCAACGTGACGAAATGGAGCATTTTACTGATCCTATCTACAACCACCAAAACCACAGTCTTGCCTGCAGATATCGGTAGGTCAGTAATAAAATCCATGGACAAATGTGTCCATGGTCTACTAGAAATAGGTAGTGGAAGAAGGATACCAGACGGACGGGTATGCGATTCTTTAGAACACAATCAGATACTTGTCATGTTCCCAATGGCAGGGAATTAAACACATAACACGGACAAAAACAGGACGAGCTCTAGGGTGATGGAACCTGAGCTGACCGCGATCCTGAACCTCAACACTCAACTAACAGCAGCCGGGGAACGTTCCTGGGGGGACTCTAGACGTCTCGTGCCAGCCGGAGATCTAGCTACCCCTATCAGGAGAATCACAGACCTATCTTGCCTCCAGAGAAATATTCCCACAGAAATAGCAGCCCCCCACATATAATGACGGTGAAATGAGAGGAAGGCACAAACGTAGTTATGAAAACAGATTCAGCAAAATGAGGCCCGCTTAAGCTAGATAGCAGAGGATACAAAAGGTGAACTGCGCGGTCAGCTTAAAACCCTTCAAAATACCATCCTGAAATTACTTGAACTCATGTGCCAACTCATGGTACATGAGTGGTAATTTCAGCCCACTAGAGCAACCAGCAGCAGAGAATTACATATCTGCAAGCTGGACTAAAAACATGAAAGCAAACATGAAACAGGGAAATCCAGACTTAGCTTGTCTTGAAGGCCTAGGAGCAGGTAGCAAAGGTAACAGAGACACACTGATACATTGATAGCCGGCAAGGGAATGACAGGAAAGCCAGGTTAAATAGGAAACACCCAGCCTCTGATGGACAGGTGGAAACCAGAGACCGCAACCCACCAAAGTCACCCAGTACCAGCTGTAACCACCAGAGGGAGCCCAAAAACAGAATCCACAACAGTACCCCCACCTTGAGGAGGGGTCACCGAACCCTCACGAGAACCCCCAGGGCGATCAGGATGAGCTCTATGGAAGGCGCGGACCAAATCAGTCGCATGAACATCAGAGGCGACCACCCAGGAATTATCCTCCTGACCATAACCCTTCCACTTAACCAAATACTGGAGTTTACGTCTGGAAACACGAGAATCCAAGATCTTCTCAACAACATACTCCAATTCTCCCTCCACCAGCACCGGAGCAGGAGGCTCAACCGAAGGAACAACGGGCACCTCATACCTCCGCAATAACGACCGATGGAACACATTATGAATAGCAAACGATGCTGGGAGATCCAAACGAAAAGATACAGGGTTAAGAATCTCCAAGATCTTATAAGGACCGATGAACCGAGGCTTGAACTTAGGAGAAGAGACCTTCATAGGGACAAAACGAGAAGACAACCACACCAAGTCCCCAACAAGAAGTCGGGGACCCACGCGGCGACGGCGATTAGCAAACTGCTGAGTCTTCTCCTGAGACAACTTCAAATTGTCCACCACCTGATTCCAAATCTGATGTAGCCTGTCCACCACCACGTCCACTCCAGGACAATCCGAAGGCTCCACCTGACCAGAGGAAAAACGAGGATGAAACCCCGAATTACAAAAGAAAGGAGAAACCAAAGTAGCAGAACTAGCCCGATTATTAAGGGCAAATTCGGCCAGTGGCAAAAAGGCAACCCAGTCATCTTGATCAGCAGAAACAAAACACCTTAAATAAGTTTCCAAGGTCTGATTAGTTCGCTCCGTCTGGCCATTCGTCTGAGGATGAAATGCAGACGAGAAAGACAAATCAATGCCCATCTTAGCACAAAACGTCCGCCAAAATCTAGACACAAACTGGGATCCCCTGTCAGAAACGATATTCTCCGGAATCCCATGCAAACGAACCACGTTCTGAAAAAATAAAGGGACCAACTCAGAGGAGGAAGGCAACTTAGGCAAGGGTACCAAATGAACCATCTTAGAAAAGCGGTCACACACAACCCAGATAACGGACATTTTCTGTGAGACAGGGAGATCTGAAATAAAATCCATGGAAATGTGCGTCCAAGGCCTCTTCGAGATAGGCAAGGATAACAACAACCCACTGGCCCGAGAACAGCAAGGCTTAGCCCGAGCACACACTTCACAAGACTGCACAAAGGTGCGCACATCCCTTGACAAGGAAGGCCACCAAAAATAACTGGCCACCAAGTCTCTAGTACCAAATATTCCAGGATGACCAGCCAACACAGAAGAATGGACCTCGGAGATGACTCTACTGGTCCAATCATCCGGAACAAACAGTCTTTCTGGTGGACAACGATCAGGTTTATCCGCCTGAAACTCCTGCAATGCACGTCGCAAGTCTGGGGAGACGGTGGACAATATTACCCCATCCCTAAGGATACCAGTAGGCCCAGAGTCTCCAGGAGAGTCAGGCACAAAACTCCTGGAAAGAGCATCTGCCTTCACATTCTTTGAACCTGGCAGGTATGAAACCACAAAATTGAAACGAGAAAAAAACAACGACCAACGAGCCTGTCTAGGATTCAGACGCCTGGCAGACTCAAGGTAAATCAGATTTTTGTGATCAGTCAAGACCACCACACGATGTCTAGCACCCTCAAGCCAATGACGCCACTCCTCAAATGCCCACTTCATGGCCAAAAGCTCCCGATTACCCACATCATAATTGCGCTCGGCAGGCGAGAATTTTCTAGAAAAGAACGCACATGGCTTCATCACCGAGCCATCGGAACTTCTCTGTGACAAAACCGCCCCCGCTCCAATCTCGGAAGCATCAACCTCAACCTGAAAAGGAAGTGAAACATCTGGTTGACATAACACAGGAGCAGAAGAAAACCGGCGCTTAAGTTCCTGAAAGGCCTCCACAGCCGTAGGAGACCAATTAGCAACATCAGCACCCTTTTTAGTCAAATCAGTCAAAGGTTTAACAACACTGGAAAAATTAGTAATTAACCGACGATAAAAATTAGCAAAACCCAAGAACTTCTGAAGACTCTTAACAGATGTAGGTTGTGTCCAGTCACAGATCGCCTGAACCTTGACGGGATCCATCTCAATAGTAGAAGGAGAAAAAATGTACCCCAAAAAAGAAATCTTCTGGACTCCGAAGAGACATTTTGAGCCCTTCACAAACAGAGAATTGGCCCGCAGGACTTGAAACACCTTCCTGACCTGTAGAACATGAGACTCCCAGTCATCAGAAAACACCAAAATATCATCCAAATACACAATCATAAACTTATCCAGATATTTACGGAAAATATTGTGCATAAAGGACTGAAAGACTGAAGGAGCATTAGAAAGTCCAAAAGGCATTACCAAATACTCAAAATGGCCCTCAGGCGTATTAAATGCGGTTTTCCACTCATCACCTTGTTTTATCCGCACCAGATTATACGCACCGCGAAGATCTATCTTAGTGAACCACCTAGCCCCCTTAATGCGAGCAAACAAATCAGTCAATAATGGCAATGGATACTGATACTTGACTGTAATCTTATTCAGAAGGCGATAATCTATACAAGGCCTCAGGGAACCATCTTTTTTTGCCACGAAAAAAAAACCTGCTCCCAGAGGGGACGAAGATGGACGAATATGTCCCTTTTCCAAGGACTCCTTAATATAATTCCGCATAGCAGTATGCTCTGGCACTGACAGATTAAATAAACGACCCTTAGGGAACTTACTGCCAGGAATTAATTCTATAGCACAGTCACAATCCCTATGAGGAGGGAGCGAATTGAGCTTAGGCTCCTCAAAAACATCCCGATAGTCAGACAAAAACGCAGGGACCTCAGAAGGAGTAGATGAAGCAATTGAAATCAGAGGTGCATCATCATGAACCCCCTGACATCCCCAGCTTAACACAGACATTGTTTTCCAATCCAGGACTGGATTATGAGTTTGTAACCATGGCAGACCAAGCACTAGTACATCATGTAAATTATACAGTACAAGGAAGCGAATCACCTCCTGATGAACGGGAGTCATGCGCATGGTCACTTGTGTCCAGTACTGCGGTTTATTCATAGCCAATGGTGTAGAGTCAATTCCCTTCAAAGGAATAGGAACTTCCAGAGGCTCCAGACTAAAACCGCAGCGTTTGGCAAATGACCAATCCATAAGACTCAGGGCAGCGCCCGAATCCACATAGGCATCGACGGAAATGGATGACAGTGAACAAATCAGAGTTACAGACAAAATGAACTTAGACTGCAGAGTACTAATGGCAAAAGATTTATCAACCTTTTTTGTGCGTTTAGAGCATGCTGATATAACATGAGCTGAATCACCACAATAAAAACACAATCCATTTTTCCGCCTATAATTTTGCCGTTCACTTCTGGACTGAATTCTATCACATTGCATAGTCTCAGGTGCCTGTTCAGAAGACACCGCCAACTGGTGCACAGGTTTGCGCTCCCGTAAACGCCGATCAATCTGAATGGCCATAGCCATAGACTCATTCAGACCTGTAGGCGCAGGGAACCCCACCATAATATCCTTAATGGCCTCAGAAAGACCATCTCTGAAGTTTGCAGCCAGGGCGCACTCATTCCACTGAGTAAGCACCGACCATTTCCGAAATTTTTGACAATATACTTCCGCTTCATCATGCCCCTGAGAGAGGGCCAATAAAGCCTTTTCAGCCTGAATCTCCAGGTTAGGTTCCTCATAGAGCAATCCCAGTGCCAGAAAAAACGCATCCACACTGAGCAATGCAGGATCCCCTGGTGCCAATGCAAATGCCCAATTCTGAGGGTCGCCCCGCAGGAAAGATATTACAATCTTGACCTGCTGAGCAGGGTCTCCAGAGGAGCGAGATTTCAAACAAAGAAACAATTTGCAATTGTTCCTGAAATTCAGGAAGGTAGATCTATCTCCAGAAAAAAACTCTGGAATAGGAATTCTAGGTTCAGACATAGGAGTGTGAACAACAAAATCCTGTATGTTTTGAACTTTTGCAGCAAGATTATTCAGGCTGGAAGCCAAACTCTGGACATCCATGTTAAACAGCTAAGGTCAGAGCCATTCAAGGGTTAAGAGGAGGTAAGAAGCAGCTAGACAGCAATTAAGGGCTAGGCAGCAAAACTCTGAGGGGGAAAAAAAAAAAAATTTCCCTACAACACTTCTTTTTCTCCTGCTTCAGCCCAAACAATTAACACTTTGTGGGCCGGCTATACTGTCATGTTCCCAATGGCAGGGAATTTAGCAACATAACACGGGCAAAAACAGGACGAGCTCTAGGGTGATGGAACCTGAGCTGACCGCGATCCTGAACCTCAACACTCAACTAACAGCAGCCGGGGAACGTTCCTGGGGGGACTCTAGACGTCTCGCGCCAGCCGGAGATCTAGCTACCCCTATCAGGAGAATCACAGACCTATCTTGCCTCCAGAGAAATATTCCCACAGAAATAGCAGCCCCCCACATATAATGACGGTGAAATGAGAGGAAGGCACAAACGTAGTTATGAAAACAGATTCAGCAAAATGAGGCCCGCTTAAGCTAGATAGCAGAGGATACAAAAGGTGAACTGCGCGGTCAGCTTAAAACCCTTCAAAATACCATCCTGAAATTACTTGAACTCATGTGCCAACTCATGGTACATGAGTGGTAATTTCAGCCCACTAGAGCAACCAGCAGCAGAGAATTACATATCTGCAAGCTGGACTAAAAACATGAAAGCAAACATGAAACAGGGAAATCCAGACTTAGCTTGTCTTGAAGGCCTAGGAGCAGGTAGCAAAGGTAACAGAGACACACTGATACATTGATAGCCGGCAAGGGAATGACAGGAAAGCCAGGTTAAATAGGAAACACCCAGCCTCTGATGGACAGGTGGAAACCAGAGACCGCAACCCACCAAAGTCACCCAGTACCAGCTGTAACCACCAGAGGGAGCCCAAAAACAGAATCCACAACAGATACTACAAGCAGCTAGATGCAGTGCGACTGTCTGGAGCCTCTGACACACCCGTCACCATAATACTGTAAGGAGGACTATGTGATGTCCATGATACTGTAAGGAGGACTATGTTTCCCATAATACTGTAAGGAGGACTATGTGGTGCCCGTAATTCTGTATGGAGGACTATGTGGTGCCCATAATACTGTATGGAGGACTATGTGGTGCCCGTAATTCTGTATGGAGGACTATGTGATGTCCATGATACTGTATGGAGGACTATGTGGTGCCCATAATACTGCAAGGAGGACTATGTGGTGCCAATAATTCTGTATGGAGGAATATGTGGTGCCCATAATACTGCAAGGAGGACTATGTGGTGCCAATAATTCTGTATGGAGGAATATGTGGTGCCCGTAATATTGTATGGTGGACTATGTGGTGCCCGTAATTCTGTATGGAGGACTATGTGGTGCCCGTAATTCTGTATTGAGGACTATGTGATGTCCATGATACTGTATGGAGGACTATGCTGTCTGGTCCATATTGATATGTCTGCAGTCGCTCTATGCGCTGCAAGGATTCGCCGATTTCTGACCTATTGTAGTATTTAAAATAAATATCACTCATGTAAGAAGTGAAGTCTTTGGCATTGTACTATACCTATATTTGTCTGCCATAACTGTACATCATGAAATGTGGTATGGGTTAAAGGGGCCCACTGAGAGTCTTGCACCTGGGGTCCATGAAAACCTGGAGCCTTATTAAAGTTGACCTAAGGTCTAGGATGGGAGTAACATAAAGGGGCTCAAGATGGGGACATAAAAGGGGCCAGGATCTGGGACCTTACTAAATAAAGGGGTGAGATAATTACTGTATTGGGGTCAGGATGAGGAACATACATTAGGTTATGGTGGCAAGTGGGGACATAATTACTGTAGGGGCCAATCGGGACATTATTACTACTGAAATTTAATTTATTTTTGAGGATACTGTCTTCCATGTGGGGAACGAAAAGAGGGGTCTTGTTACTGTTCAGGACGGCACTATGTCACTTTTTTTTTTCATCTGACGCAGTGTAGACTTCTGGGAAAAAGTGGGGAATGTGCTCTGGAAGCGATCAGTTTAGATAACTGTTATTTTCTGCAGAGAGGAGTCCTGCCTGGACGAAGTGATGGCGGTCTGCACTGGATGAAGAAGAAAAGCAAAGATGAAGGACTTCAACTACAGATGTCACTGGTGAGTCAGTGTGTTACCTGTGCACTTACACTACATACTGTATACTATATACAGAACTCCTGTATATAATGTCACTGGTGATCACTAGGGTTGAGCATTCCGATACCGCAAGTATCGGGTATCGGAATTCCGATACCGAGTTCCGATACTTTTGTGATATCGGAAATCGGATCCATATTCATGTAAAAAATAAAGAATTAAAATAAAAAATATGGATATACTCACCTCTCCGGCGGCCCCTGGACCTTACCGCTGTAACCGGCAGCCTCCGTTCCTAAGAATGAGCACGTGAAGGGCCTTCGATGACGTCGCGGCTTCTGATTGGTCGTGTGCCGCTCATGTGACCGCTCACGCGACCAATCACAGGCCGCGACGTCATCGCAGGTCCTAAACTCCTCATTGAGGAGTTTAGGGCCTACGATGACGTCGCGGCCTGTGATTGGTCGCGTTAGCGGCACGCGACCAATCACAAGCCGCGACGTCATCGAAGGTCTTAAACTGCCCATTCTTAGGAACGGAGGCTGCCGGTTACAATCGGTAAGGTCCAGGGGCCCCTGGACGGGTGAGTATATCCATATTTTTTATTTTAATTTATTTTTTACATGAATATGGATCCCAGGGCCTGAAGGAGAGTTTCCTCTCCTTCAGACCCTGGGAACCATCCAGGATACCTTCCGATACTTGAGTCCCATTGACTTGTATTGGTATCGGGTATCGGCGATATCCGATATTTTTCGGGTATCGGCCGATACTATCCGATACCGATACTTTCAAGTATCGGAAGGTATCGCTCAACATTAGTGATCACTTTATTACCTGTACACTGACACTATAACAAAGAGCTCCTGTGTATAATGTCACTGATGTCCCTGTATTACCTGTACACTATATACACTGCTCCTGTGTATAATATCACTGGTGATCTCTGTATTATCTATACACTATATACAGAGCTCCTGTGTATAATTTCACTGATGATCACTATTATCTGTACACTATACACTATATACAGAGCTCCTGTGTATAATGCCACTGGTGATCTCTGTATTACCTGTACCTTATACTATATACAGAGCTCCTGTGTATAATGTCACCGGTGATCACTGTATTACCTGTACACTATATACAGAGCTCCTGTGTATAATTTCACTGGTGATCTCTATTTGTACACTATATACAGAGCTCCTGTGTATAATGTCACTGGTGATCACTGTATTACCTGTATCTTATACTATATAGAGAGCTCCTGTGTATAATGTCACCGGTGATCACTGTATTACCTGTACACTATATACAGAGCTCCTGTGTATAATTTCACTGGTGATCTCTATTTGTACACTATATACAGAGCTCCTGTGTATAATGTCACTGGTGATCACTGTATTACCTGTATCTTATACTATATAGAGAGCTCCTGTGTATAATGTCACCGGTGATCACTGTATTACCTGTACACTATATACAGAGCTCCTGTGTATAATGTTACTGGTGATCACTGCACTATGTACACTATATACAGTGCTCCTGTGTATAATGTCACTGGTGATCACTGTATTACCCGTACCTTATACGATATGCAGAGCTCCTGTGTATAATGTCACTGGTGATCACTGTATTACCTGTACCTTACACTATATACAAAGCTCCTGTGTATAATTTCACTGGTGATCTCTATTTGTACACTATATACAGAGCTCCTGTGTATAATGTCACTGGTGATCACTGTATTACCTGTATCTTATACTATATAGAGAGCTCCTGTGTATAATGTCACCGGTGATCACTGTATTACCTGTACACTATATACAGAGCTCCTGTGTATAATGTCACTGGTGATCACTGTACTACATATACACTATATACAGAGCTTTTGTGTATAATGTCACTGGTGATCACTGTATTACCTGTACACTATACACAGAGCTCCTGTGTATAATGTCACTGGTGATCACTGTATTACATGTACACTATTTACAGAGCTGTATATGTCACTGGTGATCCCTGTATTACCTGTACACAATACACTATATACAGAGCTCCTGTGTATAATGTCACTGGTGATTCCTGTATTAACTGTACACTATATACTATATACAGAGCTACACACTATATACAAAGTAGTAAATGTAGGAGTAGTAGTAAATGGAGTAGTATAAGTATTAGTTGTAAATGTAGTAGTAGATGTAGTAGTTATAAATGTAGTATTATATGTACTAGTAAATGTAGTTAATGTAATGTATTAATAAATATAGTATAGTAAATATAGTAGTTGTAAATGTAGTAGTAGAGAATATATTAGTAAATGTAGTAGTATAAGTAGTAGTAAATGTAGTAGTATTATAAGTACTAGTAGTGAATGTAGTAGGTAATGTAGGAAATGTAGGCGTATAAGTAGTAATAGTAAATGTAGTATTATAAGTAGTAGTAAATGTAGTAGTTGTAAATATAGTGGTATAAGTAGTAGTAGTAAATCACGTAGTAGTTATCACCAGTTATTGCAATATATCTGAATTATTCTGTCTTCTACAACATATTAATGTTTCTCACCAAGTTTATTTCCAAATGTTTTATTAACAGCAGAAATAATCAATCTCATTGTTTACAAATTAGCATAATTCAAAATTAAAAGCAAATAAATGAAACTGTAATATATCTTATCAGCGAACTGTTATCCACTCATGAGCTTCTTCTTCTCTGCCATCTGAGTTCATCTTTTAGACTGGTGTCTCACTTGCAACTGCAATGCTAGAAACTCGCGCGAGTCTCTCACATCAATACCCGGCACTGCCGCCGGCGGTTCGGACCGGAGCGTTCAGCTGCATAAAAAAACAGCCGCACAGTCTGGTCCCATGTGCCGGGTATTGATGCAAGAGTGACCCCGGCCTAACAAACAAGACAGACTACCAGCTCACTGAGAGATCACATTACAGCCGTCTATGGAGGGGCAGAGTGTCGTGAGTCGCAGATTGAAAGATAGCAGCCTTTTTTCTGCAAATTCACCTGGTTCGAATAGCCTGAAAGCAGTCTATTGTACGGTATCCCCATCCCCTGAGGAAGTGACAGAACCTATACTGCTGGGCATACAATCGATAGATATTAATGGATGCGTTCCCTATTATGTATATGGCGTGCTTACTGCCTGCACCTTTCTGGGCCAGTACTCCAAAATAAAGACTATATTGGGCCCCTTAGGGAAGCCATGTGTCTCCCCTTGCACATTCCGCGAGTGCATTTTGCTGACAGGAGCCTCCATGACAACTTACTGATGGTTTTGACACCTGCAAGATGGACCACGACCATGTGAATTCCACAGAGCGGTCCGTCACTCCTCATTACCGTCTTCTCTGTGGATGATGATTATTATTATGAAGATCTTGATCTCCAATGTTGCACATTTGATTATTTTTATTTTTCAGCAGGAGGGAGCCCATGAAAATGTTCATATTCCAAGGAAAATTCTCCTGCGATTGCTATTCCTGAGATGATTGGTGTCAGGACATGGTGACTAAGGTATCATGCAATTTTGCAATTCAGGTTTTTGTCTGCCTGCAAACTGGTGCGGTGAAATTGACTCTTGCAGCTAAAGTTTTTTAGGAAAACCACCATAATCCCACAATGAACCCCATTCAGGAAACCATCAATGTTACAAATAACCATCCATTGTTCTGGGGCATAACTACAGTGGGTGCAGAAGCTGCTTTATCCTCAGGCTCTCATGATTGAGGGGGACACGGGACCCTTGGTCAGCAAATATAAAATCAGTACATTGATCATAGATTTCATTAACCTTTTACTCCTGCTTCAGTTCATAGGCATCGGCTGGCGCTTTTGTTGATACCCAGAACCCATCAGTAGCTGCTTTTATGCACCTGTTAATATCTGAATATGTTTCCTTTTGTGCAATATACCGTCCTGCTGTTAAAAGAAGCGTTGTCCCCAATAAGTCAGGAGCCATAAACAGCAGCCTGTAATTTCTCAGTAAAAATCACAGTTTGCAACATTACACAGGGTAAAATAAAAGTAAGACGAAAGAAAGAGGAAGCTGTAAGAAGAGATGCTACATTTTATTTAAAAGGAAACTGCTGTGTGAAAAAACTCTGTTAACCTGCCGATATGGGGTTAACCTTAAAGATAATAGCTTTCTAAAGCCATGGAGCCGCTGCACTGAAAGCTCGACTGCAGGGAGGAAATTAATTTTATTCCTCCCAGCAGCCGCCAGCTTTCAGTCATAGAGGCACAGAAGGTGCGGCTTCAGTCACCGCTGAGTGTGTAGTGAGCAGCGGCTGTAACCACCCCCGGCACTGACTGACACCCGCCCTGCCGTGCGTGGTCTTCTTCTTTCAGGACCACACTGTACCCAGCCTCCTGGACTCATGCTGGCTGCACTCTTGATTGATTGACAGTTCAGACCACAAGAATGGTGCCACGAGCCCGAACTGTGCGTGTTCCGATGCTGCAAGCAGAGGCAGCTATGTCTGTGCACCACTGAAGGCACGCTACGCCACTGATGATGTCCGGATCCAGTGATCTCTTTAGCTTCAGTGGAGTGTTTACTGGCTCTATAGAAGAGAGCTTGCAAGCCCTGCGCTCCCTGCCAAGGAGGCCGGCCACCACTGACACACTGTAGCAGTGGTCGGTAACCTAAGCAACAAACTTTAAACAATAAAATTAAAGAATTAAAATTATTCTTGAGAACGGAGAGGATTTTTAATAACATGTAAATTGAGGAGTTGTTTTGCTTTTCCAAACACTTTTTCAATTCTAGTTAACATAATGAGAATAACCCTTTAATAGCCGGACCTTTAAAATGTGAGTCTTAGGCCACATTCACACGCTCAGTATTTGGTCAGTATTTTACATCAGTATTTGTAAGGCAAAACCAGGAGAGGAACAATCAGAGGAAAAGTATAATAGAAACATCTGCACCACTTCTGTATTTATCACCCACTCCTGATTTTGGCTACAAATACTGATGTGAAATACTGACCAAATACTGAACGTGTGAATGTGGACTAAAAATGGTTTTCTGTGATATTAAAATGATGTCTATAGCTAGAGAGGTTAAGATAATAAAAAAAGATTTGTACTTTTATTATTTTGTTAGTCTTATTGACACTAGGCACAATTGTTTCGGAAAACCACTTTAATGTTTTGCAAAGTTTGTCATGGAAATGACTCTTCCATACATCTCCGTGCCCCTAGAGAGGGTCAGGTTCTTCCATGAATTTCCGTTTTGATAATTCGGGTTCTGGTCCGGCTTCCTAGGTCGCCGTGAGACGGTTCGGAGTCCAGTGACCGTTCCCAGTGTAGATGTGCCGCTCTTCTATCGATGCAATAACCTCTAATCCTCCCACATTGTAAGATACAGCTCGGAGGTCTCCTTAGGGCTCGTTCACACGAGTGAAAAAATTGGACGTGTGCAATAAAAAATATCGGATTGATCTCAGCCCAGTGTTCCTCTATGGGGCGGTCACTTCTGTGATATTTTCTCACTCGAGTGCAGTGTGATTCCCACAGACGCCGGCAATGGAGGAAATGGAGAAATTACTTTGTCCGACTCCTCCGCACCTGATGCGAGATAACGGAGCACAGCGCACCGACACTCGGGTCACGATCGCAGCAGAGCCAGAGGTCCATGACCCGCTAAGGCTACGTTCACATTTGCGTTGTGCGCCGCAGCGTCGGCACCGCAGCGCACAACGCAAACAAAAACGCAGCAAAACACATGCACAACGCTGCGTTTTGCGCCGCATGCGTCCTTTTTTTAATTGCTTTTGGACGCAGCAAAAATGCAACTTGCTGCGTCCTCTGCGCCCGGACGCGGGCGCCGCAGCGACGCATGCGGCGCAAAACGCAAGTGCGACGCATGTCCATGCGCCCCCATGTTAAATATAGGGGCGCATGATGCATGCGGCGCCGCTGCGGCGCCCGCCGCTAATGTGAACGTAGCCTAACCTCATCTGATCACAGGATCCTCTGCAAAATGCAGAATATTGGCGAGGAGCAAGTGAGTGACACATGCCACGTCCGATCATACACAGGGACTGTAAGTATGGGTCAGGGCCAGCATTAACCCAGTGCACGTAGTTCTGTACAACTGAATGCACAAAACAATCAAAGACTTTTATTGAGGATTATATGTAAAATTGCAGCATTTTTTCTTTGAAGGCTATGTGTCCACGTTGCAGAAATGCTGCGGAAATGTCCACAGCATTTCCGCAACTCCCTGCCACGGTTAAAACCCATGTGGAATTCGCATGCGTTTTTAGCTTGCAGAATGCAAGCGTTTTGAAGCATCGCTTGGAAAAGTGATTGACAGGTTGGTCACACTTGTCAAGCATAGTGTTTGACAAGTGTGACCAACTTTTTACTATTGATGCTGCCTATGCAGCATCAATAGTAGAAGATAGAATGTTAAAAATAATAAAACAATAAAAAATATGGTTATTCTCACCTTCCGACGGCCCCCAATCTCAGCGGCAAACCCAGTATGTTCTGTTCCACTCGATGCTTTGTGCAAATGACCTTTGTGACGTCACGGCTGCCGCGTGCACCGCTGAGAGCCGGGAGGACTCCGGGGGCCAGCGGAAGGTAAGTATATCCCTATTTTTTATTTTTTTTTACAGGAAGGGCCTGGAGGAGAGCCTCCTATCCTCCAGACCCGGGTACCATCCGCACATGACGCGCTCACTTGACGCATGGTGGGCATAGCCACATGCGTAAAGTGAGCGTTTAAATGCAATCCTATGACGTCGGAATCGCCATGATTCCGCAGAAATAGTGAACATGCTGTGGATGTTACCGCTATGCGATTCCACAGAAATAGTGAACATGCTGTGGATTTTACCGCTATGCGATTCCGCAGCGTGAAAATCCGCAGCATGGGCACAGCAACTGCAGAATCCCATAGGATTGCATGGGAATGCGTTTAAGTTGAGGCAAAAAATGAGGCACAAAAGCAAAAAAAACGCAACGTGGGCACACAGCCTTAATCTTGTCTGCAAGGTGCACCGCCTTCCAGAAGGGAAGTTGTTCAAATGACAAAACCAAGTTGCCAGGGTGCACGCTGCTATGTATCATCGCACGTTCACAAATGTGCCCACTTAGGCCACGTTCACACAATGAGTTTTTGGTGAATATTTCACGCTTATTTTTTAAAAAAATTAAACTTACTTATTTTATTTAATGGTGCAGAAGTGATGGAGAAAATCTGCAACATGAAAAACTCACCAGAAGCTCATCGTGGGAACGGAGCCTTAAAAAACAATCCTGCGTTCTTGAACTTTTAGACTGAAGTTATTCTGCAATTTCCTGGTCCTGTGTGCCCAGACAAGGTGTGCGATAACAGGATCCTTGGGCCACATACTTTATGGTATCCGGTGTTACTCGGAGCCATCCAGGCTCCTTCTCTCTCACCTACGACTTTATTTTTAACATTCATTCTCAGTCCCACCCATTACAATTTCCTCTGTTGGTTTTTCATCTTTCTCTTTTCATCACACCGTCACCGTCCACTTTCCAGTCTGCGCAGTTTTCTCACCTTCTACTTTTCCCTCTTATTTTTCTGCCCTTATTTTCTCAGCTGCCTCCGTCCACAGATTCATTATCGTCCCTCATTCGTTACATACTGGCTTGATTGGTTCTCTTAGTATCCAGTCCATGGGCCGGTGACTGATAGTGAGAGATCACACCTGGATCTGGCAAAAGCGAAAAGCCGACACAGCCGAGATGTGCGGAGCCGGATATTCTGCCTCTCCACAGCGGCGGTGTAAGGCGGAACAAGGACGGATGGACCATGACCCTGTCACTTGTCTTTACCAACGAATCAAATCCAACAGTCTCATTACCTGAAGAACGAAGTTTCCTTTGATTAAAAAATCTTCTTAACCCCCTCTGCTTAACCCCTTAAGCCCCGAGGGTGGTTTGCACGTTAATGACCGGGCCAATTTTTACAATTCTGACCACTGTCCCTTTATGAGGCTATAACTCTGGAACGCTTTGACGGATCTTGGCGATTCTGACATTGTTTTCTCGTGACTTATTGTACTTCATGTTAGTGGTAAAACTTATTCGATATAACTTGCGTTTATTTGTGAAAAAAATTGAAATTTGGCGAAAATTTTGAAAATTTTGCAATTTTCCAACTTTGAATTTTTATGCCCTTAAATCACAGACATATGTCATGCAAAATACTTAATAAGTAACATTTCCCACATGTCTACTTTACATCAGTACAATTTTGGAACCAAAATTTTTTTTTGTGACGGAGTTATAAGGGTTAAAAGTTGACCAGCAATTTCCCATTTTTACAACACCATTTTTTTTTAGGGACCACATCTCATTTGAAGTCATTTTGAGGGGTCTATATGATAGAAAATACTCAAGTGTGACACCATTCTAAAAACTGCACCCCTCAAGGTGCTCAAAACCACATTCAAGAAGTTTATTAACCCTTCAGGTGTTTCACAGGAATTTTTGGAATGTTTAAATAAAAATGAACATTTAACTTTTTTTCACACAAAATTTATTTCAGCTCCAATTTGTTTTATTTTACCAAGGGTAACAGGAGAAAATGGACCCCCAAAGTTGTTGTACAATTTGTCCTGAGTACGCTGATACCCCATATGTGGGTGTAAACCATTGTTTGGGCGCATGGCAGAGCTTGGAAGGGAAGGAGCGCCATTTTACTTTTCAATGCAAAATTGACTGGAATTGAGATGGGACGCCATGTTGCGTTTGGAGAGCCCCTGATGTGCCTAAACATTGAAACTCCCTACAAGTGACACCATTTTGGAAAGTAGACCCCCTAAGGAACTTATCTAGATGTGTGGTGAGCACTTTGACCCACCAAGTGCTTCACAGAAGTTTATAATGCAGAGCCGTAAAAATAAAAAATCATATTTTTTCACAAAAATGATCTTTTCGCCCCAATTTTTTATTTTCCCAAGGGTAAGAGAAGAAATTGGACCCCAAAAAATGTTGTGCAATTTGTCCTGAGTACGCTGATACCCCATATGTGGGTGTAAACCATTGTTTGGGCGCATGGCAGAGCTTGGAAGGGAAGGAGCGCCATTTGACTTTTCAATGCAAAATTGACTGGAATTGAGATGGGACGCCATGTTGCGTTTGAAGAGCCCCTGATGTGCCTAAACATTGAAACCCCCCACAAGTGACACCATTTTGGAAAGTAGACCCCCTAAGGAACTTATCTAGATGTGTTTTGAGAGCTTTGAACCCCCAAGTGTTTCACTACAGATTATAACGCAGAGCCGTGAAAATATATATATTTTTTTCTCAAAAATGATTTTTTAGCCCCCAGCTTTGTATTTTTACAAGGGTAACAGAATAAATTGGACCCCAAAATTTGTTTTCCAATTTGTCCTGAGTACGCTGATACCCCATATGTGGGGGGGAACGACTGTTTGGGCGCATGGGAGAGCTCGGAAGGGAAGGAGCGCCATTTGGAATGCAGACTTAAATGGATTGGTCTGCAGGCGTCACGTTGCATTTGCAGAGCCCCTGATGTACCCAAACAGTACAAACCCCCCACAAGTGACCCCATATTGGAAACTAGACCTCCCAAGGAACTTATCTAGATGTGTTTTGAGAACTTTGAACCCCCAAGTGTTTCACTAAAGTTTATAGCGCAAAGCCGTGAAAATAAAAATTCTTTTTTTTTTTCACAAAAATGATTTTTTAGCCCCCAGTTTTGTATTTTCACAAGGGTAACAGGATAAATTAGACCCCAAAAGTTGTTTTCCAATTTGTCCCGAGTACGCTGATAACACATATGTTGGGGTAAACCCCTTTTTGGGCGCACGGGAGAGCTCGGAAGGGAAGGAGCACTGTTTACTTTTTCAACGCAGAATTGGCTGGAATTGAGATTGGACGCCATGTCGCGCTTGGAGAGCCCCTGATGTGCCTGAACAGTGGAAACCCCCCAATTCTACCTGAAACCCTAACCCAAACACACCCCTAACCCTAATCCCAATGGTAACCCTAACCACACCCCTAGCCCTGACACACCCATAATTCTAATCCCAACCCTAATCCAAACCGTAAATGTAATCCAAACCCCAACCCTAACTTTAGCCCCAACCCTAACTTTAGCCCCAACCCTAACTTTACCTCCAACCCTAGCCCTAACCCTACCCCTAACCCTAAACGTGACTGAAATACGTGGCACTGAAATACGTGGCACTGAAATACGTGGCACTGAAATACGTGGCACTGAAATACGTGGCACTGAAACACGTGGCACTGAAACACGTGGCACTGAAATACGTGATACGTGGCACTGAAATACGTGGCACTGAAATACGTGGCACTGAAATACGTGGCACTGAAATGCGTGATACGTGGCACTTAAATACGTGGCACTGAAACATGTGGCACTGAAATACGTGATACGTGGCACTGAAATACGTGGCACTGAAATACGTGGCACTGAAATACGTGCAACTGAAATACGTGGTACTAAAATATGTGGCACTGAAATACGTGATACGTGGCACTGAAATACGTGATACGTGGCACTTAAATACGTGGCACTGAAACACGTGGCACTGAAACACGTGGCACTGAAATACGTGGCACTGAAATACGTGGCACTTAAATACGTGGCACTATGACTGTCAGAAAATGTTCATTAAACGGTTAGGGGTGAGGTTAGGGGTAGAGTTAGGGTTAGGGTTTGGATCCATTTATCACCTTGATGGTGGTGGGTGGCTTTTCAGTGTGTTTTCTGTTTTTTTTCGATAGAAACGCATGCGTTTTTAACGCAAACAAACGCATGTGCTTAAAAACGCAAGAAAATACTGCAGGTTGTATTTCTGAAAATGAACGCATGCAGAAAAAAAAGCATGCGTTTGAAAACGCGACCAAACGCGTACAAAAAAACGCATGCGTTTTCAATGTTAAATATAGGGAAAAAACACATGCGTTTTTTTTGTGCAAAAAACGCTGCAGACAAAAACGCAAGTGTGAAACCAGCGACGCTTTTTATAGCAAAAAAGTTTTTGCGTCTCCACATTTTGAGACCTATAAATTTTCCATATTTGAGTCCACAGAGTGATGTGAGGTCTTGTTTTTTTGCGGGACGAGCTGACGTTTTTATTGGTAACATTTTCGGACACGTGACCGTTTTTGATCACTTTTTATTCCGATTTTTGTGAGGCAGAATGACCAAAAACCTGCTATTCATGAATTTCTTTTGGGAGAGGCGTTTATACCGTTCCGCGTTTGGTAAAATTGATAAAGCAGTTTTATTCGTCGGGTCAGTACGATTACAGCGATATCTCATTTATATCATTTTTTTATGTTTTGGCGCTTTTATACGATAAAAACTATTTTATAGAAAAAATAATTATTTTGGCATCGCTTTATTCTCAGGACTATAATTTTTTTATTTTTTTGCTGATGATGCTGTATGGCGGCTTGTTTTTTGCGGAACAAGATGACGTTTTCAGCGGTACCATGGATATTTATATCAGTCTTTTTGATTGCGTGTTATTCCACTTTTTGTTCGGCGGTATGGTAATAAAGCGTTGTTTTCTGCCTCGTTTTTTTTTTTTTTTTCTTACGGTGTTTACTGAAGGGGTTAACTAGTGGGGCAGTTTTATAGGTTGGGTCGTTACGGACGCGGCTATACTAAATATGTGTACTTTTATTGTTTTGGTTTTTTTATTTAGATAAAGAAATGTATTTATGGGAATAATATATGTATTTTTTTTATTATTTATTTAGGAATTTTTTTTAAATTTTTTTTACACATGTGGAAAATTTTTTTTTTAACTTTTTTACTTTGTCCCAGGGGGGGACATCACAGATCGATGATCTGATAGTGTGCACAGCACTCTATCAGATCACCGATCTCACTTACATCGGTGCAGGCTTACCAAGTGTCTGCTCTGAGCAGACACTCGGTAAGCCACCTCCTTCCCTGCAGGACCCGGATGCCGCGGCCATCTTGGATCCGGGACCTGCAGCCAGGAAGGAGGTAGGAGACCCTCGCAGCAACGCGATCACATCGCGTTGCTTCGGGGGTCTCAGGGAAGCCCGCAGGGAGCCCCCTCCCTGCGCGATGCTTCCCTATACCGCCGGTACACCGCGATCATGTTTGATCGCGGTGTGCCGGGGGTTAATGTGCCGGGGGCGGTCTGTGACCGCTCCTGGCACATAGTGCCGGATGTCAGCTGCGATAGGCAGCTGACACCCGGCCGCGATCGGCCGCGCTCCCCCCGTGAGCGCGGCCGATCGCGTATGACGTACTATCCTGTCACCGGGAATGAAGTCCCAGGTCACCTTGACGGGATAGTACGTCATACGGGATTAAGGGGTTAAAACAAACAATTGCACCATTTTTCTTTTAAGACATAGAATGCCATAACCCGTAATTCTCCCATATTATTAATATACTATAATGTCTGTAAGGCGCTAAGGAATTGATGGCACTATCGAAGTGAGTAAAAAATAAAAAAAAATTATACTAGTAACTAGTAATACTAGTAATTCTCAACATCTTTCTGTCCCAAACACTTTACAAAACTTTTATTTCCCCAAAATTTACTTAGGCCCTATCTCACGAGTTAGACCTGAGTAATATCTTGTATTGTATTACAATCCAGAGCTGCACTCACTACTCTGCTGGTGCAGTCACTGTATACATACATTACATTACTGATCCTGAGTTACATCCTGTATTATCCTCCAGAGCTGCACTCACTATTCTGCTGGTGCAGTCACTGTATACATACATTACATTACTGATCCTGAGTTACATCCTGTATTATACCTCAGAGCTGCACTCACTATTCTGCTGGTGCAGTCACTGTGTACATACATTACATTACTGATCCTGAGTTACATCCTGTATTATACTCCAGAGCTGCACTCACTATTCTGCTGGTGCAGTCACTGTGTACATACATTACATTACTGATCCTGAGTTACATCCTGTATTATACTCCAGAGCTGCACTCACTATTCTGCTGGTGCAGTCACTGTATACATACATTACATTACTGATCCTGAGTTACATCCTGTATTATACCTCAGAGCTGCACTCACTATTCTGCTGGTGCAGTCACTGTGTACATACATTACATTACTGATCCTGAGTTACATCCTGTATTATACTCCAGAGCTGCACTCACTATTCTGCTGGTGCAGTCACTGTGTACATACATTACATTACTGATCCTGAGTTACATCCTGTATTATACTCCAGAGCTGCACTCACTATTCTGCTGGTGCAGTAACTGTGTACATATATTACATTAGCCTAAAATAACTACTATAATACTGCCCCTATGTACAAGAATATAACTACTATAATACTGCTCCCTATGTACAAGAATATAACTACTATAATTCTGCTCCTATGTACAAGAATATAACTACTATAATACTGCCCCTATGTACAAGAATATAACTACTATAATACTGCCCTCTATGTACAAGAATATAACTACTATAATACTGCCCATATGTACAAGAATATAACTACTATAATACTGTCCCCTGTGTACAAGAATATAACTACTATAATACTGCCCCTATGTACAAGAATATAACTACTATAATACTGCCCTCTATGTACAAGAATATAACTACTATAATACTGCCCATATGTACAAGAATATAACTACTATAATACTGTCCCCTGTGTACAAGAATATAACTACTATAATACTGCCCCTATGTGCAAGAATATAACTACTATAATACTGCCCCTTATATACAAGAATATAACTACTATAATACTGCCCCTATGTACAAGAATATAACTACTATAATACTGCTCCCTATGTACAAGAATATAACTACTATAATTCTGCTCCTATGTACAAGAATATAACTACTATAATACTGCCCCTATGTACAAGAATATAACTACTATAATACTGCCCTCTATGTACAAGAATATAACTACTATAATACTGCTCCTATGTACAAGAATGTAACTACTATAATACTGCCCTCTATGTACAAGAATATAACTACTATAATACTGCCCATATGTACAAGAATATAACTACTATAATACTGCCCTCTATGTACAAGAATATAACTACTATAATACTGCCCCTATGTACAAGAATATAACTACTATAATACTGCCCTCTATGTACAAGAATATAACTACTATAATACTGCCCATATGTACAAGAATATAACTACTATAATACTGCCCTCTATGTACAAGAATATAGCTACTATAATACTGCTCCTATGTACAAGAATATAACTACTATAATACTGCCCCTATGTACAAGAATATAACTACTATAATACTGCTCCTAAGTACAAGAATATAACTACTATAATACTGCCCATATGTACAAGAATATAACTACTATAATACTGCTCCTATGTACAAGAATATAACTACTATAATACTGCCCATATGTACAAGAATATAACTACTATAATACTGCCCCTAAGTACAAGAATATAACTACTATAATACTGCTCCTATGTACAAGAATATAACTACTATAATACTGCTCCTATGTACAAGAATATAACTACTATAATACTGCTCCTATGTACAAGAATATAACTACTATAATACTGCCCCTATGTACAATAATATAACTACTATAATACTGCCCCTATGTACAAGAATATAACTACTATAATACTGCCCCCTATGTAGAAGAATATAACTACTATAATACTGCCCATATGTACAAGAATATAACTACTATAATACTGCCCTCTATGTACAAGAATATAACTACTATAATACTGCCCATATGTACAAGAATATAACTACTATAATACTGCCCTCTATGTACAAGAATATAACTACTATAATACTGCTCCTATGTACAAGAATATAGCTACTATAATACTGCTCCTATGTACAAGAATATAACTACTATAATACTGCCCCTATGTACAAGAATATAACTACTATAATACTGCTCCTATGTACAAGAATATAACTACTATAATACTGCCCATATGTACAAGAATATAACTACTATAATACTGCTCCTATGTACAAGAATATAACTACTATAATACTGCCCATATGTACAAGAATATAACTACTATAATACTGCCCCTAAGTACAAGAATATAACTACTATAATACTGCTCCTATGTACAAGAATATAACTACTATAATACTGCTCCTATGTACAAGAATATAACTACTATAATACTGCTCCTATGTACAAGAATATAACTACTATAATACTGCCCCTATGTACAATAATATAACTACTATAATACTGCCCCTATGTACAAGAATATAACTACTATAATACTGCCCCCTATGTAGAAGAATATAACTACTATAATACTGTCCCTATATACAAGAATATAACTACTATAATACTGCCCCCTATGTAGAAGAATATACTATAATACTGCCCCCTGTGTACAAGAATATAACTACTATAATACTGCTCCTATGTAGAAGAATATAACTAATATAATAGTGCACTTAGATATGTTACTAAACATTGTATCCACTTCTTAATCACAGTTGTCAGCGGGTCGGACACTTTACAGCTGTTTGAGATCTGATGTGGAATAGTTATTATTTTTCCAGTGTCTTTAGTTCCTATAAAATATAATTTTCAGCTTCGGTATTTGTGTATAAAAAATGAAAAGTAAAATTGCGGAAACAGATTCCCCACCCTAAATAGCCTGCAGCTTGTGTGGATCCCTGGCCAGGATGTGTTGTAAAAAAAATAAACTCTTTGACCGGGGGCCACAGAAGTGTTAAATAAACCACAATATCCCAAACAGTCCAGAACCTCAGACATGATCCTCCTTTTATTGTGGATTCCAAGCAGTCGAATTAACCGGCAAATTCATTCTATGAAACTAAATCCCCCAAGTTGTGTCCGCAGCGTGCCCAGGAGACGTTGGCATGAAGAAGGGGATGTCTCCACCTAGAATAACACCCAGTGTCTATGGCATGGTGGAATGTGTATATGTAGCAGGCACGAGGACTTGGGAAGGTATTTTCTAGCCTAGACTCACACAGAGCCAGCGTCAGGTTTCAGGTGGGCTGCCAGACTCATCGCAGCGGGTCTACACCTTTCTATCTACGCTGAGGAGCGAGTCCATGATTTCCTGTCTTGCAATGGTTGGTGCCAGGGGCATTGCACAGGCCCTCACCCCTTCCCTATGCTCCGGAGCAGGTGTTTCGAATCATCTGAATTAACTTGGGCCTTCGTTGAATTCTTGTAAAATGTATCAGCTTAAAGAAGCTTTTATGAAGTGCAGCAATGTACACTTCCCTTCATGGTCGGAATGTCGGCTCCGCGGTTGGCATCCTGAGATGATACAATGTAACAAGGTGCCCAGGATTCTGCCAGCAACTATAATTAGTCCCAGAGCAGATTGCAGGAGGTGCGGACCGCCGCTGACTGCTGATACTTTATAACTTCCCCTCAGGGCTCTTCCGCTTGAAAATGTTCCTATTTTTCGGATTTAGACCTGGTCGTCAAGGAAGGGATTTTTGGGAGATTGTAAGCGTCCTCCTGGGTAATAACAATCATTGTCAGAGCTGGTGTTTCCTGCTGAAGTTGTTGCCTTTGGCGGTTTTATTGCACCGAGAGCTCCTGCTATGCGGTAATAGAAGTGAATGAATGACAGGGGCAAGAAATAAGACGTTTCTTCGTTTACTTGTAAAACACAAAATATTTAGGAGAAAAGCTAAAAGATGTATAAATATTATTAGGAACGGAAGACAAGGATAGATAGATGCAGTTGAAACTAGAAGTTTCCATCCACTATATATAAAGACACATCTGCAGGTTTCTCTCAATATCTGACATGAAATCAGAATAAACGTTTCCCATGTTAGGTCAATTAGGATTACCATATTTATTAATATTTGCCCAATGCCAGAATAACGAGAGAGAGAATGTTTTAAGGAATTTTTATTACTTACTGCAAAGTCAAAAGTTTCCATCCATTTCGTTAGTATTTTGTACTATTGCCCTAACACTGGATGACTTGGGTCAGACATTTGGGATCTCCAATAGTTGATCAGAATTTGGGCCCACTCCTCCTGACAAACCTGGTGTTACCTGGTTTGTAGGTCGCCTCGCTCCCACCGGCCTTTTCAGCTTTGCCGATAGATTTTCAATAGCATTGATATCAGGGCTTGGTGATGGCCGCTCCAAAACATTGACTTTGTTATCCTGAAGCCACTTTGTTACCATTTTGACAATATGCTTTGGCTCATTGTCCATGTGGAAGGCCCATTTCCACTCAAGCTTTAACTTCCTGGTTGATGTCTTGAGATGTTGCTTCATTATTGCCACATAATCTTCTTTTCTCATGATGCCATGTATTTTGTGAAGTGCACCAGTCCCTCCTGCAGCAAAACGACCCCACAAAATGACGCTGCTACCACCGTGTTTCACAGGAGGGATTGTGTTCTTAGGTTTCCAAGCTTCTCCCTTTTTCTTCCAAATGTAACAATGGTCATTATGCCCAAAAAGTTCAATTTTAGTTTCATCAGACCACAGGACGTCTCCAGAAATGAAGGTCTTTGTTCCCATGTGAATTTAAAGATGATGGATAGATAATAGATGATAGATAGATAATATTTAGATAACAGATGAGAGATAGATAGATAAGATAGCTATATACACTCACCGGCCACTTTATTAGGTACACCATGCTAGTAACGGGTTGGACCCCCTTTTGCCTTCAGAACTGCCTCAATTCTTCGTGGCATAGATTCAACAAGGTGCTGGAAGCATTCCTCAGAGATTTTGGTCCATATTGACATGATGGCATCACACAGTTGCCGCAGATTTGTCGGCTGCACATCCCAAAGATGCTCCATACAAGGCAGGATGGATCCATGCTTTCATGTTGTTTACGCCAAATTCTGACCCTACCATCCGAATGTCGCAGCAGAAATCGAGACTCATCAGACCAAGCAACGTTTTTCCAATCTTCTACTGTCCAATTTCGATGAGCTTGTACAAATTGTAGCCTCAGTTTCCTGTTCTTAGCTGAAAGGAGTGGTACCCGGTGTGGTCTTCTGCTGCTGTAGCCCATCTGCCTCAAAGTTCGACGCACTGTGCGTTCAGAGATGCTCTTAGGCCTACCTTGGTTGTAACGGGTGGCGATTTGAGTCACTGTTGCCTTTCTATCAGCTCGAACCAGTCTGCCCATTCTCCTCTGACCTCTGGCATCAACAAGGCATTTCCGCCCACAGAACTGCCGCTCACTGGATTTTTTTTCTTTTTCGGACCATTCTCTGTAAACCCTAGAGATGGTTGTGCGTGAAAATCCCAGTAGATCAGCAGTTTCTGAAATACTCAGACCAGCCCTTCTGGCACCAACAACCATGCCACGTTCAAAGGCACTCAAATCACCTTTCTTCCCCATACTGATGCTCGGTTTGAACTGCAGGAGATTGTCTTGACCATGTCTACATGCCTAAATGCACTGAGTTGCCGCCATGTGATTGGCTGATTAGAAATTAAGTGTTAACAAGAAGTTGGACAGGTGAACCTAATAAAGTGGCCAGTGAGTGTAGATGATAGATAGAAGATACATTTACAGATAGATAATAGATTTCTAGATAGATAACAGATACATTTATAGATATAGATAGTTTTCTAGATAGATTATAGATTTATAGATAGATAATAGGTACATTTATAGATAGATAATAGATAATAGATAGATAATAAGATAGATATATAGATAGATAATACATTTATAGATAGATAATAGATTTATAGATAGATAATAGATACATTTATAGATAATAGATACATTTCTAGATAATAGATTTCTAGATACATTTCTAGATAGATAATAGATACATTTATGGATAGATAATAGATTTATAGATACATTTCTAGATAGATAATAGATAGATTTCTAGATAGATAATAGATAGATTTCTAGATAGATAATAGATAGATTTCTAGATAGATAATAGATACATTTATATAGATAATAGATAGATTTCTAGATAGATAATAGATACATTTATAGATAATACATACATTTATAGATAGATAATAGATACATTTATAGATAATAGATACATTTATAGATAGAGCAGGTGGACAGATAGATGTGAGATAAATCTTTCCAATTACTTTGCTCTCATAGAGGCCTCATGTCTTCTGGCTTCGGGTCACTGGTACATCTATGGACATCTTCATTCAGAATTGGTTCTTTGGATGCTTTCCCTGTGGAGCGGAGAAGCCCATTCATTGTGAGGAAGGAGGTGTCATCGTTCCTTCACCTTTGGTATGGAAGCGGTTAAATTAATAAAACATTGTAAGATCCATGAGACATAATTTTTCCCACATGGCCGCAGCGGTGAGTGCACTTTGCAGAAAGCTCCTCTCCTGGTATTTTAATGAGTGCGACTGGCCTCAGTCTTTTTATTGCTGAATTCTGGATTTTGTTGGAGATTTTACAGGTATTTCCATAGTATTGAACATTTCATTATCTGGGTCTAATACAGAACAGATAAAGGTGGAGAAACCTAGGAAAAAGGCAGTAAGCCGAGATCCCCTCGATGACCATTCCGCGACATTGCCCAAATCCAGCAGGATCATGTCCGCAGTCTATCAGCTATAAATTATTTGTTTTTTTACACTTGATAAAGATGCCGGTGACGCATTGAATACAGAGCGGATAATAAAGAACCTTCAAAGAGTTCCGCAGTAAGAGGCTTCTGTCCAGCAGCGCAGACAAGTGGTAAACTTGTTTTTATCCTGTTTTGGTAAAAGCTTTAACTGGCACAGATGTCTCACAGGCAGACAATGTGGCTGCTACGGGGCCCTTAGAGGGAGGGGGCCCGTCTTGTCTGGTGATATCCCCTTTTGCTATTGGCTGATGCGATGCAGAACCGCCTTTTCTACCATTTTCCTAATTGCAAACGCTCACCACCCTAATTGGGGCCCATTTTGATTTTTGCTGTATCTCATTAAATTAGAATAATTAACAACAAACACCCACAAAGGCTCCTAAGTGTTTATAAAGGTCCCTTAGTCTGTTTCAGTAGCTCCACAATCATGGGGAAGACTGCTGACCTGACAGATGTCCAGAAGGCGTCACTGACACACTCCACAAGGAGGGGAAGCCACAAAAGGTCATTGGTAAAGAATCCGGCTGTTCACCCAGTGCTGTATCCAAGCATATTAATGGCAAGTGGAAGGAAAAAGTGTGGTAGAAAAAGGTGCACAAGCAACCGGGATAACAGCAGCCTGGAAAGGATTGTTAAGAAAATGCCAATCAATAATGTGGGGGAGATTCACAAGGAGTGGACTGCTGCTGGAGTCATCGCTTCACCACACACAGACGTCTCCAGGGCCTTTTATTTCTCTATATTTAGTATTTTGGTTATATATCTCCATGATGTTGACCACAGATATTGTTTTGAGGTTTTTATTTATTCTCATCTTCCTTTTAATCTCTCTAAAAATCTGGAATTACGTAGAAACTATCAGCAGGCAGGCGCCTATTTTTATGACTTCTGCGGTACATTATATAACCTGCTGCTGAGTCAGTTATATATGTACAGACACACATATACTGTACATTTTACAACATGTCAGAATGTCAAACACCTCTGCTTGCTGGTGGAGAATGTGAACAGCTTTATATATTTAGTGTGGTCGTCCAGTCTGCAGTTATTCTATGTGACTGCAGGCTCCTGAATCCTTACAGTGTGCACATCGCACGCTGCAGGATTCTCCGCTGTTGCCAGTGACAGTGAGCGATCACGTATGTGATTTTGAGACTTCTGACCACATTACAACTAGACGTGCTCGGCCTTGCAAGGTTCACCCGTACTGAACACACATCTAGTCAGCATGTGACTACGTGTGCAAATAGTATACTTGGGGTCATGTGACCACCCGTTCTCACCTGGAACACCAGGGAATCCCAACAGCGTGTGGTGCGTAAGCGGTATGGAATCAGAAGTCGGCAGTCAATTAAAGGGGTTACCCAGGACAATTTAATTATTTTCTTATGGGCCTACGAACTTACACCCAGGTAGTTGCTAACTACTTGATTATTGTGCCTGTTGCAGAACAGGCCTAATAGGAAAAAAGTAAAATAGTCCCTGAAAACCCCTTTAATTTGACTGCAGGCTTCCATCAGAAAAGTGAACAACCCCTTTCATAGCTCTGCTGTGGAAAGAGATACAGTTCTCAGCTGAGGTTGGTCCAGGTAATGTTCTGTGTGTTTAGTAGCAACTGCACAAATCTATTTATTCCTGCAATTTACAGTTATATGAAAAAGTTTGGGCACCCCTATTAATCTTAAGTTTAATGTTTTATAAAAAAAATTTTTTTGCAACAGCTATTTCAGTTTCATATATCTAATAACTGTTGGACACAGTAATGTTTCTGCCTTGAAATGAGGTTTATTGTACTAACAGAAAATGTGCAATCTGCATTCAAACAAAATTTGACAGGTGTATAAGTATGGGCACCCTTATCATTTTCTTGTTTTAAATACTCCTACCTACTTTTTACTGACTTACTAAAGCACTTTTTTTGGTTTTGTAACCTCATTGAGCTTTGAACTTCATAGCTAGGTGTATGCAATCATGAGAAAAGCTACTTAAAGTGGCCACGTGCAAGTTGTTCTCCTGTTTGAATCTCCTCTGAAGAGTGGCATCATGGGCTCCTCAAAACAACTGTCAAATGATCTGAAAACAAAGATTATTCAACATAGTTGTTCAGGGGAAGGATACAAAAAGCTGTCTAAGAGATTTAACCTGTCAATTTCCACTGTGAGGAACACAGTAAGGAAATGGAAGAACACAGGTACAGTTCTTGTTAAGGCCAGAAGTGGCAGGCCAAGAAAAACATCAGAAAGGCAGAGAAGAAGAATGGTGAGATCAGTCAAGGACAATCCTCAGACCACCTCCAGAGAGCTGCAGCATCAACTTGCTGCAGATGGTGTCACTGTGCATCGGTCAACTATACAACGCACTTTGCACAAGGAGAAGCTGTATGGGAGAGTGATGCGAGAGAAGCCGTTTCTGCCAGCACGCCACAAACAGTCGGCTGAGGCATGCAAAAGCACATTTGGAGAAGCCAATTTCTTTTTGGAAGAAGGTCCTGTGGACTGATGAAACCAAGATTGAGTTGTTTGGTCATACAAAAAGGCGTTATGCATGGTGGCAAAAAAACACAGCATTCCAAGAAAAACACTTGCTACCCACAGTAAAATTTGGTGGAGGTTCCATCATGCTTTGGGGCTGTGTGGCCAATGCCGGCACCGGGAATCTTGTTAAAGTTGAGGGACGCATGGATTCCTCTCAGTATCAGCAGATTCTTGACCATAATGTTCATGAATCAGTGACAAAGTTGAAGTTACGCAGGGGATGGATCTTTCAGCAAGACAATGATCCAAAACACCGCTCCAAATCTACTCAGGCATTGATGCAGAGGAACAATTACGCTGTTCTGGAATGGCCATCCCAGTCCCCAGACCTGAATATCATTGAACATCTGTGGGATCATTTGAAGAGGGCTGTCCATGCTCGGCAACCATCAAACTTAACTGAACTGGAATTGTTTTGTAAAGAGGAATGGTCAAAAATACCTTCATCCAGGATCCAGGAACTCATTAAAAGCTACAGGAAGCGACTAGAGGCTGTTATTTCTGCAAAAGGAGGATCTACTAAATATTAATGTCACTTTTCTGGTGAGGTGCCCTTACTTATGCACCTGTCAAATGTTGTTTGAATGCAGATTGCACATTTTCTGTTAGTACAATAAACCTAATTTCAAGTCAGAAACATTACTGTGTCCAACAGTTATTAGATATATGAAACTGAAATAGCTGTTGCAAAAAAAAACAATTTTTATAAAACATTAAGCTTAAGATTAATAGGGCTGCCCAAACTTTTTCATATAACTATGTCTCAAAATGTTCCAAGACTGATACAAATGTTACAGATACTACAAAAATGCACCCAATCGATACTTATGGGACAGTGAGGTTCCTCATATCAGCTCTGGATGTGACTAGAGTGTAAGATGTGATGTAATGCAAGATAAATATTTACAAACGTGTTGTAAAAAACATCCAGTACAATAATCAGGTTCACTGTAACGCTTACATGCTATAACCCAATGTCAGTCTCCGTAAAGGGAGTTTCCAGTTTTATGCACAGAAAGCTTAACATATACCTGTCATTTCAGAAGACTGTTCAGAATAAGCTCTAATATCCTTCATTTTTCACAATGTCTTATCCTCTATAGACTCTGCTTTAATTTTCAGCTGTCTGGGTAGAGACAACTAGCTGCTATGATGTCTCCCATACACAGCACACAAGACAAGAGAGATTCCTGCTCTCCTGTCTATATGTCACACAAGTTCAGAAGCAGCATGGAGGACATTATATAACGGCACTGAGCAGGGTAGCTGTGAGTCCAACTTCCAAGGTGAGATAAACAGTTACTAGAAAGCTGCCGCACAGGTCTGTGTGTGCACTAAGCTCATCAGCAGAAGATGTACAAATCTCTCTGGTAATTTGCTACAATGTATCAGTCCAGAGCTCATGCTGTGCAGCTCACATAGTATCGTGTTGTGAATTCCGTTCTTGGGCTCCATCCTGTGGTTGCTGATGGTATTTTTGGGAGTTCTGCTCTTGGGCTCCCTCTGGTGGTTTCAAGTGGAACTTAGCAGCTGCTTTCACTAATCGGTTCCCTGGCCTTTTTATTTAACTGGGCTTTAGGTTGTAGTTGATGCCAGCTGTCAATGTTTCTTCCTGTGGATTCAGTCCTTTCCTGGAAGTTCTCTGTTGGCCAGTCCATTTCAGCTTAAGATAAGTTCTGCTAGTTTTTGGGTGTTTCCTGCTTATGACCTTCTGTTCAGTTTAAGTTATGTCTCTTTTGTCCAGCTTGTCATTATGAATTATTCCGGCTAGTTGGAAGCTCTGGGGTCGCAGATTTGCTCCTCCACACCGTGAGTCGGTGTGGTGGTTATTTTTGTAAAATCTGCGTGGACTTTTAGTTTTTATACTGACCGCACAGTAGCCTTTTCTATCTCTGTCTATTTAGATAGTTTTGGCCTCCTTTGCTAAATCTAGTTTCATTTCTGAGTTTGTCATTTCCCTCTCCACTCTCCGTCAATATTTGTGGGGGGCTATCTTTCCTTTGGGGGTTTCTCTGAGGCGAGATAGTTTTCCGTTTCCATCTTCAGGGGTAGCTAGTTCTTAGGCTGTGAAGAGGAGTCTAGGCAGAGATAGGCACGCTCCACGGCTATTTCTAGTGTTGGTGTTAGGAGTAGGGATTGCGGTCAGTAAAGCTACCACCTCCCCAGAGCTAGTACTTTATTTGTTTTACCCACCAGGTCATTTCAGTTCTGCTCCGTAATCACTAGGTCATAACAGTGATTACTGTCGGTGGAGCTGCCACCTCCGCTGAGCTTGTCCATGATTGGTCTTACCCACCAGGTCATCTCAGTACTGCTCCGTAACCACCAGGCCATAACAGTATCGTCTACATGAGATACATTTGTATCCATTTCTCAGCTGTGTGCAGGTTTGTAGCCTCCAGTTGTAAACAATGGTGTTCTCATTCACCAGCAGCATGCAGAGATCTTATAAATGCAAAGGAATTAAAAAAAAACCCAAAGTATTTTAGAAAGATACAGAACGTTTCATTTATAGATTTATGTAAAGCTGAAGAAACCTTTAAGTTCAATGTATTGCATCGTGTTGTCAATGACGGAGAATCTGTCAGGATCAAATCTCTGGAAGCCTCAGAAGGTAAGTACGGAACAATCACCCTCATCAGAGTGCTAGGGTTGGGGAAGTAGGTGGGGTAGTAATCCCCTTTCCCACCATCATCACTATCATTTCTCCGTTTTACTGGAAATGGAGAACACAATTAATTAACAGAAACCATTTACACAATTTCCCACTTGTTAGCCACTACACATGGTTTATTTATTTTTTTTAGTCTTCTTCCCAGAAGTTCGTTATCACAGATCCTGCATTTCGGGAAGAAAAGCCCAAATTGGTGAATAGATCATTATTGTGGGGATCAAAGTCACCTGGAATCTGTCAGCGAGAACATTGCGGGCGGAGCCGAATCCAGATGTTGCCGAAATATCTATTGTTTGCTTCCGACGTCATGTTTGAGTCATTTTAGAAGGAAGGTAATAAAGGAAGAGGCAATAAAAGAAGATTAATAGAGGTTTGCTGACACAGTGGAGGGTGGGGGTTATTGTGCGCAGCAGCTGCGGGGTTAAGGTGCGTTGTGCCCCTCACCGAGGCCGCATGGTTGTGATGTCCACACCATAGACAAGAGAAGTAACAACACATTATGCTACAAGAGCGAATTACCGAGAAGTGAGGATGTGGATTGTGTCCGCATCCACTTGTCACCTGCGCCAGATCCCGCTGGCACTATCATCACTTATACAATCCACCTCCATACTCCGCGGTGTAACGTGAGCCTTGTGGGCCCCAATGCACAATGTGTTACGGGTCCTCTAATATGGGCCAAAGGGATCATGTGGCCCCCACTAGGCTCCAGGGCCCGGATGCAACTGCAACCCCTGCCCCCACTACTAATCTCACAAAATGGAGGGCACCACCACAAATATGTCCATAAAAAATAGGTCCTGGACCTAACAAAACATGAAAAACCACAAACCCAAATACATAGACAAAGACATGTTGTAGTGGAGACGAACAGGACAATAATTAGATATAGAATATACATTTTACTGAAGTAAACTGAGCAAGCTTAAACATTAAACGCAATTAAAAAGCAGAACTTGACCACAATGACCAAGGGAAAACCAACCCCACGGCCAGTAATATTTGTGGCACCTGATAAGGATAAAGAATCCCAGAAGTAAATGATCACACACAATTCTTATCCAGCTACGGAGTTGTTAGTAGGGAGTCCCATCCATAGCTTGTATATGATTATAATGTAACACCACATTGCTTTAATGACACAAGAAGATGACCTCCAACATATATAGAGGGATGTTATATGGCCACGGTATATATGAATGCTGGAAGACAGCTGTTACCGATAATGGTGCAGATCCTGCCAGAACCTAGAATAAAGGGGTCCGTCACCCCACACAAAATCCCCATATAGCAGCATCTAGTAAGTACAAGGGGAAGGCAGCAGGGACGCCCCATATAAGTATAAGAAGACGATATAATCCTCTCCGCCCTCAGTCACTTATTTCCTAACAGGCTATACAATGCCAAATGACGAGTCACAATAGACAGCAGTAAGAGTCGTCAGGTTTCCACATCGGAAGCAGTAAGAGTCGTCAGGTTTCCACATCGGAAGCATTATCATAGAAGAAGCTCCACACTTATTCCATTCAGTCAGGTGAGGGGATCCATATATACAACAGAGGTCTCTGCAGTCAGTCGCACCTATCAGTGTTATCGGTCGAGGTGCCTGAAGTCCGTGGGGCTGCGTGTCGCCACACACGGTGGCTTCGTCAGGGGCAGGTATACCCGCTCACAGATGCTTCCATCTTACATATACCAAATGAGAGGATCAGAATTAGCTGCCGGGAGCTCCGGCCGCGAAACTGGAAGTAACGTTAGCGTTATTCTGGGGTCCTAGTGCGCAGGCGCTCGAGCACCAAGTGGCACAGACACGAGACACCGGCCACTGACCGGAAATGACATTGGCACGATTCAAAAACATGACACGCAGCATAGCAGATGTGCAACATGGCGGCCACACGAGCGGATATAACGTCAGCAGTATTCAAGACCCTGACGCGCAAGATGGCACATACAGAGGATGCAATGATCGACTGTGACGTCAGCATTACTGGCACACGAGGGCTAAAAATTTGAAAGATGATTTATGCCACAGCCACTACCAGAGACCTACCAGAAGATTGAATCGGGGTACGAAGACCTTTGGTTCTTACCCCTGTGGGAATTGCATCGTCTGTCAGGTCATTATAGCATGCGATGGTGACTCTATCTCCACTCTTTCATTTCAGATTCGCCCTAAGGAATACTTTAATTGTCGGTCTCGGAATCTTGTGTATGCCATTTTTTGTGGTTGTCCAAAGATTTACGTGGGTCAGACATCACAAGAGTTAAGGAGAAGGATGCAACAACACCTCTCTAACATTTCTACTGCCCTAAAGGATCGGAAAAAGAATAAAACATTATCCTCAGTGGCTGCCCATTTCTTAGAGGTGCATCACGGACATCCTTCTGGATTTAAAGTCTTGGGTCTGGAGAGGGTACACACTAATATTAGGGGAGGTAATGTCACCAACTCCCTCCTTCGCTGTGAGCCCAAATGGATCTACGAACTCCAGAGTTGTGCACCAAGAGGACGGAATGAGGATGTTCACGGGCTTCTACCAACAACTTTGAGCTACTTGGACTGTGGACATGTTGTACATGGATGTTTGTTATATTGCTTTTTTAGGTTGGTCTGGTATAGTGTATTTTTTGGCGCTTGATAAGGTGTACAATGTATGCTCCTCTCCACAGGTGCAGGACCGTGGAGTATTTGTATATATATCTTTTGGCCTTTCCATCATATTTGTGCAGTTTTAGTCTGCTATGTATTTTTCAACATCTATGCACCGTCAGCATGGGTACGGGCCTGGCGATTTGCCCTAGTCGCAGCATACATTTTCTGTGTTCCCGGGGATGAAATGATGACTGGTGCCTCCTATATGATCATATACTTGAGATTAACTTTTTTCTGGCATTCTGGACACGCTGGCACAATAAGATGGGTGCACATGTAGAGCGTTATCCAGTATGTTTCACTATTCTTTCTGCAAAAAAAGATAAAAAAGCAGAGAATACACATCTGCGAAATAATTCTATTTATTATTTCCAAGGAATAGGAAAAGAAAAAGGAGGGGAGGGAAGTAGGGTAAGAAAAGAGAATCCACTTTTTTTTTAATCCTAATTGATGGTGGATCCATACACATAAATACATTATATATCTGTATAAACATGGCATATTTGTACCTTTAACATGAAAGAATATGTCTCTCCTGTGGCCATTTATTCGCCCGGGGATCCTCACTGCCGCAGACTGTATATGCGCATTCTCTTGTTAACAAAGGAGATGTCTCCCCGCCGTATGTTGGGCGTCTGCGCTATAATACCTGTGAACTGCGCTGACACTATCTGCGGCTGTGATTCTTCTAATGTTGTGATTCTTCTAATGTTGTGATTATACCTTTTATTATTATTGTATGGGGTCCGCGTGTCTGTTATGTATTATTTGGCCCAGGCCTTGCATGTACGGCAAAAGGGACGTGTTTGGAGATTTGATGGACAGGCAGCTCACACTTCTTCACGTGTCCTGCGCTATTTGACACGATGATGTTCGGTGCCTTTCATATATTAATATAGTGTGAACTATTGTATTAGCTCAGGCATCGTGTATGTACTGGCATAATCTGGTGGAGATGGGGGCCTATGCTTGGTACCGGCTGGCACGTTTAACTCCGAACACTTTTTCTAAAAATAAATAACAAGAAATAAAAAGTGCATATATATATATAGTTTTTTCCTCTTTCTTTTCTCTTCTTTTGGTTGTGCACTAGTACTTGTGAATTCTGCCTGAACTATCTATGGCGGCCATTCTCTACCTGTATGATTATGTCTTAAGGCGCTTGTGTGCCAGTAATGCTGACGTCACAGTCGATCATTGCATCCTCTGTATGTGCCATCTTGCGCGTCAGGGTCTTGAATACTGCTGACGTTATATCCGCTCATGTGGCCGCCATGTTGCACATCTGCTATGCTGCGTGTCATGTTTTTGAATCGTGCCAATGTCATTTCCGGTCAGTGGCCGGTGTCTCGTGTCTGTGCCACTTGGTGCTCGAGCGCCTGCGCACTAGGACCCCAGAATAATGCTAACGTTACTTCCAGTTTCGCGGCCGGAGCTCCCGGCAGCTAATTCTGATCCTCTCATTTGGTATATGTAAGATGGAAGCATCTGTGAGCGGGTATACCTGCCCCTGACGAAGCCACCGTGTGTGGCGACACGCAGCCCCACGGACTTCAGGCACCTCGACCGATAACACTGATAGGTGCGACTGACTGCAGAGACCTCTGTTGTATATATGGATCCCCTCACCTGACTGAATGGAATAAGTGTGGAGCTTCTTCTATGATAATGCTTCCGATGTGGAAACCTGACGACTCTTACTGCTTCCGATGTGGAAACCCTGACGACTCTTACTGCTGTCTATTGTGACTCGTCATTTGGCATTGTATAGCCTGTTAGGAAATAAGTGACTGAGGGCGGAGAGGATTATATCGTCTTCTTATCCTGATATGCTGCGTCCCTGCTGCCTTCCCCTTGTATTTACTAGATGCTGCTATATGGGGATTTTGTGTGGGGTGACGGACCCCTTTATTCTAGGTTCTTGCAGGATCTGCACCATTATCGGTAACAACTATCTTCCAGCATTCATATATACCGTGGCCATATAACATTCCTCTATATATGTTGGAGGTCATCTTCTTGTGTCATTAAAGCAATGTGGTGTTACATTATAATCATATACAAGCTATGGATGGGACTCCCTACTAACAACTCTAGACCCAGAAACACAAGGGCCACTTGCACATTGAACAAGTCTGTAGGAACCTGTTCACACCACCAGAAAAATGTGCAAGTGGCTCATGTGTTTCTGGTTCTATAATTGTTCTCTTGTTTCTACAAGACTGGGGAGTCCACCACTCCTCTGTGGGTCATTTGCATTTAAGCTGTTCCATCCTGCATGTCCACATGGATAGTCCTTCTCTGAACCCTGCGTATACAGGTATTATACCGATGATCAGGTTTTGAATACATCAGATAGGGATTGCATACATTAGTTAGGACTGCTCTATAAGGGTATACCTTGACGATTTGGTGGAGCAGCTTAGTATACATTTTTTTGCAAAAAAACGTATCAGCTAAATACCCTGTTTTCTTTACATCTTTTGACTAGCACTTGCTGATTACTGTGATTTTATTTTACAACAGAGTATTTTTGACCTCACTGTGCTCTTTTATGTCTTCTACTAACAAGTCTGTAGCTGGATAAGAATTGTGTGTGATCATTTACTTCTGGGATTCTTTATCCTTATGAGGTGCCACAAATATTACTGGCCGTGGGGTTGGTTTTCCCTTGGTCATTGTGGACAATTTCTGCTTTTTAATTGCGTTTAATGTTTAACCTTGCTCAGTTTACTGCAATAAAATGTATATTCTATATCTAATTATTGTCCTGTTGATCTCCACTACAACATGTCTTTTTCTATGTATTTGGCCCTGCCCCCACGACTGTTACACCTCTTCCATACCAGACGATGTTCATATGTGGCCGGAGTAACTGATGTGGGGGCCCCTAGTCGCAGTGTTTGGCCCCTTCCTGTGAGCACAGAACGGCAATGGCTCTATTAGGATCCGGCCAGTTTTTTATTAAAATTAGCCGTCATATAATCTAAGAACCCAGAGAGGGAAAAGAGAAAGATGTCAGCACGGAGTGGTGTCAGGTCCTAGCGCTTTATATTATTACATTATTATGGGGTCTGCTCTAGGGCTGATGCTAATATGGGGTCTGGTCTGCGGTCTGATACTGAATAGGAGTCTTTGCTAATATGGGGTCTGATATTAGTATAGGTTCCGGTCTGGGGTCTGATACTTGTATGGGGGTCTATTGTAGGGTTTATTTTTAATATGGGGTCTGATATTTGAATAGGAGGTCTTGTGCAGGGTTTGATGTGAATATGGGGTCTGTTTTTGCTCTGATATTTATATAGGGGGTCTATTGAAGGGTCTGATATTAATATGCAACCTCGTCTGGGGTCTGATATTTGTATGGGGGTCCTAAAATAAATAGTGGGTCTGAACTTATGTTATGGTCTGGTCTGAGGTCTGATATTAATATGATCTTTTAGTTTGTGTCTGATATTAAAATAGGGATCCTGAAAATATTTACGGGGTTCAGTCTGGGAAGTGACAATGTTTATGGTCTTTATATATTTTTAGCCATGCCTCTTTATATTATAAGGGCACTCATGCTTTTGCCGATTATCACTCTTTGCAGGGCTTTCCCCCCCTTACCCCTCTGCTGTATTGTGTGCGGTGGATGTATACACAGTATATATACACGGTATATATGACCATTTTGAGGCTATTTTTGTTTCTTTGGGATCTGGGCCGTTCGGTTCTGACCCTGTTCCACGATTCTCCAGCACTTGGGGCTGTGTCGCCGGCATCTGCTGATTTCACACCACATTGACCCAGTCCGATGATGACTGCCACCAATGACTCGCTCCGTCCTTTGTCCATACTGCCGTACACCCAAGTCCTGTTGTCTGGAGTGGCGGTCCTGTGGTTGTCAGCTGCATTCTGCAGGGATTACCTGAATATCTATTACACCTGAGGCCATGATTAGCGCTGGTGCGAGCGCAGCCCCCAAACTGCTCCAGGTCGTCTCCATCTTTACAGGGGAAACTTTTTTTTTTTTTTTTATAACTTTTTTAGACTTTTTGATTGCACAAAGAAAGTAATAAAAGTGACAGTTGGCGCTCAGGTATGTGCTGCCGTGTGAGGATTTCTGGAGTGCAGGGAATCCCGTGTGACAGGTGAGATCAGCCTCTTATAAAGTCTCTGCTCACCGAGGCGGATAGAAAACATTTCTGTCTAAGGCTGGTTTCACACTTGCGTCTTGATCTGCAGCGTTTTTAAAGAAAACGCATGTGGTGAAAAAACGCATGTAAACGCGGCAAAACGCCGCGTTTTTTAGACGCATGCGTTTTTGCATGCAGAAAAAAAACGCAGCGTTTTGCGGCATTTACATGCGTTTTTTCCTGCGTTTGCGTTATTTAAACGCATGCTGAGAAGTGTGTGACAGCTGCCAATCATCAAAATCAACTAGAAAACCCACTAAAAACAGAAATAGCTAGGGTTAGGGTTAGGATCCCTAGTAACCCTAGGGATCCTATCCCTAACCCTAGGGATCCTAACCCTAACCCTAGGGATCCTAACCCTAACCCTAGGGATCCTAACCCTAACCCTAGGGATCCTAACCCTAAGGGTTAGAATCGTAACCCTAACCCTAAGGGTTAGGGTTAGGATCCCTAGGGTTAGGGTTAGGGCTAGGGTTTTCTTGTTTTTTCTTGTGTTTAGGGTTAGGGTTTTCTTGTTTTTTCTTGTGTTTAGGGTTAGGGTTTTCTTGTTTTTTCTTGTGTTTTTCTAAAAAAAGAATGCGTTTTTAACGCAAACAAACGCATGTGCTTAAAAACGCATGCATTTACATGGACAGCAATGCATTTTTTTGCCGCGAATAAACGCATGCGTTTTTTTGCGTCAAAAAAAGCCGCTAGAAATTAGGCTACGTTCACATTAGCGTTGTGCGACGCAGCGTCGGGCACCGCTGCGGCGCCGCATGCGTCATGCGCCCCTATATTTAACATGGGGGCGCATGGACATGCGTTGCACTTGCGTTTTGTGACGCATGCGTCACTGCGGCGCACGCGTCAGGGCGCAGAGGACGCAGCAAGTTGCATTTTTTGTGCGTCCAAAATCAAGCAAAAAAAGGACGCATGCGTCACAAAACAATGCGTTTTGCATGTGTTGTGCGTTGCGTCGCCGATGCGTCGCAAACGCAACACACAACAACGCAAATGTGAACGTAGCCTAAACCCAACAAAAAAGCAGCGTTAGTTCCTGAGTCGGCCATTTGTGAGTTTCACGCTGTGCTCTGTGCGTCTGAGCCTTTCATGGACAGTTATTATCATGGCTGACAACAACTGCCGCACCGCCAGAGATTGCCTCCAACCGTTTCTTAAAGGGGTTCTCCACTTCCACAATTTTGCTTTTTTTTTAAAAAAAGGCTCAAAATGCTTTGGAATTCTGAAAAGGAAAAGCAATACACCTCACCGTATCCTTGTCGCTCCAGGACTGACAATGTTCGGTCCCCCGTCATTCTCTACTTCCCGCTACAGTGATGACGACCAACACAAGGACGCGTTACAGCTGCAGCTGTAACAAGGTGGCATGGGGTGGTAGTCATGACTGAGTCTATTAAAGCAACAGTCCATAAGCACCCCAGCCCCTTGCACATGAAAAAGACAAGTGCGGACCCAGTTCTACAGCACAGTCAGTTACCTTTTCACACTCACTGCAGCCGCTGGGGATGAGGAGCCAAGAAAACACCACAGGCACAGTTCTGAAAACTTTACTGTACATGAAACAATGCTTCTTCCTCTGTCCCTGCAACTTCTTAACCCCATCCAGCAGCATTAGCTCCCATCCGAGTCCGAAAGCCTCAAACGTCGTTATAGGGACGGACCCATAACACCAGGACCCATCCATGCTGCCCTGCAGTCCTTGGCAGCTTGTATTCGCAACACCCCCCCCCGACTGGGGTACGCTCTGATCCGGGCTGAGCAGAGCATCTTGCCCTGGGCAAACCTGCCCGGGCTTCTGGGCAGAAGCAGGAAATTCCTGCCTGACTTAATACAATTGCAATGACACAGAATATACAATGACATGGGGTGTGCAAAGCATTACACATTACATATGAAACATGAGACATTAATGCATGACAAGACAATATGCAACATTAACTCACAGCAGAACAGTGTACACCTGGGGGAACCACTGGGTGCCGCATGGACTCCGTGTATAGGAGAGAGGAGGCAAATGAGGGTCCCCGCCACCTCCATGCACAGCCAATCACTGACCTCAGCAGTGCTCCGCCTCAGCCGCCTGTGGTGGTCACATGTCCCTGTGTCATGGGGCGATATCTCTGCAGGAAAGACTGGAGGGAGACCGGGAAGTGGCGGAACGTGAGCGACGAGGGATCAGTGAGGGGAGTTTTGCTTTTTATTATCACCTTAATCCATTTTGGACATTTAAAAAAAAAACGTGGAGCGCGACTCAGGGAATTTTATTGCAAGGAATTTTTTTTTATTATTTAAAGGAGAAATGCTCTTAAGATTCCACATGACGACCTCAACATGATTCCCAGGAGGTTTCTCCTTAATTTTAGAGGGGCTTGTTAATTATAAGCTCGGATGCAGCAGACATTATGGCTCCAGAATCCCCGGAGTGCAGAGAAATTGCACCGAGACCTGCACAGTCTGAGTCAATTCTCACCAACGAGTCCAAAGCTGAAGATCTAACGTCTAATTGTTTGGTTTTTTTTTAACTAAGAAATAAATAAATAGGAAACTTTGAAAATAATTTAATGACATATCTACCGTTCTAGGTGCACAGCTCCTATGCAGACCTGTGTGTCTCTATGGGTCGTCAATTAAACATTCACTTAAAATAACACTTTTTTTTGCAAGATTTGTGCTGCAGTAAACACGCCACCCCCAGTTATACCCCCCATCATACACATATATTATATATTAACTGCCTATGAGCCCGGGTCACAGCGCTGGGGGGTTAATAGTCATTAACTAGCATTCCTTGTTTAAAGGGATGCTCCATGTTTCATTAAATTCTTCCCATACTCCGTACATGTGAAATGCAGCATCTTTGTAACACATTTTAATTCCTATTGATTCCTCTTCCTCTTAATTGGAAACCATCAGCAAGGAGTTAGTAAGTCTTCTGAATATGTCAATAAAATATGTAAAAAAATCATGAATTGTAGAGGTCCGGTGTCTAGGGATCCATGAATTGGAGGGTTTATTTGCCCCCTCTCCTGGACTCTCATTTAGTGTTTTCCGTTTATTCCATTCATTTCTATGGGCATTAATCGCACATTCTATTGCAAAGGATGTGACCAAAACCATTCTGGGGATTAGAGGGGGCACCACGCAGCTGACCAATGTTTTCATGGTTACTTTTGAAAGCCAGGACGGAGTTAATAAACTATTGACCATGCGAGTCTCAGCGCCTGATGGGCCGTGGAGGATCCGGAAAGCTGCAGCAATGGCGGAGGTGGAATATGGAGTCAAGTGTGGGCCTGGGAGGCGAGGATATATGTTGTTTTTTATTGTTGAGCCCTCATTTATTGGGTGTTGGGGTCTGGAAAGTCCGGTCGCTGCACTTTCAGATCAGACTCAATGTCATTTGCACCAAATCGAATCTGTGGTCAAATTAATTTGACCCAAACAAAATTTTACAGATTCGCCCATCTCTAACCCCTAAGTGACCGGACGGCAGAAGAAACAGCCCCATAAAAACCAACATGGCGAAAAGTGACCAGTGTCAGACAGCTACTTTCTTTATCAAAAAATAAGTCTCGGACGCTGATGACAGAGACATTGTTCCCCTCTACTTCCTTTTTGGCTCTCAGGGCTCCTCAAGTGACATCTTCATGACTGAGAGTTTCATCATCCATCTTGGTGCTGATCTTCCACTTCTCACATTTTTTTCCATTGAGACAGGTCTTGTCATAAGTCAACTATAAGATAAAGCTGCAGTCTGGTCTTTAGACCTTCAAGCAGAAGATCCAGGTGCTTCCACCGTCCTGAGGATTCTCAGAAGTCTTCACCAACCCCAAACTCGTGGAGGAGGACTTTCCCTGTCCGACCCCCTCTCTCCTGTTCTCCATCCATAAGGAGGATTCTCAGATGTCTTCACCAACCCCAAACTCTTGTGGAGAAGGACTTTGCCTGTCGGCTCCCTCTCTCCTGTTCTCCTTCCATAAGGAGGATTCTCAGAAGTCTTCACCAACCCCAAACTCTTGTGGAGGAGGACTTTCTCTGTCCGGCTCCCTCTCTCCTGTTCTCCATCCATAAGGAGGATTCTCAGAAGTCTTCACCAACCCCAAACTCTTGTGGAGGAGGACTTTCTCTGTCCGGCTCTCTCTCTCCTGCTCTCCATCCATAAGGAGGATTCTCAGATGTCTTCACCAACCCCAAACTCTTGCGGAGGAGGACTTTCCCTGTCCGGCTCCCTCTCTCCTGCTATCCATCCATAAGGAGGATTCTCGGATGTCTTCACCAACCCCAAACTCTTGTGGAGGAGGACTTTCCCTGTCCGGCTTCCTCTCTCCTGCTCTCCATCCATAAGGAGGATTCTCAGAAGTCTTCACCAACCCCAAACTCGTGGAGGAGGACTTTCCCTGTCCAGCTCCCTCTCTCCTGCTCTCCATCCATAAGGAGGATTCTCAGATGTCTTCACCAACCCCAAACTCTTGTGGAGAAGGACTTTCCCTGTCCGGCTCCCTCTCTCCTGTTCTCCATCCATAAGGAGGATTCTCAGATGTCTTCACCAACCCCAAACTCTTGTGGAGGAGGACTTTCCCTGTCCGACTCCCTCTCTCCTGTTCTCCATCCATAAGGAGGATTCTCAGATGTCTTCACCAACCCCAAACTCTTGTGGAGAAGGACTTTCCCTGTCCGGCTCCCTCTCTCCTGTTCTCCATCCATAAGGAGGATTCTCAGATGTCTTCACCAACCCCAAACTCTTGTGGAGGAGGACTTTCCCTGTCCGACTCCCTCTCTCCTGTTCTCCATCCATAAGGAGGATTCTCAGAAGTCTTCACCAACCCCAAACTCTTGTGGAGGAGGACTTTCTCTGTCCGGCTCTCTCTCTCCTGCTCTCCATCCATAAGGAGGATTCTCAGATGTCTTCACCAACCCCAAACTCTTGTGGAGGAGGACTTTCCCTGTCCGACTCCCTCTCTCCTGTTCTCCATCCATAAGGAGGATTCTCAGATGTCTTCACCAACCCCAAACTCTTGTGGAGGAGGACTTCCCCTGTCCGACTCCCTCTCTCCTGTTCTCCATCCATAAGGAGGATTCTCATCTTTGATCTCGAGATCACAATCAATTCTGAAATCTGATGGAATCACATTGAAATGATGGGACTTGGATCTGCAGCAACATATGGCGGGTCTCTTCTGGGATATGATGGCTCCAACACTCAATGAATCATTCCCAACCCCCCATTATCCCGGACTTCTGTCTCAGCACCACAGACCCCGGCCCCTCAGCCCTGAATGGCTTACTATTACTAATAGTCCGCAGCATGAAACAAAGAGGTGAATATTTAGTGTTGTGAACATTGTTGGGGCCTCTGCTCGGAGAGCGCGGCTCGGGGTCTGGAATTTTCTGCCACTTCCTAAATCTCTCCTTTGTCTACACGGGACGTGTAATGTGAGGCCGGGGCTTGGAAGGTGCCCGTAAGGTGCGAGGTGTGGGGAAGTGCGAGCTGCAGGAGGATCATAAAATCTGCAGATGTTTTGGCGAAATGAGGCGGCCTGGAAATCTGCTCAGTAAACTCTGGAATAAAATGCTTATAACAAGGAGCCAGTGACCAGCTTCAGTACAAAACACAGAACCCCAATAATAAGCGATGATCCAGACCTCTGACGGGAGCAGGGGTCTACAACTGGGATAGATGGAAACCCCCAGATATTTGCTCTGGTGATGGCTCATACAGTCACTGAGCTTCAAGACCTGGCTGAGGAATTCCACAAATTCTATAATGAGACTGCACCAGCAGAATAGTGAGTGCAGCCCTGGGGTATAATACAGGATGTAACTCAGGATCAGTAATGTAATGTATGTACACAGTGACTGCACCAGCAGAATAGTGAGTGCAGCTCTGGGGTATAATACAGGATGTAACTCAGGATCAGTAATGTAATACCTGTACACAGTGACTGCACCAGCAGAATAGTGAGTGCAGCTCTGGAGTATAATACAGGAGGTAACTCGGGATCAGTAATGTAATGTATGTACACAGTGACTGCACCAGCAGAATAGTGAGTGCAGCTCTGGAGTATAATACAGGAGGTAACTCGGGATCAGTAATGTAATGTATGTACACAGTGACTGCACCAGCAGAATAGTGAGTGCAGCCCTGGGGTATAATACAGGTTGTAACTCAGGATCAGTAATGTAATGTATGTACACAGTGACTGCACCAGCAGAATAGTGAGTACAGCTCTGGAGGATAATACAGGATGTAACTCAGGATCAGTAATGTAATGTATGTACACAGTGACTGCACCAGCAGAATAGTGAGTGCAGCTCTGGGGTATAATACAGGATGTAACTCAGGATCAGTAATGTAATACCTGTACACAGTGACTGCACCAGCAGAATATCCCCCTTTTTTTTGCATATTCCACACTACTAATGTTAGTAGTGTGTATGCAAAATTTGGGCGCTGTAGCTGCTAAAATAAAGGGTTAAATGGCGGAAAAAATTGGCATGGGCTCCCGCGCAATTTTCTCCGCCAGAGTGGTAAAGCCAGTGACTGAGGGCAGATATTAATAGCCAGGAGAGGGTCCATGGTTATTGGCCCCCCCGTGGCTAAAAACATCTGCCCCCAGCCACCCCAGAAAATGCACATCTGGAAGATGCGCCTATTCTGGCACTTGGCCACTCTCTTCCCACTCCCTGTAGCGGTGGGATATGGGGTAATGAAGGGTTAATGCCACCTTGCTATTGTAAGGTGACATTAAGCCAGATTTATAATGGAGAGGCGTCAATTATGACACCTATCCATTATTAATCCAATTGTCTGAAAGGGTTAAAACACACACACACACATGATTAAAAAGTATTTTAATGAAAGAAACAAACAGGTTGTTTTAATAATGTATTGCTCTCTCAATCCATCAGCAACACCCTCGCTTGGCAAAATAATAAACACACAATATACATACCTTCTGATGTCCGATCACGTCCCACGAGGTAATCCATCTGAAGGGGTGTAAGACAATGTAAGATTTCTCTTACTGAGTGTATTGGCGGACACTCACTTGGCGCGGGATTATTGTAGCCAGACACAATTTTCTAACAAAACAGTCCGTGCGGTTTATTAAATATGCCATAAACCGGGTTGTGCAAAGTTCATTACTTATGTGACATAAAACACAACAGGCACCAACAGTCTCTTTGGTACCTGACAGGAGCTCCTGCTCCTCATGCCGACTCCGTTAACCTCTTCTGGGTAAGCTGCCTAACGGGGATCACCAACTTGCCTAGTCAATACACAGTAGTCAGTCCAGACCTCACCGAAGGACTCCAGCTTCCCCACACTTCGTTAACACTCTTCTGGGTAAGCTGCCTAACGGGGATCACCAACTTGCCTGGTCGGCACCCAGTAGTCAGTCCAGACCTCACCGAAGGACTCCAGCTTCCCCACACAGTAACTGTCCCTGGCCCCGCAGATCCCGGTCCTCACCTCGTGTTATTCAGGGATCCGGTCCTCGTCGCAGGACCTCCCAACACCCAGGTAGCCGGGACCCCGCCTGGTGGCCTAGTCCGGGTACTCTTCAGGACGTCCTTCCCCAGCCGGGAACGTCCAATACCCAGGCCACCCGAAGCCAAGTCTCACGGTCTCAGGTGCATGCAGGACCCTAGTCATTCCTAGGACAATCCAGCACCGACCATCTCAGGTGCTTGCAGGACCCTAGTCATTCCTAGGACAGTCCAGCACCATCCGTACATCAGGTTCCTCGGTCTCAGGTGCTCACAGGACCCTAGTCATTCCTAGGACAATCCAGCACCGACCGTCTCAGGTGCTTGCAGGACCCTAGTCATTCCTAGGACAGTCCAGCACCATCCGTACATCAGGTTCCTCGGTCTCAGGTGCTCACAGGACCCTAGTCATTCCTAGGACAATCCAGCACCGACCGTCTCAGGTGCTTGCAGGACCCTAGTCATTCCTAGGACAGTCCAGCACCATCCGTACATCAGGTTCCTCGGTCTCAGGTGCTCACAGGACCCTAGTCATTCCTAGGACAATCCAGCACCTTCACCGGTCAGGTCCATACACAGGAACCACACAGGACCTACCGGACACACCTCTCAGCTCCACACACAGGGAGCTCACAACCAACACTGACCCACACCCTGGTCACGTTACATACTGGTAACCACTCCCCTGGGTGGGAGTGTGTGTGTGTGGCTAGTCTGACCCTCCCATCTCTCATGACTAGCCCTGCCAATCTCCCATGAGAACTATACACGTAACACAAACTCTTGAGGGACTACAGGTCCCATCATAACCACAATACATCAGATTGACTGTGCAGAGTAACCTCCTCTGCAACACACATATTGGCCATTTACAATCCTGCCAAACTTTCTCTCTTCACCATCACGCCTCCAAGCGCATACTGGGGAGATCATGCAGCGCCCCCTACCTGTTACAGGGGTTACTGCATCACATATATCACAGGGGTTAATATTACAGGCATGAGCTGCGCTAAACCACTCGCTCGTGCCTGTAATCCCCGGGTGCTGAAAGGAAAGCTGGGTGATCTATACTTACATTCAGTCGCGGTGATGCGCCCCCTGCTGGATGTTCTCATGAACAGCAGCCTGGGAACTTTTTCCCACGCTCCAGGTCATATGAGGACATCCACCAGGGGGCGCATCACAGCGACTGAAGGAAATGTAGGTCAATGACCTACATTTCCTTCATTCGCCGGGGAATTACAAGCACGAGCACAGCTGCATTAGCAGGGCTCCTGCTTGTAAATAATTTTAACCCCTTCAGATGGATTACCTCGTGGGACGTGACGGTTCAACAGAGGGTATGTATCTTGTGCATTTATTGTTTTGCCAAGCGAGGGCCTGCAAATGGATTGAGAGAGCAATAAATTATTAAAACAACCTGTGTGTTTATTTCATTAAAATACTTTTAAATCATGTGTGTGTGTGTGTTTTTTAACCCTTTCCAACAATTGGATTAATAATGGATAGGTGTCATAATTGACGCCTCTCCATTATTAATCTGGCTTAATGTCACCTTCCAATAGCAAGGTGGCATTAACCCTTCATTACCCCATATCCCACCGCTACAGGGAGTGGGAAGAGAGTGGCCAAGTGCCAGAATAGGCGCATCTTCCAGATGTGCCTTTTCTGGGGTGGCTGGGGGCAGATGTTTGTAGCCACGGGGGGGCCAATAACCATGGACCCTCTCCTGGCTATTAATATCTGCCCTCAGTCACTGGCTTTACCACTCTGGTGGAGAAAATTGCGCGGGAGCCCACGCCAATTTTTTCCGCCATTTAACCCTTTATTTTAGCAGCTACAGCGCCCAAATTTTGCACATACACACTACTAACATTAGTAGTGTGGAATATGCAAAAAAAAAGGGGATATGAGATGGTTTACTGTATGTAATCATGTCTCATATCCTGTCGGGTTTGTGCAGGAGAAATGAAAAGCCGGCAATTGAATTACCGGCTGTTCACAGATATCGCGCTGAAGTAAATATAAATACAGAATATATATATATGTGTCTCAATGACATTATATATATATATATGTATACTGTATATATGTTTTCTTGAACATTTGAGCACATAAATCCATTAGATGTCGGTTTTGCAAGCCTGCGCGAAAATCTCGGCATACGGATGCCATACGGATTACATATGGAGGATGCCATGCGCAAAATACGCTGACACACCCTGACTACGGATCACTATTTTGGGAACATTTCTCCGTATTACGGCCGTAGTACGGACGTATAATACGTGGCGTATTGTCTTACGCCAAGTGTGACGCCGGCCTAATACAGGATGGATCAGTTATGTAATGTAATGTATGTACACAGTGACTGCACCAGCAGAATAGTGAGTGCAGCTCTGGAGTATAATACAGGAGGTAACTCAGGATCAGTAATGTATACAGTGACTGCACCAGCAGAATAGTGAGTGCAGCTCTGGAGTATAATACAGGATGTAACTCAGGATCAGTTATGTAATGTAATGTATGTACACAGTGACTGCACCAGCAGAATAGTGAGTGCAGCTCTGGAGTATAATACAGGAGGTAACTCAGGATCAGTAATGTACACAGTGACTGCACCAGCAGAATAGTGAGTGCAGCTCTGGAGTATAATACAGGAGGTAACTCAGGATCAGTAATGTATACAGTGACTGCACCAGCAGAATAGTGAGTGCAGCTCTGGAGTATAATACAGGATGTAACTCAGGATCAGTAATGTAATGTATGTACACAGTGACTGCACCAGCAGAATAGTGATTGCAGCTCTGGGGTATAATACAGGATGTAACTCAGGATCAGTAATGTAATGTATGTACACAGTGACTGCACCAGCAGAATATTGAGTGCAGCTCTGGGGTATAATACAGGATGTAACTCAGGATCAGTAATGTAATGTATGTACACAGTGACTGCACCAGCAGAATAGTGAGTGCAGCTCTGGAGTATAATACAGGAGGTAACTCAGGATCAGTAATGTAATGTATGTACACAGTGACTGCACCAGCAGAATAGTGAGTGCAGCTCTGGAGTATAATACAGGAGGTAACTCAGGATCAGTAATGTAATGTATGTACACAGTGACTGCACCAGTAGAATAGTGAGTGCAGCTCTGGAGTATAATACAGGAGGTAACTCAGGATCAGTAATGTAATGTATGTACACAGTGACTGCACCAGCAGAATAGTGAGTGCAGCTCTGGGGTATAATACAGGAGGTAACTCAGGATCAGTACAGGATCAGTAGTGTAATGGTATGAGATTTTTCCCCTTTAATGTCCAGTTCTTGGTTCCCTTGCACACACAGGTCTCTGCAGGTATTGCGCAGAGTCAGCACAGTGTGGCCCCCGGTAATGTATAAATTTGGTTCCCATTCAATAATTAAACCGAGTTTCATGTTGATTATTTACTTAATTATTGAACCGTTTTGCCCTGGAATCCTGGACTTGGGCGGCTCATTGCTCTGTAACCAGTCGTGCTGCCAGTGATGAGGCGACACTGCCCAATAATGACAATAACAAGTTTACTGTGGAGCGGCCCCCAATAATGCAGCAATACTGTGGGAGGATTAAAGTGAATGTGTAGGGTTAAATATATCCTAATAAAATGGGATTATCACCAAAGCTGCGTCCCAGTTGTGATCATTCATTTTTAATCTGACATAAAACATAGCAGATTTCCTTCCGTCTGGCACTAAAGACCCTGATGGGCATTGGATGTATTGTAACATATATTCTGGATTACCGGATAGTCATTGACTGGTAAAAGGTAAACATCCTGTAGGACAACCTGTTCTTAGAAGCGGTTATCAAAGAGGTTTTCAGGAATTAGAAAAACATGGCTGATTCTTAAAAAAGCAGCGCCACGCCTGCTCACAGGCCGGATGTGGTACAGCAGCTCCTTTGCGATGAATGACACTCCATACCAGGGACGGCCTGTGGACAGGTGTGGTGCTGTTTCTGGAGGAGAGCAGCTATGTTTCTCTAATCCTGGAAGCCCCTTTAAGAAACAATTATCTTTTTAACATTGAATCAATATTTAGCAGAAATCGATTTGGGCTGATAAGGAACCTGTGCAGATTGGACGGGGGGTTATGAGAACAAGACCCTTGAATTATGTATCTGATAATGGGCTGTCTGTAGTCCGGATAGATTCCAGATCACATGGTGACTTGCGGATTATCAGAATTTACATATAACATAAAATATCCCAAACAACAACCTGTCACGTGTCATGAAGGCTGATACATTGTAGCAATCCTTCATCGGTGAGAAGTATCAGTTTTTCACAGGTTTGTATCGGGGTCTCCCCGTGTTGTGCTGCGTATGACAGTCCGGCACAGGAGCCCCCGTGACTTCGGTCTGGATGATATATAATCCAGATTATTGTATAACAATTCTGTTTCGTGGTTCGGCTCCTGCCAAGAATCCACTTAATGAAGGAGGAACGACCAAGCCCGTCCTGCGAGACACCGGCATCTCCAAGGCTCTGTCTAAACCACTTTAAGACTCCTTGTATGTCGGCAGTTTCCAGCTCCGGCTGCCATGTGTTGGGTGGGCACTGGAATATCACATGTTCTCCGCCCTTCCCCTCATTTCTATCTATTTACAATGGAATGTTCTTTCCAGCCAGATTTCCGTGTTATTAACCCTCGTCCCATGGATTGCCAGGCTCCGGGATATCAATGCCGACTCCTGTCCGTCACCGGTCACTAAGGCTGATACATTGTAGCAAAACACATTCACCTCCTTATATACTCTGTGCTGCTGGGGTATCCTTCACCCACGATGTAGTTTTTAGTCTGTGTGCCTCCAAAGTCTAGTCTACTCTTCTCCTGAAACACTTTGTGCTGCTGAGAATGGTGATAACTCTCTGTAAGTCACAGCCTATGGCTGATGATATCGGCACACTGCTCTGCTGACATACTCTGTGCTGCTTTGTAGATGAACCTATCAGTCAGGATCATAAACAGCAGAATGATCGCAAGAAAATTCATCGTTTTAGATGACTGCGCCTCTCATCATCCATCTTCCTGTTTTTGATGATCCTTAGATTCTTCTGCAGAGTGGATGTGATTAGAAGTGACATTTAATTTCCTTCTCTCCCCCATGAAGGTGTGGCTAGCCTCCGGCGTCAGATGTCGCTGCCTGGTATATAGTCTATATCACGCATAGCAACAACCCTACATAAATATTACCCCGAGATACAAAGCATCCAACCCGCAGGACAAATCTGCCACCTGTGCAGGGACTTAATCATGGATGGATGGATAGATAGAGATAGATAAATAGATAGATAATAAAGATATAGATAGATAGATAATAGACAGGTAATTTATAGATAGATAATAGATATATAATAAATAAATGGATAAATAGAGAATATACAGGTAATAGATAGATAATAGACAGATGATAAATAGAGAATATATAGGTAATAGATAGACAATAGATGAAGTCTGGAGGCCATGGCTGTCACCATCGCTGGTGTCCTCCGGTGTGAGGCTTTGTAGCTTTGATGGCCTGAAGTCTGGAGGCCATGGCCATCGCTGGTTTCCTCCGGTGTGAGGCTTTGTAGCATTGAAGGCCTGAAGTCTGTAGGTCATAGCCATCGCTGGTTTCCTCCGGTGTGAGGCTTTGTAGCATTGAAGGCCTGAAGTCTGGAGGCCATGGCCATCGCTGGTTTCCTCCGGTGTGAGGCTTTGTAGCATTGAAGGCCTGAAGTCTGGAGGCCATGGCCATCGCTGGTTTCCTCCGGTGTGAGGCTTTGTAGCATTGAAGGCCTGAAGTCTGGAGGCCATGGCCATCGCTGGTTTCCTCCGGTGTGAGGCTTTGTAGCTTTGATGGCCTGAAGTCTGGAGGCCATGGCCATCGCTGGTTTCCTCCGGTGTGAGGCTTTGTAGCATTGAAGGCCTGAAGTCTGTAGGTCATAGCCATCGCTGGTTTCCACCGGTGTGAGGCTTTGTAGCATTGAAGGCCTGAAGTCTGTAGGTCATAGCCATCGCTGGTTTCCTCCGGTGTGAGGCTTTGTAGCACTGATGGTCTGAAGTCTGGAGGCCATGGCCATCGCTGATTTCCTCCGGTGTGAGGCTTTGTAGCATTGTCGGCCTGAAGTCTGGAGGCCATGGACATCGCTGGTTTCCTCCGGTGTTAGGCTTTGTAGCAATAACGGTCTGAAGTCTGGAGGCCTTGGACATCATCGTTGCTGCTTTCCTCCGGTTTGAGGCTTTGTAACGATGACGACCTCAAGTCTGGAGGCCATGGACATCACCATCTCATGAAGTCTTCTCTTTGTGGTGGACTTAAATACTGAGACACTGACCTCCTATAGAGTGTTCGTCACTTGGGTGAATGTTGTGAAGGGGTTTTTCTTCACCATGGGAAGGATTCTGCAATCATCCACCACTCTTGACTTCGGGGGATGTCCAGGGCTTTTTGAGCTCCAGAACTCAACAATGCGCTCCTGTTTTGTTTAGCAGAATGTACCAAACTGTTAATGTGGCCACTCTTAACATTTCAGCAATCTCTATGATGGATTTCCTATTTTTTTTTCAGCCTAATGATGGTCTGTTTCTCTTCCATAGAAAGCTCCTTTGGGTTCACAGCAACAGTTTCTAAATGCAAATGCCGCACCTGGAATCCGCTCCAGACCTTTAACCTGTTTAACTTATGGTGGACTAACGAGGTAATAGCCCATGCCGCCCATTAAAGAGCTTTTGAGATAACTGTCCAATTACTTTTGGTCCCTTAAAAAACAGGCAGCACCATATTAAAGAGCTGTAATTCCTAAACCCTTCCTCCAATTAAGATGCGCGGCCCCTCAAATATTTCTGGATCTAACGGTACTTTATATACTGCCATATAGGACACAGTTTGTGTGCAACCACCAGCCACAACAAGGCGGCTTTTCTCTGATGGGACCCTGACCATTTCTTTTCAGGCATGTCTCTCCTGGGCTAAAAAACTAGAAATATAAACGGCAGGGAGGATCCAGTACCGATGACAAACAGCTTTAGGCCTCATTCAGACCTCCATGATTTTTCACTTACCTGTAGACATGGACATGGTTCATCAGTTTTGCATCCGAGTTTCATCAGTAATTTTCACATTTGGATGAATAAATCAATGACAAAGCTTCTCCTCTCCGTCACAATGTTACTCCTGGGGAGCGCTCAGACTGTACTGATGACATCTGTGTGCTGCCTGTGATTTTCATGGACCCATAGACTTGTATGGGCAGGATCGGACTGGCCCACAGGGTGGCAGGTGAATCCCCCGGTGGGCTCCTGTGAATAAGTGATAATACATTGGATTCGGTATTTACAGCTAAAGGCATCATCTCATCATTAGATCTACAAACTATTCAGGTTACGATCATTTAAGAGCGTTATTAGAGCTGTGTGCTAGGGTCTGGTTATTTTTACATGTAGCTGAACATTGGGCCCCTAGATTCATTGTTACTGCTGGGCCCTGTCCAACACTACGGATCTGGTAAGACAAGAAAGCCAGCTCAGCATAAGTATAGGTGCAGGGGACACCGTCCTGATCAGGAAAACAGGAGGCCACTCCAGTGTCAGGATCTTCTTAAAAACATCAATTCTATTAGAGAAGTATAAAAATATATGACAAGTCACAACCCCACAGGGATTTTAGTGTAGCAAACGCGTTTCAGACTTTTTTTTCTCTTGCTTCTCTGTCCGTCCTGATCAGACGCATATCGCAATGTAGAAAAAGGAGAAGGGTTCATTGCCGATCTGTTCACTGAAATTCCTGACCTTATCAGAGAATGAATAAAATTCCCTTTCACTTATAGGAAAAAAATAGAAGGAAAAGCAGCGGCTTTCGATGGCAGTCCGGCGGTTTGAGCTCAGATAAAGAGCGCTGGATTGTGATGGAATCACTTTTGCTTTTTTCTATGAGGGAAACTGAATTTTTAATCATTATCTGATAAGGTTTGGGATTGTAGTGAAAGGAGCGGCAATGAACCCTTCTTTTTTTATAGCCATGATTTTTTTTTTGCGGACAATACAAGGACTTTTGAAAAACTAAAAAGAGATAATGGGAAGGTATTTTATCCATGAAAATGCTGGAAACATCACATCCGTGCCTCGCGGACGTCTGAATGAGGCCTCAGACTGATGGCAGGAGCCCAGCCAACTACGGAGGCCGTCACCACCTCCTATCGATCCATTACATCCCCATCCTGAGCTGCAGCTATGGAGCACAGCAGCACAAACCTTGCGTTACAATGTATCCGCTCCGACTGCTGAGCTCACAGAGGATAGTCCAGATTGGATACGGCTGTAACAAACCCTCAGCTGTGAGACTTAGCTGTGAGACTTTGGTTGAGCCCAGGTAAGCACAGAGGGGTCAGCTATAGGTGCAGATGGGGGCCCAAGGTTCAGGAGCCGGTCACACTCCTTTCTCACCATTTTGAGTGTCTGGAGCCCTTATCCTAAACAGCAGGAGGCAGCAGCTTCCTATTCTGCACACTATGGGTGCTGCAACCTCGTCCCCTGGAAACCACAAGACACTGAAGAGCAGAAGGGCTTTGGGGGGCCCAGACCCTCCTCATCATGGTGCGGAGGGTGCAGCAACCATCACTAGATTACAGAGATGAGAGACATCTCCACAAGGGCCGGGGATATGCAAAAATATAAGACAGTGCAGAATCCAACCCCGATGGGAAATAAACGTCGGGGGCACCGGAGAGTTATCGAGGGCAGAGACTTGGCTCAGCCTCACGTCTCCAGATATTCTTCACTTATTTTCTCCAGCTCAAATGCGTTTTGTGCAGCTCCTCTCCCTATAGTCTGCTAGAAGGTTATAAAACACTGAATAAGCTACATGTTCAGAGAAAAGGTAGAGCCATGAAAAAGTGACAAGTGGCGATGATCTGCCCAATGTATGTATGACTGGATGGCTCCTCGCTGCCCTGTGACCCCAGTAATGACCAGTTCATCCAGTGGAGCCGAGGTTACTGTGGAGGACGATGACCGGACATTTCCAAGTAACAAGTTTAAAAACAAACTTTTCTGGTATGAGCCGGCAGCAGCAGGGACCAGACACAGTGCTAGGGGAGAGAGAAGCCGTGGCAGCCGCAAAGAGTCCAGAACTAATCTCTAGATCCAGATGTGTCATATAATATATATATTATACAACCCGAGCAACGAGTATACTCGCTCATCACTAATAATTAACAAAAAACACCTGCAAAGGCTCCTAAGTGTTTATAAAGGTCCCTTAGTCTGTTTCAGTAGCTCCACAATCATGGGGAAGACTGCTGACCTGACAGATGTCCAGAAGGCGTCACTGATACACTCCACAAGGAGGGGAAGCCACAGAAGGTCATTGGTAAAGAAGCCGCTGTTCACAGAGTGCTGTATCCAAGAATATTAATGGAAAGTGGAGTGGAAAAAAAAAGTGTGGTTGAAAAAGGTGCACAAGCAACCTCTCAGCAGTGCCACAGGCTGATCACCTCCATGCCACGCCGCACTGATGCAGTAATTGATGCAAAAGGAGCCCGACCAAGTATTGAGTGCATTTACTGAACATAAGTATAAAGGCAGAATGGCACTAGGTGGCAGCTTTATAACGATCAGTCTAACGTTGAGGCGTTGAAATCCAGACTTTCTTAACGAAGAAACCGAGGGATATAGGATTCTGTGGAAGACCTCTTTGGCACGCAGTATTTGTCAGCATACGGGTGGTGCTCAACAATAGTGGAGATATGGATCCAAACAAGAGAAGAAAAAAGAAAAAAGAAGTGGCACTCACCCTGGTCTTGCTGTGCAATGATGTCCTTTATTCAAAATACAAAGGCACAAACATAATATGGAGAGGCGGCTGGTGAGGGAGAGGGTACAAGAGGAGACGAAAGGACGACGGCCGTTTCGCGCCGGTGCGCTTCCACGGGTCCAGGTGCATTAATTAAAAACGTCATGTCCTATATAGGAAACTAGACAGCTTTGTGAACAGGTGAAACAATTAAAAACATATTCGAATATAAACACCAAATCATGCTGATAAGTACAATAGATCAATGTCTTTACTTTATACATGTTCTTAATCTGGCTTATTATAAGAAAATAGACATATCGAGTTTGTCATTTAGTCCGGTGGCTCCCTGCGCTTTAGTTTCCATAATCCACCTCGCTTCGCGTTGTAAAAGTATCTTACCCCGATCTCCTCCATTCTGGGGATTTTTTACAACCTCTATTCCTGCAAAGCGCAATACATTCGGATTTGCGTTATGTACGTCCTGCATATGTTTTATAAAGCGAGGACATCCTTTGCCAGTGGAGATGGAATTACAATGCTCCCTAAACCTGTGGAACATTGGGCGAATGGTCTTACCAATATAATAGTACTGGCATGGACATACTATTAAATAGACAACATACTGAGTTTTGCATGTGATCAACTGTCGGACTGTGTGACAAACGGGACCAATATGAATGGGATTATCCAAAAGCCTAAGATGGCAAAAACTACAATTTCCACACTTGTGGTTACCTGTCGGTTGTAGTTTTTTGAGCCAATTAGTACCTTCATTCGTTACTAAACGATTTTTTACAAGGATATCACCTAAATTTTTTGACCGTTTGTAAGCAAAGATTGGATGGCTTATTGTTAAAGATGATAATTCTCTATCAGTTTGCAGTAAGTGCCAATTTTTGTTAATAGCTGCATAAATTGCTTTATCCATCGGGCTATGTGTAAAAATAAACACAAATTTCTTATTGGCTTTGTCGTTAGGGGCATATGCAGACTTCTTGCGATTCTTTAATAGATCAGTCTGTGTTAGTTGCCTTACTCTATTTTCAGCTGATGACAAGATTTTTTGAGGGTAATCCCTACTCAGGAAATTAGCTTTAAGTTCAGAAATCTGTCTATTAAATGTTATTTCGTTATTATTAATTTTTCTGTACCTAATCATCTGGCTGTAAGGAATGCTACTTTTTGTGTGAAATGGATGAGCGCTCTTAAAGTGTAATAGGCTATTTGTTGCAGTGGATTTTTTGTGTACAGACGTATTAATTCTATTCTCTACTATTTCAATTTTAACGTCCAAAAACTCGAGTGACATACCGCCAAAACATGCAGTAAATTGCATATTGTCGTCATTAACATTATTGAGATAAGAAACAAATTTGTTAAATTCATTTTCAGAATTGTCCCACACGATAAAGACATCATCAGCAAATCTATGATAGGAACGTATGAACCGCAAAAACGGATTAGTAATAGAGGTGATATACTTTTCCTCAAATACTGCCAAAAATAAATTAGCAAAAACGCATGCGACGGGTGTCCCCATCGCAGTTCCAGTGCGTTGAAGGAACCATTTATTGATGAATTTAAATGCGTTATGCGATAAAATAAAGTCCAAGCTATCAGTGATGAAATCAATGAAGTCTTGGTCCTTATTGCAGTTTTGCAAAATAATGCGAATAGCTTCGATGCCTTTAGGACATGACGTTTTTAATTAATGCACCTGGACCCGTGGAAGCGCACCGGCGCGAAACGGCCGTCGTCCTTTCGTCTCCTCTTGTACCCTCTCCCTCACCAGCCGCCTCTCCATATTATGTTTGTGCCTTTGTATTTTGAATAAAGGACATCATTGCACAGCAAGACCAGGGTGAGTGCCACTTCTTTTTTCTTTTTTCTTCTCTTGTTTGGATCCATATCTCCACTATTGTTGAGCACCACCCGTATGCTGACAAATACTGCGTGCCAAAGAGGTCTTCCACAGAATCCTATATCCCTCGGTTTCTTCGTTAAGAAAGTCTGGATTTCAACGCCTCAACGTTAGACTGATCGTTATAAAGCTGCCACCTAGTGCCATTCTGCCTTTATACTCTTGCTCATACCATTAAACTATACACTTTTTTGAATTGAGCACAGGTGGCCATATAAAAGACTTGTAAAATGGATAATTCTCATGAGGATATTATGGACTCGGACCTGGGTACTACTTTGGAGGATGGTTTACAGGCTGGTAGAGAGGGTGCAGAGGAGTTCTTTATGGACTGTAACCATAAAGATGATTTATTGCTGATAAGTACCAAAACTTTAGAAACTAAAATATACTCTCTGGCTGAGAGAGAAATCAGACTATACTGGACCATACAGTCTTTAAAATCCTATATGGAATGTGGGAGAGTCCCCAGAGGACTACGTGTCTATAAAGAAATTTCCCAATTTAGTGGAGATGAATTATTCCAAAAAGCTTGGGAAGATATCCATCTGCAATGTTCACGAAGTCTTTTGGCTTTAGTTGTCACTCAAAATGAAAAAGAATATGCTACTTTGTGTGATCAATTGGACAAGGCTAAACAGGAATTAAATTCACGTGTTACAGAAAACTACTATAGTACTTTTTTAAAGAAATTAAATAAAAAACTCGTTTTAATACAAATAGAAACTAAGCAAAAGAAAAAAGATAAATTTTTGAGAGACAAAAATGATTTTGCCACAGGGCAGATTTTTTCCTGGAACAAATATAACAAGAAAAGAAATTTTCAGAGAAATCAATCTTTCAGAAAATTCAATAAACATAAAACGTATAAAGATGGATGGGTAACGGATTCTGATTCCAGCGGCGTGGAAGAACCATTGGGAAACACTGAAGCCGCAGCAACTTCTTCACGGGATGACTTCCCTTTAGGAAAAAGACCCGACGGGGTGGACGGAAAAAGAAATCAACAGAAAAAACGCAAACAGGTCTCTTGGAGAAAGTAGGAGTGGATAATAATGAACTTCAAATAATAAATCTTTCTAAAAGAATTCTTACTAATGAACAGAAAAAAGTGTTATCGCTGGGTTTAAACTTTTGTATCCCGGAGGAATTTAATTTAACAGACTTTAGAGTTGATTTATTTAAAGCCACAAGAAAACTACATTTAAAAAAATTCTTTTCAAATGTGAAAGATAAAAAATCTTCTTCTGATATTGCTACAGAAAGCCCGGTTTCTATCGGTAATTTAGGCTTCATGGCTTTTTCACCTACAGATCCGAAAGACATTGAAAATGCGTGGCTATTAGCCAATTTATGCGAACCAAATAGTATACGTGATGTGAACTCCGTCCAGGAAGATCCTCCCAACATCGAACCGTTTAAAGGAGGCACAAAGTCAACATTTATGCCCCCTATTTCCCCAGGAAATGTTGTCGATCTATTCCAGGATTCAGTAATAAAAGATGTGGAGGCCATCCTATATCATCATCCACAAAAAAATTTGTCCCCAAATGAAGAAAAAGCGATATGTGAAATGCAACAGTGGGAGGATACGATCATACGGAAAGCGGACAAGGGTGGCAACATAGTTATTCTTGATAAGAATTATTATGTTGAGGAAGCTATGTCCCAATTGAATGATAAAAACACCTACATTCCATTAGATCACAATCCAACTGTGAAATTTAAAGAGAAATTAAGAATACTTCTGAATAAATATGTAGTAAAAGGTGTATTGTTAAAAAATAAAGCAGAGAAACTTCTTCCTGAACACCCTACCATTCCCAATTGGTATAGTCTTCCTAAAATTCACAAACATGCCACGAAACCACCTGGACGGCCTATAATATCCGGCATTGGCTCTTTAACGGAACCCTTGTCCAATTTCCTGGATTGGTTACTCAAACCACTTCTTAAAAAAATTCCATCCTTCGTGAAGGACTCTGGTGACTTTTTATCAGTCCTACGGGCATTAGATTGGCAACCCACTTTTTCTTTGGTCTCAATAGATATTGTAAACTTGTATACACGTATCCCCCAAGATAAAGGCATCGAAGCTATTCGCATTATTTTGCAAAACTGCAATAAGGACCAAGACTTCATTGATTTCATCACTGATAGCTTGGACTTTATTTTATCGCATAACGCATTTAAATTCATCAATAAATGGTTCCTTCAACGCACTGGAACTGCGATGGGGACACCCGTCGCATGCGTTTTTGCTAATTTATTTTTGGCAGTATTTGAGGAAAAGTATATCACCTCTATTACTAATCCGTTTTTGCGGTTCATACGTTCCTATCATAGATTTGCTGATGATGTCTTTATCGTGTGGGACAATTCTGAAAATGAATTTAACAAATTTGTTTCTTATCTCAATAATGTTAATGACGACAATATGCAATTTACTGCATGTTTTGGCGGTATGTCACTCGAGTTTTTGGACGTTAAAATTGAAATAGTAGAGAATAGAATTAATACGTCTGTACACAAAAAATCCACTGCAACAAATAGCCTATTACACTTTAAGAGCGCTCATCCATTTCACACAAAAAGTAGCATTCCTTACAGCCAGATGATTAGGTACAGAAAAATTAATAATAACGAAATAACATTTAATAGACAGATTTCTGAACTTAAAGCTAATTTCCTGAGTAGGGATTACCCTCAAAAAATCTTGTCATCAGCTGAAAATAGAGTAAGGCAACTAACACAGACTGATCTATTAAAGAATCGCAAGAAGTCTGCATATGCCCCTAACGACAAAGCCAATAAGAAATTTGTGTTTATTTTTACACATAGCCCGATGGATAAAGCAATTTATGCAGCTATTAACAAAAATTGGCACTTACTGCAAACTGATAGAGAATTATCATCTTTAACAATAAGCCATCCAATCTTTGCTTACAAACGGTCAAAAAATTTAGGTGATATCCTTGTAAAAAATCGTTTAGTAACGAATGAAGGTACTAATTGGCTCAAAAAACTACAACCGACAGGTAACCACAAGTGTGGAAATTGTAGTTTTTGCCATCTTAGGCTTTTGGATAATCCCATTCATATTGGTCCCGTTTGTCACACAGTCCGACAGTTGATCACATGCAAAACTCAGTATGTTGTCTATTTAATAGTATGTCCATGCCAGTACTATTATATTGGTAAGACCATTCGCCCAATGTTCCACAGGTTTAGGGAGCATTGTAATTCCATCTCCACTGGCAAAGGATGTCCTCGCTTTATAAAACATATGCAGGACGTACATAACGCAAATCCGAATGTATTGCGCTTTGCAGGAATAGAGGTTGTAAAAAATCCCCAGAATGGAGGAGATCGGGGTAAGATACTTTTACAACGCGAAGCGAGGTGGATTATGGAAACTAAAGCGCAGGGAGCCACCGGACTAAATGACAAACTCGATATGTCTATTTTCTTATAATAAGCCAGATTAAGAACATGTATAAAGTAAAGACATTGATCTATTGTACTTATCAGCATGATTTGGTGTTTATATTCGAATATGTTTTTAATTGTTTCACCTGTTCACAAAGCTGTCTAGTTTCCTATATAGGACATGACGTTTTTAATTAATGCACCTGGACCCGTGGAAGCGCACCGGCGCGAAACGGCCGTCGTCCTTTCGTCTCCTCTTGTACCCTCTCCCTCACCAGCCGCCTCTCCATATTATGTTTGTGCCTTTGTATTTTGAATAAAGGACATCATTGCACAGCAAGACCAGGGTGAGTGCCACTTCTTTTTTCTTTTTTCTTCTCTTATTTACTGAACATACATTTCAAATTCTAAAATCATTTTTGAAGCCGGTGTTATAAAGTATTCTAATTTTCTGAGATAATGAGTTTTGGATTTTCATTGGCTGTAAGCCATAATCATCAATATTAACAGAAATAAACACGTGACATAGATCACTCTGTGTGTAATGACTCTATAGAATATATGAGATTCACTTTTTGCATTGAAGAACTGAAATAAATTCACTTTTTGATTATATTCTAGTTTTGTGAGAAGCACCTCTGTATGTAACACATACAGTACAGACCAAAAGTTTGGACACACCTTCTCATTTAAAGATTTTTCTGTATTTTCATGACTATGAAAATTGTACATTCACACTGAAGGCATCAAAACTATGAATTAACACATGTGGAATTATAGACTTAACAAAAAAGTGTGAAACAACTGAAATTATGTCTTATATTCTAGGTTCTTCAAAGTCGCCACCTTTTGCTTTGATGACTGCTTTGCACACTCTTGGCATTCTCTTGATGAGCTTCAAGAGGTAGTCACCGGGAATGGTTTTCACTTCACAGGTGTGCCCTGTCAGGTTTAATAAGTGGGATTTCTTGCCTTATAGATGGGGTTGGGACCATCAGTTGTGCTGAGCAGAAGTCTGGTGGATACACAGCTGATAGTCCTACTGAATAGACTGTTAGAATTTGTATTATGGCAAGAAAAAAGCAGCTAAGTAAAGAAAAACGAGTGGCCATCTTTTTTTTTTTAACTCAAATAAATTTTTATTAAGAATAACATTACAATTGAGATGTTACATTCTTGTTTTTAGTACAAAGTTTTCCCCCCAAACGAACCCCGCGATCCCAACTTATCCTGCCCCCCCCCCCCCAATAAGACAGCCCACCTTGTTTAATAGCTCCACACTCAAATCTATAGGATGACTATCCCCTCAGTTAGGACCATAGGCCACATGTTATGTTTTCACCAATTCAGGGTCTTGATTTGTCCATACTCTATAACAAACCTATCCCATGGCAAGCCACGGAGACCACAGTTTATCGAACATTTCAATTTTCCCTCTTTTCTGATAAAACCCCTTTTCCAGTCTCAGGCCCTGCTTCACATATTGGAGGAATTCTCTTCTTGACGGCGGCTCGTCCTTAATCCAATTTCACGCTACGACCTTCCGGGCCATATACAGCAATCTGGCAATAGCTGTCTTCAGGTTGTTGTCCACTCCAATCTCACCCACGCGCCCCAACAAGCACACCATCGGGTCCCTTGGCACCGTGCATCTGTATGCTCCTTCCACACGACTCAAAACTACCAACCAAAAAGCAGCCAGTCTCGGACACATCCACATCATATGAAATATATCTGCATCTGTAGATTTACACCTCGGGCACTCAATCATCACGCTAGCCTGCCTTATATAACACCTTTGGAGATTTGTAAACTCTGTGCATTACATAAAGCTGTGACAGCCTATACGGTTCGCTCAGAGACAGCCGTGGAACCCACTCCAGCACCGACTCCCAAGCTTCATTCTCCATTGGGCCCAGATCCCTCTCCCACTTAGCTCTCGCCAGTATTGGAAACCTTAACAGGAAAGTGTGCAGCAAGTCTTCATAAAGAGTGGAAATAGCCCCCCAGTAGTCCCTTCACCACACACATACTCTAACACTATGTCCCTTTGAATTCTAATGCCTCCGTCCCTATTCTGAGCTCCAAATGCGCGTCTCATCCGCAAATATTGATATTCCCCGCAGGCCCGAGATCAAATTCCACCTGCAATTGGGAAAGGGATTTCAACTCTCCCTGCTCAATTATCTGATAGACATATTGAATCCCCTTGGCCCGCCATTCTGGTAGTACCCCCAGCGCAACAAACTCCTGTAAATTATTATTATGCCACAGCGGGGAGGATCTGGTCAGACCCGTAATCCCACGTATATGTTTTAGTCTACCCCACAGCTTACATATCGAGTGGCCATCATTACTTTAAGAAATGAAGGTCAGTCGGTCCAAAAAATTGGGCAAACTTTGAAAGTGTCCCCAAGTGCAGTGGCAAAAACCATCAAGCGCTACAAAGAAAGTGGCTCACATGAGGACCGCCCCAGGAAAGGAAGACCAAGAGTCACCTCTGCTTCTGAGGATACATTTATCCGAGTCACCAGCCTCAGAAATCGCAGGTTAACAGCAGCTCAGATTAGAGACCAGGTCAATGCCACACAGAGTGCTAGCAGCAGACACATCTCTACAACAACTGTAAGGCCGGGGTCACACTAGACCGTAATACGGACGAGTGCTATGCGATAAAAAATCGCATAGCACTCGGCCCAATGTTAATCTATGGTTCAGCTCCCATCATCCGATATTTTCTCCACCGTATTTCGGATCCGAGGGAACTCGCAGCAGGCTGCGATTGTCAGCGTATCTCGGCCGAGACTCGCCAATGCAAGTCTATGGGTGCGAGAAAAAATCGGATTACACACGGACCATGCGTGTGCATTGCGAGAAATACGCAGCGCTGCTCTATAGAAAAGCCGGTAATTGAATTGCCGGCTTTGCATTTCTCCTTCACAAACCCGACAGGATATGAGACATGGTTTACATACAGTAAACCATCTCATATCCCATTTTTTTTGCATATTCCACACTACTAATGTTAGTAGTGTGTATGTGCAAAATTTGGCCACTGTAGCTGCTCAAATAAAGGGTTAAATGGCGGAAAAAATTGGCGTGGGCTCCCGCGCAATTTTCTCCGCCAGAATGGTAAAGCCAGTGACTGAGGGCAGATATTAATAGCCAGGAGAGGGTCCATGGTTATTGGCCCCCCCCGTGGCTGAAAACATCTGCCCCCAGCCACCCCAGAAAAGGCACATCTGGAAGATGCGCCTATTCTGGCACTTGGCCACTCTCTTCCCACTCCCTGTAGCGGTGGGATATGGGGTAATGAAGGGTTAATGCCACCTTGCTATTGGAAGGTGACATTAAGCCAGATTAATAATGGAGAGGCGTCAATGATGACACCTATCCATTATTAATCCAATTGTTTGAAAGGGTTAAAAAACACACACACACACATGATTTAAAAGTATTTTAATGAAATAAACACAGCGGTTGTTTTAATATTTTATTGCGCTCTCATTCCATTTTCAGACCCTCGCTTGGCAAAACAATAAACACACAACATACATACCCTCTCTGATGAACTGTCACGTCCCACGAAGTAATCCATCTGAAGGGGTTAACTAATATTACAGGCAGAGCTGCGATAATCCACTCGCTCGTGCCTGTAATCCCCGGGTGCTGAAAGGAAAGCAGTGATGTGTACTTACATTCAGTCGCGGTGATGCGCCTCTGCTGGATGTTCTCATGAACTGCAGCCTGGGAACTTTTCCCCAGGCTCCAGGTCATATGAGGACATCCACCAGGGGGCGCATCACCGCGACTGAAGGAAATGTAGGTCAATGACCTATAGTTACCTTCAGTCGCGGTGATGCGCCCCCTGGTGGATGTCCTCATATGACCTGGAGCGTGGGAAAAAGTTCCCAGGCTGCAGTTCATGAGAACATCCAGCAGAGGCGCATCACCGCGAATGAATGTAAGTACACATCACTGCTTTCCTTTCAGCACCCGGGGATTACAGGCACGAGCGAGTGGATTATCGCAGCTCTGCCTGTAATATTAGTTAACCCCTTCAGATGGATTACTTCGTGGGACGTGACAGTTCATCAGAGAGGGTATGTATATTGTGTGTTTATTGTTTTGCAAAGCGAGGGTCTGAAAATGGAATGAGAGAGCAATAAATTATTAAAACAACCGCTGTGTTTATTTCATTAAAATCCTTTTTAATCATGTGTGTGTTTTTTAACCCTTTCAAACAATTGGATTAATAATGGATAGGTGTCATAATTGATGCCTCTCCATTATTAATCTGGCTTAATGTCACCTTACAATAGCAAGGTGGCATTAACCCTTCATTACCCCATATCCCACCGCTACAGGGAGTGGGAAGAGAGTGGCCAAGTGCCAGAATAGGCGCATCTTCCAGATGTGCCTTTTCTGGGGTGGCTGGGGGCAGATGTTTGTAGCCACGGGGGGGCCAATAACCATGGACCCTCTCCTGGCTATTAATATCTGCCCTCAGTCACTGGCTTTACCATTCTGGCGGAGAAAATTGCGCGGGAGCCCACGCCAATTTTTTCCGCCATTTAACCCTTTATTTGAGCAGCTACAGCGGCCAAATTTTGCACATACACACTACTAACATTAGTAGTGTGGAATATGCAAAAAAAATGGGAATATGAGATGGTTTACTATATGTAATCATGTCTCATATCCTGTCGGGTTTGTGAAGGAGAAATGCAAAGCCGGCAATTGAATTACCGGCTTTTCACAGATATCGCGCTGAATGAAATATAAATACAGAATATATATATATGTGTCTCAATGACATGTATATATATATATATATATATATATATATATATATATATATATATATATATATATATACTGTATATATGTTTTCCCGAACATTTGAGCACATAAATCCATTAGATGTTGGTTTTGCAAGCTTGCAAGAAAATCTCGGCATACGGATGCCATACGGATGTCACACGGATGTCACACGGATCATTTGATGCGAGGAAATTGCATCCTCGCACTGCACACGGATCACTGTTTTTGAAACATTTGTGCGATTCTCGGCCGTGAAAAACGGACCGTTTTTTTATACGTTAAGTGTGTCCCCGGCCTTAAGAGGAGACTTTGTGCAGCAGGCCTTCATGGTAAAATAGCTGCTAGGAAACCACTGCTAAGGACAGGCAACAAGCAGAAGAGACTTGTTTGGGCTAAAGAACACAAGGAATGGACATTAGACCAGTGGAAATCTGTGCTTTGGTCTGATGAGTCCAAATTTGAGATCTTTGGTTCCAACCACCCTGTCTTTGTGCGACGCAGAAAAGGTGAACGGATGGACTCTACATGCCTGGTTCCCACCGTGGAGCATGGAGGAGGAGGTGTGATGGTGTGGGGGTGCTTTGCTGGTGACACTGTTGGGGATTTATTCAAAATTGAAGGCATACTGAACCAGCATGGCTACCACAGCATCTTGCAGCGGCATGCTATTCCATCCGATTTGCGTTTAGTTGGACCATCATTTATTTTTCAACATGACAATGACCCCAAACTCACCTCCAGGCTGTGTAAGGGCTCTTTGACCAAGAAGGAGAGTGCTGGGGTGCTACACCAGATGACCTGGCCTCCACAGTCACCAGACCTGAACCCAATAGAGATGGTTTGGGGTGAGCTGGACCGAGAGAAGGCAAAAGGGCCAACAAGTGCTAAGCTTCTCTGGGAACTCCTTCAAGATTGTTGGAAGACCATTCCCGGTGACTACCTCTTGAAGCTCATCAAGAGAATGCCAAGAGTGTGCAAAGCGGTCATCAAAGCAAAAGGTGGCTACTTTGAAGAACCTAGAAAATAAGACATAATTTCAGTTGTTTCACACTTTTTTGTTAAGTATATAATTCCACATGTGTTAATTCATAGTTTTGATGCCTTCAGTGTGAATGTACAATGTTCATAGTCATGAAAATACAGAAAAATCTTTAAATGAGAAGGTGTGTCCAAACTTTTGGTCTGTACTGTACATAATATATATATTTTATGTTACATACATACACACACTACATGGAGGAAAGCATTGAATTTTTTTTTTCCTCTAACCACAGTCCCCTGGGGCACATCCGACCCCATTGCCCGTCTCCCCGTGGTGTAAACACTGCAGCTCAGCTTTTTGATATGCAGTGTATGTAGCAATATAAAAGCAAAAGACATTTTCACCATAGAAGCTTATAGTTCATGTTCAGTTACATTTTATTATCACTTATACTAAGCAATTCTATACATCATTTTGTTGGGTTTGACCCAGAGCGGACATAAACGGCGCCTCGGATAATACGACCGCTCAGGACACATAAGAGTCACTGAGCGCCAACTTCATGCTACAGAACTCATTATCTTAGCACCATGCGCCCCCTGCTGGGCAGATCTGGGATGGCACGGTAGATACTTTCATCAGTCTTTGACGACACATTGATCTGTAAAATCTCTATTGTATTGTATTGTAATTAGAATAAATAAAAGAAAGGAAACTTGTATAAAATGCCACGTGGCCCGGGCAGTGACGAGCAACAGTGCTGGTCAGATTCTGTGGATGCAGAGGACCTGCGGACACGATGGGGCTAAAGCACTAAAAATGGAGAGAGAAAAAAAAACTGTCAACAAGAAAAGTTACTAACTCTACAAGGAGGGAACAATAATACAAAGTCCTCACTAAATGTGTTGGGAGCTTTGACAATAATACAAAGCCCCCTACACATAAGACCCCGGCAGCTGCTCCCCCTCTTACCTCGTAGTCAGTGATGATGGCGAATCTCATTTTCGGCACCGTTTTTCTTGCAGTTTGCCCATCTCCTCCATACACGCGCTGATCACCTGGGCAGCCTCACCCTGCGCCGGCCGCTGGGCAGAGAGTCTTTCCTGTACAGCAAGAAGCTCAGACTCCACTGAAACACGAGAAAAAAAATCATCCAACAGTTCTTCACTCAGGATAGAATCTCAGCTGTATCCCCCAGTGTATCTCACTCGTCTGTAGCTAATCCTTCATCACTGTGTATCTCGCTGTCTGAAGCTCAGCCCTCGCCCCCCCTCCGTGTATCTCACTTTCTGTAGCTCAGCCCTCGTCCCCCCCGTGTATCTCACTGTCTGTAGCTCAGCACTTGTCCCCCCATGTATCTCACTGTCTGTAGCTCAGCCCTCGTCCTCCTCGTGTATCTCAGCATCTGTAGCTCAGCACTAGTGCCTCCGTGTATCTCAGCACCTGTAGCTCAGCACTAGTCCCTCCGTGTATCTCGCTGTCTGTAGCTCAGCCCTCCCCTCCCCAATGTGTATCTCACCCATGTGCAGTTCGGCCGTCGTTTCTCCCAGTTTGGCCTCTGATTTTCCCAGTGCCGCCCGCAGAGTTTCTGTGTTCTCCCGCAGCGTCTTCTCCTGCTGACGACACGTGGACCAGAGACCTTCTGCTGCCACCAGTCGTGTTTCTAAGTCTCCACTGCAGAAACAGAGGAGAGACCCCTGTGATTATCCCACAGAATTGCCCACAGAGACCCCTGCGATTGTCCCGCTATCAGCCCCAGAACTGCCAGCAGAGACCCCTGTGATAATCCCACAATCCCCCCAGAACTGGCCGGCTGAGAGACCACTGTGATTGTCCAGAGATCCCCTCCAGAACAGCCGGGCCGAGAGACCACTGCAATTGCCCTGTGATACCCCCAGAACTGCCCGTCCATCAGTACAGAACACTGGGTGGAAGCCTCATGGCCCAGATGTGAGGAATAATCTGAAATCGACCTTTCATCTCAGAGGCTAAAGTGAAGTCTCTCTCTTGCTTTACACTGCAGCTTTGCTCTATTAGGGCAAAGCAACATGATCAGTAATCAGCACCGACGTCAGAAGGGGATTCTAGCTGCATCCACCACGCGTTTCATCAGAAGTGGGTTGTGCATCTCTCTTCCATGCTTTACACTGCATCTGGATTTCTGTGAGTAACTAATCTGAACAACGTCCACAAGGATTTGCTGCAAATGTTAGATGATATAGCGGCACAGTAAGGCTATGTTCCCACGGTCAGTAATCGGCAGCGCTTTGGACGCAGGTGACCCCTCTGTGTTCATTGAACCGTGCGGAATCACCGTATCCTATACATTGTACGGGCGACATTTATCTTGTGGAGGCAGAGCGTCGCCACAAGATAAATAGACATGCTGCGGTCTGGAAAGATGTGCCACATGTCCGTCTCCGCAGGTGAACTGCAGGCATCGGTGCACGCATAGTGGAAATGGGATTTCTGAAAAATCCCATCCACTATTCTGTAATATCTGAACGCTGCGGATGTATGCAGGATCCAACCTGCAGCATTTACTGACCGAGGGAACATACCCCAATACTTAGCTCACTATGGGGTGATGACAGTAATGATATTCACCCCAAAATTGTATCAATGCAAAAAAATGCAAAGAAAGAGGGGAGTGGATTACCAGGACTCCACATCCCGAGCTTCTCGTAATCTTTCCATTTCACGTGTCGCCACCAGAAGCTGCTCCTGAGTTCTCACTTCTTCCTCCAGAGCTTCTAGCTGAGGCAGAGTCTGAGCCAGCAGAGACGTCAAAAACTCCCTCCTCACACTGCTGAAGAAACATTCACAACACAGAGCCCATTATACGTGACATCACTGATCCGAAGTATTATACCCCAGAGCTGCACTCACTATTCTGCTGGTGCAGTCACTGTGAACATACATTACATTACTGATCCTGAGTTACATCCTGTATTATACCCCAGAGCTGCACTCACTATTCTGCAGGTTCAGTCACTGTGAACATACATTACAGATCCTGAGTTACATCCTGTATTATACCCCAGAGCTGCACTCACTATTCTGCAGGTGCAGTCACTGTGTACATACATTACTGATCCTGAGTTACATCCTGTATTATACTCCAGAGCTGCACTCACTATTCTGCTGGTGCAGTCACTGTGTACATACATTACATTACTGATCCTGAGTTACATCCTGTATTATACTCCAGAGCTGCACTCACTATTCTGCTGGTGCAGTCACTGTGTACATACATTACTGATCCGGAGTTACCTCCTGTATTATACTCCAGAGCTGCACTCACTATTCTGCTGGTGCAGTCACTGTGTACATACATTACATTACTGATCCTGAGTTACATCCTGTACTATACCCCAGAGCTGCACTCACTATTCTGCTGGTGCAGTCACTGTGTACATACATTACATTACTGATCCTGAGTTACATCCTGTATTATACCCCAGAGCTGCACTCACTATTCTGCTGGTGCAGTCACTGTGTACATACATTACATTATTGATCCTGAGTCACATCCTGTATTATACCCCAGAGCTGCACTCACTATTCTGCTGGTGCAGTCACTGTGTACATACATTACATTACTGATCCTGAGTTACATCCTGTATTATACCCCAGAGCTGCACTCACTATTCTGCTGGTGCAGTCACTGTGTACATACATTACATTACTGATCCTGAGTTACATCCTGTATTATACTCCAGAGCTGCACTCACTATTCTGCTGGTGCAGTCACTGTGTACATACATTACATTACTGATCCTGAGTTACATCCTGTATTATACTCCAGAGCTGCACTCACTATTCTGCTGGTGCAGTCACTGTGTACATACATTACATTACTGATCTTGAGTTACATCCTGTATTATACCCAAGAGCTGCACTCACTATTCTGCTGGTGCAGTCACTGTGTACATACATTACATTACTGATCCTGAGTTACATCCTGTATTATACTCCAGAGCTGCACTCACTATTCTGCTGGTGCAGTCACTGTGTACATACATTACATTACTGATCCTGAGTTACATCCTGTATTATACTCCAGAGCTGCACTCACTGTGTATATTACCTATCACTACATCACTGTGAACACTCAGAAGTTTCCGTTCTGACAGATTATAATACTCGATAATTTTACCTTTCGGTGACCTCAGCCTCCATGTTTTGTAAATCTGCCTTGGTTTCATCTACTTTTTCTTGTTGTGATCGGACTTCATCCATCAAGATCTGAACACATTTCTGCAGAGAACACAGGAATTGAGTTTGGCTGATCAGCATCCTCCTCTGCTAAAATACTCTGTGCTGCTATAGTGCTACATTTTACACTATGCAATTGTCAGGTTTAGGACCTTTCTGTACAGTAACAGACTCTTCTACAATATTCTGTGCTGATGGGGTGATCCACAGGACTTTACTTCTGTCATATACAGAATTCAACATAATCGAATGTCTAATTACCCAGATAGAATCACTTATCTTTCTGGTAATTAGACCTATTAGATTATGTTGATTTATGCTCACTATTTAGGACATATGGGAATTTCTGTCATGTGCAACCCTGCCCTCACCATCAGGAGTGGACGGATCACAACTGATCACAAGTCAGCATTTTTGTCTCCTGAGATACTCTGCACATTTCATGATGTAGCAGCTTCTATCACAGTCTACATGAAGACTAAAAATGCAACAAGAGGATAAAGATGCCCCAATAATGGCACCATCAGGCGCGGATCACTACCAACTACAGAACATCCAGCGCACGAGTCTGACAGCACAGGGATGGAAAACGGTCACCTGGCACCAAATGATCAACATAAATACATACACACAGACACATACATTATATATATATATATATATATATATATATATATATATATATATATATATATATATATATATATATATATATACACACACACGGCTGGGGACAAACCTCGAGGTCACTCATGGTATAAGAGCAAAGATTATCATCATCTTCAGCAAGAAGGTCCTCAAAGAAATCCATCTGTGAGGAAAATATAGAAACACAAGAGATCACAGCGCGATGAGCCACAGTCCTGCTCACAGCAGAATTACACCCCAGAGCTGAAATCCTGCCGTACAAGTCACTTTCCTTCTGCTGTGTTAACCCCTTCCTGAGTTAAAAGTTTTTTGTTTCTCCTCCTTTTCAAAGACCCACAAGTGTCTTACTTTCCCGCCAGCATCGCTGTACGAGGGTGGTCTGTGGGATGAGCCATGTTGTTTCACATCATCCACGTTACCCTACAACTTACTGACAACAGGGCAGACGTTCTACGAGGGGTAAAACAATCCCACAATGTTGCTGTAGTCAAAGCGACCTTAATGCAGATCAGTACAAGGATCAGAGTTTATGTTACAAAGATTAAAAATATATATATATTATGTACCATGAGATGCAGCTTTTATGGCTTCCGTGTTCGGGCGTCGGAATCGTTTCTTTTATTTCATGGTTATATATTGACACTTCAGACGTTTCCCCGACACCTAATAAGGTTATTTCTATTAGTATTAGATCAAGAAGAACAAAAATAAAGATACAAAGTGTTGGGTTACTTTATTCTTTACTGCTTCCTTGCACTCGGAGATGCTCATGGGTCCTCAGGGCAGAATCTCCTACATGACAGGCAGGTACAGGGGTAGTTAGTCGCCACTTATCACCTTGACAAAGGCGCCGCTCCGCTGCTGAAACGCGCTGGCGAATAAAACATCTTCTGTTCTCCGGATCTCATCCGGTCCGTGAGCGAAGCCCGACACCGTGATAATCTCCACCCAAAGGGCGACATGACACCCTGCGCTCACACCACGGGGCCAACACCCCCCACCCTGGATCTACGCATCTAAGGGGGTCCGATCGCTGCAGCCGTCATCCTCCAGTCCCTCCGGACACCAAGACCACGTCAGCGGCTCCTCACAACCCAAACCCCTAACATCACGTCTGCAGCGTCCGCTGTCCATCACCGGCCACCGAACGATTCACGGGTCTCAGAGCTATAAAGTCTCGGAGATCAGACATGACTCACCCAGGAGGAACCGTACAGGGTTCATAGGCAGCAGGTCTGTCAGCAGCAACTTGCTGACGGATTCCAAACACAAGCAGGGGGTTTCTATTAATAATCAGGAATGAAATAAAACATTTAATTCAGACTCAAAACCGATCTCCATCATGTACAATCCGTGACAGCAGCCTCACTGTGCTGCCTCCGCCGATTTCCGGCAGGTTCCGTCACCTCCTCACAGACCAGTGATACATTGTATCAGGCGCAGAACCTACCACACGTGACCGAAATTGAGGAGCGCGAGCAGCAGATCACATGACCGCACCTACCTGAGAGCGCGACGGGAGAGGACCTGATATTTAAACTAGAAACGTCACTTCCGCTAAGTGGATCATAGAGTCGCAGGCCACCGGAAGTAAGGAGATAAAGCGGGTAATCAGCTGTACTATAGAGATGGCGAGTCTAGCGACCCCTAGCGATCTGTATGGTTACAGAGGAGAGAGTGAGACAGATAGACCTATAGGGACAAGGAAATGGCAGTGACGTCACAGCTCCGGGGTATACACCATCAATAATGTATGTACACAGTGACTGCACCAGCAGAATAGTGAGTGCAGCTCTGGGGTATAATACAGGATGTAACTCAGGATCAGTAATGTATGTACACAGTGACTGCACCAGCAGAATAGTGAGTGCAGCTCTGGGGTATAATACAGGAGGTAACTCAGGATCAGTAATGTACTGTATGTATACAGTGACTGCACCAGCAGAATAGTGAGTGCAGCTCTGGGGTATAATACAGGATGTAACTCAGGATCAGTAATGTAATGTATGTACACAGTGACTGCACCAGCAGAATAGTGAGTGCAGCTCTGGAGTATAATGCAGGATGTAACTCAGGATCAGTAATGTAATGTATGTACACAGTGACTGCACCAGCAGAATAGTGAGTGCAGCTCTGGGGTATAATACAGGATGTAACTCAGGATCAGTAATGTAATGTATGTACACAGTGCCTGCACCAGCAGAATAGTGAGTGCAGCTCTGGAATATAATACAGGATGTAACTCAGGATCAGTAATGTAATGTATGTACACAGTGACTGCACCAGCAGAATAGTGAGTGCAGCTCTGGGGTATAATACAGGAGGTAACTCAGGATCAGTAATGTATGTACACAGTGACTGCACCAGCAGAATAGTGAGTGCAGCTCTGGAGTATAATACAGGATGTAACTCAGGATCAGTAATGTAATGTATGTACACAGTGACTGCACCAGCAGAATAGTGAGTGCAGCTCTGGGGTATAATACAGGATGTAACTCAGGATCAGTAATGTAATGTATGTACACAGTGACTGCAGCAGCAGAATAGTGAGTGCAGCTCTGGAGTATAATACAGGATGTAACTCAGGATCAGTAATGTAATGTATGTACACAGTGACTGCACCAGCAGAATAGTGAGTGCAGCTCTGGGGGTATAATACAGGATGTAACTCAGGATCAGTAATGTAATGTATGTACACAGTGACTGCACCAGCAGAATAGTGAGTGCAGCTCTGGGGGTATAATACAGGATGTAACTCAGGATCAGTAATGTATGTACACAGTGACTGCACCAGCAGAATAGTGAGTGCTGCTCTGGGGTATAATACAGGATGTAACTCAGGATCAGTAATGTATGTACACAGTGACTGCACCAGCAGAATAGTGAGTGCAGCTCTGGGGTATAATACAGGATGTAACTCAGGATCAGTAATGTAATGTATGTACACAGTGACTGCACCAGCAGAATAGTGAGTGCAGCTCTGGGGTATAATACAGGATGTAACTCAGGATCAGTAATGTAATGTATGTACACAGTGACTGCACCAGCAGAATAGTGAGTGCAGCTCTGGAGTATAATACAGGATGTAACTCAGGATCAGTAATGTAATGTATGTACACAGTGACTGCACCAGCAGAATAGTGAGTGCAGCTCTGGGGTATAATACAGGATGTAACTCAGGATCAGTAATGTAATGTATGTACACAGTGACTGCACCAGCAGAATAGTGAGTGCAGCTCTTGGGTATAATACAGGATGTAACTCAGGATCAGTAATGTAATGTATGTACACAGTGACTGCACCAGCAGAATAATGAGTGCAGCTCTGGGGTATAATACAGGATGTAACTCAGGCTCAGTAATGTAATGTATGTACACAGTGACTGCACCAGCAGAATAGTGAGTGCAGCTCTGGGGTATAATACAGGAGGTAACTCAGGATCAGTAATGTACTGTATGTATACAGTGACTGCACCAGCAGAATAGTGAGTGCAGCTCTGGGGTATAATACAGGATGTAACTCAGGATCAGTAATGTAATGTATGTACACAGTGACTGCACCAGCAGAATAGTGAGTGCAGCTCTGGGGTATAATACAGGATGTAACTCAGGATCAGTAATGTAATGTAATGTACACAGTGACTGCACCAGCAGAATAGTGAGTGCAGCTCTTGGGTATAATACAGGATGTAACTCAGGATCAGTATTTTTATGTATGGGATAATGATACTTATGTTAGTTGAAAGTATAAATGCTCTGGAATCAGCAGCGTATGTGACAAGGAGGGCATCTGGTACATTCACAATGTACATCTCAACTTTTGTTAATTTATTAGTTTTTTACATAAAGCTAGAGGCTGCTGTAGATTGCAGCCAATTAGTGATCTGTGAATGAGGGAACAGAAGACACATTCTTCTTATTATTTATCTTTAATTAAGAAATAGTAACAAAATTGACCAATATACAATCATACACTGCGCTGTGAACATTTTGAAGGGTCAGAAGTAATCCTGAATTTTTCTTTTCTTGCACAGGTTTCCATCAGGGGTTTCTTGGTCAAACTCCTCGCAGGCCTCCAGGAGCAGAGCTTCATCTGCGTCATCCGCAGCGACCTCCTGCGAGAACGACCTCTGGAACAGCTCATAGATGCTCTTCTGTTTTGGGTCCTGTGGTAAATATTACACAAGATGAAGCTTAGTTTGTAGCGAGTCACCAACCATATATAAAATAAGTACCAAAAAAGAGCCGGTCTAATAGTAAACGCTCTTCCAAACAAATAGAATACCCGAAAAGAAGAGAAAGTAGAAGCGTCTGAATAAAATATACCAAAATGTTATTGAAAATCCATAATGATGATTAAAGGGAACCTGTCAGCAGGATTGTGCTCAGTAACTACAGACATTGTCAGGTCGGCGCCGTTATACTGATTACATTGATACCTGTGATGAAATCTGTCTTGTGGTTGTTGTTTAATCTTTAATTTCAGTTTTTAGTTAATGATCTGCTTGTGCTGTGTAGGGGTCCTCATGTGGTGATCTGCTTAGGTATTCATAAGACTGCTGACAGGTCACTGATCCCTTATTGACCGCCTCTAGTTTATAGAATGAATATTATATTTATTTTGGGAAAAAAAAACCTTCTGCAGGCAGGTGCTGGTGGTGGCGCCTGCGCTGATCGCATAGGTACTGTGTGTATAATTCATTTGTTCGCTATTCTCCTAACAGTCATAAAACTAAAAAATCTGTTTGAAAACAGCGCCGTCCGCACCTACCATTACCGATAGCTGCTACTGTGCAGGTAAGGCCGGCGCCATTTTCAAATGGATTTTTTATGAATACCTAATCGGAGCACCACATGAAGACCCCCCTCCAGCCCCATCCACAGGCCGCCCCGCAGCACAAGCGTATCATTAACTCAAAACTGAAAATAAAGATTACAAAACAACCACAAGACGGATTTCATCACCAGGTATCATTAAAACCAGTATAGCGGCGCTGACATGACACTGTAGGTGACTGTACACAAACCTGCTGACAGGGGCACTTTAAAAAAAAACAACATAAAAATGATAATACAGGTCCTTCTCAAAAAATTAGCATATAGTGTTAAATTTCATTATTTACCATAATGTAATGATTACAATTAAACTTTCATATATTATAGATTCATTATCCACCAACTGAAATTTGTCAGGTCTTTTATTGTTTTAATACTGATGATTTTGGCCTACAACTCCTGATAACCCAAAAAACCTGTCTCAATAAATTAGCATATCAAGAAAAGGTTCTCTAAACGACCTATTACCCTAATCTTCTGAATCAACTAATTAACTCTAAACACATGCAAAAGATACCTGAGGCTTTTAAAAACTCCCTGCCTGGTTCATTACTCAAAACCCCCATCATGGGTAAGACTAGCGACCTGACAGATGTCAAGAAGGCCATCATTGACACCCTCAAGCAAGAGGGTAAGACCCAGAAAGAAATTTCTCAACAAATAGGCTGTTCCCAGAGTGCTGTATCAAGGCACCTCAATGGTAAGTCTGTTGGAAGGAAACAATGTGGCAGAAAACGCTGTACAACGAGAAGAGGTGACCAGACCCTGAGGAAGATTGTGGAGAAGGACCGATTCCAGACCTTGGGGAACCTGAGGAAGCAGTGGACTGAGTCTGGTGTGGAAACATCCAGAGCCACCGTGCACAGGCGTGTGCAGGAAATGGGCTACAGGTGCCGCATTCCCCAGGTAAACAGCGGCAGAAGCGCCTGACCTGGGCTACAGAGAAGCAGCACTGGACTGTTGCTAAGTGGTCCCAAGTACTTTTTTCTGATGAAAGCAAATTTTGCATGTCATTCGGAAATCAAGGTGCCAGAGTCTGGAGGAAGACTGGGGAGAAGGAAATGCCAAAATGCCTGAAGTCCAGTGTCAAGTACCCAGTCAGTGATGGTGTGGGGTGCCATGTCAGCTGCTGGTGTTGGTCCACTGTGTTTCATCAAGGGCAGGGTCAATGCAGCTAGCTATCAGGAGATTTTGGAGCACTTCATGCTTCCTGGCACCTGCTCACAGTGCCAAAACCACTGGTAAATGGTTTACTGACCATGGTATTACTGTGCTCAATTGGCCTGCCAACTCTCCTGACCTGAACCCCATAGAGAATCTGTGGGATATTGTGAAGAGAAAGTTGAGAGACGCAAGACCCAACACTCTGGATGAGCTTAAGGCCGCTATTGAAGCATCCTGGGCCTCCATAACATCTCAGCAGTGTCACAGGCTGATTGCCTCCATGCCACGCCGCATTGAAGCAGTCATTTCTGCCAAAGGATTCCCGACCAAGTATTGAGTGCATAACTGAACATTATTATTTGATGGTTTTTTTGTTTGTTATTAAAAAACACTTTTATTTGATTGGACGGTTGAAATATGCTAATTTATTGAGACAGGTTTTTTGGGTTATCAGGAGTTGTAGGCCAAAATCATCAGTATTAAAACAATAAAAGACCTGACAAATTTCAGTTGGTGGATAATGAATCTATAATATATGAAAGTTTAATTGTAATCATTACATTATGGTAAATAATGAAATTTAACACTATATGCTAATTTTTTGAGAAGGACCTGTATATAGGGAGAAAGTGATAACAAGTGCCACATCAAACCAGGGAGTGCACTGCAACAGGATAAATGGATGTTAACAAAAAAGACACAATATCAACTAAATGTCGAGTTCCCTGAAGAAGCTAATGCAAAACGTGTGTTGGGGTTATCACCAACATCACAACCAGCTTGTAATCAGGTGCATTTGCTGAATATACATTGAGATTTAAGGAATTGTTTTGTCTTTTTTTGTATTGTGTTTATTTTGGATGCACTTGTGTATTGATTATATTACATTGGTTTCCACCTATTTACTTTATACAGAGATTTAAGGCTGTGTAGGTTTCCTTTTTATTGTGCTTAGACCCCGTGGCTTTATAGGTTTTAACCTCTCTGTCGCCGCTTTAATTTAACGGCCACCATCCATCTCCATATAATCTATTATAGGATCTTTATTGCACTGGCTCTTTAAATATCATAAATACTCTGATATATATGTTTGATGTGCACCTCATATTTTGTATGTACTTACTGAGGGGTGAACAGTTTTTTATTCAGGTTGTGCAAACCTGACATTTACTTATCATCTGTCTTTTTTGTTACCATCCATTTATGCTGTTGCAGTGCACTCCCTGGCTCGATGTGGCACTTGTTATCACTTTCTCCCTATATATTATCCACTTTCTTTTTTTAAAGTGTTTTTACTACATTTCTAGAGTAAAACACTTAAAAAATCTGCAGAACTTTCGTGTAACTCTAAACTGCATAAAAATGTTGTTAAGTTTGGCGATGAATTGAGCCCCTGGATATTTTATGTGTTTGCATTTTTTATTTGCATGTTTGTCACTGTGATCCTGGGATGTTTGCAACAGATTCATCAATTCCAAGTTTTTATAAGCTCGGAACATATTTTTTTGCACGGTTGAACTCCATTCCTCCCATGGGGTGAAGTCGTGTTAAGGTACTAAACGACTTACCAACGATCACGACCAGCGATACGACCTGGCCGTGATCGTTGGTAAGTCGTTGTGTGGTTGCTGGGCAGCTGTCACACAGACAGCTCTCTCCAGCGACCAACGATCAGGGGAACGACTTCGGCATCGTTGAAACTGTCTTCAACGATGCCGAAGTCCCCCTGCAGCACCCGGGTAACCAGGGTAAACATCGGGTTACTAAGTGCAGGGCCGCGCTTAGTAACCCGATATTTACCCTGGTTACCATTGTAAAAGTTAAAAAAAAAAACAACAAAACACTACATACTCACATTCTGATGTCTGTCACGTCCCCCACCGTCAGCTTCCCGCACTGACTGTGTCAGCGCCGGCTGAGCACAGCGGTGACGTCACCGCTGTGCTATTCTTTACGGCCAGCACTGACAGTCAGTGCGGGAAGCTGACGGGACGTGACAGACATCGGAATGTGAGTAGTGGTTTTTTTTTTTACTTTTACAATGGTAACCAGGGTAAATATCGGGTTACTAAGCGCGGCCCTGCGCTTAGTAACCCGATGTTTACCCTGGTTACAAGTGAACACATTGCTGGATCGGCGTCACACACGCCGATCCAGCGATGACAGCGGGTGATCAGCGACCAAAAAAAGGTCCTGATCATTCCCTACGACCAACGATCTCCCAACAGGGGCCTGATCGTTGGTCGCTGTCACACATAACGAGATCGTTAGCGAGATCGTTGCTACGTCACAAAAAAGCGTGACGTTGCAACGATATCGTTAACGAAATCGTTATGTGTGAAGGTACCTTAAGTCTGAAATGTTTTGTGCAAATTTTGAAACATGCGACTTGTCTTGCTCTAAGAAGGCAAAAAAAATGTAAATGAGAAAAATAAAGAGCAGTTTGGATTTTGTACAGAAATCTTGAACCTGTGTGCAGCATTTTAAAGAATTTGGAGCAATAAAAACTCCCAACAAATTCCAAAAGATCAAAAATGACAAGGAACTTAAAAACCCCGCATATGATGAAATCGGGCCCCTCATCTTTTTCATTTGAAGACTTGGGAGAACCTCCCTCTATTTTTGACAATTCTGTTCTTTTTATGGAATTTCTCAGCTACTTTCCTCGGACGATGGTTCGCACCCACATATTGGATTGTTTTTTTGTTTCCACCTATCACAGGGATTGGTAAGTGAGAGCTACATGAACTATAGATCTGAGAGTAAGTGGATAGATCTGGATAGATCACAGATAGGACTCAGTACTGTGAGGTGTAGATGTCGTCGCCCTTCTTATCTTACCTTATAGAAATAGTCGGTAGATTCTGTCGTTTCTGAAAAATTGGCCTCTGACAGACCCGCCTGGCCCAGCACCTTGATCTTCTCCTGGATCATTGGCCTTTAAAAAAGCAGAGAAATATTGAAGATCCGTCAACAGCAGCAGCACATCCTGAATACCGAGGTACAACAGAGACAATCACGGCAAAAGTCAATGTAGCTGTGAAAAACAATGTGGTGAATTAGATTTCTTCTTACCACAAGTAGTCGTCCGCTGTTCCTTTGGCTACCAGGTAGTGGATATTGACGGAGCTCGTCTGACCTATTCTGTGCACCCGATCTTCTGCTTGAATCAAAACCTACAACGAAACAATCATGAACGTGGAGCCAACGAGTTATGTACTTTACCAAAAGCTTAGTACGGGGAGGGAGCAAGCGCGCAGAGAACATATGGGGAGGGAACTAGCGTGCACAGATCGCATACGGGGAGGGAACTAGTGCACAGAGGGAGCATACAATTATACAATGAGGCAAAGAAGAAGGGTACAGAGAGGGAGGTAGGGAGTGTGCGTGCAGAGAGGCAGAGTACGAGGAGGGATGGAGCGAGCGTGTGCGCAGAGAGGCAGCGTACGAAGAGGAAGCGAGCGTATGCGCAGAGAGGCACAGTACGAGGAGGGAGCGAGTGTGCTCACAGCGAGGCAGTGTAGGAGGAGGGAGAGAGCGTGTGTGCAGAGAGGCAGCGTATGAGGAGGGAGCGAGCATGCGCAGAGAGGCAGCGTATGAGGAGGGAGCGAGCCTGCGCAGAGAGGCAGCGTATGAGGAGGGAGCGAGCCTGCGCAGAGAGGCAGCGTATGAGGAGGGAGTGAGCATGCGGGCAGAGATGCAGCGTATGAGGAGGGAGCAAGCATGCGGGCAGAGATGCAGCGTATGAGGAGGGAGCGAGCATGCACACAGAGGCAGTGTACGAGGAGGAGGGAGCATGCGTGCAGAGAGGAAGCGTATGAGGAGGGAGCGAGCATGCACACAGGCAGTGTACGAGGAGGAGGGAGCATGCGCGCAGAGAGGCAGTGTACGAGGAGGAGGGAGCATGCGCGCAGAGAGGCAGCGTATGAGGAGGGAGCAAGCATGCGGGCAGAGATGCAGCGTATGAGGAGGGGGGAGCATGCGCACAGAGAGGCAGCGTATGAGGAGGGAGTGAGCATGCGGGCAGAGATGCAGCGTATGAGGAGGGAGCAAGCATGCGGGCAGAGATGCAGCGTATGAGGAGGGAGCGAGCATGCACAGAGGCAGTGTACGAGGAGGAGGGAGCATGCGCGCAGAGAGGAAGCGAGCATGCACACAGAGGCAGTGTACGAGGAGGGAGCATGCACACAGAGAGGCAGTGTACGAGGAGGAGGGAGCATGCGCGCAGAGAGGCAGTGTACGAGGAGGAGGGAGCATGCACACAGAGGCAGTGTACGAGGAGGAGGGAGCATGCGCGTAGAGAGGCAGTGTACGAGGAGGAGGGAGCATGCACGCAGTGAGGCAGCGTATGAGGAGGGGGGAGCATGCGCACAGAGAGGCAGCGTATGAGGAGGGAGTGAGCATGCGGGCAGAGATGCAGCGTATGAGGAGGGAGCAAGCATGCGGGCAGAGATGCAGCGTATGAGGAGGGAGCGAGCATGCACACAGAGGCAGTGTACGAGGAGGGAGCATGCGCGCAGAGAGGAAGCGAGCATGCACACAGAGGCAGTGTACGAGGAGGAGGGAGCATGCACACAGAGAGGCAGTGTACGAGGAGGAGGGAGCATGCGCGCAGAGAGGCAGTGTACGAGGAGGAGGGAGCATGCGCGTAGAGAGGCAGTGTACGAGGAGGAGGGAGCATGCTCGCAGTGAGGCAGCGTATGAGGAGGGGGGAGCATGCGCACAGAGAGGCAGCGTATGAGGAGGGAGTGAGCATGCGGGCAGAGATGCAGCGTATGAGGAGGGAGCAAGCATGCGGGCAGAGATGCAGCGTATGAGGAGGGAGCGAGCATGCACACAGAGGCAGTGTACGAGGAGGAGGGAGCATGCGCGCAGAGAGGAAGCGAGCATGCACACAGAGGCAGTTTACGAGGAGGAGGGAGCATGCACGCAGAGAGGCAGCGTATGAGGAGGGAGCAAGCGTGTGCGCAGAGAGGCAGTGTACGAGGAGTGAGTGAATGTGCAGAGAGAAATAATCATACCGCTAAGCCACTGCTCCATTCACCATCTATGGGGCTGTTGGGGAATGCGTATTACGGAGCCCCGTTATCTACATCTGCCCCCATAACCAATGAATTTCATATCTATTCCAATGTGGCAATTCAGGGTCTTGTATTTGGGATTGTTTGGACCCAGTGATTAGACCCCACTAAACTGCAGGCCATCATGTATCCTTAGATTAGATGATAACATTTTGGTGTCCTTAAAGGGTTAACGATCCAGATATGGGAGAACATTGGATGACAACCAATAGAGCCGCATTACCAACCACTTCGCTTTCCTACACTCTGAATGGTCAGTAATTTAGTATTTTGGGATGTGTCCCTGTATAACAAGCCATTCAGGAGTCAAGGAAAGCTGGGTAACAGCCCCAAAAAGAGCTGTAAGGGCAGCCACACTGCTCGTCACCCAACTTTCATGCAAATATTTGTGTCTAACTCTGATTTTGGTATTTTCGTTTTTTTCTCTCCCTATATCTAAGCTGTGTGCCCTCCCCCATGAAATCTGTGGGGTATAAGTGACTATTTTGAAATGTAAAATACTTGGAACTCGGGTTCCTGGGAGAACATCCTGCCCCTCCACACTTCAGTCGGGTGAAGGGAGGTGAAGAGCAGACGAGGGGAGCAATTCGGAGCTACATGAGGCGGATTGCATCTGTGTCACAGTGAGTGACGGCCACAATTCCTGGAAGTCGCTGGGCTTACAAAGCTTCGCGGATTCATTAGGTGCTGATTTACTTCTGTTTACAGCAGGAATACGGCGGCGGCACCACCGGCTTTAGAGACATCCCGGGGACCCAAAATAAAGGAGCTGAAATCATGTTCATGTGGCATTAAAAGGCATTCAGTGTAGACAAGCGAGATGGGAGGAGAGCACTCACCCCCGGGTTCCAGAACAGCTCAGCAAACACCACCAGGTCTGCTGAGGACAGGGTCAGCCCCATGTTGGCGGCCGTGATGGACAACACAGCCACACAGGACTTCTCCGAAAACTGGAATCTTTGGCAAAGTGACTGGCGATCAGCTGAGGAGGTGGATCCATCAATGCGGATAAATCCGACATTCTGTAAGAAATGTGCAGCCACAGTTAGGAAAAGAGCTACAAGTCAGACTCCAGGATCAGAGCGCAGAAAAGCGATAATCCACAGAATTCAGAATAACTGATTGATAATATAGTGGGAAACCGAGGTAACAAAACCCGATTACAAGCACCATCTGGCACAACCGACTGCAGCTGCAGACACCACGTGGCATAACCGACTGCAGCTGCAGACACCACGTGGCATAACCGACTGCAGCTACAAGCACCATATGGCATAACCGACTGCAGCTACAAGCACCATCTGGCACAACCGACTGCAGCTACAAGCACCACGTGGCATAACCGACTGCAGCTGCAGACACCACGTGGCATAACCGACTGCAGCTACAAGCACCATATGGCATAACCGACTGCAGCTGCAGGCACCACGCGGCATAACCGACTGCAGCTGCAGAGGGTTAGACAATGACCCAACCACCAATTAATCACATTCATGCAACAGCAGGTGAAGATGGAGAATCTTGCAGGTCACCTTCTTCCCCAGCTCTTCGCAAACATGATCCAGAACCAGTTTATGATGGGCGAACACCAGGAACTTCTCCCGCCCGCTCTCCAGCAGATCCAGGATGTATTCTCTGCAAATATCCAACATGTATGAAGACGATTATCATCCATAAATACAGCAGCGCAGATCAGACGTCTCCAGACTGCGCTGCACACAATAAATCTAATATCAACTCCCTGAAATATTTGTCGTAAATACATAATTATAATAGTTCTCTACATCATATGTGTATATATACATTAAATTACTGATCCTGAGTTACCTCCTGTATTATACCCCAGAGCTGCACTCACTATTCTGCTGGTGCAGTCACTGTGTACATACATTACTGATCCTGAGTTACCTCCTGTATTATACTCCAGAGCTGCACTCACTATTCTGCTGGTGCAGTCACTGTGTACATACATTACATTACTGATCCTGAGTTACATCCTGTATTATACTCCAGAGCTGCACTCACTATTCTGCTGGTGCAGTCACTGTGTACATACATTACATTACTGATCCTGAGTTACCTCCTGTATTATACTCCAGAGCTGCACTCACTATTCTGCTGGTGCAGTCACTGTGTACATACATTACATTACTGATCCTGAGTTACCTCCTGTATTATACCCCAGAGCTGCACTCACTATTCTGCTGGTGCAGTCACTGTGTACATACGTTACATTACTGATCCTGAGTTACCTCCTGTATTATACTCCAGAGCTGCACTCACTATTCTGCTGGTGCAGTCACTTTGTACATACATTACATTACTGATCCTGAGTTACATCCTGTATTATACTCCAGAGCTGCACTCACTATTCTGCTGGTGCAGTCACTGTGTACATACATTACATTACTGATCCTGAGTTACATCCTGTATTATACTCCAGAGCTGTACTCACTATTCTGCTGGTGCAGTCACTGTGTACATACATTACATTACTGATCCTGAGTTACATCCTGTATTATACTCCAGAGCTGCACTCACTATTCTGCTGGTGCAGTCACTGTGTACATACATTACATTACTGATCCTGAGTTACATCCTGTATTATACTCCAGAGCTGCACTCACTATTCTGCTGGTGCAGTCACTGTGTACATACATTACATTACTGATCCTGAGTTACATCCTGTATTATACTCCAGAGCTGCACTCACTATTCTGCTGGTGCAGTCACTGTGTACATACATTACATTACTGATCCTGAGTTACCTCCTGTATTATACCCCAGAGCTGCACTCACTATTCTGCTGGGGCAGTCACTGTGTACATACATTACATTACTGATCCTGAGTTACATCCTGTATTATACCCCAGAGCTGTACTCACTATTCTGCTGGTGCAGTCACTGTGTACATACATTACATTACTGATCCTGAGTTACATCCTGTATTATACTCCAGAGCTGCACTCACTATTCTGCTGGTGCAGTCACTGTGTACATACATTACATTACTGATCCTGAGTTACATCCTGTATTATACCCCAGAGCTGCACTCACTATTCTGCTGGTGCAGTCACTGTGTACATACATTACATTACTGATCCTGAGTTACGTCCTGCATTATACTCCAGAGCTGCACTCACTATTCTGCTGGTGCCACCATGTACATACATTACACCAGACACTGTTGATCGGATATAGTGGGCCTAGTTCTCTTCCTTTCGGTATTAGACACATCATCCCCTGAAGCGTCACTCACATAACACATCGGACTTTGGCTTCTGCCGTCCTGTTGTAGAAGAGTAACAGCGCTTCTTTCTCTTGCACTTTCTGTAACAACAGGGAACATATTGGAGCGATGTTACTAGTGCTCAGATGCACACACTGCGCTATATTTAAATTTTAAAAAAATTACAAAAAAGGAAAATGGGCTGATGCAAAAGTTTGGGCACCCTTGTAGATTTGTGTGCTCAGACAACGTTGACCAAGGTTTCAGACCTTAGTTATCCTGTTAGGGTTATAGCTAGATTTTCAGCCCATTTTTTTGGGTTGAAAGTCCCCCTCTCGGCTTATACTCGAGTCATACCCTGGGGTCGGCAGGGAAGGGGGAGCGGGAGCTGTCTAATTATACTCACCTACTCCTGGCGCGGTCCCTGCACGTCCCTGCTTCTTCCAGTGCTGCAGCTTCTACCTGTAGTGAGCGGTCACATGGTACCGCTCATTACAGTAATGAATATGCGGCTCCACCCCTATGGGAGGTGGAGCCGCATATTCATTACTGTAATGAGCGGTAACGGTGACCGCTCAGTACAGGAAGAAGATGCAGCGCCGGGAGAAGCAGGGACTGCACCGCGCCAGGAGCAGGTGAGTATACGGAGAGGGGGAGCGCTGCGCGGTATTCACATCTCCTCGTTCCGATGCGGCTCCGTCTTCAGCGTCCTCTGGCAGAGACGCTCAGGTCAGAGGGCGCGGTGACGTGATCAGTGTGCGCCCTCTGCTTGAACGTCAGTGCTGAAGACAGAGCCCCAGGATGAGGACCAGGTGAATATTGAAAGTGCCGGGGGTCCTGAGCGAGGAGAGGTGAGTATGTGATTTTTTATTTTTTTTTTATCGCAGCAACAGCATATGGGGCAAGTGACTGTATGGAGCATCTTATGGGGCCATAACGTTTGTGCAGCACTATAAGGGGCAAGTGACTGTATGGAGCATCTTATGGGGCCATAACGTTTGTGCAGCACTATAAGGGGCAATATGGAGCATCTTATGGGGCCCTTATTACCCTTTATGCAGGATTATATGGGGCATATTTTAATATGGAGCATTTAATGGGGCCCATCAAACTTTATGGAGCATTATATGGGGCTCCTGATTCAATATGGATATTCAAAAACACTTAACCTACTGATGTCTCAATTAATTTTACTTTTATTGGTATCTATTTTTACTTTTGAAATTTACCAGTAGCTGCTGCATTTTCCACCCTAGTCTTATACTCGAGTCATTAAGTTTTCCCAGTTTTTTGTAGCAAAATTAGGGGGGTCGGCTTATACTCGAGTATATACGGTAATTAAGAAATGGCCATTACCAGGAACAGTGGAGGGCAAGATAAGGTCTGGATGTTCAAGCAAAATTTCAGTGGCAGCTGCTTGTAGAATTGCTAGAGAGGCAAATCAAACCCCCCATCTGACTGCAAAAGACCTTCAGATACATTTAGCAGACTCTGGAGTTGTGGTGTATTGTTCTACTGTTCAGATACACCTGCACAAATATGGGCTGCATGGAAGAGTCATCAGAAGAAAACCTCTCCTGCATCCTCACCATAAAGTTCAGCGGCAGAGGTATGCAAAAGAACATCTAAACAAGCCTGATGTATTATGGACCGATAAGGATAAAATAGATCTCTGTGGCCACAATGATCAAAGGCACGTGTGAAGAAAAAAAGAGCCCAGAATTTCAGGAAAAGAACATATCACCAACCATTAAGCATGATGGGGTAGAGCAATCATGCTTTTGGGGTTGTGCTGCAGTCAATGGCACAGGGAACATTTCACCGGGAGAAGGAAGAATGGAATCAAGGAAATTTTAACAAATTCTTGATGCAAACATAACACCAGCTGTAAAAAAGCTGAAGGTGAGAAGAGGAAGATGATGGCTGCTACACATGGAGAATGATCCTAAACACACGTCACAATCCACAATAGACGAGCCCAAAAGGTGCAAGGAGAAGGTTTTACAATGGCCCTCACAGTCCCCTGATCTGAACATCATTGAAAATCTGAGGCTAGACCTCAAAATAGCAGAGGATAGAAGACGACTCAGGAACCTCACAGAACGGGAGGAATTCTTCAAGGAAGAAAGAAGGAAAATCCCTCAAACAAGAATTGACACACTCTTGTCTGGCTACAAAAAGCGTCTACAAGCTGTAATACTTTCAAAAAGGAGTGAGACTAGGTACTAACCATGCAGGGTGCCCAAACTTTTGCATTGGCCCATTTTCCTTTTTGTAATTTTTAAAATGTAAAAATATGATATTGATGAAATGTATAATGTAATGATAAAAATATATATTATTGCCTAAAATGCAAAGGAAATGAGTCATCTGTAACTTTAGGCTTTTTAGAGATCATTTCATCTTCCACTTGCTTAACTATTCACAATAACAGTAATTCTGACCAGGGGTGCACAAACTTTTACATGCCAGTGTATCTCTATAGGTCTCTTGCGGTGTGTGTATCTAGGGCGTGTGTTAGGACCTGACTACACAGGACCTGCCGTAGTCTGTTACTATGGAGACCACTTGTTATGTTTCCCACATTATGTATCTGGCTGGATGTTTGGGGACTCACGCTTTTGAAGCCTTGCGCCATTTCCTTAGCCGCTGCGACTAACGCTGCTTTCGTCTTGGCGTTGATGCCTTCCGGAGCGACGACCACCATTTTGCGCTGTTTGGCGGGCAGCTGGGACAGGACGTCGGACTTCAGCCGTCTAATCATTATGGATTCCTCTAGCAGCAGTTTCAGCTCGGTCATATTGGAGGATCCAGAGTAATCCCATCCCCAGGGCATCTAGGTAGGAGAAGTGGCTGACATTTTCCGATCACAGATAGCGGCTCTGTTATAGGGTCACATGACACTCACCTGTTTGGCGTCACAGTATCGGACTCCAAAGTCGTGGAAACGTGGGAAGAAGCTGGGTCTCACGGCGGCGATCTGGGTGTACAGCTCTGCAGGCCTGGACATGGCCGGGGTGCCGGACAGCAGGATGACTCTCTTGGCACTCTGCGACACACAACAGACTTGTGTCTATTAGTGATCTAACACTGTGCCGTTCAGGATCGTAAGAAAGTGGAGTGAGGCATCCTAATTCTGGAAGACTTTTTCATCAGCCACACGTAAACAATGATGCTGCTATTCACTGCCAGCAAGCAGAGCTCTTGAAAATGTTGGGAAATGTAATGAAAGCTGAAGAACATTTCACGCTGCATCAATTTTGTCACAGCCTTATAGCACAGAACGTCAGGCAGTTTTCCTTTACATCACAGGTATAACCACATACATCCCACACCGTGGACGACATAGTCAGGGCCTTGTGTACCTTTAACAAGGGCATAGCAGACTTGCATCTGGCCGTCTTCACGTTCTTCAGAAAGTGAGATTCGTCCTTGAAACAATAAATTAGGAACCAGTGACCAAAGGGCAGTTATTCCATGAGAAGGGTCCGGGATGAGTACAGGCAGTTATTCCATGAGAAGCGTCCGGGGCGAGTACAGGCAGTTATTCTATGAGAAGGGTCCGGGATGAGTACAGGCAGTTATTCTATGAGAAGGGTCCGGGGCGAGTATGGGCAGTTATTCTATGAGAAGGGTCCGGGGCGAGTATGGGCAGTTATTCTATGAGAAGGGTCCGGGGAGAGTACAGGCAGTTATTCCATGAGAAGGGTCCGGGAAGAGTACAGGCAGTTATTCTATGAGAAGGGTCTGGGGTGAGTACAGGCAGTTATTCCATGAGAAGGTTCCGGGGTGAGTACAGGCAGTTATTCCATGAGAAGGGTCCGGGAAGAGTACAGGCAGTTATTCTATGAGAAGGGTCCGGGGCGAGTACAGGCAGTTATTCTATGAGAAGGATCTGGGGCAAGTACGGGCAGTTATTCTATAAGAAGGGTCCGGGGCGAGTACGGGCAGTTGTTCTATAAGAAGGGTCCGGGGCGAGTACAGGCAGTTATTCTATAAGAAGGGTCCGGGGCGAGTACGGGCAGTTATTCTATGAGAAGGGTCCGGGCCGAGTATGGGCAGTTATTCTATGAGAAGGGTCCGGGGCAAGTACGGGCAGTTGTTCTATAAGAAGGGTCCGGGGCGAGTACAGGCAGTTATTCTATAAGAAGGGTCCGGGCCGAGTACGGGCAGTTATTCTATGAGAAGGGTCCGGGCCGAGTATGGGCAGTTATTCTATGAGAAGGGTCCGGGGCAAGTACGGGCAGTTATTCTATAAGAAGGGTCCGGGGTGAGTACGGGCAGTTATTCTATGAGAAGGGTCCGGGCCGAGTACAGGCAGTTATTCCATGATAAGGGTCCGGGGTGAGTACAGGCAGTTATTCCATGAGAAGGGTCCGGGGCGAGTACGGGCACTTATTCTATGAGAAGGGTCCGGGGTGAGTACGGGCAGTTATTCTATGAGAAGGGTCCGGGGCGATTACGAGCAGTTATTCTATGGGGAGGGTCCGGGGCGAGTACGGGCAGTTATTCTATCAGAAGGGTCTGGGGCGAGTACGGGCAGTTATTCTATGAGAAGGGTCCGGGCCGAGTACGGGCAGTTATTCTATGAGAAGGGTCCGGGCCGAGTACGGGCAGTTATTCTATGAGAAGGGTCCGGGCCGAGTATGGGCAGTTATTCTATAAGAAGGGCCCGGGGCGAGTACGTGCAGTTATTCTATGAGGAGGGTCCGGGGCGAGTACGTGCAGTTATTCTATGAGGAGGGTCCGGGGCGAGTACGGGCAGTTATTCTAAGAGAAGGGTCTGGGGCGAGAACGGGCACTTACTATAATAATGACTCGGAAATTGGAGGTAATTGTCTTGTCCATCTTCCCGAGGAGGTCGAAGCTGACAATGTTGATGAGGCTGGCGGACTGGCTGTCGCGACCGGTGACTATGACATTGATGCTGTCTGACCTGACGGACGGCAGCCATCTATGGAAAGCCTAAATAAGGATGTATGACAGATCAGGGACACCTGGTAACTGAGATTCATGACCATGATGGGAGTTGTAGCTGGGAGAAGCGTCCTCCTTCACAGACCGGACTACACGTGTAGTTACATGCATACATCTTTAATGCCAGGAGACTCCTCACCTCAGCCCAGGTAAATCTGACGGATGATGGCGCCACCACAAGCAGCGGCCACTCCTTTCTGTAATAGGCGGCGATGCAGATGGCCTGGATCGTCTTCCCCAGGCCCATGTCATCAGCAAGGAGCAGACGACCTTCCCGCGAGATGGCAAAGCTGAAAAGAAGTGAGAGGAGCTAGGAAACCAGACGCGGAGGTGTGTCCAGCGCCCATCGGACAGAGATACTGCAAATCACCAACAACACAAGAACTGCAGTAAGTGCAGATTTCATTGCAGAAACACTGCGGATCTGCAACGCAAAGGTCAAAATCTGCAGCATTATTGGCCCGCTACACATTAAAAATCCAGTTTTCTCAGCATGCGAACGACATTTCCTAATTCTCATCCACTTTACCAATACTGTAAACAGCAGCGATGTTTTCCTAATATACTAAGCAACCGCCTCATGGGAACCTGCAATCGGGATTAAGACAGAGGGTCCCGCTTTTCTCTTACTGTCCCAGATCCCTTATGTTAGATTGTCTTCTCAGCGGATCGTGACTGCAGAGTTGGGGAGAGGCGACACTGAAGTGGCTGCAGAGTTGGGGAGAGGCGACACTGAAGTGGCTGCAGAGTTGGGGAGAGGTGACACTGAAGTGACTGCAGAGTTGGGGAGAGGCAACACTGAAGTGACTTCAGAGTTGGGGAGAGGCAACACTGAAGTGGCTGCAGAGTTGGGGAGAGGCGACAATGAAGTGACTGCAGAGTTGGGGAGAGGCAACACTGAAGTGGCTGCAGAGTTGGGGAGAGGCGACAATGAAGTGACTGCAGAGTTGGGGAGAGGCAACACTGAAGTGGCTGCAGAGTTGGGGAGAGGCAACACTGAAGTGGCTGCAGAGTTGGGGAGAGGCGACACTGAAGTGGCTGCAGAGTTGGGGAGAGGCGACAATGAAGTGACTGCAGAGTTGGGGAGAGGCAACACTGAAGTGGCTGCAGAGTTGGGGAGAGGCGACAATGAAGTGACTGCAGAGTTGGGGAGAGGCAACACTGAAGTGGCTGCAGAGTTGGGGAGAGGCAACACTGAAGTGGCTGCAGAGTTGGGGAGAGGCAACACTGAAGTGGCTGCAGAGTTGGGGAGAGGCGACACTGAAGTGGCTGCAGAGTTGGGGAGAGGCGACACTGAAGTGACTGCAGAGTTGGGGAGAGGCAACACTGAAGTGGCTGCAGAGTTGGGGAGAGGCGACACTGAAGTGACTGCAGAGTTGGGGAGAGGCGACACTGAAGTGACTGCAGAGTTGGGGAGAGGCAACACTGAAGTGACTGCAGAGTTGGGGACAGGTGACACTGAAGTGACTGCAGAGTTGGGGAGAGGCGACTGCAGAGTTGGGGAGAGGCAACACTGAAGTGGCTGCAGAGTTGGGGAGAGGCGACACTGAAGTGGCTGCAGAGTTGGGGAGAGGTGACACTGAAGTGACTGCAGAGTTGGGGAGAGGCGACTGCAGAGTTGGGGAGAGGCAACACTGAAGTGGCTGCAGAGTTGGGGAGAGGTGACACTGAAGTGACTGCAGAGTTGGGGAGAGGCAACACTGAAGTGACTGCAGAGTTGGGGAGAGGCAACACTGAAGTGGCTGCAGAGTTGGGGAGAGGCGACAATGAAGTGACTGCAGAGTTGGGGAGAGGCAACACTGAAGTGGCTGCAGAGTTGGGGAGAGGCGACAATGAAGTGACTGCAGAGTTGGGGAGAGGCAACACTGAAGTGGCTGCAGAGTTGGGGAGAGGCGACAATGAAGTGACTGCAGAGTTGGGGAGAGGCAACACTGAAGTGGCTGCAGAGTTGGGGAGAGGCAACACTGAAGTGGCTGCAGAGTTGGGGAGAGGCGACACTGAAGTGGCTGCAGAGTTGGGGAGAGGCGACACTGAAGTGGCTGCAGAGTTGGGGAGAGGCGACAATGAAGTGACTGCAGAGTTGGGGAGAGGCAACACTGAAGTGGCTGCAGAGTTGGGGAGAGGCAACACTGAAGTGGCTGCAGAGTTGGGGAGAGGCAACACTGAAGTGGCTGCAGAGTTGGGGAGAGGCGACAATGAAGTGACTGCAGAGTTGGGGAGAGGCAACACTGAAGTGGCTGCAGAGTTGGGGAGAGGCGACACTGAAGTGACTGCAGAGTTGGGGAGAGGCAACACTGAAGTGACTGCAGAGTTGGGGAGAGGTGACACTGAAGTGACTGCAGAGTTGGGGAGAGGCGACTGCAGAGTTGGGGAGAGGCAACACTGAAGTGGCTGCAGAGTTGGGGAGAGGCAACACTGAAGTGGCTGCAGAATTGGGGAGAGGCGACACTGAAGTGGCTGCAGAATTGGGGAGAGGCGACAATGAAGTAGCTGCAAAGTTGGGGAGAGGCGACACTGAAGTGGCTGCAGAGTTGGGGAGAGGCGACACTGAAGTGGCTGCAGAGTTGAGGAGAGGCGACACTGAAGTGGCAGCAGAGTTGGGGAGAGGCGACACTGAAGTGGCTGCAGAGTGGGGGAGAGGCGACACTGAAGTGGCTGCAGAGTTGGGGAGAGGCGACACTGAAGTGGCTGCAGAGTTGGGGAGAGGCGACACTGAAGTGGCTGCAGAGTTGGGGAGAGGCGACAATCAAGTAGCTGCAGAGTTGAGGAGAGGCGACACTGAAGTGGCGGCAGAGTTGGGGAGAGGCGACACTGAAGTGGCTGCAGAGTGGGGGAGAGGCGACACTGAAGTGGCTGCAGAGTTGGGGAGAGGCGACACTGAAGTGGCTGCAGAGTTGGGGAGAGGCGACACTGAAGTGGCTGCAGAGTTGGGGAGAGGCGACAATCAAGTAGCTGCAGAGTTGAGGAGAGGCGACACTGAAGTGGCGGCAGAGTTGGGGAGAGGCGACACTTATGTGACTGCAGAGTTGGGGAGAGGCGATCCTGATGTGGCTGCACAGTTGGGGAGAGGCGACACTGAAGTGGATGCAGAGTTGAGGAGAGGCGACAATGAAGTGGCTGCAGACTGGTGGTCCTTTCCGTGCTGCCCCTGCAGTAAGCAGCAAAGGTTTTGCAGCGGAGATTATCCGCTGGAGACCAGGGGTCTATCTGATGGGAGATCTCACAAATTAGGACTCTGCTAATCAACTACATTCCTCTTAATTTCACCCCTAGCCTCAGATGGTGGTCTCCAGGAGGTTCGGACTCTGCCCTCTGCATCATGTGTAATAACGATCAGCACTCAGCGCCTCATCCACCACTACGCGGCGACCACCGCTGCAATCTGCGGGCCACGGCTCATGCACTGGTGCCACCGGCAGCACTGGGGTCACGTCTTTCACTTACTTCACCCCCTCCCTCTGGAACGGCATCAGGCTGCTCTCCAGGTTGGAGTCCACCGTAGACAGGTCCACATCCGGGGTCTCGGGGCGACTTACACACGTTTTATCGAATTGAGAGGCAAATGCTTGCACCACGGGTCTGGGGAGAGGCTCTACCTCTGCTTGCTGTATTCTTAGTAAGGCCTCCACTGCAAGAATACACAAAATAGACATCAACGCTTAGGATCAGGCAACAGGGATTGTAATCTGCTAAATGTAGACCTAGAAGTCTCTGAGATAGTTGCCTGCATGATGTAGGCTGCTAGTGAAGGCACAAGACAGCAGCGCTGGTGAAAGGTCCTCCAGGACTTAGACATTGCAGACCCCCGTCATGGGAGCGGAGCTGCAGCACCGGAGAACGGTCACGGTACCCTGTGTATATCTGACCGCTGGAAAAAGCTAATGAATGGGAGACCTCTCCCCCCCCCCCGACAAGGCACCAGCTCAAAGTAATAAAAGTAACTTCCCTAGTAGGCCGCAAGGTGGCGCTATAGCATACGAGTGTTTCATTGGCGTTACATTCCAATCACTGGCTGTACAGGGTTTATAGCTCACAAGGGGTTAAACGCAGCAGAAGGAAGGCAGCATGGCGGACAGATCTCATTTAATTAGTGACGGCCGACACCTTCCAACCGGTTGCAGAATTGTCGTTTTTGTTTATCACCAGTTTACAGCTCCGGAAGCAAGGACCAGTAGACATGGGGTTAACTAAAATGGCCCCTATTATTCTGGGGAGATGATAATTGCAAGTGGCTGTAAATTGTTACTCTCGGTTATCAGCCACTACAAGCTGGTTACAGGAGGACAGGTGGATGCGATCACAGAATATCGCAGGGTGACCCCAGAACAGACCCCCAGAGCGGACAGGACTGCAGCGCGGACATGTACCATCAGACAAGCAGAGGACCGTGGATTGCAGGGTGACCCTAGAACAGACCCCCAGAGCTGACAGGACTGCAGCGCGGACATGTACCATCATACAAGCAGAGGACCGTGGTTCGCAGGGTGACCCTAGAACAGACCCCCAGAGCGGACAGGACTGCAGCGCGGACATGTACCATCATACAAGCAGAGGACCGTGGATCGCAGGGTGACCCCAGAACAGACCCCCAGAGCGGACAGGACTGCAGCGCGGACATGTACCATCATACAAGCAGAGGACCGTGGATCGCAGGGTGACCCTAGAACAGACCCCCAGAGCTGACAGGACTGCAGCGCGGACATGTACCATCATACAAGCAGAGGACCGTGGATCGCAGGGTGACCCCAGAACAGACCCCCAGAGCGGACAGGACTGCAGCGCAGACATGTACCATCATACAAGCAGAGGACCGTGGATCGCAGGGTGACCCTAGAACATACCCCCAGAGCTGACAGGACCGCAGCGTGGACATGTACCATCATACTAGCAGAGGACAGCGGATCACAGGGTGACCCCAGAACTGGACAGCTCTTCATAGACGATTATTCATAAATTAGTATTACTAATACAATAGCGAATACAATAAGAGCTGTGACATCAGCAGACACATTTTATGGGTGAGGCAGGAGAATCCTAGCTGCAGTTAGATGCCAATTAAAAGGACAGGTCCTCTATGATTAACAGATCTATATAAAATTACAGGGTTTGTGTCTGATCACTGGGGGTCCCTCTGATCCAGAGAACAGGGCTGTGGGGTCCCACAGTGGACAGGATCACTCAAGCTCCTCACCTTCCCCATTCACTGGGTATAGCCTTCCGTATGGAGGTCAGGATAAAGAGACCGACGGGACCCCAGCAAAAGTCATCACTGAAGTGACGGGGATCAGTATGGCGAGTGAACAACTTACAAACCCAAGTAAAACCTGCCCCAAATTTAGTATGCATTTACTGCTGGGGATTGCCCTGCAGATTGTTGGATTTGCTGTGCAGATTTCTGCAGATCCGATCTGTGCACTCGTAGCCCGATTCTGATCTGGTGGAGAGAAGCTTACTCAGTTTCTGGTAATCCTCCAGGAGAAAGCTCCATTTTCTGGTTTTCATGTCTATAATGAAATAAGAATTTAGAGATAAACAAAATCAATAAAAGGAAAAAAAACAGAAACAAAGTATCAAACCCAACAACGTTTATAACGAGCTGAAAGCAGCAGAGAGGAGCGGACACTGAAATCGCCTGCACATAGGACACAGCTTGTCATAGAGCCGCGGTCAGGCAGAACTGACTGCACTGAATATTGTTTTACTTCATTATTAACGAACTTCCTCTAAAGTCTTTCATGAAAATTACCAACTTGTTGGTGTAGAATTAATGTAACTCCTGTACATAGCCGGCTGTCCTGCTGCTTTTGGCTGCCGATAGCTCAGGGCTGATTTTAGCAGGAGGACATGTTTCTCAGAGGAACGCTGGCTTGTTGGCAGGTGGGACGACTGTATTATTTGTATGGTGCCTCCTCACTACTCTGCTTTGACTGGTGATGTTGGGGAAAGAGAGGATTGGACTCTTGGATTTCAACATGGCTGATCCTCATGTCCTGAAGCGAGACAAGCGATTTACTCCTCTGGTCCTACTGAGAGCACGTGAGCTTGTGGATGAAGCGAGCGGACACTAGTGTGAGGGCTGGGTGAGCAGTCAGCTCTCCAGCGACCAACGATGCCGAAGTCCCCGGGTAACCAGGGTAAACATCGGGTTACTAAGCGCAGGGCCGCGCTTAGTAACCCGATGTTTACCCTGGTTACCAGTGTAAATGTAAAAAAACCCAAACACTACGTACTCACATTCCGGTGTCTGTCGCGTCCCCCGGCGTCCGCTTTCCTGCACTGTGTAAGCGCCGGCCGTAAAGCAGAGCGATGACGTCACCGCTGTGCTCTGCTTTACGGCCGGCCTGCGCTGACACAGTGCAGGGAAGCGGATGCCGGGGGACGCGACAGACACCGCAATGTAAGTATGTAGTGTTTGTTTTTTTTACATTTACAATGGTAACCAGGGTAAATATCGGGTTACTAAGCGCGGCCCTGCGCTTAGTAACCCGATGTTTACCCTGGTTACCAGTGAAGACATCGCTGAATCAGCGTCACACACACCGATCCAGCGATGTCAGCGGGTGATCCAGCGACGAAATAAGGTGCTGGCCTTCTAGCTCCGACCAACGATGTCACAGCGGGATCCTGATCGCTGCTGCGTGTCAAACACAACGATATCGCTATTCAGGACGCTGCAACGTCACGGATCGCTATCGTTATCATTGTTAAGTTGTTCAGTGTGAAGGTACCTTTACACCTAGAGGATAAAAATCTGCCCTGGTCAGGTAGGGAAGGATTCAAACATTGCAGGTTTTTTAATATTTTTCTGCATTTCTAATAGATAAAATCTTGGAATTTACCGGTGCCTGACAGGTCTCTCGTAGAAACGGCCCCAGACGAGGACGCAGCTGAAATGTAAAGTGCGGCTTCACCTCTCGTCAGGTCTCGGCCGCTTGCTGCTTTCTCAGAAGTTTTCCTTTATTTGCTGCACACATTGACTTTCACGGCCTCATCCATTATTCCTCAGACCTGACAACACTTATAAATGGAGAAAACCAGATCCCCCGAAACTGCTTATTCCCATGAGGATGAAGGGGGCTGGCTGGGTCTGATCACTCTACACAGATCTCTATGAGGAGGAATCGAGTGCAGTCATTAAAGAGGTGTCCAATACTTATGTATTAATGGTTAATCCATATGATAGGTCATCAATATCAGAACGACACCCTGCACCCCCCCTGATCAGCTGATCACAGCGTACAGAGCCAGATCAGCACAGCTCCTACACTGTGTAGTGGCCGATCTTGGTACTGCAGTGAGTATGCAATCAGCAGATTGGTTGGTGTGTGTGTGTGTGTGTGTGTGTGTGTGTGTGTGTGTGTGTGTGTGTGTATGTGTGTGTGTGTGTGTGTGTGTGGGGGGGGGGGGTGACTAGTGTTGAACCCCCTACAAATCAGATATCGATGATCAATCATCAGGAAGTATACCGAAGTCCTGAATAATTCCTTTAACTACATAGACTCTATTCTTTCCAAGCATTCAATTCTTTTCAATTAGAAAAGATAGACAACAACCAATATGTCCCCCAATGTAGCTGACGCCAGAGTCATCTCCCACCGTTCTGAGCAGCAATACTGCAAAAAATGCAGGAAAAGTTAAGCAATAACCAATGTGCCCCTCATAACTGTTCCCATATGGACGGACCCAAACTCTTACACAACACATCTGCTTTGTTTAGCAATATTGGAAGTCAGGAAGTTTCAGGAGTCTGGAAAAGTTTGGATGACAACCCGCAGGTTAGCGGTACCAGTAATCATAGTCCTTGACGGCCAGAGATGTACGATTCTGGCAACCATTACAGCTCCACTGGGGCACTAATCCAGATTTACCAAATTCCAGATACTCCTAAGTCTGGTAACTTTGCAGAACAAGGCAGGTTTATTAGTGAGGAGTCTAAAAAGCCGGATGCTACTGGGACCCAGCAATGGCCGATCAGGACCTATAGGGGTGATGGCAGCTCAGCTCCTCTTCTGATTGTGACGCCACGCCAGGCCGGCTAATCAAGAGAAGAGCCATCAGGTAAGAGTCTGTTCCCAGAACTCCCATCCAGCAGCCACAGACTACTGACACGGATGATGGACCGGGACTTAAGAGTCGACTTGCACCATCTCCACTGATCAATAACCAGACACAATCTGCTTCTTACCATAATTCCGAGAGTTCATCTGCTTGAACAGACCGATGACCTCCATGTGATACCCTATGTCCACCTCAAAGCGAGAACGAGACACTAGCAGGCACTTGCCCTTTAAGACGGCATTAGGTCTCTGCCAGTTGCTGCACATGGCTAGAAGAGCGCTAGCGCTCCCGCTTGCACTGGACAGTAGTGCGGGGATACTGATGTCCTCCATTCCTTCCAGGGGCTTCAGACATACGTTCTGCAGGTTCTGGACCTCGCTCACTGCAGACAGACAGGAGATATATATATATATATATACTTCAATCGTATTTTTCATAGCTGTTCCATGCAGACTACATTGTTTCCCATGTTATTGCATTGTGGGAGATGGGGGTAGTGGAGTGTTTTCAGCAGATGCAGCGATGTAGTGCATCTCACAATGTACGGGCCAAAGGACCAGCAAGGAGACAAGCAGCCGGAGAGCGGAAAGCCTCCTAGGACACAATTCAATGCAGCTTTGGATGTGAACAGAGTGATAGACAATTCAATGCAGCTTTGGATGTGACCAGAGTGTAAGACAATTCAATGCAGCTTTGGATGTGACCAGAGTGTTAGACAGGATAGAAATACTCAGGTTTTACATAAAGGATGAGGCGTTGCTCCTCTACTCACTCAGGCTTGAGTAATCCTCCAGGCCGAAATTCCACATTTTAGTTGCAGGATCTACAAAGGAAGAATAAATCAATAATAAAACACAAGTGGAAATATGTGATGATTGGAAAAGACTACAAATAGCCTGAAATGGCTGACAGCAGAGAACAACAGATCCTATACATCAGCATGGTACATAGATATGAAGGATTGATAGCTCAGTAGACCTGCAGACGGAGCCAGGGGTTACACTACTGATGTGGGGAGAAATACTGTGAATCAGCAGAGAAACAATAAACGGTGGATTTTACCCCACATATCGGTATGAGGATTTCATGTTTGCAGGATGGGCCACATTTTAGGTACAAATACATATAAGGGGTCAGAGATTCCCTGTGACACAATCTGAGGGGGTCCCCACCTACGGCGCTGTCATTAAATTAACAGATCAGCACTGACTGCAGCAATCAATGGGTTAAACAGCGGAGTTCTTTAACCGATGTCCTCTGTCAGAGCGCGATGGCAGCTTCGCTTCTTGCTGCAATACCAGAATGATCACACAGCACTGCAACCTGCACCATCTGGGGTCCCAATAAGACAAATCCTCCCCGTGTTAGTGCAAACATTCGTCAGACGAGGGGCGCATTCTGGCAAGAACCAACATATGAACCAGGGTTTCAGAACGCCGACCTACTAAGGTCAAATTATTTCTAATACACTTTGCTTTAAATTCACATTTTTCAAAATCCCCGCTTGCGGTCAGTGAATATGATCATGTTTGTTTAAATCCAGCATTATCAGAATTTCTGGATTCTCAGACATCAGTAGTAAAGTCTAATAAATTCACCCGTGCCAGTCACAAGCGCCAGATTATCGGATATTCTACATTTCTGGACTATTTGACAACATATTAAGGAAATGAATGAATAGTGAACCGTGTGATGCGCTCACCGTAATTTTTGCTGGGAATCCCTTTGAAGAGGGCGATGAGCTGTACATTGTATCCGACCTCTACCCGGAACCTCTCGTCGGCGTGTTTCACGACCCGACCTTTTATGCTGATCGCGCCTTTTTTGGCAGGTACGGCCTCGGAGCTGTTGGCACTGGCCGTAGTCTCCCTCCCTTCTGTCTGTGGTGCAGGAATCATGGTCTTAGCGCAGGCTGTTGATGCCCCCGACCCATAGAATTTAGAAGCAGTACTGATGCTCTTCATCAGCTCAGTCCCAGAACGCACGTCGTGCGTCCTGTGCGAGTTATCGGGGGATTTGTGGGAGTCTTGGAGAAAGTTTTTGCCTACATCTGGTTGAGTTGTTCGTCCAGCACCAACAATAGAGGAGGTCATCATATAATCCACCTTTGCTGGAGCTGGAGCTGCTGCTGCGTTTTCCAGGGCGGTGGAGGTCGTTGGTGCACTTGGCGGATTCTTGATATTGTCTGATGCATTCGCACTGCAGTTTCCAGTATTTGGAAGGAAGTTTCTAACACTATGACCTTTCCAGTCTTCATTTTTGGTCGCCACTGTGCTGAAGGCCGGTTGTGCATTTTGCAGGTGGTTGCCTCCGGTTGGCTGAGATTTGGTACTGGAAATGGGGGGCGCATTTGGACTAATTTCGTTTTTCTGGGAGGCAAGCCTCTCCGCTCTCCTGGCTAAAGCCTTCTGCCTGTTCTCCTCAATTCGTCTCTTCTGCTCCTCGGTCAGACAGACGGACGTCATCTTGGATTTGACCCCAAATCAGAATTATCTTCTGTAACCTGAGAAAACACAAAATGGTCACACAGTGTGCTTGGAAAATGGAACGCAGGCAGCTAATTTTAGGCAATAAATACCCCCTCAAGAGTCAACTATTTGTTATTGTTTCAGTGCATCAAAAAACAAAATAAGCAGCTTGACAAACAGTTTTGAGTTAAGAAATCTACAATTTTTTACAATTTTGCGTATACAGCTTCAATGCAGACTTATGCATCTCCACAGTTACAGACTACTAGCCAACAGTATGCACTCTGATCCTTCAGTCATATGTATAGTCATAGAGGTATTATACCGTGCCAGGAGTGGAAGGAGCCGTGGCTGCATGGGCAGAGCTGTGTGCCTCCTCCTGGAATTCTGCAGTCATGTGCCATTACTGATACCGGCCACGTCATGTGCACAAGCGACAGTAATCTTGCTCCTGTCCTGGTCAGAAGGAGCTCAAACGCCAATTGAGGACAGGAGCACAATACCTGACAATCACACTTGACCAGGCAGGTATAACTACTGTGAGGCAGTGACCCCTGTTACAGCTGTTTGTGCTCCCCAGGTTGTGCATACAGATGGATGAAGTCCATAGGTGTGCATGGGAGTCACAGATTTCCAATCCGGGTTTTCCATGTGGCTGAAGGCCACAGGTTTGTGTGCGTTAAAAGCCCTGCAGTAAGAGGTATGGGTGTGTCAGGTGTGAGGTGCATGTCAGTGTCAGTCTGGTGTGCAGAGCAGAGGCCTGCAGAGCGCTGGCTGAGTGCATGGAGGCACAGGCCAGTGGAGCCAGCACCCAGGGCAGCTGAATAGCCTGGCACCCGCAGCGTATACAGTGATGCAATCATCCATGGTACTGGTCTCGAATGTGGACAGTCCTGTGCCCGAAGGAGTCGGATGTGGACAGTCCTGTGCCCGGAGGTGGATGTCCTGTGCCCGAAGGTGGATGTCCTGTGCCCGAAGAAGTCAGATGTGGACAGTCCTGTGCCCGGAGGTGGATGTCCTGTGCCCGAAGGAGTCGGATGTGGACAGTCCTGTGCCTGGAGGTGGATGTCCTGTGCCCGAAGGAGTCGGATGTGGACAGTCCTGTGCCCGGAGGTGGATGTCCTGTGCCCGAAAGAGGACCAGCATGTGTAACGATTGCAAACAGGTGGATATGGTGCCCGGCTGCTATCCGGAGGATATCCTGGGCTGTGTACGGCTGTGTGAGTAAAGAGACTGTAAGAGACTGTGATACAGCGATGCATGAGACCCACGGGAACTAGTCGGAGGGGGCTGGCGTGTGTAGTGTCTGCAACATATGAGGCTGTGTATATGGAGACTGTAATATGGCGTGCAGTCGCCCAGGGAAACTGGACAAGGGAAGTCTGGCCTGTTTAGGGACTGCAAATTTAAAGCCATATGATATGTATTGCTATGAACTGGTGTGAACTGAACACTGATAATATACACTGAAGTTATATGCATTAGTGTAAATTGGACTTTAATGCTGTGAGGAAACACATTAACGAGACTTTTGTGTTGGAACTTTAGGGGTCACCGCCTCTTCACTACGTATGATGCTACTACAATCTTACACTACGTGTGATGTCATCGCTCAGAGCGGAGTTGAATGGAGCCTTAAAGTCATTGTCCAGCCTTAGGCTACAAGTCTGCAGTTACTTTATGTGACCGCAGACTTGTGAATCCTCACATCATGTGCAGGATTCTCCGATGCTGGCAGGCGCGTGGTGGCAAGTAAGTTAGTTGCATATATGCAGTCACGTGCCGACTGGAAGGGTGTACTGAGCAACACTGGACACAGTCTAGTCAGATTGTGGCCGGAGTATACTTGTGGTCACATGAACGCCATTCCCAGCGCTGGGACTGGAGAATCTTCACAGAGCGCAGTGCATGCAATGTAAGGATTCACAAGTCTGCAGTCACAGAGTCACTGCAGACTTGTAGCGGTAGGTTGGACAGCCCCTTTTAACTCCTTTGAGAAGTGTAACATATGAAGATCCTGGGTGCCGTCACCTGCGACTAACAGCAGCAATCAGAGTCAACTAAAAAAAAGTTGAAAAACAAATTAAAAAAAAAAAAATCTTTTTCCAAGCTAAAAAAAAATATAAATACAAAAGAATAAGATAATTGATATCGCTGTGTCCAGAAAAGTCTAGTCTATTGAAATCTGAAAATTATTGGAAACGCTGTAAAGAAAATAAAGTATAAATAAAAATACAACATTGAAAGGCAATAAAAAGTGATCAAATTGTTTTATGCAGCCTAATGTGGTTCCAATAGGAACACCAGCTCGGTACCAAGAAAACGAGCCGTCACACAGCTCCATCCACAGAGAAATGAAAATGTCACGGGTCTGAGAAACGGCGACAGAAAATCGGCTTTATATTTAAGTTGTTATAACAAAAAACAAGAACAATCCACGATGGTTTGGTGTCGCTGTAACTGTGCAGTCAGCTCACTGATATTGCACAGTGAGCGCTGTGAAAACAAAACCCAAAAAACTTTTATTTTTTTTATTTGAGCACACTTGGATTTTTGTTTTCACTACATTATATGGTAAACTGAAAAGCTTCACCTCGTCCCACAGAAAACAATCACATGGTCTGGGGAAGGAAAATAAGAAGACCTAGCTCTGGGAGGAAGGAAAAACGAAGAGCGGCGGCTGTGAGGAGCCGTGAAAGGGCCACAGGCTGCAGCGGTGCGATGGAGGCGCCACCATATGTCGCGTCACGTGACATCAGAGACAGAAGCCACAGAGATCAGACACATCCTGCACCTCTGCCGGGAGCTCAGCTGCCATCACACAGGGCGTTATGTCTCTATGCTACACGAGGACTACTCCCACCACTACAACTCCCAGCACTACTAGAACAAGCAGCACTACTCGCAGCACTACTAGAACAAGCAGCACTACTCGCAGCACTACTGTTCACAACACTACAACTCCCAGCACTACTACTCACAGCACTACAACTCCCACCACTACTACAAGCAGCACTACTCCCAGCACTACTACAACTCCCAGCACTACAACTCCCAGCACTGCCACAAGCAGCACTACTCGCAGCACTACTGTTCACAACACTACAACTCCCAGCACTACTCCTCACAACACTACAAGTCCCAGCACTAATAGAACAAGCAGCACAACTCCCAGCACTACTACAACAAGCAGCACAACTCCCAGAACTACTGTTCACAACACTACAACTCCCAGCACTACTCCTCACAACACTACAAGTCCCAGCACTAATAGAACAAGCAGCACAACTCCCAGCACTACTACAACAAGCAGCACTATCACTCCCAGTACTAGTACTCCTACTCCCAGCACTACCACTCTGAGCACTACTGCCCCCAGCATGCCTACAGCCCGAGGAGTGGCCGCTCAGCCGCTGTCACTCACCCGCCTCATACCCCATCACAGATCACCAGCGGCGCCGCCAGTTACAATCTGACGTCATCATTCTGCGACCGCAGCGAAGGAGAGGCGCAGAGCTGACGTCACCGAGACACCGGGCGCCATGGTAACTGCGGGCGGGCGGCAACTCCAGGGGAAAGGACGTAAAGCTGAGGCGTCCTGGGACATTCTCCCTCATACACCAGTGTCACCTACTGTGCGGTATCACACAGCATTAGATACACTACTACAGCAAACTGGCACACGGAATAGGATTAGATACATCATTACAGCAGTCAGTATCACACAGGACAGGATTAGATACACGGCTCAGCAGTCAGTATCACACAGGATGGGATTAGATACACGGCTCAGCAGTCAGTATCACACAGGATGGGATTAGATACACAGCTCAGCAGTCAGTATCACACAGGAGAGGATTAGATACACGGCTCAGCAGTCAGTATCACACAGGATAGGATTAGATACACAGCTCAGCAGTCAGTATCACACAGGATGGGATTAGATACACGGCTCAGCAGTCAGTATCACACAGGATGGGATTAGATACACGGCTCAGCAGTCAGTATCACACAGGATGGGATTAGATACACAGCTCAGCAGTCAGTATCACACAGGAGAGGATTAGATACACGGCTCAGCAGTCAGTATCACACAGGACAGGATTAGATACACGGCTCAGCAGTCAGTATCACACAGGATGGGATTAGATACACGGCTCAGCAGTCAGTATCACACAGGATGGGATTAGATACACAGCTCAGCAGTCAGTATCACACAGGAGAGGATTAGATACACGGCTCAGCAGTCAGTATCACACAGGACAGGATTAGATACACGGCTCAGCAGTCAGTATCACACAGGATGGGATTAGATACACGGCTCAGCAGACAGTATCACACAGAATAGGATTACATACACAGCTCAGCAGACAGTATCATACAGGATAGGATTAGATACACAGCTCAGCAGTCAGTATCACACAGGATAGGATTAGATACACGGCTCAGCAGTCAGTATCACACAGGAGAGGATTAGATACACGGCTCAGCAGACAGTATCACACAGGACAGGATTAGATACACAGCTCAGCAGTCAGTATCACACAGGATGGGATTAGATACACAGCTCAGCAGTCAGTATCACACAGGAGAGGATTAGATACACAGCTCAGCAGTCAGTATCACACAGGATAGGATTAGATACACGGCTCAGCAGTCAGTATCACACACGATGGGATTAGATACACAGCTCAGCAGTCAGTATCACACAGGAGAGGATTAGATACACGGCTCAGCAGTCAGTATCGCACAGGATAGGATTAGATACACGGCTCAGCAGTCAGTATCACACAGGATGGGATTAGATACACAGCTCAGCAGTCAGTATCACACAGGAGAGGATTAGATACACAGCTCAGCAGTCAGTATCACACAGGATAGGATTAGATACACGGCTCAGCAGTCAGTATCACACACGATGGGATTAGATACACGGCTCAGCAGTCAGTATCACACAGGAGAGGATTAGATACACGGCTCAGCAGTCAGTATCACACAGGACAGGATTAGATACACGGCTCAGCAGTCAGTATCACACAGGATGGGATTAGATACACAGCTCAGCAGTCAGTATCACACAGGAGAGGATTAGATACACAGCTCAGCAGTCAGTATCACACACGATGGGATTAGATACACGGCTCAGCAGACAGTATCATACAGGAGAGGATTAGATACACGGCTCAGCAGACAGTATCACACAGGAGAGGATTAGATACACGACTCAGCAGACGGTATCACACAGGAGAGGATTAGATACACATCTCAGCAGACAGTATCACACAGGATAGGATTAGATGCACGTCTCAGATGGTATCACACAGGATTGGATTAGATACACGGCTCGTCAGTCAGTATCACACAGGATGGGATTAGATACACGGCTCAGCAGTCAGTATCACACAGGATGGGATTAGATACACGGCTCAGCAGTCAGTATCACACAGGATGGGATTAGATGCATGGCTCAGCAGTCAGTATCACACACGATGGGATTAGATACACGGCTCAGCAGTCAGTATCACACAGGATAGGATTAGATACACAGCTCAGCAGTATCACACAGGATAGGATTAGATACACGGCTCAGCAGACAGTATCACACAGGATAGGATTAGATACACGGCTCAGCAGTCAGTATCACACAGGAGAGGATTAGATACACGGCTCAGCAGTCAGTATCACACAGGATGGGATTAGATACACAGCTCAGCAGTCAGTATCACACAGGAGAGGATTAGATACACGGCTCAGCAGACAGTATTACACAGGATAGGATTAGATAGACGGCTCAGCAGTCAGTATCACACAGGAGAGGATTAGATACAGGGCTCAGCAGTCAGTATCACACAGGATAGGATTAGATACACGGCTCAGCAGTCAGTATCACACAGGATAGGATTGGATACACAGCTCAGCAGACAGTATCACACAGGATGGGATTAGATACACAGCTCAGCAGTCAGTATCACACAGGATAGGATTAGATACACAGCTCAGCAGTCAGTATCACACAGGATAGTATTAGATACACGGCTCAGCAGACAGTATCACACAGGATAGGATTAGATGCACGGCTCAGATGGTATCACACATGGTAGGATTAGATCCACTCCCATGCGGAGCTTTATTATCATCACCTGAATGCCGCCATAGGCCCGGGTCACACACAGATGTTATGTAATGTCACCTCTCCGCGGGTTTAGAGAAGATCCCTGAATTTCCTCCAATCTGACGGATCATCTGTGCAATGTGCTGGAGATCTAATCCATGGAGGCCGCAAAGAGCGACGCACAGGAGTTGAAGGATCAGCTGCTAATATCTCAGCGCCAGACACTGCAGGAATCCGAGGTCTTGTGGAGTCCAGGATGGGTCAGACTGGTACAAGGAGACAAGGTAACTAGATCTTACATAGAACATAATCAGATTTTCTCCCTGTTGTAAGGCTCTTTGTGAATACCACTGCATAATTATTCAGATTATTAGGGTTTCTTTAAAGGGGATGTCCAGGACTGAGGTAAGGATAGGTCATCAATATTAAATGCCTAGAGAGCCTGTTTAGTCCTCTCTACCTTAGTACCCCTGGGTGAAGCTAAGGGCGAAACACGCCAGTCTGAGATGGAGGCCGGTGTTCACACTTCCTTTATGTTGTAAGCATGTCATTTCATTCCCACATGCTTTGTATCATTGATTGTTTCCTGTGTGGAGTTTTTCCTCAATGTTTGCTAACACGATACTAATTAATTGGATTTATGAAGCTTAATGCCCCAAAATGTTGATACAATGTGAGCCACTGTGATAAATCTGGCAAATCTGAAGTCTATCCAGTGTATATCTGCACTAAGATTGTAACATTTTGCTAAATTTTCCCCAATATTTTCTTACTATCAGCAGCAGCATTGTGCCGCCAACCGTGGTGACGAGACGCCCCTATATACACACACACACGTAGCTCTGTGAGCGCCACCTAGTGGACAGGCAGCAGATTAGAGCACCTTTAGTAAAATTGTACAGCTTAGAAAGCACAGTCGGGGACTTGTTTACAGTAGAAATTAGTATTAAAATACCTGCCAAAATGTATGACTCAGTGTCCCTCCTCCCTGCTGCTGAATATCTGCCCACCTAGCCTGATTATCAGCCCCTCAGTGTCCCTCCTCCCTTCTGCTGAATGTCTGCCCACCTAGCCTGATTATCAGCCTCTGTGTCCCTCCTCCTTGCTGCTGAATATCTGCCCACCTAGCCTGATTATCAGCCCCTCAGTGTCCCTCCTCCCTTCTGCAGAATCTCTGCCCACCTAGCCTGATTATCAGCCCCTCAGTGTTCCTTCTCCCTGCTGCTGAATATCTGCCCACCTAGCCTGACTATCAGCCCCTCAGTGTTCCTTCTCCCTGCTGCTGAATATCTGCCCACCTAGCCTGATTATCAGCCCCTCAGTGTCCCTCCTCCCTTCTGCGGAATCTCTGCCCACCTAGCCTGATTATCAGCCCCTCAGTGTTCCTTCTCCCTGCTTCTGAATCTCTGCCCACCTAGCCTGATTATCAGCCCCTCAGTGTTCCTTCTCCCTGCTTCTGAATATCTGCCCACCTAACCTGATTATCAGCCCCTCAGTGTCCCTCCTCCCTGCTGCTGAATCTCTGCCCACCTAGCCTGATTATCAGCCCCTCAGTGTCCCTCCTCCCTGCTGCTGAATATCTGCCCACCTAGCCTGATTATCAGCCTCTCAGTGTCCCTCCTCCCTGCTTCTGAATATCTGCCCACCTAGCCTGATTATCAGCCCCTCAGTGTCCTACCTTCCTGCTGCTGAATATCTGCCCACCTAGCCTGATTATCAGCCCCTCAGTGTTCCTTCTCCCTGCTGCTGAATATCTGCCCACCTAGCCTGATTATCAGCCCCTCAGTGTCCCTCCTCCCTTCTGCGGAATCTCTGCCCACCTAGCCTGATTATCAGCCCCTCAGTGTTCCTTCTCCCTGCTGCTGAATATCTGCCCACCTAGCCTGATTATCAGCCCCTCAGTGTCCCTCCTCCCTGCTGCTGAATCTCTGCCCACCTAACCTGATTATCAGCCCCTCAGTGTCCCTCCTCCCTGCTGCTGAATCTCTGCCCACCTAGCCTGATTATCAGCCCCTCAGTGTCCCTCCTCCCTGCTGCTGAATATCTGCCCACCTAGCCTGATTATCAGCCCCTCAGTGTCCCTCCTCCCTTCTGCGGAATCTCTGCCCACCTAGCCTGATTATCAGCCCCTCAGTGTTCCTTCTCCCTGCTGCTGAATATCTGCCCAACTAGCCTGATTATCAGCCCCTCAGTGTCCCTCCTCCCTTCTGCGGAATCTCTGCCCACCTAGCCTGATTATCAGCCCCTCAGTGTTCCTTCTCCCTGCTTCTGAATCTCTGCCCACCTAGCCTGATTATCAGCCCCTCAGTGTTCCTTCTCCCTGCTTCTGAATATCTGCCCACCTAACCTGATTATCAGCCCCTCAGTGTCCCTCCTCCCTGCTGCTGAATCTCTGCCCACCTAGCCTGATTATCAGCCCCTCAGTGTCCCTCCTCCCTGCTGCTGAATATCTGCCCACCTAGCCTGATTATCAGCCCCTCAGTGTCCCTCCTCCCTGCTGCTGAATATCTGCCCACCTAGCCTGATTATCAGCCCCTCAGTGTCCTACCTTCCTGCTGCTGAATATCTGCCCACCTAGCCTGATTATCAGCCCCTCAGTGTTCCTTCTCCCTGCTGCTGAATATCTGCCCACCTAGCCTGATTATCAGCCCCTCAGTGTCCCTCCTCCCTTCTGCGGAATCTCTGCCCACCTAGCCTGATTATCAGCCCCTCAGTGTTCCTTCTCCCTGCTTCTGAATATCTGCCCACCTAGCCTGATTATCAGCCCCTCAGTGTTCCTTCTCCCTGCTTCTGAATATCTGCCCACCTAGCCTGATTATCAGCCCCTCAGTGTTCCTTCTCCCTGCTGCTGAATATCTGCCCACCTAGCCTGATTATCAGCCCCTCAGTGTCCCTCCTCCCTGCTGCTGAATCTCTGCCCACCTAACCTGATTATCAGCCCCTCAGTGTCCCTCCTCCCTGCTGCTGAATCTCTGCCCACCTAGCCTGATTATCAGCCCCTCAGTGTCCCTCCTCCCTGCTGCTGAATATCTGCCCACCTAGCCTGATTATCAGCCCCTCAGTGTCCCTCCTCCCTGCTGCTGAATATCTGCCCACCTAGCCTGATTATCAGCCCCTCAGTGTCCTACCTTCCTGCTGCTGAATATCTGCCCACCTAGCCTGATTATCAGCCCCTCAGTGTTCCTTCTCCCTGCTGCTGAATATCTGCCCACCTAGCCTGATTATCAGCCCCTCAGTGTCCCTCCTCCCTTCTGCGGAATCTCTGCCCACCTAGCCTGATTATCAGCCCCTCAGTGTTCCTTCTCCCTGCTTCTGAATATCTGCCCACCTAGCCTGATTATCAGCCCCTCAGTGTTCCTTCTCCCTGCTTCTGAATATCTGCCCACCTAGCCTGATTATCAGCCCCTCAGTGTTCCTTCTCCCTGCTGCTGAATATCTGCCCACCTAGCCTGATTATCAGCCCCTCAGTGTCCCTCCTCCCTGCTGCTGAATCTCTGCCCACCTAACCTGATTATCAGCCCCTCAGTGTCCCTCCTCCCTGCTGCTGAATCTCTGCCCACCTAGCCTGATTATCAGCCCCTCAGTGTTCCTCCTCCCTGCTGCTGAATATCTGCCCAATTAGCCTGATTATCAGCCCCTCAGTGTCCTACCTCCCTGCTGCTGAATATCTGCCCACCTAGCCTGATTTTCAGCCCCTCAGTGTCCTTCCTCCCTGCTGCTGAATATCTGCCCACCTAGCCTGATTATCAGCCCCTCAGTGCCCCTCCTCCCTGCTGCTGAATATCTGCCCACCTAGCCTGATTTTCAGCCCCTCAGTGTCCTTCCTCCCTGCTGCTGAATATCTGCCCACCTAGCCTGATTATCAGCCCCTCAGTGTCCCTCCTCCCTGCTGCTGAATATCTGCCCACCTAGCCTGATTATCAGCCCCTCAGTGTCCTTCCTCCCTGCTGCTGAATATCTGCCCACCTAACCTGATTTTCAGCCCCTCAGTGTCCTTCCTCCCTGCTGCTGAATATCTGCCCACCTAGCCTGATTATCAGCCGCTCAGTGTCCCTCCTCCCTGCTGCTGAATATCTGCCCACCTAGCCTGATTATCAGCCCCTCAGTGTTCCTTCTCCCTGCTGCTGAATATCTGCCCACCTAGCCTGATTATCAGCCCCTCAGTGTCCCTCCTCCCTGCTGCTGAATATCTGCCCACCTAGCCTGATTATCAGCCGCTCAGTGTCCCTCCTCCCTGCTGCTGAATATCTGCCCACCTAGCCTGATTATCAGCCCCTCAGTGTCCTTCCTCCCTGCTGCTGAATATCTGCCCACCTAGCCTGATTATCAGCCCCTCAGTGTCCCTCCTCCCTGCTGCTGAATATCTGCCCACTTAACCTGATTATCAGCCCCTCAGTGTCCCTCCTCCCTGCTGCTGAATCTCTGCCCACCTAGCCTGATTATCAGCCCCTCAGTGTCCCTCCTCCCTGCTGCTGAATCTCTGCCCACTTAACCTGATTATCAGCCTCTCAGGGTCTCTTCTCGCTGAGTAAATAAACTTAGACTCATGAGATTTCTCTGCTCCAGAAACCTACAATGCTAATTTTCATATCAGGATTATACAGCCATTCTGACATGGATTTTCATTGTGAGAGCATCAGTCTTATAAGATCCAAGGGATCTACCTGGAAATCCACTGAGTGCCGCTTATATTGTGACCTCAGGTGACAGATCTGCTCATACACTTTGCAGTCACACTGGAAGGATCCTACCTTTTTACCTTCATTTGCAATGTTCTTGATGTGAAATATAATTTGCATTTTCACTGCTCATTTTCACAAGTAAAAAAGCGAAGACATAAAAGCTCAGTGAGCGTTCATTAGTGTAAGAGACTGAATAATATAGAGCGTTCTGTGTATGGAGCTGCGACCCCCGCCGAGCCCCCACACTGACCTTTTACAAAGCCAGCCCGCGCCCCTGCACTAATAAGCATCGCAGCCTTGGAATAACGTGCTTAGCAAAAACGACAATAGAGACTGCGAGCTGCCGGCCAGCAGCACAACGCAGCGCAGAAGATCGGTTTGTTTTCTTTCATCCCCTGAAAATACTTTTCACCCCTCAATGCTCTATTTCTATTATTCCAGGAAAAACAAGTAGTTTAGCAACAGGTAAAGCGCGCGGTCACATGACCAGCGTCAGGCCCATCTCCCATTGAAATGAATGTGACCTGAACTGCAGTAACAGAGCGGCCACTACACAGTATACGGCGCCGTGCACTGCGAGCTTTCAGCGGCCTCTTCTCTAGGTATCAGGAGGCTAAAAAAAAAGTTCATGCTCCCCTATGAGACTGTGACCGCTCCTCCATTCTGCTGCCGTCCCCACCAGGCTCTGGCTCAGAGGGAAAGTTAAGGCTGCAGCCGATCACCGAAAGAGCAGGAGCCGAGACAGGGCACCAACAGCAGAACAGGTGAGCCGGCCTGGTAGGGGAGAATGTTATTTTTTTACTATTTTACTTTTGAGGTACCCTGGGACCAGTTTTTAAAGTAGTGGACATTGTAACATCTCTGGGGTTTGTCAGCATCGTAAATGACAGTGGTGTACCTTCCACGTTATGTGGCCCTGACTACTTTAAGGCTACGTTCACACATTGTGTTTTTGCCACGTATAATGCAGCTTTTTACTGTCCCAGGAAAGTGAATGGGATTTCTGAAATCTCATGCACATGTTGCTTATAATTACCTGCAGATTTGAAGCAGTTTCATCTGCTGTGGGAATTTTTCTGACTATTTTCTCACACTAGAGTTCATGTGAGGTTATGCCAGCAGGGGTAAATCTACTATGCTACATTCCCCTGCATTCCATTCATTCCCCAGTTTTTACAGGCAGGGGCAACAGCTGCATTAGCAGAGCTCCTGGCTGTAAAATTATTTAACCCCTTCAGATGGATTTACAGCGTGGGACGTGACTGCACGTCGCTATGCATCGTTTTGTAGAAAAAACGCATCCTGCAAAAGTGCTTGCAGGATGCGTTTTTTCTCCATTGACTTGCATTAGCGACACATTGCCACACGTCGCAACCGTCATGCGACGGTTGCGTCGGACCGTCGCCACCAAAAAACGTTGCATGTAACGTTTTTTGGTGCGGCGTGTCCAACATTTCCGACCGCGCATGCGCGGACGGAACTCCGCCCCCTCCTCCCAGCACCTCACAATGGGGCATCGGATGCGTTGAACAACAGCATCCGCTGCCCCCGTTGTGCGACGCTTCCGCAGTATGCGTCGGTGCGCCGCAACGTCGCATTGCGATGTGCAGTGCACGACGCTAATGTGAAAGTAGCCTTACTGTATGTAACCATGTCTCATATCCTGTCAGGTTTGATAAGGAGATAGCAAAAGTGGGCAATTGAATTACCGGCTTTTCTGCTATCTAGCTCGGTATGAGATGCAAATATATATATATATGTGTCTCAATTATATATATATATATATATATATATATATATATATATATATATATATATACATACATATATACCTATTCTATGTGTAGACATTTATTTTATCTGTTCTGTTCTATTCTGTCAGTGTGATTTTACTGTACACCGCACTGAATTACCGGCTTTTCTGCTATCTAGCTCGGTATGAGATGCAAATATATATATATGTATCTCAATTATATATATATATATATATATATATATATATATATATATACATACATACACCTATTCTATGTGTACACATTTATTTTATCTGTTCTATTCTATTCTGTCAGTGTGATGTTACTGTACACCGCACTGAATTGCCGTCTTTTCTATAGAACACCGCTGCGTATTTCTCACAAGTCACACTGTTGGTCCATGTGTAATCCGTATTTTTCTCACCCCCATAGACTTACATTGGCGGATTTTTTGCGCAATATGCTAACAAATGCAGCATGCTGTGATTTTCTACGCCCGTAAAATACGGTAGAGAAATATACGGCAGATAGGAGCTGCCCCATAGAGAATCATTGGGCCGTGTGCGTAGTTTTTGCGCCTCTCATACGTCCGTAAAACTCTCTAGTGTGACGCCGGCCTAATAAATGGGAAAAATGTAAAAAAAACGCATCCAAAACACATAAAAAATGCACATATTTTATGTAGCGCTTTTCCATCCAACATGTCAGGATTTTCAGCAGATTTTTCTTACCCTTGTAAAATCTGGAGCTTTTAACTTGAGTTACGATTTTACGTAAGGACACAATACACACCAATGATTTTTATCTGACAACTTAAAATTGTATGGGTCTGGAGTATATGATGGGTGGTTGTCAGAGTAATTTACAGTCGTGTGAAAAAGTGTTTGCCCCCACTAAATGCTTCCGATCACCAAACAAATGTAACTATTAGACAAAGATGACACAAGTACCGTAATCACAAAATGCAGTTTATAAATGAAGGTCTTTATTATTAAGGAAAAAAGAAATCCAAACCTACAGGGCCCTGTGTGAAAAAGTGATTGCCCTCCGACCCTTAAGGGTATGTGCACACGTTCAGGTTTTTTCGCCATAAAAACGCTATAAAAACTCATTAAAAGCACATACATTATGCAACCTATCATTTAGAATGCATTCTGCATGTTTTGCGCACATGGCGCGTTTTTTTTCGCGAAAAAAAACGCATCGCGGTAAAAAAAAGCATGTTCATTAATTTTGCGGATTTTCCTTTTTTTTCCCGCAATTCTATGCATTTGGAAAAAAACGCACAAAAAAAGGCGACAAAAACGCATGAAAAACCGCGAAAAAAACGCATGCGGTTTTCTGGCAGAAATGTCCGTTTTTTGTCAGGAAAATTTCTGCAAGAAATCCTGACGTGTGCACATACCCTAAAACATTAAATTAACTGCGGTTTATCACATCTTTGGGAAGCTGAGTTCACATTCCCTAGCCACACGCAGGCCTGATTACTGCCACACCTGTTCTCAATCAAGAAATCTCTTAATTAGGACTTTCCTGACAAATTGAAGTAGACCAAAAGATTCTCAAAAGCTAAACATCATGCCGTGATCCACAGAAATTCTGGAACAAATAAAGTAATTGAGAGCTCTCTGTCTGGAAAAGGTTATAAAGCCATTTCTCAAGCTCTGGGACTCCAGCAAATCACAGTGAGAACCATTATCCACAAATGGTGAAAACATGGAACAATGGTGACCCTACCCTGGAGTGGTCGGCCGACCAAAATTACCCCAAGAGCGCAGTGACAACTCGTTCAAGAGGTCACATAAGACCCCACAACAGCATCCAAAGAACTGCAGACTCATCTCAGTTTTGCCAGAAAACATCTTGATAATCCAGAAGACTTTTGGGAGAATACTCTGTGGATTAACAAGACGAATATTGAACTTTTTGGAAGGTTTATGTCCCATGACATCTGACATAGGACTCACACAGCATTTCAGAAAAGGAACATCATACCAACAGTAAAATATGGTGGTAGTAGTGTGATGGTCTGGGGCTGTTTTGCTGCTTCAGGACCTGGAAGACTTGCTGTGGTAAATGGAACCATGAATTCTGGTGTCTACCAAAATATCCTGAAGGAGAATGTCCGGCCATCTGTTTGTGACCTTAAGCTAAAGTGCACTTGTGTTATGCAGCAGGACAATGATCCAAAACATACCAGCAAGTTCAGAAAAACAAAATTAATACTTTAGCGTGGCCTAGTCAAAGTCCTGACCTTAATCCGATTGAGATGCTGTAGCATGACCATAAAAAGGCGGTTCATGCTCGGAAACCTCCAATGTGGCTGAATTACAACAATTCTACAAAGAGGAGTGGCCAAAATAACTTCAGAGCCTTGTATGAGACTCATTGTTAGTTTTCGCAAATGCTTGATTGCAGTTGTTCCTGCTAAGGGCGGCCCAACCAGTTATTAGGTTTATGGGGCAATCACTTTCTCACACAGGACCCTACAGGTTTGGATTTATTTTTCCCTTAATAATAAAGACCTTCATTTATAAACTGTATATTGTGATTACTTGTGTTATCTTTGTCTAATATTTACATTTGTTTAGTGATCTGAAACATGTAAGTGTGGAAAACATGCAAAGAATAGGAAATCAGGAAGGGGGTGAACACTTTTTCACACAACTGTACATGGCATTACATTACCTCTGCTGCCGGGCACCATTTACTTTGCAAAGTTTGATTTCAGGCTCCTTCAGAAATCACAGATTTGTGTCGTCTGCAAAAAATGGTCCAAGTGTCACCAGTGGTATATATCAGATTTTCATCACTGCTTGTTCTATTTTTCAGTTTTTACCATCAGTTTCATCGTTTTTTCTTGTATGCAAAAAAAAATAAACTGCTGGAGATTTTTCCAACTTCTGATATCAAACAATAAGTGACAACCAGACAGCACATGGCACACAAGTGCGCTGCGATTTTGTATTCTTCCCGGACCCATAGACTTGCATTGCCGAGTTTGATCTCTGACTCAGTGCGGACCACTTGGTCTGCAGAAATGCACAGATTTGTGAACAGCCCCATAGAATATAGTAGGTACATGTTCTATCCATGAAAAACACCGACAGAACTCGTACCACAAAAGTGACGTCTGCACGAGACCTTACTTGACGCTAGTGAGTTGTTAATAATGTTTTTGTGATTTCTGCCACAGCTTTCACATCTTGGCTTATATTTATAAATATAAGTCCCCCGATGATACATGGCGGTTACATTCCTCCTTTCACGTTGCTCTTCTTTCATTCCATTGCTGATAAATCACTTCATCCCATCTGTTAATACTGAATCACAAGGGAAATTTTTCCAGCAGCAAATAAACCAGATGATATCACAAATTGCTGCATTTGGTGAGATGCGCTAACAATTAAATCCCCGTCCCTGGTAGACATCTCGCTATTGTAAGTAACTTAGCGATAAACACTTGTCATGCAAGAAGTGATTCCATCCATTAAATTAAATTAGACTTCACACTGCGAGCGTGACGATCAGGATCAACACATCTGATCGGGATCAATGCAGACCTGGAAACGACAAAATAAACCCATCTGTCCAAGAACAGCGAGCAGTGCGCCATCACATACAAGGGCGAATCCACACTCTGCAGATTCATTACTAAAGTATCCATATATTAGAATAGAGATTCCAGAGATCCACATACTGCAGGCAAAACCCGGACATATGTAACGTCATCCTAAGAATTGGTGACATCGCTCATCTGACAATACAGAGGCCCATACACAATAGGCTTCAGTTACCTAAACCCACCAATACTTGTATATAGGAGCAGTATTATAGTAGTTATATTCTTATACATAGGGGCAGTATTATAGTAGTTATATTCTTGTATATAGGGGCAGTATTATAGTAGTTATATTCTTATACATAGGGGCAGTATTATAGTAGTTATATTCTTGTACATAGGAACAGTATTATAGCAGTTATATTCATGTAAATAGGGGCAGTATTATAGTAGTTATATTCGTGTGTATATAGGGGCAGTATTATAGTAGTTATATTCTTATACATAGGGGCAGTATTATAGTAGTTATATTCTTGTACATAGGGGCAGTATTATAGTAGTTATATTCTTATACATAGAGGGCAGTATTATAGCAGTTATATTCTTGTATATAGGGGCAGTATTATAGTAGTTATATTCTTGTACATAGGAGCAGTATTATAGTAGTTATATTCTTGTACATAGGAACAGTATTATAGTAGTTATATTCTTATACACAGGGGCAGTATTATAGTAGTTATATTCCTATACATAGGAGCAGTATTATAGTAGTTATATTCTTGTACATAGGAACAGTATTATAGTAGTTATATTCTTGTACATAGGAGCAGTATTATAGTAGTTATATTCTTGTACATAGGAGCAGTATTATAGTAGTTATATTCTTGTACATAGGAGCAGTATTATAGTAGTTATATTCTTGTACATAGGGGGCAGTATTATAGTAGTTATATTCGTGTATATATGAGCAGTATTATAGCAGTTATATTCATGTACATAGGGACAGTATTATAGTAGTTATATTCTTATACATAGAGGGCAGTATTATAGCAGTTATATTCTTGTATATAGGGGCAGTATTATAGTAGTTATATTCTTGTACATAGGAGCAGTATTATAGTAGTTATATTCTTGTACATAGGGGCAGTATTATAGTAGTTATACTCTTGTACATAGGAACAGTATTATAGTAGTTATATTCTTATACACAGGGGCAGTATTATAGTAGTTATATTCCTATACATAGGAGCAGTATTATAGTAGTTATATTCATGTACATAGGGGCAGTATTATAGTAGTTATATTCTTGTACATAGGAACAGTATTATAGTAGTTATATTCTTGTACACAGGGGCAGTATTATAGTAGCTATATTCTTGTACATAGCGGCAGTATTATAGTAGTTATATTTGTGTACATAGGGGCAGTATTATAGTAGTTATATTCTTGTACATAGGGGCAGTATTATAGTAGTTATATTCATGTACATAGGAACAGTATTATAGCAGTTATATTCTTGTGCATAGGGGCAGTATTTTAGTAGTTATATTATTGTACATAGGGGCAGTATTATAGTAGTTATATTCTTGTACATAGGAACAGTATTATAGCAGTTATATTCATGTAAATAGGGGCAGTATTCTAGTAGTTATATTCGTGTATATAGGAGCAGTATTATAGTAGTTATATTCTTGTACATAGGAGCAGTATTATAGTAGTTATATTCTTGTACATAGGAGCAGTATTATAGTAGTTATATTCTTGTACATAGGGGGCAGTATTATAGTAGTTATATTCGTGTATATAGGAGCAGTATTATAGTAGTTATATTCTTGTACATAGGAACAGTATTATAGCAGTTATATTCATGTACATAGGGACAGTATTATAGTAGTTATATTCTTATACATAGAGGGCAGTATTATAGCAGTTATATTCTTGTACATAGGAGCAGTATTATAGTAGTTATATTCGTGTACATAGGAGCAGTATTATAGTAGTTATATTCTTGTACATAGGAACAGTATTATAGCAGTTATATTCATGTACATAGGGACAGTATTATAGTAGTTATATTCTTATACATAGAGGGCAGTATTATAGCAGTTATATTCTTGTATATAGGGGCAGTATTATAGTAGTTATATTCTTGTACATAGGAGCAGTATTATAGTAGTTATATTCTTGTACATAGGGGCAGTATTATAGTAGTTATATTCTTGTACATAGGAACAGTATTATAGTAGTTATATTCTTGTACATAGGGGCAGTATTATAGTAGTTATATTCATGTACATAGGAACAGTATTATAGCAGTTATATTCTTGTGCATAGGGGCAGTATTTTAGTAGTTATATTATTGTACATAGGGGCAGTATTATAGTAGTTATATTCTTGTACATAGGAGCAGTATTATAGTAGTTATATTCTTGTACATAGGAGCAGTATTATAGTAGTTATATTCTTGTACATAGGGGCAGTATTATAGCAGTTATATTCTTGTACATAGGAGCAGTATTATAGCAGTTATATTCTTGTGCATAGGAGAAGTATTATAGTAGTTATATTCTTGTACATAGGGGCAGTATTATAGTAGTTATATTCTTGTACATAGGAACAGTATTATAGCAGTTATATTCATGTACATGGGGCAGTATTATAGTAGTTATATTCGTGTACATAGGAGCAGTATTATAGTATTTATATTCTTGTACATAGGGGCAGTATTATAGCAGTTATATTCTTGTACATAGGATCAGTATTATAGTAGTTATATTATTGTACATAGGAGCAGTATTATAGTACTTATATTCTTGTACATAGGAGCAGTAGTATAGTAGTTATATTATTGTAGATAGGGGCAGTATTATAGCAGTTATATTATTGTACATAGGGGCAGTATTATAGTAATTATATTATTGTACATAGGGGCAGTATTATAGTAGTTATATTATTGTACATGGGGCAGTATTATAGTAGTTATATTATTGTACATAGGGGGCAGTATTATAGTAGTTATATTCTTGTACATAGGGGCAGTATTATAGTAGTTATATTATTGTACATAGGGGAAGTATTATAGTAGTTATATTATTGTACATAGGGGCAGTATTATAATAGTTTTATTATTGTACATAGGGGCAGTATTATAGTAGTTATATTATTGTACATAGGGGCAGTATTATAGCAGTTATCTTATTGTACATAGGGGCAGTATTATAGTAGTTATATTCCTGTACATAGGAGCAGTATTATAGTAGTTATATTCTTGTACATAGGATCAGTATTATAGTAGTTATATTCTTGTACATAGGGGCAGTATTATAGTAGTTATATTATTGTACATAGGGGCAGTATTATAGTAGTTATATTCTTGTACATAGGAGCAGTAGTATAGTAGTTATATTATTGTACATAGGGGCAGTACTATAGTAGTTATATTCTTGTACATAGGGGCAGTATTATAGTAGTTATATTCTTGTACATAGGAACAGTATTATAGCAGTTATATTCATGTACATGGGGCAGTATTATAGTAGTTATATTCGTGTACATAGGAGCAGTATTATAGTATTTATATTCTTGTACATAGGGGCAGTATTATAGCAGTTATAGTCTTGTACATAGGATCAGTATTATAGTAGTTATATTATTGTACATAGGAGCAGTATTATAGTACTTATATTCTTGTACATAGGAGCAGTAGTATAGTAGTTATATTATTGTAGATAGGGGCAGTGTTGTGAAATTGGATTCTGGGCTCCCCCGGTGGCCACTTGTGGAATTGTACTTGTGTGCATCATCCCCTCTGTTCACCTGCTCCTATCAGGATGTGGGAGTCGCTATATAACCTTGCTCCTCTGTCAGTTTCATGCCGGTCAACAATGTAATCAGAAGCCTTTCTGTGCATGTTCCTGCTACTAGACAACTCCCAGCTAAGTTGGACTTTTGTCCTTGTGTGTTTTTGCATTTTGTTCCTGTTCACAGCTGCTGTTTCGTTACTGTGTCTGGAAAGCTCTTGTGAGCGGAAATTGCCACTCTGGTGTTATGAGTTAATGCTAGAGTCTTAAAGTAATTTCTGGATGGTGTTTTGATAGGGTTTTCTGCTGACCATGAAAGTGCCCTTTCTGTCTTCTTGCTATCTAGTAAGCGGACCTCGATTTTTGCTAAACCTATTTTCATACTACGTTTGTCATTTCATCTAAAATCACCGCCAATATATGTGGGGGCCTCTGTCTGCCTTTTGGGAAAATTTCTCTAGAGGTGAGCCAGGACTGTCTTTTCCTCTGCTAGGATTAGGTAGTTCTCCGGCTGGCGCTGGGCATCTAGGGATAAAAAAACGTAGGCACGCTACCCGGCCACTTCTAGTTGTGCGGCAGGTTTAGTTCATGGTCAGTATAGTTTCCATCTTCCAAGAGCTAGTTCTCATATATGCTGGGCTATGTTCTCTCGCCATTGAGAATCACGACAGTTTGACCGGCCCAAAAAAAAGGGTTAAATTACTGGCTGAGAAAGGAGAGAAAAAAAAAGTCTGCTACAATTTTTTTTTTTCCCTCTAGTTCTGAGTGTGCTCTTAATTGAATCACTTGCTAGTCTGCCTATACTGCAGCCTTCCTCTCTTTCTCTCCTTCTTATCCTTGAATGGCTCTGTGTTCACCTGTTTCAAATGGATCTTCAGAGTGTAGCTACAGGTTTGAATAATCTCGCCACAAAGGTACAAAATTTGCAAGATTTTGTTGTTCATGCACCTATGTCTGAGCCTAGAATTCCTTTGCCTGAATTCTTCTCAGGGAATAGATCTCACTTTCAAAATTTTAAAAATAATTGCAAATTGTTTTTGTCCCTGAAGTCTCGCTCTGCCGGAGACCCTGCACAGCAGGTCAGGATTGTAATTTCCTTGCTCCGGGGCGACCCTCAAGACTGGGCTTTTGCATTGGCACCAGGGGATCCTGCGTTGCTCAATGTGGATGCGTTTTTTCTGGCCTTGGGGTTGCTTTATGAGGAACCTCATTTAGAGCTTCAGGCGGAAAAGGCCTTGATGTCCTTGTCTCAGGGGCAAGATGAAGCTGAAATATACTGCCAAAAATTCCGCAAATGGTCTGTGCTTACTCAGTGGAATGAGTGCGCCCTGGCGGCGATTTTCAGAGAAGGTCTCTCTGATGCCATTAAGGATGTTATGGTGGGGTTCCCTGTGCCTGCGAGTCTGAATGAGTCCATGACGATGGCTATTCAGATCGATAGGCGTCTGCGGGAGCGCAAACCTGTGCACCATTTGGCGGTGTCTACTGAGAAAACGCCAGAAAATATGCAATGTGATAGAATTCTGTCCAGAAGCGAGCGGCAGAATTTTAGACGAAAAAATGGGTTGTGCTTCTATTGTGGTGATTCAACTCATGTTATATCAGCATGCTTTAAGCGTACTAAGAAGCCTGACAAGTCTGTTTCTATTAGCACTTTACAGTCTAAGTTTATTCTATCTGTGACCCTGATTTGTTCTTTGTCATCTATTACCGCGGACGCCTATGTCGACTCTGGCGCTGCTTTGAGTCTTATGGATTGGTCCTTTGCCAAACGCTGTGGGTATGATTTGGAGCCATTGGAGGCTCCGATACCTCTGAAAGGGATTGACTCCACCCCATTGGCTAGTAATAAACCACAATACTGGACACAAGTGACTATGCGTGTTAATCCGGATCACCAGGAGGTTATTCGCTTTCTGGTGCTGTATAATCTACATGATGTTTTGGTGCTGGGATTGCCATGGCTGCAATCTCATAACCCAGTCCTCGACTGGAGAGCTATGTCTGTGTTAAGCTGGGGATGTAAAGGAACTCATGGGGACGTACCTTTGGTTTCCATTTCATCATCTATTCCCTCTGAGATTCCTGAATTCTTGTCTGACTTTCGTGACGTTTTTGAAGAACCCAAGGTTGGTTCACTACCTCCGCACCGGGAGTGCGATTGTGCCATAGACTTGATCCCGGGTAGTAAATACCCTAAGGGTCGTTTATTTAATCTGTCTGTGCCTGAACACGCGGCTATGCGAGAATATATAAAGGAGTCCTTGGAAAAGGGACATATTCGTCCTTCGTCATCTCCCTTAGGAGCCGGTTTTTTCTTTGTGTCTAAGAAAGACGGCTCTTTGAGGCCGTGTATTGATTATCGACTTTTGAATAAAATCACGGTTAAATATCAATATCCGTTACCACTGCTTACTGATTTGTTTGCTCGTATAAAGGGGGCCAAGTGGTTCTCTAAGATTGATCTCCGTGGGGCGTATAATTTGGTGCGAATCAAGCAGGGGGATGAGTGGAAAACCGCATTTAATACGCCCGAGGGCCATTTTGAGTATTTGGTGATGCCTTTTGGTCTTTCAAATGCCCCTTCAGTCTTCCAGTCCTTTATGCATGACATTTTCCGCGATTATTTGGATAAATTTATGATTGTGTATCTGGATGATATTCTGATTTTTTCGGATGACTGGGACTCTCATGTCCAGCAGGTCAGGAGGGTTTTTCAGGTTTTGCGGTCTAATTCCTTGTGTGTGAAGGGTTCTAAGTGTGTTTTTGGGGTTCAAAAGATTTCCTTCTTGGGATACATTTTTTCCCCCTCTTCCATCGAGATGGATCCTGTCAAGGTTCAGGCTATTGGTGATTGGACGCAACCCTCTTCTCTTAAGAGTCTTCAGAAATTTTTGGGCTTTGCTAACTTTTATCGTCGATTTATTGCTGGTTTTTCTGATGTTGTAAAACCATTGACTGATTTGACTAAGAAGGGTGCTGATGTTGCTGATTGGTCCCCTGATGCTGTGGAGGCCTTTCGGGAGCTCAAGCGCCGCTTTTCTTCCGCCCCAGTGTTGCGTCAGCCTGATGTTGCTCTTCCTTTTCAGGTTGAGGTCGACGCTTCTGAAATCGGAGCTGGGGCGGTGTTGTCGCAGAGAAGTTCCGACTGCTCCGTGATGAGACCTTGTGCTTTTTTTTCCCGTAAATTTTCGCCCGCCGAGCGGAATTATGATATTGGGAATCGGGAGCTTTTGGCCATGAAGTGGGCTTTTGAGGAGTGGCGTCACTGGCTTGAGGGGGCCAGACATCAGGTGGTGGTATTGACTGACCACAAAAATTTAATTTACCTTGAGTCTGCCAGGCGCCTGAATCCTAGACAGGCGCGCTGGTCGTTGTTTTTCTCTCGGTTTAATTTTGTGGTGTCTTACCTACCGGGTTCTAAGAATGTTAAGGCGGATGCCCTTTCTAGGAGTTTTGAGCCTGACTCCCCTGGTAATTCTGAGCCCACAGGTATCCTTAAAGATGGAGTGATATTGTCTGCCGTTTCTCCAGACCTGCGGCGGGCCTTGCAGGAGTTTCAGGCGGGTAGACCTGATCGTTGCCCACCTGGTAGACTGTTTGTTCCTGATGATTGGACCAGTAGAGTCATCTCTGAGGTTCATTCTTCTGCGTTGGCAGGTCATCCTGGAATCTTTGGTACCAGGGATTTGGTGGCAAGGTCCTTCTGGTGGCCTTCCCTGTCACGAGATGTGCGAGGCTTTGTGCAGTCTTGTGACGTTTGTGCTCGGGCCAAGCCTTGTTGTTCTCGGGCTAGTGGATTGTTGTTACCCTTGCCTATCCCGAAGAGGCCTTGGACGCACATCTCGATGGATTTTATTTCGGATCTGCCTGTTTCTCATAAGATGTCTGTCATCTGGGTGGTGTGTGACCGTTTCTCTAAGATGGTCCATCTGGTTCCCTTGCCTAAGTTGCCTTCTTCTTCCGAGTTGGTTCCTCTGTTTTTTCAAAATGTTGTTCGTTTGCATGGTATTCCGGAGAATATCGTTTCTGACAGAGGGACCCAATTCGTGTCTAGATTTTGGCGGGCATTCTGTGCTAGGATGGGCATAGATTTGTCTTTTTCGTCTGCTTTCCATCCTCAGACTAATGGCCAGACCGAGCGGACTAATCAGACCTTGGAGACATATTTGAGGTGTTTTGTGTCTGCGGATCAGGATGATTGGGTTGCTTTTTTGCCTTTGGCGGAGTTCGCCCTCAATAATCGGGCCAGCTCTGCCACCTTGGTGTCCCCGTTTTTCTGTAATTCGGGGTTTCATCCTCGATTTTCCTCCGGTCAAGTGGAATCTTCGGATTGTCCTGGAGTGGATGCTGTGGTGGAGAGGTTGCATCAGATTTGGGGGCAGGTGGTGGACAATTTGAAGTTGTCCCAGGAGAAGACTCAGCTTTTTGCCAACCGCCGTCGTCGTGTTGGTCCTCGGCTTTGTGTTGGGGACTTGGTGTGGTTGTCTTCTCGTTTTGTCCCTATGAGGGTTTCTTCTCCTAAGTTTAAGCCTCGGTTCATCGGCCCGTACAAGATATTGGAGATTCTTAACCCTGTGTCCTTCCGTTTGGACCTCCCTGCATCCTTTTCGATTCATAATGTTTTTCATCGGTCATTGTTGCGCAGGTATGAGGTACCGGCTGTGCCTTCCGTTGAGCCTCCTGCTCCGGTGTTGGTTGAGGGTGAGTTGGAGTACGTTGTGGAAAAGATCTTGGACTCTCGTGTTTCCAGACGGAAACTCCAGTATCTGGTCAAATGGAAGGGATACGGTCAGGAGGATAATTCTTGGGTCACTGCCTCTGATGTTCATGCCTCCGATCTTGTCCGTGCCTTTCATAGGGCTCATCCTGATCGCCCTGGTGGTTCTGGTGAGGGTTCGGTGCCCCCTCCTTGAGGGGGGGGTACTGTTGTGAAATTGGATTCTGGGCTCCCCCGGTGGCCACTTGTGGAATTGTACTTGTGTGCATCATCCCCTCTGTTCACCTGCTCCTATCAGGATGTGGGAGTCGCTATATAACCTTGCTCCTCTGTCAGTTTCATGCCGGTCAACAATGTAATCAGAAGCCTTTCTGTGCATGTTCCTGCTACTAGACAACTCCCAGCTAAGTTGGACTTTTGTCCTTGTGTGTTTTTGCATTTTGTTCCTGTTCACAGCTGCTGTTTCGTTACTGTGTCTGGAAAGCTCTTGTGAGCGGAAATTGCCACTCTGGTGTTATGAGTTAATGCTAGAGTCTTAAAGTAATTTCTGGATGGTGTTTTGATAGGGTTTTCTGCTGACCATGAAAGTGCCCTTTCTGTCTTCTTGCTATCTAGTAAGCGGACCTCGATTTTTGCTAAACCTATTTTCATACTACGTTTGTCATTTCATCTAAAATCACCGCCAATATATGTGGGGGCCTCTGTCTGCCTTTTGGGAAAATTTCTCTAGAGGTGAGCCAGGACTGTCTTTTCCTCTGCTAGGATTAGGTAGTTCTCCGGCTGGCGCTGGGCATCTAGGGATAAACAAACGTAGGCATGCTACCCGGCCACTTCTAGTTGTGCGGCAGGTTTAGTTCATGGTCAGTATAGTTTCCATCTTCCAAGAGCTAGTTCTCATATATGCTGGGCTATGTTCTCTCGCCATTGAGAATCACGACAGGGCAGTATTATAGCAGTTATATTATTGTACATAGGGGCAGTATTATAGTAATTATATTATTGTACATAGGGGCAGTATTATAGTAGTTATATTATTGTACATAGGGGCAGTATTATAGTAGTTATATTATTGTACATAGGGGCAGTATTATAGTAGTTATATTCTTGTACATAGGGGCAGTATTATAGTAGTTATATTATTGTACATAGGGGAAGTATTATAGTAGTTATATTATTGTACATAGGGGCAGTATTATAATAGTTTTATTATTGCACATAGGGGCAGTATTATAGTAGTTATATTATTGTACATAGGATCAGTATTATAGTAGTTATATTCTTGTACATAGGGGCAGTATTATAGTAGTTATATTCTTGTACATAGGAACAGTATTATAGCAGTTATATTCATGTAAATAGGGGCAGTATTCTAGTAGTTATATTCGTGTATATAGGAGCAGTATTATAGTAGTTATATTCTTGTACATAGGAGCAGTATTATAGTAGTTATATTCTTGTACATAGGAGCAGTATTATAGTAGTTATATTCTTGTACATAGGGGGCAGTATTATAGTAGTTATATTCGTGTATATAGGAGCAGTATTATAGTAGTTATATTCTTGTACATAGGAACAGTATTATAGCAGTTATATTCATGTACATAGGGACAGTATTATAGTAGTTATATTCTTATACATAGAGGGCAGTACTATAGCAGTTATATTCTTGTACATAGGAGCAGTATTATAGTAGTTATATTCGTGTACATAGGAGCAGTATTATAGTAGTTATATTCTTGTACATAGGGGCAGTATTATAGTAGTTATATTCTTATACATAGAGGGCAGTATTATAGCAGTTATATTCTTGTATATAGGGGCAGTATTATAGTAGTTATATTCTTGTACATAGGAGCAGTATTATAGTAGTTATATTCTTGTACATAGGGGCAGTATTATAGTAGTTATATTCTTGTACATAGGAGCAGTATTATAGTAGTTATATTCTTGTACATAGGAACAGTATTATAGTAGTTATATTCTTATACACAGGGGCAGTATTATAGTAGTTATATTCCTATACATAGGAGCAGTATTATAGTAGTTATATTCTTGTACATAGGAACAGTATTATAGTAGTTATATTCATGTACATAGGGACAGTATTATAGTAGTTATATTCTTATACATAGAGGGCAGTATTATAGCAGTTATATTCTTGTATATAGGGGCAGTATTATAGTAGTTATATTCTTGTACATAGGAGCAGTATTATAGTAGTTATATTCTTGTACATAGGAACAGTATTATAGTAGTTATATTCTTATACACAGGGGCAGTATTATAGTAGTTATATTCCTATACATAGGAGCAGTATTATAGTAGTTATATTCTTGTACATAGGAACAGTATTATAGTAGTTATATTCATGTACATAGGTGTTGTGATTTTGCTTTTTGCTCCCTCTAGTGGTCATTAGTGATTTGACTCTGGAGCGTCTGTCTTTTCCTATATCCTCACCTGGGCCGTTAGTTCAGGGGCGTTGCTATATAAGCTCCCTGGACCTTCAGTTCAATGCCTGGCATCGTTGAAATCAGAGCTAATCTGTTGTGCTCTTGTCCTCTGATCCTGGTTCCTGTTTTTCAAGCTAAGTCTGCTTCTTTGCTTTTTGCTTTTGTTTTGTTTGGTATTTTTGTCCAGCTTGTTCCTATCTGTATCCTGACCTTTGCTGGAAGCTCTAGGGGGCTGGTGTTCTCCCCCCGGACCGTTAGACGGTTCGGGGGTTCTTGAATCTCCAGCGTGGATTTTTATAGGGTTTTTGTTGACCAGATAAGTTATCTTGCTATATTCTGCTATTAGTAAGCTGGCCTCTCTTTGCTGAACCTGGTTCATTTCTGTGTTTGTCATTTCCTCTTACCTCACCGTTATTATTTGTGGGGGGCTTGTATCTTGCTTTGGGGTCCCTTTCTCTGGAGGCAAGAGAGGTCTTTGTTTTCTTCTCCTAGGGGTAGTTAGATTCTCCGGCTGGCGCGAGTCATCTAGCGATCACCGTAGGCATGATCCCCGGCTACTTCTAGTGTTGGCGTTAGGAGTAGCTATTTGGTCAACCCAGTTACCACAGCCCTATGAGCTGGATTTTTGTATCTTGCAGACTTACACGTTCCTCTGAGACCCTGTCCACTGGGGTCATAACACATAGGGGCAGTATTATAGTAGTTATATTCTTGTACATAGGAACAGTATTATAGTAGTTATATTCTTGTACACAGGGGCAGTATTATAGTAGCTATATTCTTGTACATAGCGGCAGTATTATAGTAGTTATATTTGTGTACATAGGGGCAGTATTATAGTAGTCATATTCTAGTACATAGGGGCAGTATTGTAGTAGTTATATTCATGTACATAGGAACAGTATTATTGCAGTTATATTCTTGTGCATAGGGGCAGTATTTTAGTAGTTATATTATTGTACATAGGGGCAGTATTATAGTAGTTATATTCTTGTACATAGGGGCAGTATTATAGCAGTTATATTCTTGTACATAGGAGCAGTATTATAGCAGTTATATTCTTGTGCATAGGAGAAGTATTATAGTAGTTATATTCTTGTACATAGGGGCAGTATTATAGTAGTTATATTCTTGTACATAGGAACAGTATTATAGCAGTCATATTCATGTACATGGGGCAGTATTATAGTAGTTATATTCGTGTACATAGGAGCAGTATTATAGTATTTATATTCTTGTACATAGGGGCAGTATTATAGCAGTTATATTCTTGTACATAGGATCAGTATTATAGTAGTTATATTATTGTACATAGGAGCAGTATTATAGCAGTTATATTATTGTACATAGGGGCAGTATTATAGCAGTTATATTATTGTACATAGGGGCAGTATTATAGTAATTATATTATTGTACATAGGGGCAGTATTATAGTAGTTATATTATTGTACATAGGGGCAGTATTATAGTAGTTATATTCTTGTACATAGGGGGCAGTATTATAGTAGTTATATTCTTGTACATAGGGGCAGTATTATAGTAGTTATATTATTGTACATAGGGGAAGTATTATAGTAGTTATATTATTGTACATAGGGGCAGTATTATAATAGTTTTATTATTGTACATAGGGGCAGTATTATAGTAATTATATTATTGTACATAGGGGCAGTATTATAGCAGTTATCTTATTGTACATAGGGGAAGTATTATAATAGTTATATTATTGTACATAGGGGGCAGTATTATAGTAGTTATATTCTTGTACATAGGGGCAGTATTATAGTAGTTATATTCTTGTACATAGGAGCAGTATTATAGTAGTTATATTCTTGTACATAGGGGCAGTATTATAGTAGTTATATTCTTGTACATAGGAGCAGTATTATAGCAGTTATATTCTTGTACATAGGGGCAGTATTATAGTAGTTATATTCTTGTACATAGGAGCAGTAGTATAGTAGTTATATTATTGTACATAGGGGCAGTACTATAGTAGTTATATTCTTGTACATAGGGGCAGTATTATAGTAGTTATATTCTTGTACATAGGAACAGTATTATAGCAGTTATATTCATGTACATGGGGCAGTATTATAGTAGTTATATTCGTGTACATAGGAGCAGTATTATAGTATTTATATTCTTGTACATAGGGGCAGTATTATAGCAGTTATATTCTTGTACATAGGATCAGTTTTATAGTAGTTATATTATTGTACATAGGAGCAGTATTATAGTACTTATATTCTTGTACATAGGAGCAGTAGTATAGTAGTTATATTCTTGTACATAGGGGCAGTATTATAGTAGTTATATTCTTGTACATAGGGGCAGTATTATAGCAGTTATATTATTGTACATAGGGGCAGTATTATAGTAATTATATTATTGTACATAGGGGCAGTATTATAGTAGTTATATTATTGTACATAGGGGGCAGTATTATAGTAGTTATATTCTTGTACATAGGGGCAGTATTATAGTAGTTATATTATTGTACATAGGGGAAGTATTATAGTAGTTATATTATTGTACATAGGGGCAGTATTATAATAGTTTTATTATTGTACATAGGGGCAGTATAGTAGTTATATTATTGTACATAGGGGCAGTATTGTAGCAGTTATCTTATTGTACATAGGGGAAGTATTATAATAGTTATATTATTGTACATAGGGGGCAGTATTATAGTAGTTATATTCTTGTACATAGGGGCAGTATTATAGTAGTTATATTCTTGTACATAGGAGCAGTATTATAGTAGTTATATTCTTGTACATAGGGGCAGTATTATAGTAGTTATATTCTTGTACATAGGAGCAGTATTATAGTAGTTGTATTATTGTACATAGGGGCAGTATTATAGCAGTTATATTCGTGTACATAGGGGCAGTATTATAGCAGTTATATTCGTGTACATAGGGGCAGTTGTAGTTTCCTGTGATTTCTGTTCTGTGCTGGTTTCTCTGCTGTCTCTTCCTGGGTGTGTTGAGGATTTCTGTGTGTCCATATTCTGCACATATTATATAGCACAGTGCTGAGGAAGAGGATGGTGCTGGTTGCAGCCTGTGATCACAGCCATGTATCACACGTTGCAGCCTTTGTCCTGGATCTGCAGCAGGTTCACGCTGTAGTAAGGAGGGTCCTGGTGCCAGGATGACTTTGTGGCCACTACTCCAGTACTACTACCCCCTCCCTCCCAGGCCCTGCCCCCCACCCCCTCCCCCTGCGTCATTGCCCCCAGCGGGGTGACGTTGCAGACGGGGAGGGAGCTGTCCATAGAACATAGTGCTGAAACTGCAGCAGTGACTGCCAGCACCGTGCCCAATGCAAACCCTGCACCCATCTCCTCCACCCTGCTCCCCACACACTGGTGCACTGCTGCCCCTGCCTCCCCAAGGAGCCCCAGCCACCCAGGAGCACACTGCCATCATCCTATTGTGCAGACACAGGACTGAGCCCTTGTACAAGAATCCTTCCTCTTCCATCCCAGGGAGGTAGCAACAGCAGCTGAGCCAACAGCAGATTCCACATCCTCAGCATCGTGATCTGGAGCAGCACAAGTGGCAGCACCCTGGGCAGCGCTGGCATCATTGCATTCAGGGACTGCTCTGGACATGGTCGCCTGCCATGCCAACAACACAAGGCAGCAGGGATGATCCTGAGCGCTGTGGGGGCTTCTTATTCCCTGGCAGCGAGGTGGGGTAGAGTGGTGGTCTATGCAGTATGACCCCTTTGGTTTTGGGGTGCTGGTGAGCTTGCTGCTGTGATGAATGGATGAACCAGATTTAGACATTAGGTTTTCTTCCCCTTCTTGGAATTCTGGGAAGTTTCGGGCTCTTTTTATGGGGGGCGTGCGGTCAGATCTCGTCTTTCAGTCTTGAAGATGTTAAGCAATTACCCCTAATTCAGGACAATTAAGAAAACTTGTTGATTCCTGGTTTGAATTTAATGTGAAAGTTGATGAAGTTGCTTTTGATAATTGATGATTTTTATTGTCACGGTGCACTTTTTACAGTTCTCCATGGGATTCACCTTCCAGTTAGGAAGTGAAGAGGCTTTGTTTGCATTCGCCCCCATTGTCTAAGGTGTTATTTTTTACCAATGCCCCCTCTTTGTCGGTGTTGATTTACCCTTTCCAGGTGTTAGGAGTTTTACAATAGGTTTTTAGGAAGGGGGCCTTCGTTTATACAGTGAGCACAACCCAAGATCAGAGCACACGTCTGACATTTTCCCCCTTATATCTTGGAGTGTAAAGCCTGCACATGTTGAGAACCGTCCTGCTTTTGTGGTGCTGTGGATTATTGGGTCCAAGACAAATGTTGCGCCATCAGGGTCTCCTCAAGTGCCGATGCCGCATGCTTTTCAATGACTTGAAGGTCTTATTACTCCGGCGCCCTCCACAGACGCCTAGTTTGCCCATGAACAGCTCAGAATGTGAGGTGGGCGCCGGAGGGAGCTTGGCGGCCAACAATAATACATTGACAGCACTGGGGCGAGCCTGGAGGGTTCCAGCTGGGGGGACGACTACTCCAGAGGAGGACTGGTGTTACCCAGCTACAGCGCCTGGACTCCAGCACCAACCCATGTCCATGGTCAGCAGCAACTCTTCAGATGAGTTCTGCAAAGGAAAAGCTGAGGACAGGTTTTCTCTTGGCAGCCTGGACAGTGGGATGAGGACCCCTCTCTGCAGGATTTGCTTCCAAGGACCTGAGCAGGTAAGCCTTGACTGTGTGGGCGACTCAGTACAATAGATGATTTTTAGCCCTAAAAACCGAACTGGTGGCTGGTATTATGGCTCCAAAATGTGGTATTGAGAGTTCGAGAGGAGAGGTAGTAACGATCTGCAGCAGTGTCAGCCCCATTGGCATTGTAATGGTGGCCATCAGCCTCTGTTCCTTAGCATTGAAAACCATAATTTGGGTTTATTGCGATGGAGATAACATTTTTATCACCTGCGGTGAATTATTAGTTTGCAATTTTTTGGAGTTTGTTTCAACATGTAGAAAGTTTTGGGCCTGAGTCCATTGGACTCTGAAAGAACTGTCGCTAAGGTGGTAGAGGGTGTTCTCTTACATTGCAGTGTTGCCTTGTGTTCCATGCTGCGTGGCAGTAAGGCACGGGGTCCGGCTGCGGACCCTCCCTTTGGACTAAGCCTGTTTACCTTCCATTGGTATGGACTTAATTGCTCCTGTAGTAGTTGTCCTGTGTAATGGGCGCTGAGTTCCAGTGGTTTTCTCCACCTTTCCTTAGGGCAGCAGACTCCTGCTTATGACTCCCAGTCTCCACCAGTATGGCAATGGAATAGGGTCATTCCACCATTTTTTTTTGCTAGAAGAGGATTTTTGCCTTCTGTTCCTATAATGGATGGGACCCTTTTATTTTTCGCCTTCCACGTTTTCTGTTGTATATTAGTGAACCTTATTGTATAACATTGTAATATATTTTCTATGTGCCGTACTCTCTGCTTGCAGTCAGTGAATGAAATGTTATTGTTTACATTCAAGGGCTGAAAACCTGATCTAGTTCAGCTCACACAGGGTTCATTGCATTTCAGCTGCTTTTCCAATGAGTCCTGCAGTCTTGTGAGCAGGATGTGTCTGGGACAAGAATGATGTCCTTTGAATGTAAACAAAAATGTGAGATATTGAAATACAAAGTATATGAGAACATTGCATGATGTCAAAATAAGATTAATATTGGGAAAAATGCTTTACATCTACAGTTTGCCTGATAACGTGCACCGATTATAATTTGTTTCACTTCTGTATATTTTTCAATATCTCGACATTTTGTCAGTAAACGTACACATTCTTGTGTCTGACTATATGACATGACCCGTCCTGCTCACGCAGCTGCTGGGTTTGTTATCATGTATCAGTATCGGCAAAACTTTCACAAAAAAATTCTAAAAACAATACAGAATAAGGCCTCATTCACACTTTTCACAATATTTTTGTGCCATTATTTGTATTTCCCCAAATCAGGAATGTCTCCAAAACACAGAACAGGTGTCAGTCTTTCAATTATAGTTTTTCTCTGGAAGTTGCACTTCGTACTTTGGCAAAAGAACACTGATGACAAAATACTGACGTGTGAATGAGGCCTAAAAATGGGCAGAAAGTTATATGTTCAGGTTTTACTATGAACAAAAGAAATGTATCTAAGGATGTAAAAACTTATGGACCAGGTTCCCACATTGCGTAAATACTGACCGTGTGAACGAGGTCTAACCGTTCATGCAAAATGGATGTGGTTTAATGTAACCCCTCCTTTCAGGCTGTTTTCACATGTAGCGTGAATGCTGCATATTTTATTTTATGTTCAGTACACCATAGCAATCTTCTCTGATTATTGCCCGCTTGCTGTGTTTTTCCTTCTATTTGAATCGTTTTTCGTACAGATTGGAAGCAGCATTTTTAATGCATTTTTTTCTTTGTACAGAAAAGGTTATTTCCGCACTTAAAGACACTACTGCCTATTTTACAAGCGGTGTTTCGGGATCCCCACGTGAACCTGTTCAGACTTGGTTTATTCTGTTCTGGTCACTTGTTTTTTTGTAGTGTACTATTGGTGACTAGTCCGCCCATCACCATAATATGCCGACTGCAAAGCAAATCAGTCCGGGCATGGACCACAATGCAGGACTGGCCGCGACTCTCTCTCATATATATGAATCTGGATCAGAGATTTGCAGCAGTCTGTACGCTGCGCTCTGTGCTCAGACCAAAATCCATGGACATCTGTAGAGCCCTAAGGCTGTTTTTAATTAATGCTGGATACAACCTGCCCCTTATATTTGTAGCTTTTATACTGGGAGAGATCTTTCTGATAAATGTTGGTTTTGAGGTTCCATCAGAGAGGTCGCCTTGTCATGACTGTTGGGCTCTCATGACTTAGCCAGTTTGTGCTCTAAGTACCTCCATTATATACATATATTTTATATAGCAGTAATTAGGTGTATATTTCGTATGTTCAATGTTTGCAGATATCTTGCCGCTAACAGAGGCGGCTGTATTCTTTGGTTCGTGTATTATGCAGCTATAGCAGCTTGCATCTGTTCACACCTGCTTTATTCTGTTAAAGGTGCTGGTTAGTTTTGTTTCGCCATAGAAGCCTATAGAGAAAAAAATGCACCAAATTATCACAGTTCTGCAGCCTGTTCAGATGCACGGTGGTCAGAAGTTTTCTTGAAATCACATACTCTTTGCTTGGAGAGTTAAACGCATCAGATTTTCCGTTCACAAGAAAAACGCAGCATTTCCGTAACTTCGGAACATAACTATGGGCTTCTATGGGAAGCCCGGAAAAATGCACGCAAAAAACGCAGTTCCACTTTAATGCAGAAAAGATTTTAGGAGCGACGCCATTTCTAGGTTGTGTGAGATGTGGTAACACGGCCCCAATCGTTGGACTCCAGTACCAGACGCACCCGTGGACTCCATGGCGCTATTATTAGAAGAGAACAGACGTGTTTTCCTAATCCTGGACAATCCCTTTAAAGGGTTATTCGCAAATGCACAAGTTATACACTGTAAGATAGGGGATAACGTATTGATCGGTGAGGGTCCTAGTGGTCGCACCCCAGAAGTTAGCATATCCTATGGGGTAACTTGTAATTTTTGGGACCGGTTCTGTGTAGCACACCATCTTTAATGGATCAGAGGAGCACATGCTCGGCCTCCATTGTCTATTAAGGCGCAGTCAGACGGCTGTATAATACAGACGACGATCACATCGCAGTGCACGGACTGGCTGGCGGCTCTCCTGAACAGTGTCTGACAGCATGTATTTCAGTAGTGTCGCTCGGGTGAGGAGAGCCGCCGGCTAATCCGTGCACTGCGATCGTCGTCCATGTTATACAGTCATCTGACTGCGCCCTTAGACTGTCAGAAATAGTCTAGCACTGATCTCTGCTTTCTCCAGCAGTCCCATAGACAGTGAGTGGAGCCAAAGCCGCACATAGGCTCCTCAAGACAGGGTACTACGGAGTCTCATTCTCGAGTTTGCCGAGGGCCCGACAGCTGGAGTATAGGCCCTAATACCTCTATGGGCATGTAAGGACAGCGTCCCAAGCATTGGGTTAGAGAATTATGCCCACGAATAATTCAAACTGTGCGGTATTAGTGGGCACTGTATGGCGGTATTTGTATGTAAACATTCAGTGTATATGTATCGGAGGGATAGGGGTCTTCTCAGCTTGTTTCCTAGGACCCCACTGTGACACCAGTAAGACTGTAGGCTACAGGTTGTCACCGCCAGCCCTACGGTCCGAGAGTCCAGCACGTTCCGCACTCTCTAGACCATAGTCGCATCATCTCTACTTATAAACTCGCCTCCGAAGTGTCAGCTATAAAGTGAACCAAATAAATACGTGAGAGCCTCTGCACACCACGGAGATGAATATTTCATCACATGTAGATCTCCAGCAGCGGGGACGTTCGTCTCCATACAACTTAATGCTTTGTTTAATGCCCTCAGTGCTGGAGAAGCTGGGAATGGCTCTGACTGCTGCATAACTACAAGTCCCAGCATGGCCCGCTGACTATTGCTGCAGTTTTGTCAATTCCACAGAATCTAAGTTGCCCTGAAGTAATGAAACTAAAAATAAAACCGCAACTAAGCAAGTAATGCCGGGTCTGTGATCCCGCCAGCCAAGACAGCAATGGATAAAATGTACTCCTAACTAAACACTAAACAATCAAGAGCCCACACTGCACCTTCTCTGACTCTCAGGATATTGCTCTCTTCTTCCCCTTGCTTTACACTGCAGCTCTGCTTGTTCACATTGGCTCATTAGCTCAGCAGGAAATAATTGCATTGGAATTTGATATCAGGACAGACTGATTGTAAGGAGAAGGAAAGAAGAGACCGCTAATCAGTAAATCAAGCAAAGCCCAAAAATTCAGATTTAGGAGAATTTCCAATTTCAAAGATAAATTATCCAATATAAGGGCTGACACTCATCAGCGTAAATAAAATCAGTCCGATGTTCCTGAAAGGTAGGACGAGTGTCATGTGAATACAATTTTTAGCAAGTAGCATTTGTCTGACAAGCGAATGCAATGCGTTTTTAACATCAGCTTTTGCATACATTAATTCTCAGTAATTTCCAGCTAGATTACTAAGTAACAAAACAATCTTATATACAGATATAGCTAGATGAGTGGTAGATAGATACAGTAGATGGATAAATGTAATTGAGATATATGATCACTGCAGTGCATGTGCAACTAACTGTATATGTATTTAGCTAATAAATAAAGAAATGGGGTGGGGTCCCCAATATTTTTCTTCACCAGCTGAGGGAAAGCTGACAGCTGAGGAGTGATGTTTATATTCTGGGAAGGGGGTAATAAACATGGAGCTTCCCAAACTATTAATATCAGTGCACAGCTGTCAACTAATCCTTTACTGGTTATTACTGGTGCCCACCCAAAAAATTTAGTGGGATCCCCCTATATTCATAACCAGCAAAAGGTAGGGAGACAGCTGCAGCTGATATTAATAGCCTAGGAAGGGGCCGTGGATATTGGCCTCCCCCCAGACTAAGAACATCAGCCCTCAGCCACCCCAGAATTGGCACTTCTGACATTTAACCTCTGCTCTTCCTTCTTCTTCCTGGTGTGGTGGCAAGTGGGATATTATTGGTGGGTTGATGTCATCTATGTATTATCAGCTGACATCAAGCCCAGGGGTTAGTAATGGAGAGGTGTCTATAAGATGCCCCCATTACTAACCACATAATCAAATGTAATAAAGGTGGGTGGTTTGTTGAGCGGTGGCATGATGCGACCTCTCAGTAAGCCAGCTGGAATACAGTGAGACAGGAGAGTGAGAACTCTCCTGCAGTGTCTAGTGCTGATGTGAGTAAGGTCACGAGAGTTCATAGCCAATGTACTCCGTTCACCTCACTGATGTCACCGCTCGCATCATGAGAATTTTCTCACGATGCGAGCTGTATCGTGAGTAAGGTGACCACCGCTCAGCAAACCATCCGGATGTAGCAGAGCTGGAGTTCTTCGTGGGACAGCATCACATACGGATTCTGTGTTCAGGTGAGGATGACTTTGTGTTTTTATTTTTATTTTGATATTAATAAATGGGTAAAAGGAGGTCGTGGAGTGTTCATTTCTATTACAGAACATTAATCTGTGTTTGTCCTTATTATATTTGATTATGGGGTTAGTAATGGGGGTGTCTTATAGACATCTCTCCATTACTAACCCCTAGGTGTGATGTCAGCTGACAATACAAAGCTGACAGCAAGCCCAATACTATTACTCCACTTGACACCGCACCAGGGCAAGTGGGAAGAGCGAGGCTAAGCACCAGAATTGGCATATAATGGATGTGCCATTTCTGGGGCAGCTGAGGGCTGATGTTCTTATTCTGGGAGAGGGCCAGTATCCATGGCTCCATCCTAGGCTATTAATATCAGCCAGAGCCGTCTGCCTAGCCTTAGCTGGTTATTAATAATAGGGGGGGCTGCATTTCATTTTTTGGGAGGATCACCCCTTATTAATAACCAGTAAAGGCTAAGTAGACAGCTGTGAGCTGATAATAACAGCCTGGGAAGCACCATGTTTATTACCCCTTCCCCAGACTATTAACATTAGCCACCAGCTGTCGGCTTTCCCTCAGCTAGTCAAGAAAAATATGAGAGACCCCACTCCATTTCTTTCTTTTATTCTGTCTATATATCTATACCATTCTGACAGTTCGGGCTGTGAGTTTACTGTACTCAGCTGATAAAATGTTGGGTTTCCTATGAGATGGGTGGGTAAAAATCGCACGGCACATGCGTGGTCCGTGTGCCATTCGTTTTTTTTTCTCTCATTCACTTGTATTACCGAGTCTTGTCCGATATATGCGGTCACTCGCAGCATGCTGTGATTTTTTTTTTCCTCAGTCGAATCCAATTTGAGAAAAAAATCGCAGATGAACGCCGAATCATTGACGAACACTAGTCAGAGTGCAATCTGATTTTTTTTATTATTTGATTGCACTCATCCGTTGTAAACGCAGATGAATATGAGCTCTAATCCTGATATTACACAAGCAATGCAAACATTCCTCCTGTTACCCAATAATTTACTCTTGTGCTGATCTGGGATCGCAGTGTTTTTTACTCTCTATTCACATCCAAAGCTGTTTGCCTACTCCGGACTGCGGTCTTTGGAGAAAAATTTGTGAAATGATGAGATTGTTGGAGTTTTGTGGCAGATCAGCTGCAGTAGTTCCTGTTATTGAGAATCAGTCCTATCCGCCAGGAAGGGTTTAATTTGGCAAAAGTTTGGATTTTTTCAGGCCCCGTTGAGATGAATTGGGAATGTGTGCAGTAAATCTGCGGTGTGTGAATATCATACATTGTGCCTCTTCTTCATTCCAGCCTCGTTGTACGCTGCCCGTGCTGCGCAGCGCCATGCCGATGATTCCCATTATACCTTACAGTCATCGTGTTATAGATCACACACGCCTGGCACTGCGCAGCTTGTAATAACAGTCGGAGATGCGTTTTGATTATATCCAGACTTCCACAACCATCAAACGAGATGTATACAGTCTGTGAGTATACACAGATACAAGCACAGGTGTATCTACTGACTAATGGGACCCTCTGGGATCTACAACTACAGCTCTCAGCATGCCCTCGTGGTCGGAGGCAGGATGATGTGTTCTGGAATTTTCCAAGATGAAACCTAAAACTTTTAGGATCACAATCCAAAACAAACCCCCCCCTCCACAGCTCCTATGTGTCCTTTATTGCTGCTGTCCTCTTACATGGCAGATGGCGCCTTCAGGCACTAGGTCTGCCCCCATCGTTGTTACTCCCATTGCAGGAATGACTTTAGTCAATCACGTCTCATCTGGACTTGTGTACAACATGTACTGAATCTTTCTAATCTAATTTTTTTCATCCTTCTTGATACTTTATATTTGAGTTCTTCACCATTTTCAAAATCTCTACTTGCTGTCTGAGAAATAAACTAGTGTGAAGCCCCAAATCCTGCAACAATGTATCTTTTCTTCTTTTTATTTCTGAGCCTGAGACCGTTCTTTCCACCAAGTGCTCTGAAAAATGTGACTGTTTTTGAAAACTCGCAATTCATAAATCTGGCCTAAAGCTAATTGGCATAGGCAACCATTACAAGGTTACACCCAACCTTTTAAAACTGGCAAGAGCTGTGTTAAATGGTTAAAACGTAAAAAAAACAAAAACAAAAACAATTTTGCTCAAAAATAGAGTGTGACAAAGTTTGAAACATTTTGACAACAAGATACTTGCACAAACACTTGATAAACTCCTCCCTGACACTTTGTAACAAACGTTTCACTGTGTGAGAGGTACAGAGGGTGCTGGGACGGCTGAGATACTAGCAGTAGTAGCAGACGGATCATTTTGTGAATTTGCAGATCTATTGGGAAGTCCTACTGACAGGCATTCTGGTTTTGTGATAGTCGTGCATCAATGAGAGGTACAGAGGCAGCAGCGCTCCATGGTCGGTGGGGGCCGTGTTACAGATTTTGCCTTAGGGTCCCAGAGCTTTTACATTTTTCGGCTGTAACATTTTCCATTTTACAGAATTAGAGCCGCCATAATACTGTTGCAGAAAGTCCATGGCAATCTGAGTGTAGATTGTGACTCGCCTCCCTCTGAGCTCTTCTGCCAAGACTCAAACTGCACCAGAGAGAGAGAAATCTTCTTATCTTGTGCCTAACGAATGGCTGTCAAGAAACAAACACTTAATATTTCAAGAAAACGTGAAAGCTAAGCGCAGAACTCGAGCTGAAGACGAAATCTCGTCCGGCCCCAGACTCCTCCTGTGCAGCCAGCATACTCTACATATTCTCTAGTGTCCGCCATGTTTATCCCCCATGGAGCCGCTTTTCTGTCACCGGGACACTCTGCGACACCTCCTGTTCCTCTCATAGGTCCTCCTGGCAGCCGCTCGCCATGATAGAAGCCTCTCACTGCACAGAGATAATGAAATGTCTCCTTGTAGAGAAGACGTCTCCAGCGACAAAACTACAACCCTCAGTACTTTATCTGGGCATGCTGAGAGTTGTAGTTGTACAAATCCTAGAGAGCCACCGGTTAGAGGTCACAGTTGTAGAATGTGAGTAGAAATAGCCACCATCTCCTCCAAGATCTAAGGCATGGGGGTGGTTATATTCCTTACTGCCCTGGGGGTTGTTATAATTCTCCCACAATTAAAGGATTTTATCAACTTATTATCTACCCCAACAATAACCTTTAATTAAATGAGTTGTCTGCCCCGAGGAAACTCTTATAGGAAACACTAGGGCGATCAGCAATTTATCACATTCCTGGGGCTCACTCAAAATGCCGCAAACGCAGAGATGAGAGGTCACCATAAACATTTGGTGCCACTTATCTCCATAGAAAACAATGATATTCAATCAACATCCATCCAAAGGTGCATGTGTGGGTGGGATCTACAGCCGTTATTCAGATTAGATTGATATACCAAAGAGGTTTATGGGCAGCGTCAAAAAACTTAATAACGTGATAAATTGACACTGATAGGACTTTCAGAGCCCCTTCATGACGTTCATGTGCCGTCATAAGTCATATGGCCAGTGGTTGCCCTCTTAATGAACAGTATTGCACTAGTCTCCATTGTGCCGGGCCGCCTCACCTCTGTCCCAATCCTGCATATAGAGCGCAGCGGAGCAACGGAGCGCCATTGCAATGCACCGTGATGTTTTCAATGTTCCAGCGCAGCCTGTTATGCATTAGGATGACTCACGCCGAACACCAGCAATTAAATAACCGAAGCCGAGAAGCATTCAGAGGAGTCGTACTGGAAAATATCACAATCCGCTCTCTGCTTTAGCAAATAAAAGGCACTTAATTATTAAAGGAAATGTTGAAACATAATTAAATTATTAATATTGTATCGAAATAAAAAGAGACAAGGAGCACAGTGCTCACCTGTCAGCGTGGCACCTACTGGCACCACAAATGTATGAACCAGTCTGCCAATGATACATAGGTAATATATAAAGTGTGGTCCGCCACTGATTCATACAGGATATATAAAGTGTAAGCCACCGTTGATACATACAGGATATATAAAGTGTAAGCCACCGTTGATACATACAGGATATATAAAGTGTAAGCCACCATTGATACATACAGGATATATAAAGTGTAAGCCACCATTGATACATACAGGATATATAAAGTGTAAGCCACCAATGATACATAATGCTTATACAAAGTATGATTCACCACTGATACATACAGGATACAGTGGGGGGAAAAAGTATTTAGTCAGCCACCAACTGTGCAAGTTCTCCCACTTAAAAAGATGAGAGAGGCCTGTAATTGACATCATAGGTCGACCACAACTATGAGAGTCAAAATGAGAAAACAAATCCAGAAAATCCCCTTGTCTGATTTGGTAATATTTATTTTGCAAATTTTGGTGGAAAATAAGTATTTGGTCATTAACAAAAGTTCATCTCAATATTTTGTTATTTATCCTTTGTTGGCAGTGACAGATGTCAGACATTTTCTGTAAGTCTTCACAAGGCTGGCACACACTGCTGGAGGTATGTTGGTCTATTCCTCCATGCAGGTCTCCTCTAGAGCAGTGATGTTTTGGGCCTGTCGCTGGGCAACACGGACTTTCATCTCCCTCCAAAGGTTTTCTATGGGGTTGAGATCTGGAGACTGGTTAGGCCACTCCAGGACCTTCATATGCTTCTTATGAAGCCACTCCTTCGTTGCCCTGGTGGTGTGCTTGGGATCATTATCGTGCTGAAAGACCCATCCATGTTTCATCTTCAATGTCCTTGCTGATGGAAGGAGGTTTGCACTCAAAATCTCACGATACATTGCCCCATTCATTCTTTCATGTACACGAATCAGTCATCCTGGTCCCTTTGCAGAGAAACAGCCCCAAAGCATAATGTTGCCACCCCCATGCTTCACAGTAGGTATGGTGTTCTTTGGATGCAACTCAGCATTCTGTCTCCTCCAAACACAACGAGTTTTGTTTCTACCAAACAGTTCTACTTTGGTTTCATCAGCCCATATGACCTTCTCCCAATACTCTTCTGGATAATCCAAATGCTCTCTAGCAAACTTCAGACTGGCCCGGACATGTACTGGCTTAAGCAGGGGGACATGTCTGGCACTGCAGGATCTGAGTCCCTGGCGGCGTAGTGTGTTACTGATGGTAGCCTTTGTTATGGTGGTCCCAGCTCTATGCAGGTCATTCACTAGGTCCCCCCGTGTGGTTCAGGGGTATTTGCTCACCGTTCTTGTGGTCAGTTTGATCCCACGGGGTGAGATCTTGGGTGGAGCCCCAGATCGAGGTAGATTATCAGTGGTCTTGTATGTCTTCCATTTTCTAATTATTGCTCCCACAGCTGATTTAATCACACCAAGCTGCTTGCCTATTGCAGATTCAGTCTTCCCAGCCTGGTGCAGGGCTACAATTCTGTTTCTGGTGTCCTTGAACAGCTCTTTGGTCTTCACCATAGTGGAGTAAAAACCAGAGAATCAAACCAACAAACAGGGAAAAGGGCAGACAGAGGGAGTCAACAGACACAGGGCAAGTCAGGGATCACAGCAGGACAAATCAAGAGCTACCAGAGTCGGGTACACACGCCGAAGGCAGAACTATAGCTGACACCGCCAGCAGGATGTATCGGAACTAAATAGCGAACCTGAAACCAGAATGAGGCGGAGCAAAGTTATCTCTTGACATGATCCGCCCGGAAAAAGGGCAGACAGGATTAAACCCTGGAACGGAACATGACACTGGGCTGCCATAACCCCTCAGCAGTGCCACAGGCTGATCGCCTCCGTGCCACGTCGCATTGATGCAGTAAGTGATGCAAAAGGAGCCCGACCAAGTATTGAGGGCATTTACTGATCATACATTTCAGTAGGACAACATTTCAGATATTAAAATCATTTTTCCAGCTGGTGTTATAAAGTATTCTAATTTATTGAGATAATGACTTTTGGGTTTTCATTGGCTGTAAGCCATAATCATCAACATTAACAGAAATAACCATGTGAAATAGATCACTGTGTGTGTAATGACTCTATAGAATATATGAGATTCACTTTTTGTATTGAAGAACTGAAATAAATTCACTTTTTGGTGATATTCTCATTTTGTGAGAAGCACTTGTATAAAGTGTAAACAACCGCTGATACATAGGGGATATATAAATTGTAAGCCACCACTGATTGGGGATATATAAAGTGTAAACCACCACTGATACACTGTGAACTACAACTGATACATTAGGAATTATATAAAATATGATCTGCTGCTGATACATATGAGATAAATAAAGTATCAGTGCTGCTGTTGCATAAGGGCATATAAAGTGTGATTGATTGCTAATACGTAAATGAATATATAAAGTCTGATATGCCACTAATACTAATGGAATTGTCTGGACACAAATCCTTTATTTAATACCTTTCAGCTGACTGTTTCTCATTGCAAATATTTTATATTTAATTAATGCCTAAAATAAAGGGGCAAATTGTATTAATGGCAGATGAAGTGGAGAATCTGGCGACCAATAGATTAGATGGTCGTTCTATAGCTCCATGTATATAAAAATCTACTTAGATGAGGTGTTGTCCCCCTGGTGAGTCAATGATACTGCAGTAGAGATGTGTTTTAGTGGCTGTAGGTGTTAGCATGACTTCTCACCAGCAGCAAATTCACATTTCAAGCACTTACAGGCACAAAATCCTTCATGACTTTGGACTTTCCATCAAAGTCGCCAGACTTGCAGCATCCTGAAACAAGACAATCTGAGATTACCCTGCTCACATAGTGCAAAACCCAATTAAAGCCCTCATACCGTTCACAAAAACTATCAAATAATACCACCAGACAGTGCACACATCACTGGGTGGCTCTGTACCGTTATATGGTGTACATCAGTGTGTTATGGACATATGAAACCTAGATGAGATGATATTCTATGAAATCTGAAGCACATGGAGATACACTGAGTTCTAGAGGCTTCATGTATTACGCTCCATGGATTGTACAGACTCATCAGTGGTCAGCACGGTGGCTCAGTGGTTAGCACTATACTGTGTGAGCGTGTTTATGTATATGTATATATATATATATATATATATATATATACAAGACTTAATACTTGGTGGTAAAACCCTTGTTGGCAAGCACAGCTGTCAGATATTTTTTGTAGTTGATGATGAGGTTTGCGCACGTCAAGAGGAATTTTGCTCCTCTCCTCTTTGCAAATCATCTCTAAATCATTAAGATTTTGAGGCTGTCGCTTGGCAACTCGAAGCTACAACTCCCTCCATAAGTTTTCTACGGGATTACGGTCTGGAGACTGGCTAGGTCACTCCATGACCTTAATGTGCTTCTTTTTGAGTCACTCCTTTGTTACCTTGGCTCTATGTTTTGGGTCATTGTCTTGTCATTGTCAGTGGCTGGAAGACCCGGCCACAACCCATTTTTAATGTCCTGGCTGAGGGAAGGAGGTTGTCACTCAGGATTTTACGGTACATGGCTCCATCCATTCTCCCTTTGATGCGGTGAAGTTGTCCTGTGTCCTTAGCAGAGAAACACCCCCAGAACAATGTTTCCACCTCCATGCTTGACAGTGGGGATGGTGTTCTTTGGGTCATAGGCAGCATTTCTCTCCAAACCCGGCAAGTTTAGTTAATGCCAAAGATTTCAATTTTTGTCTCGTCTGACCACAGCATCTTCTCCCAATCACTCACAGAATCATCCCGGTGTTCATTGGCAAACTTCAGACGGGCCTGCACATGTGCCTTCTTGAGCAGGGGGACCTTGCGGGCATTGCAGGATTTTAACCCTTACGGTGTAATGTGTTACCAATGGTTTTCCTGGTAACTGTGTTCCCAGCTGCCTTAAGATCATTAGCAAGTTCCCCCCGTGTAGTTTTATCTTATCTCTCACCTGCCTCATGATCAAGGATACCCCACGAGGTGAGATTTTGCACGGTGCCCCATATTGATGTCGATTGACAGTCATTTTGTATTCCTTCCATTTTCTTACTATTGCACCCACAGTTGTCTCCTTCTCACCCAGCGTCTTACTTATGGTTTTGTAGCCCATTCCAGCTTTGTGCAGGTCTCTGATCTTGTCTCTGACATCCTTAGAAAGCTCTTTGGTCTTGCCCATGTTGTAGAGGTTAGAGTCTGACTGATAATTGAGTCTGTGGACAGGAGACTTTTATAAAGAAAGGTGACTATGTAATATTTGTTACAGAAACCTTTGTTTGCAATTACAGAGGTCAGACGTTTCCTGTAGTTCTTGACCAGGTTTGCACATAATGCTGCAGGGCATGATAATAATAATTGGTGACAAGGTTTCAAGTTGGTGCTTTGTTTGGCTAAAGGAATCGTGCAAAGGTGTAATGTGAAGTTCCTAGGTCCAAATACAAAATCTACAAGAGGTACATGATCTGCCATGTATAATACTGCAGCCTTCTCATATGGTAATGGCCCTCTTTCTGCCACCTGTGCACACCCTATAGGTCCATCCCAGACTCTGAATACTGCACAGGAATATTCTGTATAGACTTTAATTGTAAACAAATAGTGTTATTACTTACCGTAAATATAGCATGTATTTAGATTGTGAGCTCCACTGGTTACGTCTGCATGTTGGTGCTACATAAATAATGGATAATAATAACTGTGCTGTACTGAGCAGTGTGGTTAAGAATCCAGCACAAGGGTGAGATTCAACACTAAGGGTACCTTCACACTGGTCGATTCTGCTACGATTACGACGCATTTGCGTCATATTCGACATCGCAGTACGAGCTCGTAGCCAGCGGTCACACTCTACGATGTTAACGCTTTTTCTGACGTAGTTGCGATGTGAACGTCACGCGTCGCAATCGTACGCTACCCTTCACACCGCCATAGTCCTACGACTCCGAGCGTGACGTATTACCAGCATGGGCGTGCTAAAACGTCACGCCCAATCAGGAGACAAGTATGCGGAAGCCCAACCCACGTAGTCGCATTACGAGCTCGTATGACCGCCGTCACATACTACGATTTCGACCGCCACAGCGGGACATTTACGACGAAAGAAAGTTCTGCTCTTTCTTTCACATCGTACGATGCTGGGCTGCGTCGCAAATCGTAACGCCATGTCACACTTTGCAACCTCGGAACGAGGACGGATAAACGTCACAAATCGAACGCTCGTTCAGACTTTGATTGCACAGTGTGAAGGGGCCCTTAGTAGAACGGAGCAGAAGGGAGCGACGTAGCAGTGAATGCAGAACAGGAGTGAGATAAAACGCTTACTAGAAAGCTGCATAGACTGTATGTGTGCATTTGTTTCTTTTTCATTCTGCTATGGCTACTCCCTTAATTGGATTCTAGTGACAGAACTTGCCCCTTTACATGTGTTATAGATGTCCAGAAATTCCAGAATAGTACGACACTCCTCCTGTATAGTCCCAATATGAGGTTTAAAAAGGATCTGTTTAGTGAGCAATGCATATTTTCCAAGTGATTGACTCTATTGGGCACACCATGAGGTGTATATTCTTTTGCAATTCATGCATCTAAACCAATGAAAAATTCAGAAAATATTTTTTTGTATGCAGCTCCTATTCCGGTTTATTTAGTTCCATGGTTGTGAACTACAATCAAACATTGTACAGTCAGATCCAGCACTCCAGGGGTGGGGAACCTCAGGCCATTGGGCCATTTACAACCTGCGAAGACCTTTTCTCCGGCCCCCAGGCAAATTCCCAGGAACCGCAGTGACTGGATCGGCCGCTGCGATTTGATAGCTGTCTGCCTTTTAATTTCTTCTTGCTCTGCGAGAGTGAGCGCACAGCTTTCAGTACTGAACACTGCAGCACATTTAATGAAGTATACAGTTGTGGCCAAAAGTATTGACACCCCTGCAATTCTGTCAGATAATACTCTGTTTCTTCCTGAAAATGATTGCAAACACAAATTCTTTGGTATTATTATCTTCATTTAATTTGTCTTAAATGAAAAAACACAAAAGAGAATGAAGCAAAAAGCAAAACATTGATCATTTCACACAAAACTCCAAAAATGGGCCAGACAAAAGTATTGGCACCCTCAGCCTAATACTTGGTTGCACAACCTTTAGCCAAAATAACTGCGACCAACCGCTTCCGATAACCATTAATGAGTTTCCTACAATGCTCTGCTGGAATTTTAGACCATTCTTCTTTGGCAAACTGCTCCAGGTCCCTGATATTTGAAGGGTGCCTTCTCCAAACTGCCATTTTAGATCTCTCCACAGGTGTTCTATGGGATTCAGGTCTGGACTCATTGCTGGCCACCTTAGAAGTCTCCAGTGCTTTCTCTCAAACCATTTTCTAGTGCTTTTTGAAGTTTGTTTTGGGTCATTGTCCTGCTGGAAGACCCATGACCTCTGAGGGAGACCCAGCTTTCTCACACTGGGCCATACATTATGCTGCAAAATTTGTTGGTAGTCTTCAGACTTCATAATGCCATGCACACGGTCAAGCAGTCCAGTGCCAGAGGCAGCTAAGCAACCCCAAAACATCAGGGAACCTCCGCCATGTTTGACTGTAGGGACCGTGTTCTTTTCTTTGAATGCCTCTTTTTTTCTCCTGTAAACTCTATGTTGATGCCTTTGCCCAAAAAGCTCTACATTTGTCTCATCTTGACCAGAGAACATTCTTCCAAAACGTTTTAGGCTTTTTCAGGTAAGTTTTGGCAAACTCCAGCCTGGCTTTTTTATGTTTCGGGGTAAGAAGTGGGGTCTTCCTGGGTTTCCTACCATACAGTCCCTTTTCATTCAGACGCCGACGGATAGTACGGGTTGACACTGTTATACCCTCGGACTGCAGGGCAGCTTGAACTTGTTTGGATGTTAGTCGAGGTTCTTTATCCAACATCCGCACAATCTTGTGTTGAAATCTCTTGTCAATTTTTCTTTTCCGTCCACATCTAGGGAGGTTAGCCACAGTGCCATGGGCTTTACACTTCTTGATGACACTGCGCACGGTAGACACAGGAACATTCAGGTCTTTGGAGATGGACTTGTAGCCTTCAGATTGCTCATGCTTCCTCACAATTTGGTTTCTCCAGTCCTCAGACAGTTCTTTGGTCTTCCTTCTTTTCTCCATGCTCAATGTGGTACACACAAGGACACAGGACAGCGGTTGAGTCAACTTTAATCCATGTCAACTGGCTGCAAGTGTGATTTAGTTATTGCCAACACCTGTTAGGTGCCACAGGTAAGTTACAGGTGCTGCTAATTACACTAATTAGAGAAGCATCACATGATTTTTCGAACAGTGCCAATATTTTTGTCCATCCCCTTTTTTATGTTTGGTGTGGAATTATATCCAATTTGGCTTTAGGACAATTCTTTTTGTGTTTTTTCAATTAAGACAAATTAAATGAAGATAATAATACCAAAGAATTTGTGTTTGCAATCATTTTCACGAAGAAACTGAGTATTATCTGTCAGAATTGCAGGGGTGTCAATACTTTTGGCCACAACTGTATACTCCAGCCCCAGTGTGTCCCATTTGATGTGTATGCTCTATCCCAGGTGTCTCCAATGTGATGTATGTACAGCAGTCTCAGTATCTCCTATGTGATGTATATACATTAGTCTCAATGTCCAATTTGTGATGTATACAGCAGTCTTGGTATCTCCTGTGTGATGTATAAACAGCAGTATTGGTGTCCCCTATGTGGATGTATATACAGCAGCCTTGGTGACTCCTATGTAATGCATATACAGCAGTCTCTGCATCTCCTTTGTGATGTATATATACCTCTCGGTGTCTCCTATGGGATGTATACAGCTGTCTTTGTGTCTCCTATGTGAAGTATACAGCAGATCTCCCACTGCTTGCATTCTATAGAGCGACAAACGTCGCATAGGAGCTGTGTACGTAAAACGGTAGATTATTAAACTGTTTAGAAGTTGTTTCATTCTTTATTTTAGATTCAATGAAAGAAATTGGTTGCAGAAGATTACACTCGTTGGGCTATAGTAAAGCATTGTAGTGGTCACCTAATCTTTGCCAGCCCGATGCACCCCATATTATGCCAGGCAATGCCTTTCTGTTTATTCAGCAGCCATCAGGCCTTGCGTCGCGCTGGCTCCGTGAGGACCCTGTAATCCATTTAATTCTCCCTACTTCTATCTATTCCAGCTCTGCGCCTGCCCTCTGCATTCACGAGATATCAGCCGCTTCAATGGACGCGCTCGCTCTGCTTTGTGTCGCTCTCTATCCTCTTTAGGATGCTAAACACTACTATGATAGCTTTCCTTAATCCCCTTTTCTTCTGGGCTGAACATGACCATGGCATCTAATCCCTCCTCACAGCGGCCGCGGCTCTCCAAGAGGTAATTCTCCTTTTATAAGCCCCCGCTCCAGGGCTTTATGTCACAGGGTGCAGCAGATCAATGGAAGTCGATGGAAATACACATGTCCTGTACACATCTCCAAATCAACATTCGCGAGCCCCAAAATCTCACTTTCTGATTATGGGGGCAACTCCCTAATCTGTAATCTGTGGATGACTATAGCAAAACTATATATATAGCAGACTTTCCTCCATGTTTTAATGAGGGGACATCAATAATCTAACTCCAATGCGTTTTCTTAGTTACATACAGTATGTTTCTGAGAAAACCCCTAGGCATAAGCAAGATTGTTCCCATTCACCGACAGAAAGCAGAGATCTAGACAATGATGTGGAATTATATCTAAAACATAAGAGAAAAAAACATCCAGGAGTCACGAGCCGCGGTGCCTGCTCCTGTGTCAGGTGTAAACTTCTTGGCACACTTTGTTTAGTCGAGGTGAAGAGATTTAATGTGATCCAAAAGAACAATACATACAGTAGTCACAAACGTTCCGGTCATCAAGACCGTCATCAATGTACTAGAGTGTATAAAGCATGATCCTGAGGATCTCTCGGCAATAAATGGCTCAGTCTGTACATATAACCTGGCTGGGATTAATCCCAGGTATTAGTAGCTGAAGGACCAAATCTCAATGTGGAGTCTCAGATGTGGACAACGCGATTAATCCCAGCCAGGTTATACATACAGACTGAGCCATTTATTGCCGAGAGATCCTCAGGATCATGCTTTATACACTCTAGTACATTGATGACGGTCTTGATGACCGGAACGTTTGTGACTACTGTATGTATTGCTCTTTTGGATCACATTAAATCTCTTCACCTCGACTAAACAAAGTGTGCCAAGTAGATTACACAAGATTGCAAGGTTTGGGAAGCGACTTGAGCACCTGTTTCAGTCTATTACTATAGGGACATTTCTGCTCCCTGGTCGCTTTATCTCCCAGTTTCTGGATCTGTACAGGTGCGAGCATCTGTATTCCAGCCAGATAATCTGCACTAATGAATCATCTGTCGTCTGGGGTCAGGCACAGTGCAATGGATTTCGTGTCTGGAAAGTGTTTCCGGCTCATGGCGGCATAAGAACAGCCGCAATAGTGGCTCATCTAATGAGTGGAAGTGAAACCGCAGGTCCCCAGCACAAAACGTGGCACTGGGTCCTGCAAATCCCACGGGACTGGGAATCAACCAGACTGGGGCGGCACGGTGGCTCAGCACCATACACAGCCTGGAAATTACACTACACTCTAATAGAAGATTCCATATAAGGCATTCCATTATTTTACTTCTCTTGTCTCTGTAGATTCCATCTGTGACCGGATCTCTACCAGAGATTACACAGCTGCTGATTAAATCTACAGAGAATCTGCTGTGTACAAGGTTCATAATCTACATAGAAACAATTATATAATTTATCCCCACATGCAGATCATCACTGGGAAAATCATCTCTAGACAATTTCTGATCGTGAAGTTTGAGCAGTTTCTCCGCACGTGGTCCTGTGTACAGACCATGACATAAATAGTTCATGTTGTTTGTATTGACCTTGTTTATAGTCATAGATACCAATAGGACCAGCTTGTCCTCAAGGTGAACCCCCAAGCCCCCTATACCATGTATAGGTGCCTTCAAACCATCGTAATGCACCTGCTGTTATCTATGAAGACTTGGTTGGGTTGTCCCTCTGTACGGATTATCAGCTTTTTCCATAGAATTTAATGGGATCCACTAACAAATATTGAAGGTAATGTCTATGGCCAAGTCCAGATCAAATTCAGCCCTGCCAGTGTGGCCACCAGTGGACTCGGACTGGATTACCTCTGGCCATGTGGACACTTTTTGAACCTTGGCAGTGGACCAGGCTGCAGAGATCGTCACCAAGGAGCATTCATTTTTTTTTTTCTCCTATAATGCGCCATCAGCATAAAGTTGACAGATTGATTCGATAGTGGGTAAATGAAAACTAAAGAATCTCACAGCTCATCAAATGTCTCCAGGAGATATGAAATATTTGTCAGACAAAACTAATAAGACGTCCTTCCCCCGAGCAGCGATCTACAACACAAGGGAATAAGTCAGACAAACCTTCACAGAAACTGTACATCCCCAAAACAAAGTGGGAAGAAAGGGGTGCAGACAGAAGCAGAAGCCTCGCTATACCCCTCCCCCACAAGACGTACGAATAGTCCCAAATACAAGTGTAGCGGAAAAAACAAAACAAAAGTGACAAAACTGTGAGATAATGATGAAAAACATAGGAGACCGTGACAAAGATATATGAAAAACTGAAGGAACGACACCCCGACCCTGACTCCATATCATTAGTTATCTACTTATTAATTCGTATTTAGTCATAGCATATTTCTTCAGGGATTCATGATGATTATAGAATCTCCGCACAAAACCGCGACCAATAGGATATCCTGCACAATTAATGTAATTATATTCTTGTACATAGGGGCAGTATTATAGTAATTATATTCTTGTACATAGGGGCAGTATTATAGTAGTTATATTCTTGTATATAGGAGCAGTATTATAGTAGTTATATTCTTGTACATAGGGGCAGTATTATAGTAGTTATATTCTTGTACATAGGGGCAGTACTATAGTAGTTATATTCTTGTACATAGGGGCAGTATTATAGTAGTTATATTCTTGTATATAGGAGCAGTATTATAGTAGTTATATTCTTGTACATAGGGGCAGTATTATAGTAGTTATATTCTTGTATATAGGAGCAGTACTATAGTAGTTATATTCTTGTACATAGGGGCAGTATTATAGTAGTTATATTCTTGTATATAGGAGCAGTATTATAGTAGTTATATTCTTGTACATAGGGGCAGTATTATAGTAGTTATATTCTTGTATATAGGAGCAGTATTATAGTAGTTATATTCTTGTACATAGGGGCAGTATTATAGTAGTTATATTCTTGTATATAGGAGCAGTATTATAGTAGTTATATTCTTGTACATAGGGGCAGTATTATAGTAGTTATATTCTTGTATATAGGAGCAGTATTATAGTAGTTATATTCTTGTACATAGGGGCAGTATTATAGTAGTTATATTCTTGTACATAGGGGCAGTACTATAGTAGTTATATTCTTGTACATAGGAGCAGTATTATTGTAATTATATTCTTGTACATAGGGGCAGTATTATAGTAGTTATATTCTTGTACATAGGGGCAGTATTATAGTAGTTATATTCTTGTACATAGGGGCAGTATTATAGTAGTTATATTCCTGTACATAGGGGGCAGTATTATAGTAGTTATATTCTTGTACATAGGAGCAGTATTATAGTAATTATATTCTTGTACATAGGGGCAGTATTATAGTAGTTATATTCTTGTACATAGGGGCAGTATTATAGTAGTTATATTCTTGTACATAGGGGCAGTATTATAGTAGTTATATTCTTGTACATAGGGGCAGTATTATAGTAGTTATATTCTTGTACATAGGGGCAGTATTATAGTAGTTATATTCTTGTACATAGGGGCAGTATTATAGTAGTTATATTCTTGTACATAGGGGGCAGTATTATAGTAGTTATATTCTTGTACATAGGGGCAGTATTATAGTAGTTATATTCTTGTACATAGGAGCAGTATTATAGTAGTTATATTCTTGTACATAGGAGCAGTATTATAGTAGTTATATTCTTGTACATAGGGGCAGTATTATAGTAGTTATATTCCTGTACATAGGAGCTGTATTATAGTAGTTATATTCTTGTATATAGGGGCAGTATTATAGTAGTTATATTCTTGTACATAGGGGCAGTATTATAGTAGTTATATTCTTGTACATAGGGGCAGTATTATAGTAGTTATATTCTTGTACATAGGGGGCAGTATTATAGTAGTTATATTCTTGTACACAGGAGCAGTATTATAGTAGTTATATTCTTGAACATAGGAGCAGTATTATAGTAGTTATATTCTTGTACATAGGGGCAGTATTATAGTAGTTATATTCTTGTACATAGGGGGCAGTATTATAGTAGTTATATTCTTGTACATAGCGGCACTATTATAGTAGTTATATTCTTGTACATAGGGGCAGTATTATAGTAGTTATATTCTTGTACATAGGGGCAGTGCTATACTGTATCTTTACTATGTATCTTGTTAATGTTGATTGTTATTGTATGATTGATGTTAGTAATAACAGTGACGTGATTTCCGTGAGTACAATATTACGGCATACTACCGTCCTGATGGTCGTCATTTCTGTGGCTGCCTCCCCTGGTATCCAGTATAGCGGACAGCCATATTATTTGCTTCTGGAAATTCTTTGTATTTTACATTTAATTGCTTCTTATACAGAGAGCAGCGTCGTAGCTCGGAGAAGTCGCCCTTTTTTCTTAGATCATTTATATAGAAATGAGCAGTTTTCCCTGGGAATCCGAGCCATTGTCATAATTAAAGCGCTGGTGTGATTTTTTTTTTCTGCCTCAGCGTTTTGTCTCATTCCAGGATTTTAGCGATGTTTGGGAGAGCAATAAAACCAGAAGTGACGGCTTCTGTCGTGGCTCAGTCTCTCACAGCTGGGATTAAATAGCCAAGAAATATGACACATAAAACATTCATAGAAATTGCTTTGCTGCTTTAACACCAGCTACAATGTGCAAAACTCAGGAGGAAAGCGCGACTATAAAGGGAAACTGAGCGGAGATGTGATGGTCCTGCCGGCTGATGCTTCCTGGAAAGAGCATTTTGAAGGAATCTTAACACCAGGACACTTTCCCTTTAAATTCGTGCAGTGGTACAATTGCACCAAGTATGTGCATTTAGCCTTGACTCAACCCTTTGGGTATGTGCACACGTAGATGGGATGTCTGCGGATTTTTCTGCACCTGTTTTTAAATTCTCAGGTAAACTGCACTTTCGATTACCTGCGGATTTACCGCGATTTTTTTTCTGTTTTTTGTGCAGATTTCACCTGCGGTTTTACACCTGCGGATTCCTATTATGGAGCTGGTGTAAACCGCTGCGGAATCCGCACAAAGAATTGACATGCTGCGGAATAAACAACGCAGCGTTTCCGCTCGTTTTTTTTCCGCAGCATGGGCACTGCGGATTTTGTTTTCCATAGGTTTATATGGTACTGTAAACTCATGGAAAACTGCTGCAGATCCGCAGCAAAATCCGCAACATGTGCACATAGCCTTAAGGTACCGTCACACTAAGCGACGCTGCAGCGATAGCGACAACGATGCCGATCGCTGCAGCGTCGCTGTTTGATCGCTGGAGAGCTGTCACACAGACCGCTCTCCAGCGACCAACGATGCCGAGGTCCCCGGGTAACCAGGGTAAACATCGGGTTGCTAAGCGCAGGGCCGCGCTTAGTAACCCGATGTTTACCCTGGTTACCAGAGTAAAATGTAAAAAAAACAAACAGTACATACTTACATGCGTCCCCCGGCGTCCGCTTCCTGCAATGACTGAGCGCCGGCAGTAGCAGGGCACAGCGGTGACGTCACCGCTGTGCTGTGGTTTCACTTTCACTTTGCGGCGCTCAGTCAGTGTGGGAAGCGGACGCCGGGGGATGCGAAGGTGAGTATGTAGTGTTTGTTTTTTTTACATTTTACGCTGGTAACCAGGGTAAACATCGGGTTACTAAGCGCGGCCCTGCGCTTAGTAACCCGATGTTTACCCTGGTTACCAGTGTAAAACATCGCTGGTATCGTTGCTTTTGCTTTCAAACACAACGATACACGGCGATCGGACGACCAAATAAAGTTCTGAACTTTATTCAGCGACCAGCGACATCACAGCAGGATCCTGATCGCTGCTGCGTGTCAAACTAAACGATATCGCTAGCGAGGACGCTGCAACGTCACGGATCGCTAGCGATATCGTTTAGTGTGACGGTACCTTTAGCCGTGCTGTCTTACATGGGTATGGTTCAGGGTGTGGAAGAGTTAACATGCACCACTGTGGGAAAAGATGGGCTTTGTATCATGGTCCTCTCCTCCTGCAGCCATATCCCCCATCATCTCTACAGTGTCGAGGCTTGGGGGCCATTTAGTTTGGTATGAATTATGATAGCACCTGCACTCTGCTTTAAAGGGGCTTGTTTGCTGTTTGATTCTATTTAAAGACTCTTCCCCAATTTTCAGTTTTTGAAATAAATGTGGGGTACACCGCTTACCTTCACCATCCGTGGTCACTTTTCATTTCATATGTTCTCCAATAGTGGAATTTATAAAATGAGCAGAGGTGATGCCAACATGGTCTAGACGAGGAACTACAGAAAATAAAAGCAGAAAAAGACAAAACTGCCCAACGCTCCGGCGTTTTGTATATAGGGGGGTTTATAGTTTTAGAAAAGGGGCAGAAAATAGTTTAGAAAAAAAGTACTAAATGCCGCTCGCTCTTAGTGGTCACATGAGTGAGTGGCGGAGTCTGGTGTGGGCCACACGTGGCGGATTTTGGGCAAGCATTGCATCTGAAATCTGCTTTTCTGATAGTTTTGGGCATGTTCCTGTTTGGGACAGGGGTGTCTGAGTGAGTGACGGATTCAGTCGGTACTCACCTTTTGCACTGATCGACTTACGGACAAAGAAATGCGTTACTCTGTATCCAGTGATTTCATTTCTAGAATACTTGCGCACAGTTCTGTCTGTTTTTAGGCCCCCAGACACCATTAGACCAAAGTTGTTCCAAATTGGCGATTTCGACCCAATCGTCGTTCTGTTTAGATGGCGGGCTTTTGGCGACAAACGTTTTAAATCCTCTTTTAGATTGATTAGGCCATGTGTGATGTCTACATACAACTATCGACTGTGCCATAATGTGTATGCCTGGATCGTTCAGGAAAAGAAAGGTCCGTCGTCTCCCTTATTCCATCCGACTTATTATCAAACAGTTTTGTACACTGTGTGTGTCGTCATCTGAAAGATGTTTGTACGATGCAGTCAGACACGTGTATGGTGCAGATGTGTAGATTGGAACTAATGAACTTTCATTGCGTGCGTGAGTGGGCAGAAAGATGGTGAGTGATTGAATGAGTGAGGGATTGAGCGAGCGAAGGGGCATATAGATTAACTGAGTGGGTGATTAAGGTGATGAGTGAGTGGGTAAGTGATTAAGCTGGTGGGTGGATGTGTGAATAAAGTGACTGTGTGTAGATAAATGAGTGAGTGATTGACCTGGTGAATGAGTGAGGACGTTGTTGAGATACTGAGTGAGTTGAGTGGAGATGGAGTGAGTGGGTGTATGGATGAGTGAGTGGGTGTATGGGTGAGTGAGTGGGTGTATGGATGAGTGAGTGGGTGTATGGATGAGTGAGTGGGTGTATGGATGAGTGAGTGGGTGTATGGATGAGTGAGTGGGTGTATGGATGAGTGAGTGGGTGTATGGATGAGTGAGTGGGTGTATGGATGAGTGAGTGGGTGTATGGATGAGTGAGTGGGTGTATGGGTGAGTGAGTGGGTGTATGGGTGAGTGAGTGGGTGTATGGGTGAGTGAGTGGGTGTATGGATGAGTGAGTGGGTGTATGGGTGAGTGAGTGGGTGTATGGATGAGTGAGTGGGTGTATGGATGAGTGAGTGGGTGTATGGATGAGTGAGTGGGTGTATGGATGAGTGAGTGGGTGTATGGATGAGTGAGTGGGTGTATGGATGAGTGAATGAATGAGCAGACAGATGAGTTGGTGAATTATTCAGTGAGTGAGGGACTTATTGAGTGAACTGGAGGTCTGTGACTGAGTCAGTGATTGAGCGACATAGTGGGTCAGTACTTTTTTAGGTACGTAAGTGGAGAATTGAGTGAGTGAGTAAGTGCTGACTGATGTTGAGTGACTTCCTCCTGAATAGGAAAATGAGTGGATGTGTGAGTTGGGCAGTCAGTAACTGAATAGGTTGGTAGGTGAGCGATGGAGCGTGTGAATTAATAATTATTCATTAATATACTATATGTAATAATATTTAGTATAGTTGATGGCTGTTGGGAGCATTTTCCTAGGGTACATGCTGTATGACCGGAAGCCTGTTTCTAGCTCGGCCCCCCACTCTCCAGACTTTGCCCACTGAGGCCTCTTTCCTCCTATCTATCTACTCCATGTCAGTTACCGGCCTCTCCCTGACAGATCGCCTCTCACCTGCCGACAGGTCAATAAGAGATTTCCAGCGCTGACGGTGGATAAGTCTTTAGCCTCTGATCTCATTCACCGGACGTCAGGCTCATAATCAGCTCCTGTCAGTCAGGAGAACGTTCCCAGGATGGGGCAGGAGTAATCCTGTAATCACACGTCACGGTGATCCGCCGGTCAGGAGTACGTTCACCTGTAAGCGCAGGAAAGATCAGGGGCTTTTAGTATGAGCCGGGGGGTCAGAGCTTCGATACATCCCAGAATTCTATTCTGCGGTCCCTGGTTGTGGTCACAATATGCCGCAGGGGCTGCTACCAAAATCCCTGAAATGACGTGCCCCCTCTGCAGGTGTCACGTAGTGAGGGTCACATCCAGTTGTATCGCCCCTAAACTGAAGGGCTGAAAACCCACAAGTCACAGGTGTGAACTGTCGTCTGTCGGAAATAGACTTCTTATTATAATGACCGCAGCAGCAGCCAGGATCTCAGGAAATGACTGCAATGATCATGGCATGAGGAAGGATAAGAGAAGTGGGCGATCACTAAAGGAACCTGATCCAAGGGGCACAGAGGATTTCAGGAGTGGAATGGGTGGGCAGTGACCTCTTCCCAATGGTGGTGAGAATCGGCTGTGACTGTGGCAGCGCCACGATGGGAGGAGGGGATGGAGGCAGGTGGGAGATTGCACGCTGAATTACACAGTGGAAGGAGCACAGCACAGAGTATTTCAGGCAGGACTGTGCTGGTTTTCCTGGGAGGTAAAGACTAAAGAGTCACAGTGGAAATAGCAGTACAAAGTATTTCAGCAGAGGACCTTGTGGGAGGTCATATAGAAAGAGGTGAGTAAGGGAAGGATCTGAGCTTCCATTTGTACAGAGTATTTCAGCAGAGGACCTTGAGGGAGGTCAGATATAAAGAGGTGAATAAGGGAAGGGTCTGAGCTTCCAGCTGTGCAGAGTATTTCAGCAGAGGAATGTGCTGGTCCTGTCAATGGTCAGAGACTAAAAGTTATATGGAAGAGGAAGTAGGAACCCCAGCAGCACAGAGTATTTTAGAAGTCGGTATGCTGGGGGGTTCAGTGACCTCTACTCGTATGATGATCACACTGAGGACCAGGCTGCATAGCACAGGGCCATACTGTGAGGACGGGGTGCACACAGCCTGTTATACGGGGCCCTGCAGCCGCACAGAGCATTTCAGGAGAGGAGTGTGCTGATCCTGTGGCCGATTACAGACTTGGGGTGGACATAGAATTGGTGCAATCTGCAGCCACATAAGGGCCCAAGATGTAAAGGGGGCCATTATCCCCTCCAAATCAGCAAGCAGGTCCTATCACAGACACAGAGGGGCCCATATGCTGTTCTTGCAGGAGGGCTGCTGGAGACCGTGAGATGGGACATTGGCAGTGAGATGCTGCAGGTGTCCTGTATACACTGTCCTGTATACAGTCAGTGCATATTCTCCCCTCCCCCAGTCTGACCACTTTCTGCATGAGTCACTGATCAGGGGACGGTGCTGGCCAATTTCATGATTGCAGTGAGGCAGAGATTGCCTGGAGTCATTCGGTGGAATAAGTGCGGGCGCCGTGCCCGTGATTTGCTTGTCAGTCTGATTTGCCTTTGTCTTCTGGTTCATCGGCTGGAGATGGCGCTGGGGATGAGGAATATTGCAATCCAATTATATCTCTACACAGCTTATTACAGCGCAGGGCGGACAGTCGTGGGGCTTTCCTAATGTATTCTAGGGAGCAGATTTTGGCTTGCCCCACTCATATCCACGTCTGCCAGAATAACTGATTATTATTGGGGGTGTTTTCCCCTATTGATGGATGAATCGTCATCACTGTGTGTTTCGTGAACAATGTATCACATTTAATAGCATCGTTACAGTTAATGAGGTGCAGTACCACAGGCGGCCTTTGTATAGTAGTGGTGCTGTTTTAACCTTTAACCCCTTAGTGACCGGGCCAATTTTTTTTAAATCTGACGTGTCACTTTATGTAGTAATCACTCTAGAATGCTTCACTATATCCCATTGATTTTGAGATTGTTTATCAGTGACACATCATACGTTATGATTATGGTACATGTAGTTAGATATGTTGCGTTTTTTAATAAAAAAAATATCAGAAATTTGACAAAAATTAAAAACAAATTGGAATTTTCAAACTTTGAATGATTATCCCTTTAATCCAGATAGTCACACGACACAAAAAACATTAATAAATGACATTTCCCTCATGTCTGCTTTACAAAGCCCAGGTATTTCCTGATGGTGGGCACGGACGGCACATCATGGGTCTGGGGAGGTCAGGGACCCCGAATGTCTGGGCTTCACTGGTAGGACTCTTCTTCCAGGCATTTACAGCATATCCTCATGATTTATAAAACACTTCTTTACCCCTTTACTACGCCCACCATGCAGAGTACTATATGGCGGTACTACTTTGGTCTTGAACAGTATTAGTATCATGTAAGGATTCGTATTAATACGGTATGGTGGTATTATTTAACACTGGGTAATGTGATCTATAGCAGAGGTGTCAAACTGCATTCCTCGAGGGCCGCCAACAGGTCATGTTTTCAGGATTTCCTTTCATTCCACAAGGTGCTGGAATCATTCTGTGCAGGTGATTAAATTATCACTTGTGCAATACAAGGAAATCCTGAAAACATGACCTGTTGGCGGCCCTCGAGGAATGCAGTTTGACACCTCTGATCTATACAATACATTGCGCTATATGGCAGTGCTACATATAGTGCCGTAGAAGCACTAGTGAGTGTGAAGCAGCCGTCACCGCACATGAGCTGCTGTTTTTCCACTTGCTGTAACCTGATGTAATAATAAAGAAGCATTTTATCACATTTGGTGAGTGGGAAATCCTTTATCCTGCACGTGGTTGTTGGGCACTTCTCTGTAATGTGATTTGTACACTTTCTAGTTCTGCTGCACGTCTATAGGTGCCGTGTGTATTAATTAGGGGCTTTTCAGAGTTCAGTGGTGACATTTGGGTTCTGTATAGCGGCATGATTTCTACTCTATATGGCGGTATTATGGCAGATTATTGTGTGTGAAATGATAGACGCTGTCGACCAGACGATGGAGGCGCTCATGTATCCGCACAAGTCAGTTGGACTCAAGTACCGTAACTTTAAGGATTTCTCTAGATGGCCTAAGCGTTCACATAAAGAATTGTCTAAGTTCACACGGGGCGTTTTTGATGCGTTTTTTTAATGCTAATTTTCAGCTGCGTTTTACAGTCCCAGCGAAGCCTATGAGATTGCAGAAATCTGCCCACATCTTGGTATTTGTTGTCATTGGTATTTTGTGCTTAGCATGGTTTTTTGGACAAGGTCACTTCTTTGAGCATTTTTTTTTCAGCGCTTCTCACCCATTGACTTGAAGCGGTGGTGAAAAAATGCATCAAAAACGCAGGAATCCTTTTTTGCAGCGTTTTTTGTGCCAAAACCTCATTCTTTATCATCATGCACAAGAGACTAATCTAGCATGCCAAAACCGGCGCAAGAGAAACCAAGAAAAACATGATTTTTTTTTTCTGCAGCTTCTTTCTTGCCAAGAGATCAGGTTTTGCTGTTTTAAAAAAAAACCGATAAACGCCTAGTGTGAACCTAGCCTTAGATATAAATTCTGATAGCAACTTACCACGGCCCCAATATCATATCAACACGCATTAGGCCAGGAATCAACGTCTGGTGGATGGAAACAAGAGTGATCCATTCATTTAAGGCAAGAAGAAAAATCATGAACTTATATCAAATGCGCAGCACCTTGGAATTAATGAGGCTTTAAAAATATAAATAATCCATATTTTACAGTTTTTAGAAAGTTTCAGAACTTAATTATTAAAATGAAACTGTTTATGTCGGAGACCTGGATAGTGACCACGTATCTATCCCTCTAACCTCAGGGGCTGCACTTCAGTATTCAGGTTGTGTGTGCCCTTTAAGAATCCTGTTTGGGACTGTTAGGGTATGTTTCCACGTTCAGGAAACGCTGCGTTTTTGACGCTGCGTTTTTCTGCTGCGTCAAAAACGCAGCGTCCAGATGTTACAGCATAGTGGATGGGATTTTATGAAATCCAGACTCCACTATGCGTTTAAAAACGCATGCGTTTTTGCCGCGAAAACGCATGCGTTGTGCGTTTTTTCAAAACGCTGCATGTTGCTACTATGAGCAAAACACGCAGGTACACCACAGGTGACCTGCCAGTGACCTCAGGTGCAGTTTTGGTCAGGATTTTACTTGCATAAAATCCTGACCAAAGACTGATGCAATCCTGAACGTGGAGACATACCCTAAATGGATTGCTTTTTAAAGGGATAGTACACTCAGAGTCAGTTATCAGTTACATACAAGCTACTGTTTTTTGTTATCAGCCATTTCTGGCTGTGGAGGTTAGCTGGAGGAGGATATGGATGCTTGTATCATCTGCTCAGGAATTGATACATATTTGCATTTTATTAAAGTTTACCTGTTGTTGCAAAATAATGTTATACTATTCTGCGTAGCTCAGCTGTCTGTATCTGGAGAGCTGCCCCGGTGAGATAAGCGTGTCATTTTTTATGAGAGTAATTCTGTTTCTCTCCTGCAGGGGGAGCTGCTGAGTCCATGTCGTTGTGATGGGTCGGTACGTTGTACGCACCAGCCCTGCCTGGTCAAGTGGATAAGTGAGCGGGGGTCCTGGAGTTGTGAGCTGTGTTATTACAAGTACCACGTCATCGCCATAAGTACAAAGAACCCTCTTCAGGTAAAGGTAGGTGATCCCCGGCCGCACGCGCTGATGACCCCACTCCTTAGTTCAGTTCTTAGCCACTCCTGTTAGGAGTTTTACACATTATTTTATTTGAATATTTTTTATTTATTTATATTTATTTCATGTTATTATTTTTTCTTGGTGTTAGAACGTATGTTTTTCTTTGTTTTATATGCTGTGATTTCCAAAAGTTGTAGCAAAGTTTAATAAAACTGCTTTTACATGCATAAAAGGGAATCCTAATGTAGGTGCAGAGACCCTGATTCCAGCGATGTATCACTGGGCTGCTTGCTGTAGTTTTTATAAGATCACTGTTTTACTAGCAGGAGATTATCAGTAGAGGACTAGTAACCCTGCTCCCATGTAGTTCTCCATGTTCATAAGCTCTGTACAATCCCGCCACCACCACTGATCGGCAGCTTTCTGCCTATGCACAGTATACTCAGGTGTTGGCGGGGTTATACAGGGCTCATCGGTCAGAGAGCCGGTAGGTCTGCAGCAGAGAAAACAGGGATTTTATCAAAGTGCAGAAATCCGTCTGTCAAAGGAAAACAAATGGCTGCATGCCCGAGTTTGATCCAATATTCAGATCACACAGCGCATTAGTGCTGCATTTCCCTAATTTTTTTGTATGTAAATTCACCTTTTAAAATTTGTATCGTTTTTAGGACCAAACTCCGTGGGGGTTTAGTGTCATAATATATTTTTATAGTAATCGGAGATCACTCTTTACAGCTCCAATTTCCCTGGATAGACGCAGGGTAAACGACAACATGTTCACTCCCTACAGCCACCAGTAGGGGGAGCCTAGGAATATAATAGTAACACAGTATGCAGTGAGCTCCTCTGCTCCCCCTTGTGGTGACCGCAGGCAGACACAATGTTATCATTAGATCTATGCAGGGGGTTTGGAGCTCTATCTGGAAAACAAAACTAAATATATCAAGATATTCTAAAAACATATATATATTGTAAGAAAATGCCAATCAACACTTAGATACTTAATTTAAAAATATGATTTAGACTTATTTCACACATTGGACATCCCTGCGTGAACGTGAGCGTAGAGCTGGGAGCAGCAGTGCACAGTTCCTACAGATGGGAAGGATTTTCTCTGGTTTTCAGCCGTGTCTCCCCCTTATTTCCAGTGGCAAGCCATCTCGCTGACGGTCATTGAGAAGGTGCAGATTGCCGCTGCCATCTTGGGCTCCCTCTTCCTCATTGCCAGCATCTCGTGGCTCATCTGGTCAACATTCAGCCCCTCAGCCAAATGGCAGCGTCAGGACCTGCTCTTCCAGATCTGCTATGGGATGTACGGCTTCATGGACATCGTGTGTATAGGTGAGAAGACCCCGGCGCTATGCAGAGATAGATTCATCACTTTGTGGGAGGGGAGGGGGGCAAGTTTACTTCTTTTTTTTTTTTTTGTCTTTTGGGATTTATTGTCCTTTGACGCAATTTTTTTTGCGCAAAATCCAAAAAATTATATTTTATTTTAAAAAAAAAAAATTGCTTGTAATATTTTACTGACTCTTTTTTAGTACAAAAGTGGCATGTTTCCATTAAAATGTTCCGAAATTTGTGCAAAAAATTCAGGAATATATAAAATCACCGTAGTTAGGACCGGAGAACATTTTGCCCAAAAATGTAGTGACTTTTTCAAAAGTCGTAATTGATGAATCTGCCAAAAATATCTGAATACCCTAACACCTGCTCACAATGACAAACATAAAAAAAACAGGCAAGAAACAAGAAAATACACAAAAAAGATATACATGTATGAATGGATTAATGAAATTTTCCCGCCTGTAGTCTGCGCCTAAAACAAGGGCTGGATTATCAGAATGATGGATTGAGCGAATTCTACTGTACGCACACGGCGAGACATGGCTGCTTCGCTACCGAAACAGCGCCACCCCTGACCACAGGTTGTGTCTGGTATTTCAGCTCCATAGAAGTGAATGAGGATGAACTGCAGTACCGCATACAACCTGTGTACTGGGGTGGCGATGTTTCTGTAGAGAAGGAGCCATGTTTTTTAATCCTGATTAACCCCTTCCCGAGTCTCCCTGAAGGTCCGAGCGGCTTCTATTAAAAAGAGCAAATCTTTCAGGTCTGCGGAAACCTTCCAGAAATCAGTGACTTGTGGAGGCAGGGTCAGATGTATTGGGAGAAGGGAAGACTGGGTGTGGAGGAGGTGGAGATTGGACCTGGACGGGCACCGCTCATATAAGGGGCACCAATGGGGCCAAACATTTCCAGCACTGCCCAACCACCTGACCACTTAGTATTAAAGGGAATGTCCTGGATTAAAAGAATGTGTCTGTTTTCTTTTAGAAATAGCGCCACCTTTGCTAATGGCTGGCTGTGGTACTGCAGCCTATTTAAGCTCAGGGAGAAAAAAGCCATGTTTCTCTAATCTCATACCGCCTCTTTAATAACATTGTATTGTGGCACCCGTCATCTGAAGACAATGCTTCTCGTGTGAATTAGGCCAGTGGGGACTCGGACTCCTTCTAATTGTTGGTCCCATTGTTTGGCACTAGAGACTCTGGAGGTCCCAGGGCCTGGTCATATGGCTGGTGCGGAGCAGCTGGGATGAGCGGCCGCTTCGCTCTGTCAAGATGCTTTCGCTGTAATTGTCTGTGGGTTGTTGTGTCGCTGCCATTAGTCGTTACAGTTGCCACGCTACGATGGTTCCTGGTATCTTGGTGTCTAGACAGAGCGCAGCACCGGTGCCAGGACACGGGGATCGGTGGTTTGTTAATGATCAGAGCAAGTGTGGCGGTAAGCATGGTGGTCCTAGCGCTACCCTTAAAGGAGTACAGAGGGGACGCTGCGACCGAGACCCCACAAAACCGAATCTGCAGCCTGGAAAGTATCGAGCTGCTCGTCAGACATTGCGGCAGCTGGAAGTGTCGGGCATTGTTCTGTATGAAGCAGATTGGCGCCACGTATAAAGGCTGAACGCCAGCGGAGATTTGTCACCTCGTCAGGAAGTCTGGGAGAGTTCCGCTATTCTCCAGAAGTCTTCTGGACCTTCCGAGTGCACAGGCTCTTATCACCATAAAATACCGCCACATTGATGGCTAGTGACACGTACTCTTATCAGCGGGCACCACTGACCTCGGGGGTTGGGATAACTGGAGATTATCTCATACGGGGGGCTCGGTCACTTAGGGCGGCTTCGGTGGGCAATTGTGTGGGCACATTACAGCATTGCCATGCAGGTACTGGGGTCACTAAGGCAGCCCCAGGTCTTTAATCTATCATATACAATGGGGGCGTAAAGGAAGCACTGCCAGGAGCAGCTCCAGCCCCCATACTGCTACAGACAAATCGAGGTCCCAATAAACCGAATCCAACATGAACCCCGTCTCCGATGTATTGTGGTGGGCGTTCGCCTCCCTGCGTCCCCCCTAAGACGTGTTAGTTGGGGCAGCTAGTGCTGCTCTTTCAGCTCTGGACCTGTCCTCCATAGTGTCCGCCGATGTCACAGCTCCGTTTTGCTGTTCCTCCAGCTCTGGCCACGTCTATGACTTGAAACGCATCATCCCGTGTACCCTCCTGCACCGTTTGCGTCCTACATCTCCTTTTCCGCCAGACAAGCATTTGTACAGCGGAGAAGTCCTGATTCGTCATCGTACGCCCGGGGCCATAATAATTCCTCTTCCCAAAATGGGCAGTGACTACTGAGCAGCGTTGTTCTCGCCGCCGCTCGGAGGCTGCCGCAGCCGGTTAATGTCTTCACTAGTAAATGAGACAAAAGCGCCATAAAAATCCCCACAAATCTTGTGAATTTGATGTTTTTTTCAAATCATCCCATCTGCGTGAGGAAGAGACAGCAGGAAGCGCAGCCATTACTCATCAGGATGATGCCCCCATTGGATTGTGCGGACGCCGCGTTTCAGGTTGTCATCTGAATCATATATTTGTTTTCTGCCGGGGGGGGCTGCAATCGTTTTCTCTTCTCTCATCCAAGTGACAAGCAAAGAAGCAAATCAACGAGCTCATCCGGCCAATCAGGCGCTGACACGGTTTAGGATTTATTGTTTTAGGGATTTACAGCAGCAGAATTAATGGGTGTAACCATGCTCACATTGACGGAGCCAAGGTTGTAACATTTACTGCCGGCTGGTGCAGGAGCGCGCTCACATTACACCAGCCGGCGTTACCAATGACTGACGGAGCCAAGGTTGTAACATTTACTGCCTGCTGGTGCAGGAACGCGCTCACATTACACCAGCCGGCGTTACCAATGACTGACGGAGCCAAGGATGTAACGTTTACTGCCGGCTGGTGCAGGAGCGCGCTCACATTACACCAGCTGGCGTTACCAATGACTGACGGAGCCAAGGTTGTAACGTTTACTGCCGGCTGGTGCAGGAACGCGCTCACATTACACCAGCTGGCGTTACCAATGACTGACGGAGCCAAGGATGTAACGTTTACTGCCGGCTGGTGCAGGAGCGCGCTCACATTACACCAGCTGGCGTTACCAATGACTGACGGAGCCAAGGTTGTAACGTTTACTGCCGGCTGGTGCAGGAGTGCGCTCACATTACACCAGCCGGCGTTACCAATGACTGACGGAGCCAAGGTTGTAACGTTTACTGCCTGCTGGTGCAGGAGTGCGCTCACATTACACCAGCCGGCGTTACCAATGACTGACGGAGCCAAGGTTGTAACGTTTACTGCCTGCTGGTGCAGGAGTGCGCTCACATTTCACCAGCCGGCGTTACCAATGACTGACGGAGCCAAGGATGTAACGTTTACTGCCGGCTGGTGCCGGAGCGCGCTCATATTACACCAGCCGGCGTTACCAATGACTGACGGACCCAAGGTTGTAACGTTTACTGCCGGCTGATGCAGGAGCGCGCTCACATTACACCAGCCGGCGTTACCAATGACTGACGGAGCCAAGGTTGTAACGTTTACTGCCGGCTGGTGCAGGAACGCGCTCACATTACACCAGCCGGCGTTACCAATGACTGACGGAGCCAAGGTTGTAACGTTTACTGCCTGCTGGTGCAGGAGTGCGCTCACATTACACCAGCCGGCGTTACCAATGACTGACGGAGCCAAGGTTGTAACGTTTACTGCCGGCTGGTGCAGGAGTGCGCTCACATTTCACCAGCCGGCGTTACCAATGACTGACGGAGCCAAGGATGTAACGTTTACTGCCGGCTGGTGCCGGAGCGCGCTCATATTACACCAGCCGGCGTTACCAATGACTGACGGAGCCAAGGTTGTAACGTTTACTGCCGGCTGATGCAGGAGCGTGCTCACCTTACACCAGCCGGCGTTACCAATGACTGACGGAGCCAAGGTTGTAACGTTTACTGCCGGCTGGTGCAGGAGCGTGCTCACCTTACACCAGCCGACGCTACCAATGACTGACGGACCCAAGGATGTAACATTTCCTGCCGGCTGGTGCAGGAGCACTCTGATGCTGGCTCACGGTCATCTCTGCTATCTAGACTCGGCTGCATACCCATATCCAGGAAGATTGGTATGACAATATTATTTACTGGAATCTGTGCCCATGGAGCCAGGTACAGAAGCCCAGCAGACAGTATCACACAGGATAGGATTAGATACACGGCTCAGCAGACAGTATCACACAGGATAGGATTAGATACACAGCTCAGCAGACAGTATCACACAGGAGAGGATTAGATACACAGCTCAGCAGACAGTATCACACAGGATAGGTGTGATGCTGTGATATGCTATGTGGGTATCATTTTTGTGTATATTTCTATTTTACTGATTATCATGGTGTTCTCTTGTAGGATGAGTTGCTATTTGCCATCTGATATTCTCCCCACAGTTCTGTATCGTTATCTCTCCACAGGGTCAGTGAATAATGTTGTTTGCTAATATGCTAATGACATGTTGACCTAGCTTGTTGAAACAATGAGCCCCTGCAACCTTCCCCCTCCTGACCTGTGAATGAGGAGGGAGACTTGTAAATATCAGGGAGGTGAGACACAGATCAGTCCTGTGTGGAATGATGATGTGTTCACAGCATCTCAGAGAGAAAGAAGAGTATATGGACTATGCTATCCTCTGTCTGCTGGATTGTTGTACTTTTATCCTGTTACTGAACTGCATTCGTGTTCTGGACTATTTTATCCTTTGTGTGGTGGATCATATGTGGACCTTTCTTATTTTTGCCTAAATAAAGGTCTTGGGATTGTTCACTCTTCGCTGGCTCTGTTGATTGTGTGATACCGGAGAAGGAACCCATGACAGTAGGATTAGATACATAGCCCAGCAGACAGTATCACACAGCATAGCATTAGATACATAGCCCAACAGACAGTATCACACAGGAGAGGATTAGATATACAGCTCAGCAGTCAGCATTACACAGAAAAGTATTAGATACACAGCTCAGCAGATAGTATCACTCAGGAGAGGATTAGATACACAGCTCAGCAGACAGTATCACACAGGATAGGATTAGATACATAGCCCAGCAGACAGTATCACACATGAGAGGATTAGATACCTTATCAAACATGAGTGGGTTGGACACTCTCCCCATAGAGATGATGTGTTGCATGTTGGGGGTTGTAGTGTCTAGTAAAGTTCTGATTTCTGCAGGTCACCATTGGCTGTAGATCGGATTCATCGCAGCGTCCGATGTGACAATCTGAGATACCAGACGCAGCAGCAGATTTGCAGAATTTCTTCTTTCTATGTTCTGGAACGTTTTCTGCTGTTTCCTTTACATCGGCGCTGATGTCCTGATGTGTCCCCATTAGGCACCCGCACAATCCACCGGATTACAGCGCAGCAGAGAACATCTCACCCGGTGACAGCCGTGCGCCTGCTGACAGCTCTGTACAGACACATTAGCACCCAATTACATATTACCCGACCTCCGAGAGCGCCAGGACCGATGACAGACGATGAATGAAGCCTGACCTGTGCAAACTGAGAATTCTCCAACTCATCTCAGTTTTCACTACCTCTGCTTGCTGTCAGTGAATGGGAGCATTCTCCTTTACATACGGTGGCTACAAGCCCATCTCAGTCTAATATTCTGTGCAAAGCTGAGGATTTGTCACAATTCCATTCAGTCTAGACAGCAGCTGACAGTGTCGGTGCAGGTAAAATGTGTCAGTTACGATGTGATACAATTGTACCAAATTCTCAGCTGTTAGAAGTATTAAAGGTTTATTCACAGATATAGCATGGTTATTGCGGACTTACGGTTCACTAAGCCCAACAGAACTTTATTTCTTGTACCCTTTTCATCTCTGTTGTCCCCATGGTGGATCCAAATTCGCAGCACTAAGTGGGCGGTGCTATTCTTTTCTACTAAAACTACATTTCCCAACAGCACTTGCTTCTCCTCAGTGCTGCAGGTCCCTCCCCCCTCCAGACTAGACCCACAGCTCTTAGTTATCATCCACCTAATCTAAGTATATGTCACCTTATGCCTCTTGTACTCTCTGCACTGGACCCTGACAGACCGATTTTATCTACTGCATCTACATCAGTGTTATGGCAGTGATTAATAGCTGCTTTAGTAGAGCTCAATTCTCCAGCTCTCCTCCACAACAGAGTTGGTCATAACTAGGCAGCGCAGAGCTGAGCTGTGTTTGATGCCTGCTGCTGACAGATCTATGAAGAGAAACTGCAAATGCTTCTCTGATGATGCATATGGAGAAGATAATCATTTGTCATATGCATCAATAGAGTGTATATAATAGATAGATATAATGGAGTATATAATTATATACAGGAGATACCAAGGTTATACCAACTCTACATGTATAATTATATACAGGAGATACCCAGGTTATACCAGCTGTACATATATAATTATATACAGGAGATGTCCAGGTTATACCAGCTGTACATATATAAATATATACAGGAGATGCCCAGGTTATACCAGCTGTACATATATAATTATCTACAGTAGATGCCCAGGTTATACCAGCTGTACATATATAATTATGTACAGGAGATGCCCAGGTTATACCAGCTGTATGTATATAATTCTTGAGAAAGGTCCACATCCTGGACTGAAACGTCGCACATGGGCCAATAAACCACATTTATTTTTTCTTTTGGAGTGCTGCCTTCATTTTTCTGGATAATAACAGGAGATGCCCAGGTTATTCCAGCTGTACATGTTTAATTATATACAGGAGATGCCCTGGTTATACCAGCTGTACATATATAATTATATACAGGAGATAACCAGGTTATACCACCTGTACATATATAATTATATACAGGAGATACCCAGGTTATACCGGCTGTACATATATAATTATATACAGGAGATGCCCAGGTTATACCAGCTGTACATATATAATTATATACAGGAGATACCCAGGTTATACCAGCTGTACATATATAATTATATACAGGAGATGCCCAGGTTATACCAGCTGTACATATATAATTATATACAGGAGATGTCCAGGTTATACCAGCTGTACATATATAATTATATACAGGAGATACCCAGGTTATACCGACTGTAAATATATAATTATTTACAGGTGATACCCAGGTTATAGCAGCTGTACATATATAATTATTTAGAGGAGATACCCAGGTTATACCGACTGTAAATATATAATTATTTACAGGTGATACCCAGGTTATAGCAGCTGTACATATATAATTATTTAGAGGAGATACCCAGGTTATACCGACTGTAAATATATAATTATTTACAGGTGATAACCAGGTTATAGCAGTTGTACATATATAATTATATACAGGAGATGCCCAGGTTATACCAGCTGTACATATATAATTATATACGGGAGATGCCCAGGTTATACCGGCTGTACATATTTCTTGTTACATGTGATGAATCTTTATGTATCCCCTCTCCTTTGTATGGGGCTATAAAGCAGATAATGACTGTGATTTGATCTTTCCATCCTCTGCTCTAATTACATTTGCCTCCTGCCAGCCATGAAACCATCACATCTCTGCCCAAAACATCTGAACGCTCCGCTCACTTGTATCCAAATCAATGCCATTCTCATGCAGAGCAGGCGCTCTCTGCGCAGAGAATAACCCAGCAAGCTCGAAGACATTCTGCAGGATCAAATCCCGACCTGCTGCTCTACTGCACAGAGCGAGGGCAGAATGCCAGAGAGCAACACACAAGTCACCGAAGTCTTACAATGGAGCCCCCTCCTGCCTGGACTTCAGAGCTGAAGATCATTCTCCAGCTGCTCAGCAGCCGAGTCCTATGCCGAACTCAAGTGATGCGACTCGAGCTGCCGACACGACAGATGTTGATGGCTCAATAGTGGAAGGACGTATTAGGAGACAAGTCAGGTGCATCTGAATGAGGCTATGCAAGTGACTGTCAGGAAGTTGTTTCTAGATTCTTCCTGAGTTACATCCTGTATTATACTCCAGAGCTGCACTCACTATTCTGCTGGTGCAGTCACTGTGTACATACATTATATTACTGATCCTGAGTTACATCCTGTATTATACTCCAGAGCTGCACTCACTATTCTGCAGGTGCAGTCACTGTGTACATACATTACATTACTGATCCTGAGTTACATCCTGTATTATACCCCAGAGCTGCACTCACTATTCTGCTGGTGCAGTCACTGTGTACATACATTACATTACTGATCCTGAGTTACATCCTGTATTATACCCCAGAGCTGCACTCACTATTCTGCTGGTGCAGTCACTGTGTACATACATTACATTACTGATCCTGAGTTCCCTCCTGTAACATTCTCCAGAGCTGCACTCACATTCTTTTAGTTAATGGTCTGCTAATAAACCCCTTACAGATGCTGTTAGTCTTCACTGTAGAGAGCAGTTCAGTTTTCAGATTTTGGACACTTGTTTATAAACTTCTGGTCCATTTATATATTTATGATGGATCCTGAAGGATTCCTAACAGTTGATTAGAATAGTAGTGAGTTTTCTTCTAGCTCAGCTCCGACCTTTCTATTCTTTATATAACGGTGTTACATACTCTGCTTATCTTGTACTTATATTTTACTCTTGTCACAAACAGATCTGTATTCTTAATTCTTTTGGATTTCTGTTCTCTTTCTGCTTAGCATGTGGCTGTCGGTGAGGCAGCGTGATCCTAGGTGACCTGTGAATACAGATGAACTGTAGAAACATTTTGAATGCAGCTCTGGAAATTGTTATTTCAAAAGGTGAAGTGTCTGCTCCATCTCTTTAATGAATGTTATTAAATTGGGAGGTTTCACACCACCGCGATGTGTAACGGTGCCGGAACGCCACAGACAACACACAAATGACCCCAGATCGCTGTGTTTGCTGCTTGATAGTGGGGTCAACGCTTATGAAACCTGTTTTAATTGCATTTCAGTATTTTGCTCCCAGCATGCCCAGAAAGCCAAAGTCTGGGATTTGTAGCAGGGGGGATACTGGTCAGAGGCCTCTGATGTATGTGAGTGGTATATAGTCTGCGTACATGGGAAGTGATTGGGTGGAGGTTGCCGCTTATTTGCCAATTGTCCTGATTCCTCCAGGATAATCCTGTGATCTGATCAAACAAAGGGGCTGGGCCTATTCTATCTCCTCCCACATGGTTGTTTTTTGGGCATTGCTGATAGCTTTCTGGAAGGACATTAAACTATACCTTTGACATTCTCGGGCCGGACACATTGGCGCTGGTTGCATGCGGCAGTGATGTCTCCGCCGGTAGAGTGTAAGCTCAGCAGAAGCTGACGGATGTGTCCGTACATCAGAGCCGTGACCTGATTCCTTCACTTTCTGTTATCTTCCCTCTCACCTGCTTCACTTCTCCAGCTCATATCTGTCACTCACATTCGTCGTTCCCAGCGACAGCGATTCTGAGGTTCTGATGACTTGTGGCTGGTGCTGACGGCCTAGAGCCACGTAGCCCTAATAGCTGGAGAGAGGTCATCAACGTCCGTCTCTATGAAAACCGCCGACATACGACTTCTTATGTGGATCGGAACACACAGTACAGATACAATGTATCAGTGAAGGTTTGTAACAATTGTTAGTAAAAAGAAGCCAACAATGTAAAAACATCCAATGAACCAGACTTAGAAATATACAGTGCTTATACTAAAGATGGATAGATGTACATGAGATGGATAAATATGGGATACATGGATTGATTAGCTTTGTACTCGGCGGTGCTGATTAGTATTTTGTAGTACACTGTTGGAGGTAGTGACTGCCTCAATATCTGGCTGATCTTTTCTCATCAGCTTAAGGCCTCATTCAGACATTTGTGTCTCAAGCACGTGTTCTATCCATGTTTTATACGGATACAAAATGTACCTGCTACAGTCAATGGGGCTGCTTTGTCATTTATTTATTAATCCAGTCATGAAAAATACTATTGGTAAAAACGGACTAAATACTGATGACGCCAGTACCATTTTTTTTTGAGTCCTAAAGCTGTTTTTTTTTTGTTTGTTTTTTAAATCAAATCATTTTTATTGCAAAACTCCAAATACACATTTTTCATCTGTTAAATAATATAAATGACATAATAATTCCATATCATAAAACATAAACAAAGTGACTCAACTTCAATTCCCTAACTCACCCAAATCCCTAAACCCAAATCCCAACAACCCCGAGAGGACCATTTTAATTTTCAGAGCAGTCCTAGAATAACAGAGTACAAAATTCATAGAAGGGGGAGAAAAAGGAAAACGGGACTAACAAAAGATCGCATCGTAGATATTCTATTACTAATTAGAAGATTCGTGGGCAGCCTGGAGTATCCAACCAAGGACTCTTCATCTTTTCAAATTTGCGAATCGAGTTACGTTCATGATGACTCCTCTTTCCAAATGGATTATATTATTTATCCGTCATTGTAAATCTCCCTTAGATGGAGGTTCTGTGTTTCACCAATGACATGCAAGAAGTTTACGTGCTCGAAATAAGATAAGAACGATACCTATGATTAGGGGCAAGTCAGGATCCACTCAATCTTCAAATAATCCCATTATACATGTATGGGTATCTGTTAACAATTTCACTCCATGCACCCTTTCTATGAAGGAGATGACCTCATTCCAAAATGGGTCTACCTGTCTACGTTTCCACACGATTGCATCAGATAAGCCTCATGAATCGCACACCTAGGGCATTTTGCATCACGCGATATCCTATTTTGCGAAAAGATTGGAGGTTGTTTTACTCTGTGAATTAAATATAGGTGAGAGCTTTTTGTGTAACACCGGGAGATAATTTGGGAACAGTTTCTAGAATCTCTCTCCATTGCTTGATCGAGTAAAGGGCCTTCATCTGCCTCCCATATAACTTTCCCTGTCAGCGGGTGATCATCCAGTTGGGATGGCACTTCTGTATGGTAGAAGTTAAACCCATTGTTTGACCTGTGGAAGCAATAGTATCTATTAGGGGATGTATGCTAAGATCCATCAGACCCGACTGAGCTGAGGGAGCAAGTCGGATTTAAAGGTATTGGTAAAAAGTGTTACATGATAAATTGAATTCCACTTAAAGCTGTTGAAAACTTTTAAGGACTGAATTTGCAAATAATTGTTCTATCGACCAGATCACTTTTTGCTCCCAATCAGAAAAACCCTTTACCTTTGCTATTTCACCCAAATTGGGATTATGCCATTGTGGTGTGTATTTGGTGACTCCCTTACTACCCATAAGTTTCTTTCCTCTATCCCACACTTCATACACTAACGCCAATGTGAGAGTAAGAGGATTCCCTCCAGGAGAAATCCCAGACTCCAGAGACATAGAGGTGAGGCCCATTTCATATTCTGTAAAATAAGAGCACCTGACTTGACCATGACATCTCTGCCTCCCCATCCATGGAGGTGTTTGGATATGATAAAATACCGCCATGGATCAGGAATGGGCAGTCTACCCTCATCCTTATTATGTTGGAGAGTTTGTAGTTTTCTTTGAGCATGCTGTTTACGCCATAGTAATTCCCTGAACATGGTTTGTACTTTACAAAATATAGGTGGAGGAAGCCAACAAGGAGCGTTATGTAGCACATATAACAACTGTGGCATAAAGATCATCTTATAAGATTTCCTCTACCTATAACTGATAACTGGAGGTTGGACCGTGCATTCACTTTAGTTCCACATTTAGCTAACAAAGGGTCTAAGGAGAGATGCATTGGAAAAAACGTATGTGATTGTGGGAAGAGGAGATATGTGGGGAGTAGAGAAGGAGATCTTGTGAGGATCGGAGGTTGCGTGTAGGTAAGTACCGGGAGACGAGGTCACAGATGTATGGAGGAGACAGGTTGTGGATGGCTTTGTACGTCATGGTTAGGGTTTTGTACTGGAGTCTCTGGGCAATGGGGAGCCAGTGCAGGGATTGACAGAGGGGAGAGGCCGGAGAATAGCGGGGGGACAGGTGAATCAGTCGGGCAGCAGAGTTTAGAATAGATTGGAGGGGAGCGAGAGTGTTAGAGGGGAGGCCACAGAGCAGGAGGTTGCATTAGTCGAGGTGGGAGATGATGAGGGCATGCACTAGTGGTTTTGCAGAGTCGTGGTTGAGGAATGTGCAGATCCGGCAATTATTTTTGCGTTGGAGTCGGCAGGAAGTGGAAAGGGATTGGATGTGTGGTTTGAGGAAGAGGTGAGAGTCAAGTTTTACCCCGAGTCAGCGAGCTTGCAGGACTGGGGAGAATGAGCAACCGTTGACTTTTTTGGACAGGTCTGTTTGGGGGGCTGAGTGAGGTGGGGGAAAGATGATGAATTCTGTTTTGTCCATGTTAATTTTTACAAATCTAGCGGAGAAGGATGAAATAGTGGATAGACATTGTGGTATTCTGGTTAGTAGGGTGGTGATATCTGGTCCAGAGATGTAGATCTGTGTGTCATCAGCATAGAGGTGATACTGAAAGCCATGAGATTCTGTGAGCTGTCCCAGGCCGAAGGTGTAAATGGAGAAGAGCAGGGGCCCTAGGACTAAACCTGGGGGGGCGAGGTGAGGAGGTGGTGTGTGAGTGGGAGACGCTGAAGGTCCGGTCTGTTAGGTATGAGGAGATCTAAGATAGGGCCAAGTCTGTGATGCCAAGAGGTGAGGGTCTGTAGTAATAGGGAATGGTCCACTGTGTTGAAGTCAGAGGACAGGTCCAGGAGGAGGAGGACAGAGTAGTGTCGTTTGGCTTCGTCAGTTAATAGGTCAGTGGTTACTTTAGTTAGAGCAGTATCAGTGGAATGATGCCGTCGGAAGCCAGATTGTAAGAGGTCGAAGAAGGAGCAGGAGGAGAGATGGGAGGACAGTTCAAAATGGACGTGTTGTTCCAGTAGTTTTGAGGCATAGGGGAGAAGTGATATGGGGCGATATCTAGATACAGAGGATGGGTCAAGGGAGGGCATTTTGAGGATGGGTGTGATCGAGTCATGCTTGAAGCAAGAGGGGAAGACACCAGTTGTTAGATACAGGTTGAAAAGATGGGTTAGGGTTGGGATGAAGACTGTGGTGAGGTTTGCGATGAGGTGGGATGGCATCGGGTCAAGTGCACAGGTGGTGAGATGCGATCTGGAGAATAGAGAGGAAAGATAATCTTTTGTAAGCTGGTTTTGGAGGAGGATGGCTGAGTAGTTATGAGAAGGGGCTGTGGGGACTTTAGGCAAAAACTTTGTTGTTATCAATTTTCTGCTTGAATAATGAGGCAAAGTCTTCATCTGAGGGAGAAGGTGTTGGGGGATGGAGGAGAGAATTGAAAAAGTTGAATAACTGATAAGGTTGAGAGATGAGAAGTAAGTTTGTTTTGCTGCAGTGAGTGTGGACTTTAACCCCTTAATCCCATATGACGTACTATCCCGTCGAGGTGACCTGGGACTTAATTCCCAGTGATGGGATAGTACGTCATATGCGATCTGCCGCGCTCACAGGGGGGAGCGTGTCCGATCGCGACCGGGTGTCAGCTGACTATCGCAGCTGACATCCGGCACTATGTGCCAGGAGCGGTCACAGTGCTCTGCAAAGTGTCAGATCAGCGATCTGACCCTATAACATGATCAACCCCCATGGGGGCAATGTTCTAAGGTATAAAAAAAATATTCACATTTAAAAAAAAAAAAAAAAAATCCTAAATAAAGAAAAAATATATATTTATTTTTCCCATAAATACATTTCTTTATCTTAAAAATAAAACAATAAAAGTACACATTTTTAGTATCGCCGCGTCCGTAACGACCTGACCTATAAAAATGTCCCACTAGTTAACCCCTTCAGTGATCACCGTAAAAAAAAAAGAGGCAAAAAAACAACGCTTTATTATGATACCGCCGAACAAAAAGTGGAATAACACGCGATCAAAAGACGGATATAAATAACCATGGTACCGCTGAAAACGGCATCTTGTCCCACAAAAAACGACCCTCCATACAGCATCATCAGCAAAAAAATTAAAAAGTTATAGTCCTCAGAATAAAGCGATGCAAAAATAATTATTCTATAAAATAGTTTTTATCGTATAAAAGCGCTAAAACATAATAAAATGATATAAATGAGGTATCGCTGTAATCGTACTGACCCGAAGAATAAAACTGCTTTATCAATTTTACCAAACATGGAACGGTATAAACGCACCCCCCTAAAAGAAATTCATGAATAGCTGGTTTTTGGTCATTCTGCCTCACAAAAATAGGAATAAAAAGCGATCAAAAAATGTCACGTGTCCGAAAATGTTACCAATAAAAACTTCAACTCGTCCCGCAAAAAACAAGACCTCACATGACTTTGTGGACCAAAATATGGAAAAATTATAGCTCTCAAAATGTGGAGACGCAAAAACTATTTTTTGCAATAAAAAGCGTCTTTCAGTGTGTGACGGCTGCCAATCACAAACATCCGCTAAAAAACGCTATAAAAGTAAATCAAATTCCCCTTCATCACCCCCTTAGTTAGGGAAAAATAAAAAAATTAAAAAAAATGTATTTCCATTTTCCCGTTGGGGCTAGGGATGAGGCTAGGGATAGGGTTGGGGCTAGGGTTAGGGTTGGTGCTAGGGTTAGGGCTAGGGTTGTGGCTAGGGTTGGGGTTAGGGCTACAGTTAGGGTTGGGGCTAAAGTTAGAGTTAGGGTTGGGGCTAAAGTTAGGGTTGGGGTTAAAGTTAGGGTTGGGGCTAAAGTTAGGGTTAGGGTTTGGATTACATTTACGGTTGGAATTCGGGTAAGGGGTGTGTCAGGGTTAGGGGTGTGGTTAGAGTTATGGTTGGGATTAGGGTTAGGGGTGTGTTGGAGTTAGGGGTGTGGTTAGGGTTGGGATTAGGGTTAGGGGTCTGTTGGGGTTAGGGGTGTGATTGGGGTTAGGGACATGTTCGGGTTAGGGGTGTGGTTAGGGTTATGGGTAGAGTTGGGATTAGGGTTAGGGGTGTGTTGAAGTTGGGGTTAGGGGTGTGGTTGGGATTAGGGTTAGGGGTGTGTTTGGGTTAGGGTTTCAGTTAGAATTGGGGGCTTCCACTGTTTATGCACATCAAGGGCTCTCCAAACGTGACATGGCGTCCGATCTCAATTCCAGCCAATTCTGCGTTGAAAAAGTAAAACAGTGCTCCTTCCCTTCCGAGGTCTCCCGTGCACCCAAACAGGGGTTTACCCTAACATATGGGGTATCAGCGTACTCAGGACAAATTGGACAACAACTTTTGGGGTCCAATTTCTCTTGTTACCCTTGAGAAAATACAAATTTGAGGGGCTAAAAAAAAACATTTTTGTGAGAAAAAAATATTTTTTTATTTTCACGGCTCTGCGTTATAAACTGTAGTGAAACACTTGTGGGTTCAAAACTCTCACAATACATCTAGATAAGTTCCTTGGGGGGGTCTAGTTTCCAATATGGGGTCACTTGTGGGGGGTTTCTACTGTTTAGGTACATCAGGGGCTCTGCAAATGCAATGTGATGCCTGCAGACCTATCCATCTAAGTCTGTATTCCAAACGGTGCTCCTTCCCTTCCGGTGCATTCCCAAACGGTGGCTCCTCCCCACATATGGGCTATCAGCGTACTCAGGACAAATTGTACAACAACTTTTGGGGTCCATTTTCTCCTGTTACCCTTGGTGAAATAGAACAAATTGGAGCTGAAGTACATTTTTTGTGAAAAAAAAGTAAAAATGAGAAATTGCTGGTCAACTTTTAACCCTTATAACTCCCTAACAAAAAAAATTTTTGATTCCAAAATTGTGCTGATGTAAAGTACACATGTGGGAAATGTTACTTATTTTGTGTGACATATCTCTGTGATTTAAGGGCATAAAAATTCAAAGTTGGAAAATTGCGAAATTTTCAACATTTTCGCCAAATTTCCGTTTTTTTTTTTACAAATAAACGCAGGTAATATCAAATAAATTTTACCTCTATCATGAAGTACAATATGTCATGAGAAAACAGTGTGATAATCATCAGGATCCGTTGAAGCGTTCCAGAGTTATAACCTCATAAAGGAATAGTCGTCAGAATTGTAAAAATTGGCCCGATCATTAACGTGCAAACCACCCTTGGGGGTTAAAGGGTTAAAGTAGTGAGGGACTATTTGAATATGATGAAGTGCTCGTTGGAATGGGACTTTTTCCATCTCCACTCAGCAACCCCGGACACCCGCCTCAGTTCTATAGTCAGGCTCATGTGCCAGGGTTGCCTGTTGATTGTGCAAGCTTTGGTATCTGTGAGAAGGGCGGCTGACTCAAGAGCTGCATCTGTTGTGGTGTTATATAAAGCGGCCGCAGCATCTACATTGTATAAGGAACTTATGTCTGCAAGAGGGAGGAGGGATTCAGAGAGTGAGTGTAGATCAAGGTGTTTCAGATTTCTGCGATAGTGGGAAAGTTTGTGGAGTGGGGATTGTGCACCCGAGAGGAGAGGAGAGGGAAGAGAAATATAAGTAGGTTGAGGTCAGAAAGAGGGAGAGGTTAGATCAGGAACAGAGACAGGTGAAGATGAGGTCCAGTGTGTGTCCATCTTTGTGAGTGGCTGCGGAAGATCATTGGAGGAAGTGAGAGATAGAAGCTTAGAGACATCTGAGTGGGATGTGATAATAGGGATGTTGAAGTCGCCCTTGACGATAGGGGGATGTCAGCGGAAAGGAAATTAAGTAGCCAGGTGGTGATTTGGTCAAAGAAGGTGGTGGCTGGCCCTGGAGGGAGGTAAATGACAGCCAGTTGGAGGGGGAGTAGATGCGCACAGAGATCACCTCTTTTGAAGGGAGAGTAATGGAAGGTGGCATTGGAATTTGGGTGATGGAGCAGTTATCTAACAGGGGAGAACCAATTCTGAAGCTTTCTGCCGGGGCAGGAGTTGTGGGAAAGGTGGAATCCACCATAAGAAAGTGCAGCAGGACAGGCTGTGTCAGAGGGGTGAGCCAGGATTCAGTGATGGCGAAGAAAGAAAGTTTGTTAGTAATGAAAAGATCATGGATGTAGGAAAATTTGTTGCAGACAGAGCGAGCGTTCCATAGAGCTCATGTTAGCGGGAAGCGGGGGCTGGGAGAATGGGTATAAGGTTATGAAGGTTATGCAAATTTGTGATAGAGCGTGGATGGGAGGTAGAAACAACTGTGGGATGTGGTAAGGAGGACCAGGATTGGGGGAGATATCGCCGGAAGTGAGGAGGAGCAGAGAAAGTGTTAGGTGTGAGCGGGAGAGGACATTAGGGGGCTGTCTGTGTTTGGAGACAGAGGGTTTTATACTTATTTAAACTTGTCTACAATTTGTATCTGAGATTTTTCTACTATTGGAAAATGGGACAGAGGATCTCCTGGCATCAAGCAGGTTTATTCCAAATAATTGATAAACCTGTCAACCTTCCGCAGTCTGTTGTGATTGACTTTATTGGACTAATTGAGGATGTTATCTATAAAAAGCAGCATATCATCTGCACAGAGACTCACTCACTTCTCTATTTCTCCACATTTAAACTCAGTAAAATCTCTTGATTCTCTTAGGCGACACGCAAAGGGTTCAATGGCCAGGGCAAAGAGAAAGGGCGACAATGGACATCCCTTTCTAGTGCCCCTCTGTCATTTAAATGTCTCAGAGAGATGGCTTTTATCCTGGGATAGATATGTCTGATATATATCAGGTTTGGGGTCCCATCAGAGAAGCTGTTCCTTGTCACGGCGCTAAGTAGCTTCATTGTATAAGTTGCACAAGTCTAGTCTGTATAGCAGTAATGTACTCTCTATTTCATATATTCAATGTTTGTACATCTTTGCACTTTTTTTAGGATGCTGTATTCTTTGGTTTGTACATAGATTGGTGTTTCTTTCTGTGTCCTTTCGGTGTGTTTTTCTAGGCTGGATACTGCAGTATATTATATATAATATTGTGCTGACCTTACATGTGATCTCAGGATATTAGATTCTTGTGTAATATTTGCGGTGTGGACCTCGGGGAACGCAGCTTCAGATTCTCATTGTTTGCAGTGGAATTTGTTGAAAATTGCATACGATGTACAAAAATATATTGGGTTCGGCATGCAAAACACTTAATAGGTATAGGGAATGGTATGTTATGTCTCACGTCTCGGCATTGTGGGTTTCTTTAGATTATAGTTTTGAGAATTTACCTCCAAATTCATAAATATTTACTTCCAGAATGCAAATAGCATTGGAGACGAAGATAAAAGGATCTGTAGTGCCCCCCTATTCATGTTCGTCAGTACAGACTCTTTATATAGTCCTTGCCCATGACTAGTTATAAACCCAAAGCGGAATCTTCAATTTTATTGGGTTATTTCAGGGTTCTTGACTCTCACGGATTGTCTAAATCCAATCCTATAGTGGAGTCCCTTCATTTTTATGGATATTTGCCTCCAATCTCATTGAACTTTACAGTTCTCTCTTGATCGTCTACCTCTAACCTCATTTATAAATACTTTGTCTCTTGTGTACCTAGCTCCTTTCTCCTACCGTAGTTGGGTAATCCATCTAATTTCTCATACCGTAGTTGGGTATCTAGCTCCTTTCTCCTACTGTAGTTGGGTATCTAGCTCCTTTCTTCAACTGTCACAGTTGTCTAAATCCAATCCTGTATTGGAGTACCTTCATTTTTATGGATATTTGCCTCCAATCTTATTGAACTTTACAGTTCTCTCTTGATCGTCTACCTCTAACCTCAGTGATAAATACTTTGTCTCTTTTGTACCTAGCTCCTTTCTCTTACTGTAGTTGGGTATCTAGCTCCTTTCTCCTACTGTCGATGGGTGTCACAGGGTCCTTCTCCGATACCACACAATCAACAGAGCAAGAGTATAGTGAACAATTCCAAGACCTTTATTTAGGCAAAAACATGAAAGGTACATATAATCCACCACACAAAGGATAAAATAGTCCAGAACACAAATGCAGTTCAGTAACAGGATAAAAGTCCAACAATCCAGCAGACAGAGGATAAAAAATAGTCCATATGCTTCCCCCTCTCTCTGACGTGCTGTGTTCACCTCATTCCACACAAGACTGATCTGTGTCTCACCTCCCTGATATTTACAAGTCTCCCTCCTCATTCAGAGGTCAGGAGGGGGAAGGTCTCAGGGGCTCATTGTTTCAACAAGCTAGGTCAACATCTCATTAGCATGTTAGCAAACAACATTATTCACTGACCCTGTGGAGAGATAACAATACAGAACTGTGGGGAGAATATCAGATGGCAAATAGCAACTCATCCTACAAGAGAACACCATGATAATCAGTAAAATAGAAATATACACAAAAATGATGCCCACATAGCATATCACACCATCACAACCTCTCCCCCCTCATAATAAGTGAGCACGCCATTAGGTCTACACAGACCTCTGGCCTGCTCACTTTAGTCCACTTTGCGCCACTGTTTATAGTTACTTGTACAGTGGCAGGAGTTGCAATAATCATGAGCACTTGTCCATAAATTCCCGGGTCCTGGCTTTATGGTCATACCAGGCTTTTTGACTGGACTGGGCCGTTCGCTGATGTTCATTAGCCAAGGTAGCTAGCTGGGCGAGACAGTCTCTGAACTCTAGAACGTAGGGAATGATGGGCGTTCCGGTATCTGCAATATCTCCCTCCAATTGTTCTTTCAGAAGAGTGAGAGGCCCACGGACATTCTGCTCCCACAAAATGACTTTGTAACTCCCCAATGCCATTTCCAAGGAGGATATCTGCAGGAAGTCCTCCCATAACGCCAATCCAACACAGTTTTTCTCCAAAACCATAATCCAAACGTACCAAGGATCACTGTATATATTTGCGGACCCCCCCCCCGCCAGGACAATGGGAATTCCCGGACCCTGGTGAATTGCCTCGGATCGAACCACACGGGGGTCAGCGATAGTCAGGAATGCCCCCGTGTCTCTAAATTCCGACACTTTGTATCCATCAATTAAGACATCCTGCAGGTGGCAATGCCGTTGCTCTGTATTTCTGATGGACAAAGGCCGGAGTCCGTACACTCCAGCAGGGGTATCTATGGTGCCGTGGTCGGTGATCCACTCTGGTGGGGGTGGTGGTAGCTCTTCCTCAGGCGGGATGGAGTGCACAAGATGCACTGGACAAGCTGGGGCTGCGTGGGGCTCCCTCCGAATCCTTGAGGGACAGCCAGACTGCAAATGTCCAGGTTGCCCACACCCGTAACATCTCCTCTCTGTGATACCCCCAGGTCGTGGTCGGAACTGTTGGGGCCCAGGATTGTGAGCTGTGATTGTCATCGGCCTGCAGCTGGGTGAAAGGGCAGATATAATCCGAGGGGGATGGGGCGTGGGAGCAGGCCGTGGTTCATTGTCCAGAAGCCTCCTCCATTGCGGTCGGATAGTAAGGGCTTCATCGGCCAGGGCTGCAGCTCTATCCACGGTACACGGCGTGCGCTCCCGGACCCATTCCCGTACCTCTGCGGGGCACTTGGCAAGAAATTGTTCTATAAGGAACGCCTGTATAACATCTTCCACAGTAAAGACGTTTTCTGCTTCCAGCCATCTCCGACATGCCTGGGACATCATATGTGCATACATCCTAAACGATCCCCCGTAGTGCATGGGAGGTCTCGCAACTTGGCCCTATATGAGTCTGGGGTGATAGCATGGTAATCCAGGATAGTCTGCTTTACAATGTTATAATCTCGGTTCCGCTGGGAGTCAATAGTTCGGTAAGCCTCCGCCATGCTACCGTTCAAGAGTCCCACTAACAAACGCATCCAGCCAGAGTGGGGCACCTCCATCACAGCACACTGCTGCTCAAAGTCCTTGAAGAACCCCTCCACATCTCCGGAAGCCTCATCAAATGGCTTAAAGTCTGTCCGGGTGATCCATACAGGCTCCCGGATCGTTGGGTTTACATTCTACATTGCGTTACTCCCTCTTTCAAGCTCCATTGCTTCTTGTCTCCGCTGTGCCCGGCGGGCAGCCTCCTCCTTGTACTCCTGAGAGACGCCTGGGCCCAGAACCGCCATCTCTTCTTCGTACCACACCACCCACTGGCTTTTTAGGGTGGTGATCCCTGTCTCCTGTGCTTGTCCTTCAGACATATGGGAGGAGGTGGCCAGGCTGGCACCCACCAGTAGATCAATTAAGTCTTCTTTAGTCAATCCCTGGTAGTTCAGGCCCAGGTCTCTGTCTCTGTCCTGTAAACTGCATACAGTCCAATTTCTGAACTCACTCTGTGGGTGGTTCTCCATTAGGTTATGCTCTGTTGATCCCACTGCTTGCCACCAGTTGTCACAGGGTCCTACTCCGATACCACACAATCAACAGAGCAAGTGTATAGTGAACAATTCCAAGACCTTTATTTAGGCAAAAACACGAAAGGTCCATATAATCCACCACACAAAGGATAAAATAGTCCAGAACACGAATGCAGTTCAGTAACAGGATAAAAGTCCAACAATCCAGCAGACAGAGGATAAAAAATGGTCCATATGCTTCCCCTTCTCTCTGACGTGCTGTGTTCACCTCATTCCACACTAGACTGATCTGTGTCTCACCACCCTGATATTTACAAGTCTCCCTCCTCATTCACAGGTCAGGAGGGGGAAGGTCTCAGGGGCTCATTGTTTCAACAAGCTAGGTCAACATCTCATTAGCATATTAGCAAACAACATTCACTGACCCTGTGGAGAGATAACAATACAGAACTGTGGGGAGAATATCAGATGGCAAATAACAACTCATCCTACAAGAGAACACCATGAAAATAAGTAAAATAGAAATATACACAAAAATTATACCCACATAGCATATCACACCATCACAATAGGTATCTAGCTCCTTTCTCCAACTGTAGTTACGTATCTAGCTCCTTTCTCCTACCGTAGTTGGGTATCTAGCTCTTTTCTCCTACCGTAGTTGGGTATCTAGCTCCTTTCTCCTATCGTAGTTGGGTAATCTATCTAATTTCTCATACCTTAGTTGGGTATCTAGCTCATTTCTCGTACCTTAGTTGGGTATCTAGCTCCTTTTTCCTACCGTAGTTGGGTATCTAGCTCCTTTCTCCTACCGTAGTTGGGTATCTAGCTCCTTTCTCCTACTGTAGTTGGGTATCTAGCTCCTTTCTCCTATCGTACTTGGGTATCTAGCTTCTTTCTCCTATCGTACTTGGGTATCTAGCTTCTTTCTCCTATCATAGTTGGGTATCTAGCTCTTTTCTTCTACCTTAGTTGGATATCTAGCTCCTTTCTCCTACCGTAGTTGGATATCTAGCTTCTTTCTCCTATCATAGTTGGGTATCTAGCTCCTTTCTCCTACCGTAGTTGGGTATCTAGCTCCTTTCTCCTACTGTAGTTGGGTATCTAGCTTCTTTCTCCTACCATAGTTGGATATCTAGCTTCTTTCTCTTATCATAGTTGGGTATCTAGCTCCTTTCTTCTACCTTAGTTGGATATCTAGCTTCTTTCTCCTACCATAATTGGGTATGTAGCTTCTTTTCCTACCATAGATGGTATGTAGCTCCTTTCTCCTACTGTAGTTGGGTATCTAGCTTCTTTCTCCTACCCTAGTTGTCTGCTTTCAATCTTGTAGGTTCCTACCCCCTAATCTCATGAAGACATCTTTCCTCTCTCGTGATAGTCCATGAACATTTTTTTTAAGAGAGTTCTCTATGCCATATGGAGAGATGGTTTCCCACAATCGGATGGAAAGTTTAATTTTATGGTGGAAGTCTTTTTCTCCACTTCCATAATCACCCATTCTATTCATTGGTGGGGCACATACTGGATGTCAGGTTTTCCCACGGACCATGTGTCTGTGTGAAATACCAGCAGACATGTCAGTTTTCTTGCGCATCATAGACTAAATGCATGCCGCACATGCGCCCACTGATGACAGTGATGATCATCAGTGTGACACGTACTGGAGCCTGGGAACAAGCAGTACAGTTCGCACTGTTCCCAGATGCCGACTGCTGAAGGCAGCTCTCATCATTGTCGCCTGGTCTCCCTATGATCAGAGTGACCAGGCGACAATGATGAGAGTTGCCTTCAGCAGTCGGCGCCTGGGAAAAGGGCGAATTGTGCTGCTTCTCCCCAGGCGCTGGTACGTGTCACACGGACGGCACATTGATACGCGGATGTCACATACGTACATATAGATGGCACATGGACATGGATCTCACCAGTGCTGCTTTTTCCTACCTAGGAATCACCAGGACGGGTGAAGGAGGCCTAATAATGAGATATCTCCAGACTCTTCCTACATTTTGAGGGCGTTTCTTTTGAATAGTACATTTTTGGCATTATATCTGGCAGTGACTCTCGCCACTTACATTCTGTTTGTAGCGGCTCCTTGTCTCCATTGCTCATTCAGCAGCTTCCTGATCTCAACACAGAAAATCAATACCCAATTTTAAGTACTGAAGGGGAGAGGAAATAAAAACGAGACGCCGCTCATTTCTCCAGATGGATGAATTCAGGGATTTGGATGCGACTCGTCCTCATGCCTTCACAATGGGTTGTATGATTACAGTGTATCCTGTGCCGGAGCTTGAGGGAAGAGCCGGAACAGACCCAGTGCTGAGGACGGAGGGTTATTGGGACAGACATTGCTGGAGATTGAAACCTATGTGTCATGTATTCACTTTTTGTTTCACCAGTAAGATTTACATATAAAGAGGACAAATATTGGGCTGATTCATCCAAGCGTATTGATTAGTAGACAGTGCGAGACAGCCTTACTACTCATCAGATTTATCATACAGCCTGATTCTCACTGATAAATCCACCATGTCGTATTCATTACACTGTCTAGTCTAAGTTCAGACCAACTATTACCTGGGATACTTTGTGGCTAAATGTTGACACATTTCTTGTCCACAGTGTTGCAAGTTAGATCACACACTCCTTTCCCTGAAATCCACACCTCCTTCTCCAACAAGGAGCAGAAAGTGTCTAAACACATAACAAATATGATGCAAGTCATAATAGACTGGCACCAGAATTCTGATTCATTTAGCTTCATAAAATGCCCCTATATTTTTTTTTTTTAGGGGCAGTATTATAGTAGTTATATTCTTGTATATAGGGGCAGTATTATAGTAGTTATATTCTTGTACATAGGGAGCAGTATTATAGTAGTTATATTCTTGTACATAGGAGCAGTATTATGGTAGTTATATTATTGCACATAGGAGCAGTATTATAGTAGTTATATTCTTGTACATAAGGGGCAGTATTATAGTAGTTATATTCTTGCACATGGGGCAGTATTATAGTAGTTATATTCTTGCACATAGGGGCAGTATTATAGTAGTTATATTATTGCACATAGGAGCAGTATTATAGTAGTTATATTCTTGTACATAGGAGCAGTATTATAGTAGTTATATTCTTGTACATAGGGGCAGTATTATAGTAGTTATATTCTTGTACATAGGGAGCAGTATTATAGTAGTTATATTCTTGTACATAGGGGCAGTATTATAGTAGTTATATTCTTGTACATAGGGGCAGTATTATATTAGTTATATTCTTGTACATAGGGGCAGTATTATATTAGTTATATTCTTGTACATAGGAGCAGTATTATAGTAGTTATATTGTACATAGGGGCAGTATTATAGTAGTTATATTCTTGTACATACGGGCACTATTATAGTAGTTATATTCTTGTACATAGGGGCAGTATTATAGTAGTTATATTGTACATAGGGGCAGTATTATAGTAGTTATATTCTTGTACATAGGGGCAGTATTATAGTAGTTATATTCTTGTACATAGGGGCAGTATTATATTAGTTATATTCTTGTACATAGGGGCAGTATTATAGTAGTTATATTGTACATAGGGGCAGTATTATAGTAGTTATATTCTTGTACATAGGGGGCAGTATTATAGTAGTTATATTCTTGCACATGGGGGGCAGTATTATAGTAATTATATTCTTGTGTATAGGAGCAGTTTTATAGTAGTTATATTCTTGCACATGGGGGGGCAGTATTATAGTAATTATATTCTTGTGTATGGGGGGCAGTATTATAGTAGTTATATTCTTGCACATGGGGCAGTATTATAGTAGTTATATTCTTTTACGTAGGGGGCAGTATTATAGTAGTTATATTCTTGCACATGGGGCAGTATTATAGTAGTTATATTCTTGTACATAGGGGGCAGTATTATAGTAATTATATTCTTGTGTATGGGGGGGCATACCAAATCATTGGTGCATTAACATGAGCTAATTTCAGACTTGTTAAACGAGCACAAATCAGCAATAATCACATAATTTGGCGCCTGATCATCGGCCTCTTTGCACCTGCTGCTGAAGAATTATAGGGACAGCATCATCGCTATTATTCTCTCTCCGTACACTATCATGTTATCAGCAGCAAGTCCTCTGTTTACACTGTCTATGTGCTGTCGAGAATAATGCTTTATGTTCCAACATAAATCATCCAATCACCTGGTTAATTACAGTTTTGCTTGTTTATATAATGTGTTATATACACATTAAAGGTTACACACACTGTAAGTTATAGACACATTACATGTTGCACACACTGTACGTTATAGACACATTACACGTTGCACACACTGTACGTTATAGACACATTCCATGTTGCACACACTGTACGTTATAGACTCATTACATGTTGCACACTGTACGTTATAGACACATTACACGTTGCACACACTGTACGTTATAGACTCATTACACGTTGCACACACTGTACGTTATAGACTCATTACACGTTGCACACACTGTACGTTATAGACACATTACACGTTGCACACACTGTACGTTATAGACTCATTACACATTGCACACACTGTACGTTATAGACACATTACACGTTGCACACACTGTACGTTATAGACTCATTACACATTGCACACACTGTACGTTATAGACACATTCCATGTTGCACACACTGTACGTTATAGACTCATTACACGTTGCACACACTGTACGTTATAGGACACATTACACGTTGCACACACTGTACGTTATAGACACATTACACGTTGCACACACTGTACGTTATAGACTCATTACACATTGCACACACTGTACGTTATAGACACATTACACGTTGCACACACTGTACGTTATAGACTCATTACACGTTGCACACACTGTACGTTATAGGACACATTACACGTTGCACACACTGTACGTTATAGACACATTACACGTTGCACACACTGTACGTTATAGACTCATTACACATTGCACACACTGTACGTTATAGACACATTCCATGTTGCACACACTGTACGTTATAGACTCATTACACGTTGCACACACTGTACGTTATAGGACACATTACACGTTTCACACACTGTACGTTATAGACACATTACACGTTGCACACACTGTACGTTATAGACTCATTACACATTGCACACACTGTACGTTATAGACACATTACATGTTGCACACACTGTACGTTATAGACACATTACACGTTGCACACACTGTACGTTATAGACTCATTACATGTTGCACACACTGTACGTTATAGACACATTACACGTTTCACACACTGTACGTTATAGACTCATTACATGTTGCACACACTGTACGTTATAGACACATTACATGTTGCACACACTGTACGTTATAGACTCATTACACGTTGCACACACTGTACGTTATAGACACATTACATGTTGCACACACTGTACGTTATAGACACATTACACGTTGCACACACTGTACGTTATAGACTCATTACATGTTGCACACACTGTACGTTATAGACACATTACACGTTACAATTTCATTCTTGTCCATTTATTCACGGCTTTATTTCTGCTTCTTTTCAGGACTGATTATTCATGAGGGACCTTCAGTTTTTCGGATATTTAAGCGCTGGCAAGCAGTGAACCAACAATGGAAAGTTCTCAATTATGACAAGACTAAAGATTTAGAGGATCAGAAATTAGGAAGTAGCCAACGTACAAACCAACGCACTTCAACCCAGACTAACTCCGCCATTACCACTGCTGGCACAGCAAATAACTCTACGCCTGGGGACAGTGGTGGGCATGGGGGCTCCGTGTCTGACCATCACTGTGCTTACACTTTTTTTCACATCCTCAGCCATCTCAGACCACACGAACAGAGGAGCCAATCTAGTACTAACAGAGAGTTTGTCATGAGAGTGACCACTGTCTGAGGTTACCCGCAGGCCTTACCTGGGAGATGCGTGCCTTGTCTTGAAAACCAATGCCTCGGCTCAACCTTCTCGAGCGCAGAAGGAGTGAAAGAGGCGATGGAAGCTGTTGTGCTGGTCCATGGTTTATCCCAAAGTGCAATATGGACCGTACCCTGATAAGACGTAGCATGACTAGTGCACTCATTTGATCCGGAGGTTCTTGCAGTCACCAAATCCACATGGGGAGAGTTAAATCGACCCCGTGAGAAGCCCCCGTTTAGCAGTTTCTGTCTGCAGTCCGAGAATTTCCACTGTTCCAAGTCACTGCTCGGTTGTCAGCAGAAATCCAGCATAAGCACAAAGGTGTTTTCTGTTAAATGTTTTTGATAAAATGGGCACCGAGCTCCAGCGTCTGTGGTGGAGATCCTTCTCAGTTAGGTAATGCCCCCGAGGTTTCCAGGGATTGTGCCCAGATTCAGTGTGCTGCAGGTAAAGCCGGTGCACTTCTCTGTTAGTATTTTTATTTATCAGGAAAGCAAATAAGAAACCTGTCGGTGCTCTTGCTCCCAAATCCTTGAAAAATGTTCAAAGATATAAAGATTTCTAGCACAAGTGATTTCCTAATATAAGGCTAATTCTTACAAATTATTGCCTAAATTCAGCACAATATCAGTGAAATCCTTTACAGCTGCCAGAATTACATTCGGTCATTTTTCCTGGTCCTCAGGATCAGGTTGCAGCACGTAAAGCCCATACAATTCCGTATGTTGCCTTTTTACAGCAAAACATTGACTCGTGACTGTGTTTCTCAGATTCAGGTGATAATTATTTATTCCGTTTTTACTACTGTTATACATTGATTTCTCCACAGGCAGAATAATCAAATTCCCCTTTACAAGACTTTAGGATTTTATCTGCTGCTGCTTTATGAAATATCCAAAAATCCAATAATCACTTTACTTTTTACCATAACATTTTAATCAGAAGAGATAATTCTCCCCCTATTCTGCATTGTTAGAATACATTACTTCCTATCTAGTGCAGCCTGAATCTTCACTTTGTAACATTGTCTACAGCGTCCGTAGTCCGTGATTTTATCGCTGTCCCCAAAACCTATATGAGCTGAAGCTCAAGGTCAAGCTGCAGCAGGTAAAGCCTGAGGAATTCTGTGTAACAGCTGGAATGCATTGGCCTTCATGATTTCTCTTCTGTTCTCTCATCCTTTTTCTGAAGTGATACATTGTTTCAGATTACTCCATTGTTATTGTAACAAGTTACTTCCGGTTTTCGGCACAATTGATTTTTCTATAGTTTACTCAGATTACTCAGAAGTTGTCTATTTAATAAGAGGGACTGGAGATGTTATTCTTCCTCCTGATGCCGTGCGGGGCATTAATACCGCTATTCCGAGAGCACAAGGATAGCACAATGATTAATAAGTGGTAAAATCCCAGACCGAGGAAAAACATAAAGGGTTGTTCTTACGTTTCATCTTCTGGAGCTCCCCGAATTCTCGGCTTCTTGCTTTCCAGTGGCGATGCACTCCTGATGATTGACAGTTCAGAGAGCGGCATGCAGAGGCAGTGCCACATCAGAAAAGTGCAGGTCCTGCAGAGGTCTGGCCGGCTTCAGAGTGCTACTTGCAAGCACTAAAGCATAATGGTTGCAAACGTGTGCAACCGCCGCTGATAGACTGCAGAGGTGGCCGGTAACCTTAGCAACGAGATGTAAATTCTAGAATTAAAAATCCCTCCGTTCTTGAGAACAGGGAGAATTTTTAATAAGAAGTAAACTATAAAGTTGCTTGTTTTTTTACAAACACTTTAAAATGTTAACCATTTCACAAGATAAGAAAACCCCTTTAAAGTTCCAAGCAAGGTGAATATAGAAGAGCACAATGGTAACACCCATGAAATGGAGACCAATTATTGGTGGATCCAGCCATACATTGCTCCATTGAATAAGCAGATGGGAGTAGTCATGTGGCGAATCCGTCCGCTCCTCTCTAATAACGTGGATAGTACTGTATTCATCCACTGTTAGCAGCCAGTATACGGACACATTGTAACTTGGAGCGTCGCACCTTAAAACCTGATACAGTGTGAGCTTCTAGTGCTGAGAAAACGAAGGATGTAGCAGAGCTGAACTTATTTGTGCTACAGCTGGCCACATATCCCACAGTTTGATATTACATTACAACTCATCATGCTAAATAGCACACTCAGCTCTGCTGCATCTCTGCGTCTGTGGGATCCTATGCATTTTATGTCTGCGTGTAATCGCCAGTTATACATGGAAGGCCTAAGCTGTGCAGTAGAATGATACATAAATATATGTTTTGTCTGTTGACTCTTTTTTTTTGTCACCCATTGCTACCATAAATAAAACAAAAACCATTTTGGATACCAAATCAATAAACATAGCCAAAATGTAACACTGTGCACGCTTCATTTACAATAATGCCATCATTTAAGGTTAAAGTGCGCCAAATAAAAATTAACTTTTAATCTATTTCTTTAAAATATACTTGAGACCAACATGAAATGAAACCCTTTTTGGGCTTAAAGTGCTAAAAACTGTGCAGAAACAATCTATACAGCCACTGAAGCAGAGTTTTTAGGGTATTTAACGTTGCTTCCCTTACCGGGTATCATTACTGGCAACCCCCCTTGTAAACTGGGCACTCTGTTAGTGGTATGGTTATAAATTTGGATTAAAAATTAGACAACACCCCCAAAAGTTATCGAGCCGACGCTTTATACATTTGCCAACTGAGATGAGCTCCCTCCATTTCTATTCTAGATCAGTTTGATCTGATTACTAGGAAGTAATTTGAAGGCGTTTTGGCCAAATTGTGGAAAAATCCTAAAAAGTTTATGCAAGTTGTAAAGGTTTCGGATGGAAATTCTGAACCACGTTCTTAGATTTTGTTCTCTTTGAACATTTTGTGCTTTTACTGTCACATTAAAATCTGTGACGACGATGTATTGGCTCAGTCTTGTGTTCTGGATGCGAGTGATGGTAACTTTAATTAATGAAAAGAGACTGATGGATGAGGAACCTGCAGAAGTCACCAACAAGGAGTCTTATGAGTAGTTATTGAGGTGTTTGCATTTCTTGGTTTATCGGCTCCGTCCAGTCATTTAATTCTACCGTATCTTCTGTCGGGAGTATGATCCAGAGTGGTGGCCTCCTGTCTGTCTCTTCAAATTGTAAAACTACAACTCTGAACATGTTTTCACATGTGATTCTTTCATGATCAGAGGAGACATATTGGTTAGAGGCCACAAATCCTCAAGATTGTTCTGAAGTATCTTCTACTATTCTGCTTCTTCTGGATTAGTATGGGGTTTTCACTGAGTAGGTTTCTTATCAAGGCGTACACATGTGCTTTCCTCGTCAATGTCCTGTGCACATAATCTAAATACCTCTTGAAACATCTTCTGAAAAAAATAGTGACTTCTTTCTAGAGGAACATCTTATATGAGGAAAGACTTTTTAATGATTACATTCTAGATAGGTCAATTAGCGACTTTTTCCACGAGTGTCTACTTATGGATGGACCAACTAATACCGTTGTTTTATAAAGTGAGTATCTTTTAGAGAAAGTAAGTACCTTCAAGTCATTTACAGGAGTGAAGAAGGGGAGATACATTCTAGAATGATGTCTTCTGCAATGGGAACATAATTATTCAGCTGTCTTTTCTTGAGTAACAGCCTTATAGACAGTTGTGTTCTTGCTTTCCAGAGTCAGGTGTAGGGATGTGCTGAAGCCGGTGGTATCTCTCGGTTGACTGTGATAGCATTAGAGGCTGATGAATGAGGGGGATTGTAGAAAGTACTTATAGGAAATAATTTCTAGAGTGTTCATTTGAGTTTCTATTGAATGGTTTTGGAGATAGTCCCTTATCTTCTGAGTGGAGTCCATGATATGTGGTACTGAATGTCTTCTCGAGTGAACACATGAGTTTACCACCTCCACACTCTCTACAAGACACTTGTCTTTTTTAGTGAGCACCTTGGTGATGAATGTTTGCTGGATTAGGTGTATACCAAGAGATTAGTTATTCAATAGGATTGGTGTTACACACTGTTCCAGGCATCTTAGGCTCTGCTTCCTTCATTTCGGTCTGCTGCCCTCGGCTGTGCTCCACATCAAAATTTACAGGTTGCCCAGTGCGGCTCTTAGAAATCATTTCCCTAATCCTATCTAAGGCTCATTAGTACACACACCTGTCTTTTAGGATTAGACTCCAGAGTCCTATGTTGCTGGGCTCCACAATCGGCAGATATTGTGCTTTAGCTTCAGTGCACCTCTGCTGGATTACACTTCACCCATCCTACTGCTTCTGGGATTGCTGTCTGCCCAAGTTCCTCACGGTCCCACGTGTCTTCAGGAAGGAGACAATGGGTTGGGGGGTTGCAGCAGCTCCGGTAGTGTTGAGGAGGCAGCGGGGTCAGTGCAGGCTGTAAGCTTTCCCGGAGAGGTGGGTTTTCACGTTCCGTTTAGGTTCCCTAGTTCTATATCTAAATATCCTGGCCAAGGCAATGTGGCACGCTGGCCCTGCCCTCCCACTCAGGATCACATCCCCCATTTCCACTCATAGTTATGCCCCAGTGTCGTCCAGAGTGAGTGTCTTCTAGAACAGTGAGTAAACGCTCCGCAGAGTAAATGTTTTCTAGAGAGACAAGTGTAATTTAGAGCTGTAGAGTTCTAGAATGATGAGTACGTGCCGTCACCCGCCCTGCATGAATGTCTTCTGGAGCGACCGACTACACTGAGGAGCTATTTTCTTCTACAGTGCTGATTTATTTTAGAGCTATGATTGAATATATTCTTGAGCTATGAGTTAATATTTTCTTTAAATGTCACCACAAATGATTGTCGTCTTTTAGATATAAATAATGGGTCTCTACGGCCTTCGGTGAATTTCTTCTAGAGGATGAAGTGAACGACTTGCGATGTCCTGGAGAAATTCAGATCTATATCTGAGCATCTTCTGGAGTCATGATGGACTGACTGCCCGTGTCTACTAGAGGGCTGCATTGTTGAGACTTTTCTGGAGTGGCTTTCTTCTGGTGACGTCGTTTTCTTCTGGTGTTTTCTGAGGACAATACTTCTCTGAGAAGAATGTAATGGAGTAAAACCACAATCCTACAAATTATATTTGTGACTTTCAGGGGACACAGAAATGATTTAGTGACTGCACAGTTCTGGAAAGCTCCTGATGGAGGGAGACGGGCGTCAGCTGAACCTCAAGCTGATTGATTTCCAGTCCTGGCACCACCAAATACATGATGGAAATGATCGTCTTCGGAGTTTATTACCTGCTCCTGGTGTCGGCAGACGTCATGTAGAGGTGACAATCCGGACCTGAAGACTTCCCGTAATAAGATACAGACTTTGTAGCTAATTAGACGTGAGATGGCTCCATTCTGCTTTATTCACCTTGGCTCGGAATTCTTGTCAGCGGCTCTCAAACGTCAAGATAACAAGGTGCCCGCGGCTCGCTGCCAGGTTGGCATCCTGTCATGCTTTGCATTATATCCATATTCATTGGAGCTGATGAGACTTTTTTGCAGTAAGATGACACCGGCCAATGGTGTCTAGAACACAATGTTTTTTCTTGTTAGAATTTATTCCATATCTGCAGACAGACATCTGTTGGTGGTAACCTGAAAATCACGTCCCGAACTGTGCACTATGTCTCAGCACCAGGGCGTCCAGTGTCGCAGTCTGGTGAGAATGAGCGGATATCCTCCATCCTCTGATCCCTACAGGCTAGAATAATACGTAGTCTGGTGAGAATAATGAACGGATATCCTCCATCTTCTTATCCCAGCTAGAATACTACATAGTCTAATAAGAATAATGAAGGAATATCCTCCGTCCTCTGATCCCTACAGACTAGAATAGTACATAGTCTAGTGAGAATAATGGACGGATATCCTCCATCCTCTTATCCTGGCTAGAATACTACATTGTCTAGTAAAAATAATGAACGGATATCCTCCATCCTCTGATCCCTACAGATGAGAATACTACATAGTTTAGTGAGAATAATGAATAACCTGACAACTCTTCCCCTGCACCATTGCTGGGTCATATCGAACAACGTCTCATCTCTAGACCAACGCTCGGACCATACCTGACAACTCTTCACCTGCAGACTATTGCTGGGTCATATCTAACAACATCTCATCTCTAAACCAACGCTTGGACCATACCTGACAACTCTTCACCTGCAGACCATTGCTGGGTCATATCTCACAACATCTCATCTCTAGACCAACGCTCGGACCATACCTGACAACTCTTCACCTGCAGACCATTGCTGGGTCATATCGAACAACGTCTCATCTCTAGACCAACGCTCGGACCATACCTGACAACTCTTCCCCTGCAGACCATTGCTGGGTCATATCTGACAACGTCTCATCTCTAGACCAACGCTCGGACCATACCTGACAACTCTTCACCTGCAGACCATTGCTGGGTCATATCGAACAACGTCTCATCTCTAGACCAACGCTCGGACCATACCTGACAACTCTTCACCTGCAGACCATTGCTGGGTCATATCGAACAACGTCTCATCTCTAGACCAACGCTCGGACCATACCTGACAACTCTTCACCTGCAGACCATTGCTGGGTCATATCTGACAACATCTCATCTCTAGACCAACGCTCGGACCATACCTGACAACTCTTCACCTGCAGACCATTGCTGGGTCATATCTAACAACATCTCATCTCTAAACCAACTCTTGGACCATACCTGACAACTCTTCACCTGCAGACCATTGCTGGGTCATATCGAACAACGTCTCATCTCTAGACCAACGCTCGGACCATACCTGACAACTCTTCACCTGCAGACCATTGCTGGGTCATATCTGACAACATCTCATCTCTAAACCAACTCTTGGACCATACCTGACAACTCTTCACCTGCAGACCATTTCTGGGTCATATCGAACAACGTCTCATCTCTAGACCAACGCTCAGACCATACCTGACAACTCTTCACCTGCAGACCATTGCTGGGTCATATCTGACAACGTCTCATCTCTAGACCAACTCTCGGACCATACCTGACAACTCTTCACCTGCAGACCATTGCTGGGTCATATCTCACAACGTCTCATCTCTAGACCAACGCTCAGACCATACCTGACAACTCTTCACCTGCAGACCATTGCTGGGTCATATCTGACAACATCTCATCTCGACCAACGCTCAGACCATACCTGACAACTCTTCACCTGCAGACTATTGCTGGGTCATATCTCACAACGTCTCATCTCTAGACCAACGCTCGGACCATACCTGACAACTCTTCACCTGCAGACTATTGCTGGGTCATATCTCACAACGTCTCATCTCTAGACCAACGCTCAGACCATACCTGACAACTCTTCACCTGCAGACCATTGCTGGGTCATATCTCACAACGTCTCATCTCTAGACCAATGCTCAGACCATACCTGACAACTCTTCACCTGCAGACCATTGCTGGGTCATATCTGACAACGTCTCATCTCTAGACCAACGCTCGGACCATACCTGACAACTCTTCACCTGCAGACTATTGCTGGGTCATATCTCACAACGTCTCATCTCTAGACCAACGCTCGGACCATACCTGACAACTCTTCAGCTGCAGACCATTTCTGGGTCATATCTGACAACTTCTCACCTCCATTAGGAGCAGTTTTCTATGAGGCGACACATTAGTCGCTTCCTTTCGAGTCACAGCTCTGATGGGATTTTCCACGTTAGTGGCTGCAATATGTCGTGTATAACATTAATAGATGCCTGTGCGATCAGCCGCCGGATACAAGAACTCTGCGTGACCTCGGCTGATGCAGATGAAGAATCGGAGCCGGGTTTCCAGTCAATGACTTATTTATAGAAGCTGACGCACATGAAAGAGAAAACGCCGAAATTTACATAAAAGACTCCAGAGACTCTTAAAGAGAATTTCCCTTTTAGTCAGGAAATCCCAAATACAGAAGACTCCATCGTCTCTGGAAAGATGGGGAATGGAACGTTGTTTGCTCCAGAAAACAAGACGCAAGGATTGAAAAGAACTGGAGACATTTCGCCGTCCTCCATGGCTGGATATCCAATCACCGAGATGCCATATATAATGATGTGGGACTTTTCACTCAGGGGCCCAAGAGGTGAAGAGGGCCACATCCACCTCCTAAGCAGCTGCAATTTTTGCATTATTATGATCTCTTGGGCTGCAAAGTGCCCATATATTGTCCGTGCACAGGGCACTGCTAATAAGCTGATCGCTGAGCTGTGATGATGGCAGCAAACTCCTGACGGCTCATCTGGTCCTGGCAGCAATTTCCACTCATTCAAAGAAGCATTCAGAAATTCTGCAGCTGTTTATGAGGGGAAGATTTGCATTTTTCTCCATTTTTGCATTTTGAATGCATCATCCGTGCTGATGTTCGGAGGTGTTATACAAGAGCTTGGAGCCACTTTATTCCTGCACAAGAGAAAACAAGATTTCAGATATATGACTTTCTTTAAAAGGTTTGTGTCATTATGTACAGCGGAGAAATAAGTATTTGATATTCTGCCGATTTTGCAAGTTTTCCCACCTACAAAGAATGGAGGGTCTGTAATTTTTATCGTAGGTACACTTCACCTGTGAGAGACAGAATCTAAAAATAAAATCCAGAAAATCACATTTTGTTTTAAAAAAATAATTAATTTGCATTTTATTGCATGAAATCAGTATTTAATCACCGACCAACCAGCAAAAATTCTGCCTCTCAGACCTGTTAGTTTTTCTGTAAGAAGCCTCCTACTCTGCACTCATTACCTGGATTAATTATACCTGTTTGATCTCATTACCTGTATAAAAGACACCTGTCCTCACACTTAATCACACTCCAACCTCTCCACCATGGCCGAGACCAAAGAGCTGTCTAAGGACACCAGGGACACAATTGTAGACCTGTACAAGGCGGGGATGGACTACAGGACAATAGGCAAGCAGCTAAGTGAGAAGGTAACAACTGATGGCACAATTATTAGAAAATGGAAGAAACACAAGATGACTGTCAGTCTTCCTTGGTCTGGGGCTCTATGCAAGATCTCGCCTTGTGGGGAAAGGATGATTCTGAGAAAGGTCAGGAATCAGCCCAGAACTACATGGGAGGAACTGGTCAAAGACCTGAAGAGAGCCGGGATCATAGTCTCAATAATTACCATTAATAACGCACTATGCCGTCAAGGTCTCCCTGCTCACGCCAGCACATGTCCAGGCCCATCTGAAGTCCACCAATGACCATCTGGATGATCCAGATGAGGCATGGGAGAAGGTCATGTGGTCACATGAGACCAAAATGAAACTTCTTGGTATCAAGAAGAAGGATGAGTACAATCCAAAGAACACCATCCCAACCGTAAAGCATGGTGGGGGAAACATCATACTTTGAGGGTGCTTTTCCTGAAAGGACAGGACGACTACACCGTATTGACAGGAGGATGGATGAGGTCAGATATTCAGAGCGACAGTAACTCTGGATATAGACTTTCCTGCTCGCAGTTTTTGCTTTTTATTTTTGCAGCTACAAGTTTTTGGAAAAAAATCAAGATTTCATCTATTTTTCTTTCGGTAATGTTCATGAGATTATATAGGATTCTGAGATTTGAAGATTAAAAAAAACACATTGTACTAAATCCTATGAGACAATTCTCATCTGCTTGATGTATCCGCGTGTCCCAGTGATTATGAGGATGAATGTAGAGCGCCAAGTAGCAGCCATGACGGATCGATGAGATGAAGAGCTATTGTGGCCTGTGTGAGGCTCTTCGTCAATTACCGAGTTAATAAGTTCCTGGAAACGATTGAGCGGCGGGAGAAGATCTACGTGTTCGTTCGCTAATATCTGCTCCTTAATGGGGACGTTCACCATTACAATGAAGTTACGGAACATCAGCGTCCATGATGTATATGCAGGAGGGGTTAATGGAAGTCGGGATGTGACAATAACGAGCGTTGGGTCATCAGGCCTAAGAATGAGTCATTAACGAGCTGCTAATGTTGTCAACGCCAATAATGATGACATTTACTATTAGTCTGCGTTCCTCCCCATAAGACATGCGGAGCAGTCAGTAGGAGTCACGTAGACTGCAGTGATGTACACAGAAAGTCTGCTGTCTAGCATAGCTTGTGTGTGTGCAAATGGACGAAGGGTGCTAAGACAGCCTGCAGCATGGAAGGGGTTAATCATGGAAAAAAAATACCTGCCCTCATCTTAATGAATTTCCTGTTACAGACTGGTTTCTACCTACATGGTAGCACTGAGTGTCTATATGACACATTTTTGTAGTACAGCCATTAAGTATCAGACAACACCTTGTTACAGACAGGTATGGGACCTCTGGAGGCATTCATTGTCATAGTAACTACATTCAGCATCCACTAGGGGGAGCTCACTACATTCAAATTTATACAATCACCTCTAGGGAAGCTCTGCATACAGATTTATACAGCCACCACTAGAGGGAGCTCACTGCATACAGATTTATACAGCCACCACTAGAGGGAGCTCACTGCATACAGATTTATAGAGTCACCACTAGAGGGGGCTCACTACCTACAGATTTATACAGCCACCACTAGAGGGAGCTCACTGCATACAGATTTATAGAGTCACCACTAGAGGGGGCTCACTACCTACAGATTTATACAGCCACCACTAGAGGGAGCTCACTGCATACAGATTTATACAGCCACCACTAGAGGGAGCTCACTGCATACAGATTTATACAGCCACCACTAGGGGGACCTCACTGCATACAGATTTATACAGCCACAACTAGAGGGACCTCACTGCATACAGATTTATACAGCCACAACTAGGGGGAGCTCACTACATACTGTACACATTTATACAGCCACCACTAGGAGGAGCTCACTACATACACATTTATACAGCCACCACTAGGGGGAGATCACAAAATACAGATTTATACAGCCACAACTAGGGGGAGCTCACTGCATGCAGCTTTATACAGACACCAATAGGGGGAGCTCACTGCTTGCAGATTTATACAGTCACCACCAGGAGGAGCTCACTACATACAGATTTATACATCCACCACTAGAGGGAGCTCACTACATACAGATTTATACAGCCACCTCTAGGGGGAGCTCACTACATACAGATTTATACAGTCACCACTAGAGGGAGCTCACTACATACAGATTTCTACAGCCACCACTAGAGGGAGCTCACTACATACAGATTTATACAGCCACCACTAGGGTGAGCTCACAAAATACAGATTTATACTGTCAACAGTAGAGGGAGATCACTACATATAGATTTATACAGTCACCACTAGGGGGAGCTCACTGCATACAGATTTATACAGCCTCCACTAGGGGGAGCTCACTGCTTGCAGATTTATACAGTCACCACCAGGAGGAGCTCACTACATACACATTTATACAGCCACCACTAGGGTGAGCTCACAAAATACAGATTTATACAGTCAACACTAGAGGGAGATCACTACATATAGATTTATAGTCACCACTAGGGGGAGCTCACTACATACAGATTTATACAGTCATCACTAGAGGGCGCTCACTACATACAGATTTATACAGCCACCACTAGAGGCAGCTCACTACATACAGATTTATACAGCCACCACTAGAGGGAGCTCAGTACATACAGATTTCTACAGCCACCACTAGGGGGAGCTCACTACATACAGATTTATACAGGCACCACTAGGGGAGCTCACTACATACAGATTTATACAGTCACCACTAAAGGGAGCTCACTACATACAGATTTATACAGCCACCACTAGAGGGAGCTCAGTACATACAGATTTCTACAGCCACCACTAGAGGGAGCTCACTACATACAGATTTATACAGGCACCACTAGGGGAGCTCACTACATACAGATTTATACAGTCACCACTAAAGGGAGCTCACTACATACAGATTTATACATCCACCACTAGAGGGAGCTCACTACATACACATTTCTACAGGCACCACTAAAGGGAGCGCACTACATACACATTTCTACAGGCACCACTAAAGGGAGCTCACTACATACAGATTTTTACAGCCACCACTAGAGGGAGCTCACTACATACAGATTTATACATCCACCACTAGAGGGAGCTCACTACATACAGATTTTTACAGCCACCACTAGAGGGAGCTCACTACATACAGATTTATACATCCACCACTAGGGGGAGCTCACTACATACGTACAGTGTGTTTACCTGCCACTTGGCTTTTTACCTATTTTACTACATTACAACCCATGTTTAAACATTTTTAATAATCCGATTTGTGTGTGATGCATCAGCACTAAATAGTTTAAGTTGGAGAAGTGAGAAAAGTATAGACAGACATTGAATGCCTGAGCATATGTATGAACACCTTTTGCTATTAAGGCCCTAAAAAATTCTGGTGCGAGCAATTACTGACTTTAGTGGGGGAGTGAATAGTTATGCACACCGAAGTTTTCACTTATTTTTTCCTATTTGTTGTTTGCTTCACAATACACAGAAAACCAAATGTTCACAGTTTTATACATGTTCTTTACATGAACTATTGCAAACCCTAAAAAAACAACAGTGAAATTCCAGGTTGTGAGGCAGCAAACAGGGAGAATGCAAGGGGGTGAAAACTTTCACAAGCCACTGTAGTTTCTCAATTAACTGCTCTACAGGATGTTTCTACTAATGTATTTCTTCATCTATCCACATCGCGTCTTCAGTGTTTATTTTCTCTGGTGCTGGACGCATCATCAGATCGAGATCCGGACCCTGGACGTAAAATCTGTGGGGTCCGTACAGTTCATGATTCGGGAGGGGTACGTTGTGGAGCAGCCCTTAAAGGGGTTTGGCCTATAGGAAGAGCTGGGGCTTATGAAGAAAACTCCTGCTGCGTGCCCCCACTAAAATGGAAATATATTTGAAGCTTATTTCAAACGGTTGACAAGTGGGTAGTAATATATGTAACAATATATGTAACAATATATGTAATGATGTATGTAACAATGTGACATTACCCTGTATTACTAATTATGGGATTCCTGCCGTCCGGCGCTGTCCCATAATTAGGAGGATGATCTCATCCTATAGATGAGTTGGGGGAGGGGCGGCAGAATGGACACAATGATATAAGACCTGTGATTTTGCTGCATGCCCTGTAGAACAGGATGACTGGGCCTGTTACATTGTATCTCTCCTTGACACATGGTTTAGTTAACCAGTTAATTACTATTGAGTTGGTCGTTAATCCTGATGGTGATTGGACGACGAGGCGACAGTAATTATTAGATGAAGGATAATGGTGACCGATCCTCTGCTTCTATCCGAAGGTTAATCGTATGTGAAACCACCAGCAGCCTATTATTAATTAGTATGGTCAGCTTTTTCCGTGCGCCGTCGCTTCCTTTCTAACCTGTAACGATTGATTGGTGATCGTTAATAAGACGCATAATTGCTGCTAATACCTCTACACCTTAATAAATTAAAGGGGAACTCCAGACATAACAAAACAGGGACACAAACCTGGATACTGCCGCGCGATGACAAATATTACACGGTCCATACGATTCAGCCATCCAGTGGCCATATACAGTTCCTAAAGATACTAACCTATAGAACATATACACTGTGTTCCAAATTATTATGCAAATTGGATTAAGTGTCATAAATATTTTATTGTTTTGTTTTTCAAATAAACTCGTGGATGGTATTGTGTCTCAGGGCTCAATGGATCACTGAAAGAGGAGGTGGTGATGGCGAACTCAGTTGAGGGGTTCAAGAGAGGCCTGGATGTCTTCCTGGAGCAGAACAATATTGTATCATACAATTATTAGGTTCTGTAGAAGGACGTAGATCTGGGGATTTATTATGATGGAATATAGGCTGAACTGGATGGACAAATGTCTTTTTTCGGCCTTACTAACTATGTAACTATGTAACTATGAAATCAATCTTAAACACTTGTGATAATTGGTTTTCCAGGTGATTCTAATTAAGGGAAAACTACTTAAAAATGATGTTCCACATTATTAAGCAGGTCACAGGTTTCAAGTAATATGGGAACTAAAAAGGATCTCTCTGCTGCTGAAAAGCATTAAATAGTGCAATGCCTTGGTGAAGGGATGAAAACATTAGATATTCCATGAAAACTTAAGAGTGATCATCATACTGTGAAGAGATTTGTGACTGAACCAGAGCACAGACAGAGTTCATGCAGATAAAGGCATAATGAGGAAGGTTTCTGCCAGACAAATTAATTGGATTAAAAGAGCAGCTGCTAAAAAGCCATTACAAAGCAGCAACCAGTTATTTGAAGCTGTTGGTGCCTTTGGAGTCCCTCGAACCTCAAGGTGTAAACCTTCAAAGGCTTGCTGTGGTGCATAAACCTACTATTCGGCCACCCTTAAACAGTGTTCACAAGCAGAAATGGTTGCAGTGGGCCCAGACATACATGAAGACTAATTTCCAAACAGTCTTGTTTACTGATGAGTGTCGAGCAACCCTGGATGGTCCAGATGGATGGAGTAGTGGATAGTTGGTGGATGGCCACCATGTCCCAACAAGGCTGCGACGTCAGCGAGGAGGTGGAGGAGTCATGTTTTGGGCCGGAATCATGGAGAAACAGCTGGTGGGGCCCTTTAAGGTTCCTGAAGATGTGAAAATGACCTCTGCAAAGTATATAGAGTTTCTGACTGACAACTTTCCTCCATGGTCTAAAAAGCAGAAACGTGCCTTCAGGAACAAAATCATCTTCATGCTGACAATGCACCATCTCATGCTGCAAAGAATACCTCATTGGCTGCTATGGGCATAAAAGGAGATATCCTCATGGTGTGGCCACCATCTTCCCCTGACCACAACCCTATAGAGAACCTTTGGAGAATCATCAAGCAAAAGATCTATGAGGGTGGGAGGCCGTTCACATCAAAACCGCGGCTCTGGGAGGGAAGAAATACAAGGAGAAACTCTCCATAAACTCACAAGTTCAATGGATGCAGAATTGTGAAGGTGACAACAAAGAAGGCTCCTATGTTACATGTAACTTGGCCTGGTAGGAGGTTCTGGAGGTAAATAGCTTTCTGCTCAGTGAATGTGACCTCCTAATGCTGCAAATTCCACAAATGAGACTTTTCAGTTCTTTATATCAAATGTTTAGAAATTCTACTGTGCCTAATAACATGGAACAGTGCATTGTGGGGTTTTATTCATTGTGGAGATTATACTGTTATCATTGGGAGGTTTCTGCAATAAAATCCGATGTATAATCTAACGGGTGATGACTTTTATTAGACTGACTGTCATTTGCACCGACCATTTAGGAAAATCCGAGAAAAATATCATTTGCATAATAATTTGGAACATGGTGTAGTGCTGATTTCATACTTTTCTGTACTTCCTAAACAATCGTGTCATTAGGTAGCCAAAAAATAAGATTCATATAATAATGCCAGAAATACCGCCATATGACATTGTGAAGGCGGCAGCTGCTTGTCCTCAGTCTGCTGTTCTGCGTTGTCACTTATAAACCTGCCACCACTAGAGGGAGCTAAGGAGCTTCCTGCATACTGGTTATACTATGCTCACAGTAATGACACAGTCTGCGGTCAGCTCCTGGGCTCCCCCTAGTGGTGGCAGCAGGAAGTGAGAGTGTTATTATGTGACTATGGAAGGGATTTAGAGATGCTGAACAAGCGACCCCCAACCAGTAAAAGACAATCACATTTTTATCTTTTACTAAAGGTACTGTCACATTAAGCGACGCTGCAGCGATATAGACAACGATGCCGATCGCTGCAGCGTCGCTGTTTCGTCGTTGTGTGGTCGCTGGAGAGTCGAAGTCCCTGGGTAACCAGGGTAAACATTGGGTTACTAAGCACAGGGCAGCGCTTAGTAACCCGATGTTTACCCTGGTTACCAGTGTAAATGTAAAAAAAAAAAAACACTACATACTTACATTCCGGTGTCTGTCGCGTCCCCCGGCGTCCGCTTCCCTGCACTGTGTCAGCGGTGCCGGCCCTAAAGCAGAGCGGTGACGTCACCGCTGTGCTCTGCTTTGCGGCGCTGACACAGGATGCAGGAGGAGTGCAGGGAATCGGATGCCAGGGGACGCGACAGACACCGGAATGTGAGTATGTAGTGTTTGTTTTTTTTACATTTACACTGGTAACCAGGGTAAACATCGGGTTACTAAGCGCGGCCCTGCGCTTAGTTACCCGATGTTTACCCTGGTTACAAGCGAACGCATCGCTGAGTCAGCGTCACACACACCGATCCAGCGATGTCAGTGGGTGATCAACGACGAAATAAGGTGCTGGCCTTCTAGCTCCGACCAACGATATCACAGCGGGATCCAGATCGCTGCTGCGTGTCAAACACAACGAGATCGCTATCCAGGACTCGGCAACGTCACTGATCGCTATCGTTATCGTTGTTGTTCAGTGTGAGGGTACCTTTAAGGCCCGGGTCGGCATGTTACAGAAGATTCCTCACATGATAGAAGAGATATAAAGAGGCTGTTTCTGATTTTTTTTTTGTGCTGATCTATGATCATAAATTGCAATGTCATCCTTACAACGGCTATGTGATGCTGGGATATGCTATGTGGGTATGCATTTTTGTGTATATTTCTATTTTACCTATTTTCATGATGTTCTCTTGTAGGAGTTATTTGCTAATTGATGAATGGCTGTTATCTGCCATCTGATATCAGCCCCCACAGTCCTGTACTGTTATCTCTCCACAGGGTCAGTGAATAATGTTGTTTGCTAATATGCTAATGACATGTTGACCTAGCTTGTTGAAACAATGAGCCCCTGTAGTGCCTTAACCCACCAGGCACCTTTGTCAGGTGGGGGAGGCCTGAAAACCACCCCAACCTGTCTGACGACTCCTGGACATAAGGAGAGGACAGGAGCTGGGGGAGATTCAGATCCGGAGTGGAACCATGATGTGATGTGGACTGCTATCCTCTGTGCTGGATTGTTGGATTTTTATTGTGTTACTGAACTGCATTCGTGTTCTGGACTTTTTTTTTATCCTTTGTGTGGTGGATCGTATATGGACCTTTCGTGTTTTTACCTAAATAAAGGTCTTGGGATTGTTCACTCTTCTCTTGTTCTGTGGATTGTGTGATACCGGAGAAGGAACCTGTGACAACTGGTGGCAGCAGCGGGATCAACAGAGCGTAACCTAATGGAGAACCACCCACAGAGTACAGAAATTGGACTGCATCCAGTTTACAGGAGAGAGCCAGAGACCTTGGCCTGAACTACCAGGGACTGACTAAAGAGGCCTTGATTGACCTACTGGTGGGTGCCAGCCAGACCACCTCCTCCCATATGTCTGCAGGACGAGCACTGGAGACGAGGACCCCCACCCCAAAAAGACAGTGGGTGGTGTGGTACAAAGAAGAGATGGCGGTTCTGGGCCCAGGCGTCTCTCAGGAGTACAAGGAGGAGGCTGCCTGCCGGGCACAGCGGAGACAAGAAGCAATGGAGCTTGAAAGAGGGAGAAACGAAAATTGCAAAAGAGATAGCTGGCATTGGAGCTGCAGAAAGATGATTGAATCTCACAATAACAAGTTTGGTGCGCTTAGTAGACTTCATACAGGACATTGGAAAGGGAAAGAAGTTAAGGTTGCAGGCCTTTTAGCTGCGGAGGAGTGTGCCCAAGTAGAATATTTTACGATCCATGGTCTTCCTCCGTTAGCCAAAGCATTTGCTATCCGAGCATTCTTTGAGATGTGGGACAACAGTCAGAATAATGATGAAAGCAGATTAAGTGGATTAATCTCATATCTTTTCCAAGGACTGTTTGACAAGAAAACTGATGTATATGAGTTTGAAAAAGATAGTGGATTATCAATCAGATTGACCGGAATTTCATATGTAAAGGATACTATAACCGATGATGGCTGGGGACTTTCATGCAAGAGGAGAGGGGTTACCAGCACCTACATTCAAGAATATCTTGAATCTTATTTTAGTGCCATTCAAATCAAAGATGCAGATGTGGAAGACCAAGAATACTGTCGGGAAAAGGAAGAGGATGAGATAGATAGGATTTGCCATTATTGGCTAACGATTGCTAAAATAGTCACGAACCCGGACCAAGCAGCAGGAGCATACGCCACTCGATTGCAAAGGGCAATACAACAGTTGGCTGTCAACAAGCGAAATATGCTCACTTCTGAGAAGGTTAAAAAGTTCTGCGCATATGTTAGGAACCAAGTGCCTATTCGTAGGTTAATTGTGAAGGTGTTAATTTGTCTGAAATCAGTAGGGTCGAGTGCAACTAAATTCAGGCAAGTGATTCAAATGATGGACCCATATATTATGAATAAGGGATTAACAGCCTTTATGATCACCTCTCAATATGGAGCATTCTCTGGATCTCCTCTACTAGCTTCACCTCCACTCTATCGGGATCTTTTGGTTCTTGCCTCTTGTGCTGAACACTATGAAGAAAATCTTCCTGAATCTCCTTATTATCACTTCACAGGTAATAAAAACGCAGAATTGTTTACCCCTTCAAAATACATATCCCTTTATAGTTTTGCACTTGGATATGGAACACAAACAAGCTCTACATTGAGTGGTCTAAAATATAACTCAGATATCATTGAAGCGAAGTGGTTTGGAATCGGGAAGTCAGAACCTGCTGCTAAATCTCTATCAGCTAATGAGACAACTCTCAAGGAGACGGGCCTCTCACTCTTCTGAAAGAACAATTGGAGGGAGATATCGCAGATACCGGAACGCCCATCATTCCCTACGTTCTAGAGTTCAGAGACTGTCTCGCCCAGCTAGCTTCCTTGGCTAATGAACATCAGCGAACGGCCTAGTCCAGTCAAAAAGCCTGGTATGACCATAAAGCCAGGACCCAGGAATTTATGGACAAGTGCTCATGATTATTGCAACCCCTGCCACTGTACAAGGAACTATAAACAGTGGAGCAAAGTGGACTAAAGTGAGCAGGCCAGAGGTCTGTGTAGGTCTCATGGTGTGCTCACTTATTATGAGGGGGGAGAGGTTGTGATGGTGTGATATGCTATGTGGGTATCATTTTGTGTATATTTCTATTTTACCTGTTTTCATGGTGTTCTTTTGTAGAAGGAGTTATTTGCTAATTGATGAATGGCTGTTGCTGCCATCTGATATCAGCCCCCACAGTACTGTATTGTATGCTAATGCCATATTGAACTAGCTTGTTGAAACAATGAGCCCCTGTAGTGCCTTAACCCACCAGGCACCTTTGTCAGGTGGGGGAGGCCTGAAAACCACCCCAACCTGTCTGACTACTCCTGGACATAAGGAGGGGGCTGGGGAGGACAGGAGCTGGGGGGAATTCAGATGCTGTGTGGGATCATGATGTGACAGGACCTCACAGAGAGAAAGAAGGGAATATGGACTGTTATCCTCTGTGCTGGATTGTTGGACTTTTATTCTGTTACTGAACTGCATTCGTGTTCTGGACTTTTTTTTATCCTTTGTGTGGTAGATCGTATATATATGGACCTTTCGTATTTTTGCCTAAATAAAGGTCTTGGGATTGTTCACTCTTCTCTTGCTCTGTGGATTGTGTGATACCAGAGAAGGGCCCCGTGACAGGCTATAAATGTGATTTCTCCATACTCCGCCACAGATGTATCCCAGTTCCCTTCTTGTAAATTCGTGGGGGCGGTGGGCACCGCTGAATATATAACCATTGGGGCTCACCGTGGACTTGGAAACAGCAACTTAACCCATAGAAAAAGATCAAGTCCACACGGAAGGGAGCACCACAACCATATGTAAGAAATACAAAGTCTTTTATTGGTAAGTTTTTACAAAAAACAACACACAAAAAGATACATCACACAGAAAAACGGATAAAATCATTAAAAGTGCAACAACTGCACAAATCTTGTGCACAAGTCATATCCTAATATGATAATATAGGAAGAGCCTGACAACCCACATCCCCAACTCCTCCAGCATGGTCATACAATGCAATATAATGGCCTGTGGTATAACCATATACAATGTGCTTAGTATACAGAAACAATTAGTTGTATACACATGGTTCACAGATCAAAACAACAACAATATAAGAAAATGAGTGTAGACCTGCTAGTATCACAGCACCATATAGCCCTACAGGTATCAATGGATAACAATGGGCCCCACAGGCAAATAAAGATCAATGCCTAAACGGCTTTTACCCAATGCAGCCATGCTAAATGAAAAGACCACAAAGTATGATGAGGTCCCGCATGTCAATAAAGAATCAAATACATCCACCATGTGTGTACCGATAGAAAAGAGAGGAGGGAAGGAGATGTGGGAAAAGAAACCCCCGTGTATCGCTGCGGCTTCCTCAGGGAGAGGTGGCATACTGTGTGACGTATCGACCCAATATTTATGTAGAATAAATGCGCTAAATGATATTCACCTGTTAGGAAACAGCAGTGAGGAAGGCACATGGAGCAGACTGGTCGCGGCCATCTTGTGAATCCACCAGAGCGGTGTACTGACAATAAAGTTGTATAGAAATGAGATCCATGCATGCGCAATGAAGGGAAGCCCCCGCACAGGCGCACTAAAGGTAAAGCCAGAGATAAAAAATGCATTGCGCAAATGCGCCTGCGCACTGGCCATAAACACTCACCCAGTGGGGACCATCAAGAGGGAGGGGAACGCAATGTAAAAGTACCTGCCATATTTTACCCCCGGAGTAATCCTGCCTGTGTTGTTACTGTATGTTAACACAGTGCACACAAATATATCAGAGAGAGCAGCAAAACGGCGCAGGCACATAATCATAAATATCCTATCAGACCAACACCATAGATAAGCTGCACTCATATGTCGGCTGCACTCATATGCAGACTCATAATGCGCTCGCAGGATCAGTACTATACAAAGAGCCCCACCTAATGTCATTGCATATACCGTATATACTCGAGTATAAGCCGACCCCCCTAATTTTGCCACAAAAAACTGGGAAAAATTATTGACTCGAGTATAAGCCTAGGGTGGAAAATGCAGCAGGTACCGGTGAATTTCAAAATTAAAAATAGATACTCCATACCGTTCATTATGGCCCCATAGATGCTCCACATAAAGCTGTGCCATATATACAATGCTCTGCACCGTTGCCCCATAGCTGTGCCATATATATAATGCTCTGCACCGTTGCCCCATAGCTGTGCCATATATATAATGCTCTGCACCGTTGCCCCATAGCTGTGCCATATAGTGCTCTGCACCGTTGCCCCATAGCTGTGCCATATATATAATGCTCTGCACCGTTGCCCCATAGCTGTGCCATATAGTGCTCTGCACCGTTGCCCCATAGCTGTGCCATATAGTGCTCTGCACCGTTGCCCCATAGCTGTGCCATATATAGTGCTCTGCACCGTTGCCCCATAGCTCTGCCATATAGTGCTCTGCACCGTCCATTATTGCCCCATAGCTGTGCTGCTGCTGCAATAAAATAATAAAACACATACTCACCTGTCTTGCTTGCAGCTCCTCGGCGCCATCTTCCCGGCGTCTCTCCGCACTGACTGATCAGGCAGAGGGCGGCGCGCACACTATATGCGTCATCGCGCCCTCTGACCTGCACAGTCAGTGCGGAGAGACGCCGGGAAGATGGCGACAGCGCCCGGCGTGTGGAACGAGGACAGGTAAATATGCGATACTTACCTGCTCCCGGCGTCCTGCTCCTTCCCCCGGACAGCTGGTCTTCGGTGCCGCAGCCTCTTCCTCTATCAGCGGTCACCGGCACCGCTGATTAGAGAAATGAATATGCGTCTCCACCCCTATGGGAGGTGGAGCCGCCTATTCATTTCTCTAATGAGCGGTGCCGGTGACCGCTGATAGAGGAAGAGGCTGCGGCACCCGGAGACCGTGGGACGGGGAGGGGGAGCGTCAGAATCGCCGGGACTAGGTGAGTATATGACAGTCCTCACCCGCCGACCCCACCACCGATCATGACTCGAGTATAAGCCGAGAGGGGCACTTTCAGCCCAAAAATTTGGGCTGAAAATCTCGGCTTATACTCGAGTATATACGGTACTCTAATGTTGAGGGAGTAAAAAATGCAAAGATAGATGAGTATGATTATGCATATGGGCATGGGAGTACCTGCCGTATTCTACCCCCGAAGTGATCATGCCCGTATAGTTATTGCATGTTAGCACAGTGTACACAAACATGTTAGAGAGAGCAAAGCGACGCAGGCACATGATCATGAATGTCCCCTCGGACCAGCACCGTAGATAAGCTGCACTCATATGCAGGCTGCACTCATATGCAGACTCATAATACACTTAAAGGGTCAGTACTATGCGAAGAGCCTCACCTAGTATCATTTCATATATTGTAACATTCAGGGTATAAGAAGATGCAAAGATAAATGAGTATAATTATACATATGGAAAGTTGTATATATATATATAATCCTATCCAATTGGATTGGTTCTATATGGTACTGTGATATATGGACCTGCCTAGATAATGTCATTATCTAGGCAGGTCCATATATCACAGTACCATATAGAACCAACCCAATTGGAAAGGATTATATATATACAACTTTCCATATGTATAATCATACTCATCCATCTCTGCCTTTTTCACTCCTTCAGCGCTATGGTATATGCAATGACACTGGGTGGGGCTCTTCGCATAGCACTGACCTTGTAAGCGCGTTATGAGTCTGCACATGAGTGCAGCCTGCATATGAGTGCAGTTTATTTATGGTGTTGGTCCGATAGAACATTTATGTTCATGTGCCTGCACCGTTTTGCTCTCTCCAATATGTTTGTGTGCACTGTGTCAACATGCATTAACAATACGGGCATGATTATTCCGGGGGTAAAATATGGCAGGTACTTTTATGCCTATATGCATAATTATACTCATCTATCTTTGCATTTTTTTACTCCCTGAGCATTATAATACATGCAATGATACTAGGTGGGGCTCTTCGTATAGTACTGACCCTTTAAGCGCATTATGTGTCTGCATATGAGTGCAGCCTGCATATGAGTGCAGCTTATTTACGGTTCCTGGTCCGATGGGACACTTATGATCATGTGCCTGCGTTGCTCTGCTCTCTCTAACATGTTTGTGTAGACTGTGCCAACATGCAGTAGTGCAGCGCCCCAGAGTCTGGTCGTTGCAGTAACGTCGCTCTTCCACCAGGGGCAGTGATGTTACGTCTGATTGTACTAAAAGAGTTCACCTGACCAGGTATCACAGTCACACACTACACTTCACACTCCGGCCACCAGGGGGAGCAAAAGGTGCTATCTACTAGGCCACTCCTCACACCGTTCACCATCACCATCTACCCATCTGGGAAGCCCTGGGGACACACTTCACCTGTGGGAAGGTACACCATCTAGCTGCCATTCCATCACCCCAGCGGACCCCTAATCAGCGTCGGTCACCCTGACCGAATACCACAGGTGGCGTCACGAACACTTGACAAACTTTCATCACCTTTCATTGGGCGCCCCTTAGCAGGGTCATGGACCGGGTCGGGCCACCGTGACATCCCCAGAACTGAGACAGAGAGACCTGGTGCCGAGTACCCCGTTGCCCAGCGTTTGGGGGCGCTGCAATTTTTGGCATCACGAACAGGATCTACTTAAGCCCGAGAATCGGGTCATGTGTGCCTTGCACCGCTACGGAAATTAAATTGACGTTCTATGGGTGCAAGCAGAGGTCGCAGGATAGCTTACGGGACTATGCCCTTAATCTCCAGGAGGCGCTGCGGGCCATCAACAGAGTGACCCCAGCAGCATGCAAGATGAGGATAAACTTCTGAAAGAGCGGTTCATCGAGGGGTTCCTGTGCAGTCACCAAAGGGGCCAACTGCATTCCTAGCCATGCAGAATCCAGACCTGACCTTCGCGCAATTTTAAGACAAAGCCATCCAGGTGCTGCAGGAGCGACACCCCGGCCGTGCAGTACTTCCCAGGCGTCAAGCTCTCAGGTACCACCAGGAGGTGGCGCCGGATGCTCCAGTTTCTGCCGAGGCCGATGCCCAGATCCTAAAAGACGACTCCCCCGCAGGACTACGCCTCCTGATGCAGGAGCTGACCAAGAGCGTTGGTGCCCTAGCCCGGACCATACAGTCTCTACAGGAGGCCCCCAAGGAGAAGACCCAGCTGGCTTCCAGACCGGAGGATGTCCCCTGGCGGAGGCAGAGGAGGATTCCGCCGACCAGAGGCAGAGACGACGACCGCTTTCATCAGGACGGACGACCCATCTGCCGCCGCTGCAACCAGGTGGGCCACCTTGCAAGGTACTGTCATTTAAACGAGCAACCCCTGGGGCAAAGGGCCAACCCCCAGGAGTAGGACGATCAGGCCCGCAAAATTGGAGAGCCAAATACATTGGAGGGCGACCAGTTCTCCCCATCGTGATCGACGGTATCCCCATGAACGCTTTGTTGGACACCGGTTCTCAGGTGACAACTATGCCTTACATCCTTTATAAACGGTATTGGGAGGACACCGACCTCACTCGCGGCCCCGATGATGATTTCACCATAATAGCCAGTAATGGTCAGCCATTGCTACAAGTGGGGTACAAAGAGGTCACCATTAAAGTGGGGCGGGTAGAGTTGGAGGCCCAGGGGATTGTAATTGTTGATATTGACCGACGTGAATGTAATCCCATGATGACTATTGGTACTAATGTCATAGAAAATTGTCTTGCAGAGGTTATTGTCTTGTTACAACAGGTGGCAGAAAACGCTGGCCACAGTGAGCAACGTGCCCTGCAGAAGGAAATCAGAGCTCTGATGCAGAGACAGCAGGTAGAGCTGACTGGTGGTGAGATTGGTCGTGTCACTGTGAGTGATTCAAAACCCATCGCGATACCTCCAGGAGTGAGATGTTAATATGGTGTCGGGCAGCAATAGGCCTCAGGGGTAAAGACTACCAGGCACTGGTAGAACCTGTATATTCAGATAGTAGGCCTACCCTCCTGACAGCCAGAGGGGTGGTTGACGTCCGCAAGGGGAGGGTGCCCGTACGTGTCATTAACTGTGGGGAGGAAGAGGTCCACCTAACCAAATATGTCACACTTGCCAAACTGTTTACTGTTGATAATAACGTGATACAGGCACCAGAGCCCTTGGTCCCGTCCAACCAGGCGGAGAACAATGGCTCTGCAGGACAAATGGAAGATTGGTGTCGGGAATTACACGTGGTCACTGACTCTACCCCACCTCACCAGAAATAGGGGGCCTACAGGGTGGTTCATGAGTATGAGCGGGTATTCAGCAAGCACCGCCTAGATTTTGGGCAGGTAAAAGGGATTCAACATTATATCCCCACAGGAGATCATCCACCCATAGATGAGAGATACCGCCCTGTACCCCCAGCTCATTACCAGTGTGCCAAAGACATGTTGTAAGAGATGAAGGAGGCTGGGGTAGTGAGATAGTTGTAGCCCCTGGGCAGCTCCATTAGTCCTAGTCAGGAAGAAGGATGGCACGATGAGGATGTGTGTTGATTATAGGCAGCTAAATCGCATTACACATAAAGATGCATACCCACTGCCCAGAATAGAGGAGTCCTTGGCTGCTTAAAAATCTGCTAACTACTTCTCTACCTTGGATCTCACCAGTGGGTACTGGCAGGTTCCCGTGGCAGAGGTGGACAAGGAAAAGACGGCCTTCACGATGCCGATGGGTCTCTGTGAATTCAACTACATGCCCTTCGAACTGTGCAACGCCCCGGGGACGTTCCAGAGGATGATGGAGTGCTGTCTGGGACACAAGAACTTTGAAACCGTGTTGCTATATCTGGACGATGTCATTGTCTTCTCCGAGACTTATGAGGACCATCTGAGGCACCTGGTCGAGGTGTTCGAAGCCCAGTCCAACTTTGGCTTAAAGGTAAAACCGTCCAAATGCCATCTGCTAAAACCCAAAGTGCAGTACCTGGGCCATGTGGTGAGCGCTGAAGGAGTGGCCCCAGACCCCGACAAGGTCACTGTGATCAAAGACTGGCCGAAGCCCGGTAACCTCCATGAAGTCCGGCAGTTCCTCGGGTTGGTAGGCTACTACCGAAGGTTTATCAAGGACTTCACCAAGAAAGCCGCACCATTGCAAGACCTGTTAGTGGGCCAATCTAAGAAAACCAAGGGTAAAAATACCCCATTTGATTGGAACGATGGATTGGAGAGATCCTTCACTTGTTTAAAGTTGGCGCTGACGGGAGAAGAGGCACTGGCCTACCCTGAATACGACCAACCGTTTGTGCTGTATACGGATGCCAGCAACATGGGACTGGGAGCCGTGTTGTCCCAGGCCCAGAAGGGCAAGGAGAGGGTAATTGCTTACGCCAGCAGGAAACTTCGTCCCACTGAAAGGAACCCTGACAACTACAGTTCCTTTAAGTTGAAGTTCCTCGTCATCGTTTGAGCAGTGACGGAGACGTTCAAACACTACCTGGCCTCAGCAAAGTTCACTGTCTTCACGGACAACAACCCACTGACACTCTTGGACACAGCAAAACTTGGTGCCTTAGAGCAGCGGTGGATGGCCCGGTTGTCCAATTACGACTTCACCATCAAGTACCGGGCAGGGCACAAGAATGCGAATGCTGATGCATTGTCCAGGATGCCCAACTTGTCAGAAACGGGAGAAGACCCAGAAGCACTTGAAGAGATAGAGTTGCCCGCTTTCCATTGCCCCAAAGCCACCCAGTGTTCCCATCATGTGAAGAACAGGCGCAAGAACAAGCAGGACGCCACGCTGAATCCCCTGCCCCACCACGGATGGGCAGAGACCCAGGATGGTGACCCCGAGGTCCGTCGGGTGAAAGAGCTCCTGACGCAGGCAAGTTCGCATCCCGGCCCGGATGATCCACAAGAGACACAACAACTGTGGAAGGGGAGAGGCAAACTGTTTATTCACGATGGTAAGCTGTGCCGAAGAAGCATCGACCCACTCACTCATGAGTTGGTATGGCAGATAGTAGTCCCAAGGCAAGATGCGCCAATGGTTCTGGGAGCGTACCACGATGGGGCAGGACACTTCGGATGGAGGAAGTTGGAGAGTCTACTCCGTGGGAGGTTCTACTGGATTGGCATGAAGAAAGCCATCGAAAAGTGGTGCCAATAGTGTGGTCCATGTAGCCTACGCAGGAAGGACCGTGACAGCCAAAGGGCTTCCCTACAGCCTATCACCACCAAACGGCCGCTTGAGCTGGTCGCGCTAGACCATGTAAAGCTAACACCCAGCCGGTCAGGCTATGTCTACGCCCTTACCATCGTGGACCACTACTCTAGATTTCTGGCAGTTGTGCCGGTCAAAGATCTGACAGCCAGGACGGCCGCCAAAGCCTTCCAACAGTACTTCTGTAGACCACACAGGTACCCGGAGAAGGTACTGACCGATCAAGGGCCAGCATTTGAAGCGGAGGTGTTCCAGGAATTCTGCAACTTATACGGGTGTAAGAAGATCAGAACAACACCGTATCACCCGCAAACTAACGGGATGTGCAAGAAGATGAACCAAGTGGTAATCGACTTATTGAAGACCTTGCCTGTGGAGGAACGGAACTTGTGGCCAACAAAGTTACCTGACTTGTTAGACATGTACAACCACATTCCGGTGAATTCCACCAACTGCGCTCCAGCATACCTGATGCGAGGATGATCTAGCAAGTTACCTGTTGATCTAGACATGGCGGTCCTCACCCCTGAAGATATCTCGCCAGATGCAGATTGGGATACAGAAAGGCAACAAAGGTACCACAAAATACAGGAATGCGTGGAAAGAAGTCTAGCCCAAGCCAGACAAAAACAAGAAAGGGACTACAACCAGCATGATCCTGCAATTCCCTTGTCACCCGGTGAGCAAGTACTCAAACGAAAGAGGAGATTACACAAGCTTGACGACCAATGTGAAGCAGAACCATATACCATCCTGCCATCCGATTTTGACAATACGAAGGTCTGTCTCATTAGCAAAGATGGGGGAGAAACTTCGACAGCAATATCCAGAGACCACCTCAAAATCTGCCCTGATAAGTTGAGAGATAGGAAAACAGCTCCAGGAACCTCTCCACCCATAGAAGAGGAGAAGATGATACACACTGTTCTTGGCGATTTTCCCCAGTCTTGGACTCAGATAAATCAGGCTATCGTGGTACCTGTTTTAACGTTTCGTCAGCTCAAGCCGCCAGAACCAAATGTGATGCCAGATCATCCGGCGCCTCAACTACAGCAGATTCCACCAGAGGATGCCATGCCAACAGTCGAACCCGCAAGTCCTCCCTCTGCTATCGGTGAAACTGCCATGCCCACAATTGGTAGCAGCAGTCCTGAGAGCTCCAGCATACCAGTGCTACCCAGACTCACTAGAAGTGTAGCTAGAAGACAGTGCACTACACCAGCGATAGTAGGTACAGCGGGTCCTGTTAGGTCACTAGCAACCCCTGCACTGCGGAGGTCTACACGTAGCACCAAGAATCAGACCCCAATTCGTTACAAAACTTGGAATTATTAACGGGTGCTGCTGTTTGGTTAAAAATGTTTGTATATATATCTTTGTTACAGATTTAAAATGGACAATGGAGTAATGGACAGTGAATTGCTCCAAAACGTTCAAAAAGGGATCCCTATGTTTACCCGGGATCCCTGCTGTTTCAAGTTTGCACTCACTGAACTGGGAGTCAAGAACTGTGCATGACCAAGTCTTTCACAACATTCAAGTGTCCTCCCCTCCCATAAAGGGAAGCACTGTTATATTTACTTGTTCATAGCATTTCAAAAATGTTGTATGTCTTTTGCTGACATGTATTGTTGTTCTTCTTTTCCCAGTCCGGGAGTACTGGATTTAACGGGGGGGAGTGCAGTGCCTGAGAGTCTGGTCGTTGCAGTAACGTCGCTCTTCCACCAGGGGGAGTGATGGTACGTCTGATTGTAGTAAAGGAGTTCACCTGACCAGGTATCACAGTCACACATTACACTTCACACTCCGGCCACCAGGGGGAGCAAAAGGTGCTATCTACTAGGCCACTCCTCACACCGTTCACCATCCACCATCTACACTCTGGGAAGCCCTGGGGACATACTTCACCTGTGGGAAGGTACTCCATCTAGCTGCCATTCCATCACCCCAGCGGACCCCTAATCAGCGTCGGTCACCCTGACCGAATACCACAAGTGGCGTCACGAACACTTGACAAACTATCACCTTTAATTGGGCGCTCCTTAGCAGGGTCACGGACCGGGTCGGGCCACCGTGACATCCCCAGAACCGAGACAGAGAGACCCGGTGCCGAGTAAGCCGTTGCCCTGCGTTTGGGGGCGCTGCAATAACAATACGGGCATGATTACTTTGGGGGTAAAATATGGCAGGTGCTTATATGCATAACTATACTCATCCATCCTTGCATCTTTTATTCCCTCAGCACTACAGTATATGCAATGACATTAGGTGGGGGGGGCTCTTTGTATAGTATTGATCCTGCAAGTGCATTATGAGTCTGCATATGAGTGCAGCTTATCTATGGTGTTGGTCCGATAGGATATTTATGATCATGTGCCTGCGTCGTTCCGCTCTCTCTGTTATGTTTGTGTGCACTGTGTCAACATGCATTAACAATATGGTCATGATTATTCAGGGGGTAAAATACGGCGGGAACTTTTTATGCCTATATGTATAATTATACTCATTTATCTTTGCATCTTCTTATACCCTGAATGTCACAATACATGCAATGATACTAGGTGAGGCTCTTCGCATGGTACTGACCCTTTAAGCGTATTATGAGTCTGCATATGAGTGCAGCCTGCATATGAGTGCAGCTTATCTACGGTGCTGGTCCGAGGGGACATTCATGATCATGTGCCTGCGTCGCTTTGCTCTCTCTAACATGTTTGTGTACACTGTGCTAACATGCAATAACTATACGGGCATGATCACTTCGGGGGTAGAATACGGCAGGTACTCCCATGCCTATATGCATAATCATACTCATCTATCTTTGCATTTTTTACTCCCTCAACATTAGAGTATATGCAATGACATTAGGTGGGGCTCTTTGTATAGTACTGATCCTGCGAGCGCATTATGAGTCTGCATATGAGTGCAGCCGACATATGAGTGCAGCTTATCTACGGTGTTGGTCTGATAGGATATTTATGATCATGTGCCTGCGCCGTTTTGCTGCTCTCTCTGATATATTTGTGTGCACTGTGTTAACATACAGTAACAACACAGGCAGGATTACTCCGGGGGTAAAATATGGCAGGTACTTTTACATTGCGCTCCCCTCCCTCTTGATGGTCCCCACTGGGTGAGTGTTTATGGCCACTGCGCAGGCGCATTTGCGCAATGCATTTTTTATCTCTGGCTTTACCTTTAGTTCGCCTGTGCGGGGGCTTCCCTTCATTGCGCATGCATGGATCTCATTTCTATACAACTTTATTGTCAGTACACCGCTCTGGTGGATTCACAAGATGGCCGCGACCAGTCTGCTCCATGTGCCTTCCTCACTGCTGTTTCCTAACAGGTGAATATCATTTAGCGCATTTATTCTGTTAGGGCTAGCGGAACGCACCAAATAATTAGAAGAAAGGAATAAGGTGCGTTCGCAGCCCGGGGTCCACCGTGCAGAGATGGAACCTGCTGCTAAGCAATGACGGACTATATGGCGGTACAATGAGGATACACACGGGTTAGCTTCACCCTGTGTGAATTAGGCGAACCCTGTTGCGTCACAGTACCGCACGTAACAAAACTAATAACAAGAGAGTGCGTGTGATGCCGCACTGGCGGCCGCCACTAACCACCCAGACTAGGGTCAGGAAAGCGCAGTGATAGCGCACGGCGCCGCTCTGCCGGTCACAGCAATAGACGCTGTTTTGTGTGTAACGTGCTGACGGCTAAGTCGGACGCTGGATATCAATCATCCACCTTATGCGAGTAGTCATTCAATAGGGATGGGATATTTAAGGACGACTTGCACTCATCAACACACACACATATACAAATGTCAATACTAGCGCATGGCCGTGGGGCCGTGCGAGCCTTAAATAGTTGCTGCACATTTAGGACCTTCAGAGGACCAATGCAGTACCTGAGCATGTGACCCCAGATCTCCACTGAGAGATCTTGCCCTGGGCATGCTCAGAACGAGAAAAGCAGGACTTAGTCCCAGAAGCGTCTGCTCGCCGCTGCCCAGCACTGACTTCAATGGCAGAAGCAGGAAAAGCAGCAGTAACTCTCTGTACAGAGTGGGACTGAGCGAGACGCTGGGACCGACGTCTCCGCCGAGCAGGATGCAGAATGGGAGACCGCAGCGGACACGGATCGAGATTCCCCCTGTGCAGCAGAGGAAACTCAACTCCTAACATATTCTACATAAATATTGGGTCGATACGTCACACAGTATGCCACCTCTCCCTGAGGAAGCCGCAGCGATACACGTGGGTTTCTTTTCCCACATCTCCTTCCCTCCTCTCTTTTCTATCGGTACACACATGGTGGATGTATTTGATTCTTTATTGACTTGCGGGACCTCATCATACCTTGTGGTCTTTTCATTTAGCATGGCTGCATTGGGTAAAAGCCGTTTAGGCATTGATCTTTATTTGCCTGTGGGGCCCATTGTTATCCATTGATACCTGTAGGGCTATATGGTGCTGTGATACTGGCAGGTCTACACTCATTTTCTTATATTGTTGTGTTGTTTTGATCTGTGAACCATGTGTATACAACTAATTGTTTCTGTATACTAAGCACATTGTATATGGTTATATCACATGCCATTATATTATTATTATTATTATTATTTATATAGCACCATTAATTCCATGGTCTGTACATGAGAAGGGGTCACATACAGAGTTATAAATATCATTTACAGTAAACAGGTTTACAGTGACACACTGGTACAGAAGGGAGAGAGGACCCTGTCCTTGCGGACTTACATTCTATGGGATAGTGGGGAAGATACAGAAGGTCGGGGTGAGGCGGCGGCTGCTCTGGCGGTGGTGAGGCGGCAGCTCGGTTATTGTAGGCTGTAGGCTTTCCTGAAGAGATGGGTTTTCAGGTTCCGTCTGAAGGATCCGAGGGTGGTGGATAATCGGACGTGTTGAGGCGTGGAATTCCAGAGGATGGGGGATATTCGGGAGAAATCTTGGAGGCGGTTGTGTGAGGAATGAATAAGTGTGGGGGAGAGAAGGAGGTCTTGGGAGGATCGGAGATTACGTGAGGGAAGATATCGGGAGATTAGTTCAGAGATATATGGAGAAGACAGGTTGTGGATGGCTTTGTAGGTCAGTATTAGTAATTTGAACTGGATTCGTTGGGGAATTGGGAGCCAGTGGAGGGATTTGCAGAGGGGAGAAGCAGGGGAGTAGCGAGGAGAGAGATGGATTAGTCGGGCAGCAGAGTTGAGGATGGACTTTAGAGGTACAAGAGAGTTAGCGGGGAGGCCACAGAGGAGGGTGTTGCAGTAGTCGAGGCGGGAGATGATGAGGGCATGCACAAGAGTCTTAGTGATTGTGGGCTGAGGAAGGAACGGATTCTGGCAATATTTTTGAGTTGGAGGCTACAGGAGGTGGCAAGAGTTTGGACGTGAGGTTTGAAGGACAGGGCAGAGTCGAGAGTTACCCCGAGGCAGCGGATTTCAGGTGCGGGAGAGAGCGTGATGCCGTTTACCATAATAGATAGGTCAGGTAGGGGGGATATGTGAGATGGGGGAAAGATGATGAGTTCGGTTTTGTCTACATTGAGTTTTACGAAGCGAGAGGTGAAGAAGGAGGATATGGCTGACAGACACTCCTGGATTCTGGACAGCAGAGCGGTGACATCTGGGCCAGAGAGGTAGATCTGAGTGTCATCAGCATAGAGGTGGTACTGGAAGCCATGGGACTTTATGAGTTGTCCTAGGCCAAGGGTATAGATGGAAAAAAGTAGAGGCCCTAGGACAGAGCCTTGAGGGACTCCAACAGAGAGAAGGCGGGATGAGGAGGTAGTGTGGGAGTGGGAAACGCTAAATGTGCAGTCGGAAAGGTATGAGGCAATCCAGGACAGGGCAAGGTCTTTGATGCCAAGGGAAGAAAGAATCTGTAGCAGTAGGCAGTGATCGAATGTGTCGAAAGCAGAGGACAGGTCTAGAAGGAGGAGGATGGAGAACTGTCTGATAGCTTTGGCTGTGACTAAGTCATTAGTAATTTTGGTCAGAGCAGTTTCGGTGGAGTGGTGGGGGCAGAAACCAGATTGGAGATTGTCAAGGAGAGAGTTAGATGAGAGGTGGGAGGAAGGTTGGGCATGGACATGCTGCTCAAGGAGTTTAGAAGCAAACAGGAGCAGTGATATGGGGCGATAGCTGGGCATAGCAGTTGGGTCAAGGTTAGTTTTTTTGAGGATGGGTGTGATGGTGGCATGTTTGAAGGCAGAGGGGAAGGTACCAGAAGAGAGCGATAGGTTGAAGAGATGGGTTAGGGCTGGAATGAGCGTGTTAGTGAGGTTGGGGAGCAGGTGGGAAGGGATGGGGTCTAGTGCACAGGTGGTGAGGTGTGATTTGTAAAGGAGGTGAGTAACCTCTCCTTCAGTGATGTTGGAGAGGGAGGTTATTAGGGAAGGGCAGAGGTCTGGTATATGGAGTGGTTGGGGTGGTGAACAAGTAAAGGTTTGCCTTGTTTGGTCGATCTTGTTTTTTAAGTAGGTGGCAAAGTCCTCGGAAGAGATGAGGGGAGTTGGAGGTGGCAGTGGTGGGCGGAGGAGGGAGGTAAATGTGCTGAACAGTTGTTTTGGGTTGTAGTATAGTGAAGATACAAGGTTAGTGAAATAGGTCTGTTTAGCAGAGGTGAGGGCTGATTTGAAGTCAAATGTAGCTTGTTTGAAGGCAGTGAAGTCGTCTGGCAGGCGTGTTTTCTTCCAACACCGCTCCGCAGCCCTGGATGCTTGTCGAAGTTTTTTTGTGACATTGTTATGCCAAGGTTGCCTATTGGTTTGTCGCACTGTGCCATGCATGAGAGGGGCGACTGAGTCTATGGCTGTTGTGAGGGTGGAGTTATAGAAAGCGGTGGCGCTGTCCATGTCGTGCAGTGAAGATATGGAGGACAGGGGTAGGAGAGAGTCTGAGAGTCTGTGAATGTCTAGATGTGCGAGGTTTCTGCGAGGATGTGGTAATGGCTGGACATGGGGGGCAGGTGAGGAGGACAAGGATGAGAAGGTGAGTAGATGGTGGTCAGATAGGGGGAAGGGAGAGGTTGTGAGATTAGATAAGGAACAAAGGCGGGTGAAGATGAGGTCTAGTGTATGTCCATCTGTGTGGGTGGCTGTGGTGGACCAATGGGTGAGTCCAAAGGATGAAGTAAGGGCCAGTAGTTTGGAGGCTGCTGGCTGGTGGGTGTCAGTAGGGATATTAAAGTCGCCCATGATGATGGTGGGGATGTATGACCATGCTGGAGTAGTTGGGGATGTGGGTTGTCACTCTCTTCCTATATTATCATATTAGGAGTTGACTTGTGTACAAGATTTGTGCAGTTGTTGCACTTTTAATGATTTTATCCGTTTTTCTGTGTGATGTATCTTTTTGTGTGTTGCATTATTTTTTTGTAAAAGCTTACCAATATAAGACTTTGTATTTCTTACATATGGTTGTGGTGCTCCCTTCCGTGTGGACTTGATCTTTTTCTAAGGGTTACCCAGTTCCCTTCTTGCACGGAGCAGATTTACACACCGCACATCTAGAAATCTCTTATTTAAAGCGATTTATGATCTTATCCGGAACATAAGTGATACATAAAGAGAAAATACACAATCCAGATGGAAATACAACCGGGGGGAGATAAATCCTGACTCCGAGGGGCTACAGCTTCTGCTAAGGAACAGACTCTGGGGGAAATGTAAAGGATTGTGACTTAAAGGGAAACAAACAACAGAAAACAACAAGACACAAAGCAAAACTATTTCTAAGTTTCCAGGGACCTCCAGACTGGCAAATCTTAAAATGCGCCAAACTTATCACAGGAGTCACTGCTGGTGACTAATCTGGCGCATCTTTAGTCACTTTAAGCCTCGCCTCTTTTCACAAAGCCACTCCCCATTGTCATATGAAGTGCAAGAAGTGTCTAAATTGCTTAATAAATGGGTGGACGGCCTGGACTACAGTCAACGGCATCAAAATTCTGGCCCATTGTCTTAGTAAACCTCCCTCACGATCTTTTGTTTTTACATTCATTTCAAGTAGATTTTTAATTTTGGCAAAAAAAAAGTAACTAATCATTGTAAGAGCTCAATCACACATGTCACATGTTCGGTCCGAGAACTGTCCGTGAAAACTACGTACAGCACTCGCGCAAATGTTATTCAATGGGGCAGTGTGGAGCAGCGATTTTATTCTCTAGCCTTTCCCGGGTCCCAATGGGGCAGTGCGGAGCAGCGATTTTATTCTCTAGCCTTTCCCGGGTTCCAATGGGGCAGTGCGGAGCAGCGATTTTCTTCTCTAACCTTTCCCGGGTTCCAATGGGGCAGTGCGGAGCAGCGATTTTCTTCTCTAACCTTTCCCGGGTCCCAATGGGGCAGTGCGGAGCAGCGATTTTCTTCTCTAACCTTTCCCGGGTCCCAATGGGGCAGTGCGGAGCAGCGATTTTCTTCTCTAACCTTTCCCGGGTCCCAATGGGGCATTTCCCAGGTCCCAATGGGGCAGTGCGGAGCAGCGATTTTCTTCTCTAACCTTTCCCGGGTCCCAATGGGGCAGTGCGGAGCAGCGATTTTCTTCTCTAGCCTTTCCCGGGTTCCAATGGGGCAGTGCGGAGCAGCGATTTTCTTCTCTAACCTTTCCCGGGTTCCAATGGGGCAGTGCGGAGCAGCGATTTTCTTCTCTAACCTTTCCCGGGTCCCAATGGGGCAGTGCGGAGCAGCGATTTTCTTCTCTAACCTTTCCCGGGTCCCAATGGGGCATTTCCCAGGTCCCAATGGGGCAGTGCGGAGCAGCGATTTTCTTCTCTAACCTTTCCCGGGTCCCAATGGGGCAGTGCGGAGCAGCGATTTTCTTCTCTAGCCTTTCCCGGGTTCCAATGGGGCAGTGCGGAGCAGCGATTTTCTTCTCTAACCTTTCCCGGGTTCCAATGGGGCAGTGCGGAGCAGCGATTTTCTTCTCTAACCTTTCCCGGGTCCCAATGGGGCAGTGCGGAGCAGCGATTTTCTTCTCTAACCTTTCCCGGGTCCCAATGGGGCAGTGTGGAGCAGCGATTTTCTTCTCTAACCTTTCCCAGGTCCCAATGGGGCAGTGCGGAGCAGCGATTTTCTTCTCTAGCCTTTCCCGGGTTCCAATGGGGCAGTGCGGAGCAGCGATTTTCTTCTCTAACCTTTCCCGGGTTCCAATGGGGCAGTGCGGAGCAGCGATTTTCTTCTCTAACCTTTCCCGGGTCCCAATGGGGCAGTGCGGAGCAGCGATTTTCTTCTCTAACCTTTCCCGGGTCCCAATGGGGCAGTGCGGAGCAGCGATTTTCTTCTCTAACCTTTCCCGGGTCCCAATGGGGCAGTGTGGAGCAGCGATTTTCTTCTCTAACCTTTCCCAGGTCCCAATGGGGCAGTGCGGAGCAGCGATTTTCTTCTCTAACCTTTCCCGGGTCCCAATGGGGCAGTGCGGAGCAGCGATTTTCTTCTCTAGCCTTTCCCGGGTTCCAATGGGCAGTGCGGAGCAGCGATTTTCTTCTCTAGCCTTTCCCGGGTTCCAATGGGGCAGTGCGGAGCAGCGAGTTTCTTCTCTAACCTTTCCCGGGTCCCAATGGGGCAGTGCGGAGCAGCGATTTTCTTCTCTAGCCTTTCCCGGGTCCCAGTGGGGCAGTGTGGAGCAGCGATTTTCTTCTCTAACCTTTCCCGGGCCCCTATGGGGCAGTGCGGAGCAACGATTTTCTTCTCTAACCTTTCCCGAGTTCCAATGGGGCAGTACGGAGCAGCGATTTTCTTCTCTAACCTTTCCCGGGTCCCAATGGGGCAGTGCGGAGCAGCGATTTTCTTCTCTAACCTTTTCCAAGTCTTAATGGGGCAGTGCAGAGCAGTGATTTTCTTCTCTAGCCTTTCCCGGGTCCCAATGGGGCAGTGCGGAGCAGCGATTTTCTTCTCTAACCTTTCCCGGGGTCCCAATAAGGCAGTGCGGAGCAGCGATTTTCTTCTCTAACCTTTCCCGGGTCCCAATGGGGCAGTGCGGAGCAGCGATTTTCTTCTCTAACCTTTCCCGGGTCCCAATGGGGCAGTGCGGAGCAGCGATTTTCTTCTCTAACCTTTTCCAAGTCTTAATGGGGCAGTGCAGAGCAGTGATTTTCTTCTCTAGCCTTTCCCGGGTTCCAATGAGGCAGTGCGGAGCAGCGATTTTCTTCTCTAACCTTTCCCGGGTCCCAATGGGGCAGTGCGGAGCAGCGATTTTCTTCTCTAACCTTTCCCGGGTTCCAATGGGGCAGTGCGGAGCAGCGATTTTCTTCTCTAACCTTTCCCGGGTCCCAATGGGGCAGTGCGGAGCAGCGATTTTCTTCTCTAACCTTTCCCGGGTCCCAATGGGGCAGTGCGGAGCAGCGATTTTCTTCTCTAACCTTTCCCGGGTCCCAATGGGGCAGTGCGGAGCAGCGATTTTCTTCTCTAACCTTTCCCGGGTCCCAATGGGGCATTTCCCAGGTCCCAATGGGGCAGTGCGGAGCAGCGATTTTCTTCTCTAACCTTTCCCGGGTCCCAATGGGGCAGTGCGGAGCAGCGATTTTCTTCTCTAGCCTTTCCCGGGTTCCAATGGGGCAGTGCGGAGCAGCGATTTTCTTCTCTAACCTTTCCCGGGTTCCAATGGGGCAGTGCGGAGCAGCGATTTTCTTCTCTAACCTTTCCCGGGTCCCAATGGGGCAGTGCGGAGCAGCGATTTTCTTCTCTAACCTTTCCCGGGTCCCAATGGGGCATTTCCCAGGTCCCAATGGGGCAGTGCGGAGCAGCGATTTTCTTCTCTAACCTTTCCCGGGTCCCAATGGGGCAGTGCGGAGCAGCGATTTTCTTCTCTAGCCTTTCCCGGGTTCCAATGGGGCAGTGCGGAGCAGCGATTTTCTTCTCTAACCTTTCCCGGGTTCCAATGGGGCAGTGCGGAGCAGCGATTTTCTTCTCTAACCTTTCCCGGGTCCCAATGGGGCAGTGCGGAGCAGCGATTTTCTTCTCTAACCTTTCCCGGGTCCCAATGGGGCAGTGTGGAGCAGCGATTTTCTTCTCTAACCTTTCCCAGGTCCCAATGGGGCAGTGCGGAGCAGCGATTTTCTTCTCTAGCCTTTCCCGGGTTCCAATGGGGCAGTGCGGAGCAGCGATTTTCTTCTCTAGCCTTTCCCGGGTTCCAATGGGGCAGTGCGGAGCAGCGATTTTCTTCTCTAACCTTTCCCGGGTTCCAATGGGGCAGTGCGGAGCAGCGATTTTCTTCTCTAACCTTTCCCGGGTCCCAATGGGGCAGTGCGGAGCAGCGATTTTCTTCTCTAACCTTTCCCGGGTCCCAATGGGGCAGTGCGGAGCAGCGATTTTCTTCTCTAACCTTTCCCGGGTCCCAATGGGGCAGTGTGGAGCAGCGATTTTCTTCTCTAACCTTTCCCAGGTCCCAATGGGGCAGTGCGGAGCAGCGATTTTCTTCTCTAACCTTTCCCGGGTCCCAATGGGGCAGTGCGGAGCAGCGATTTTCTTCTCTAGCCTTTCCCGGGTTCCAATGGGCAGTGCGGAGCAGCGATTTTCTTCTCTAGCCTTTCCCGGGTTCCAATGGGGCAGTGCGGAGCAGCGAGTTTCTTCTCTAACCTTTCCCGGGTCCCAATGGGGCAGTGCGGAGCAGCGATTTTCTTCTCTAGCCTTTCCCGGGTCCCAGTGGGGCAGTGTGGAGCAGCGATTTTCTTCTCTAACCTTTCCCGGGCCCCTATGGGGCAGTGCGGAGCAACGATTTTCTTCTCTAACCTTTCCCGAGTTCCAATGGGGCAGTACGGAGCAGCGATTTTCTTCTCTAACCTTTCCCGGGTCCCAATGGGGCAGTGCGGAGCAGCGATTTTCTTCTCTAACCTTTTCCAAGTCTTAATGGGGCAGTGCAGAGCAGTGATTTTCTTCTCTAGCCTTTCCCGGGTCCCAATGGGGCAGTGCGGAGCAGCGATTTTCTTCTCTAACCTTTCCCGGGGTCCCAATAAGGCAGTGCGGAGCAGCGATTTTCTTCTCTAACCTTTCCCGGGTCCCAATGGGGCAGTGCGGAGCAGCGATTTTCTTCTCTAACCTTTCCCGGGTCCCAATGGGGCAGTGCGGAGCAGCGATTTTCTTCTCTAACCTTTTCCAAGTCTTAATGGGGCAGTGCAGAGCAGTGATTTTCTTCTCTAGCCTTTCCCGGGTTCCAATGAGGCAGTGCGGAGCAGCGATTTTCTTCTCTAACCTTTCCCGGGTCCCAATGGGGCAGTGCGGAGCAGCGATTTTCTTCTCTAGCCTTTCCCGGGTCCCAATGGGGCAGTGCGGAGCAGCGATTTTCTTCTCTAATCTTTCCCGGGCCCCTATGGGGCAGTGTGGAGCAACGATTTTCTTCTCTAACCTTTCCCGAGTTCCAATGGGGCAGTGTGGAACAATTATTTTCTTCTCTATCCTTTCCCGGGTTCCAATGGGGCAGTGCGGAGCAGCGATTTTCTTCTCTAACCTTTCCCGGGCCCCTATGGGGCAGTGTGGAGCAACGATTTTCTTCTCTAACCTTTCCCGAGTTCCAATGGGGCAGTACGGAGCAGCGATTTTCTTCTCTAACCTTTCCCGGGTCCCAATGGGGCAGTGCGGAGCGGCGATTTTCTTCTCTAGCCTTTCCCAGGTTCCAATGGGGCAGTGCGGAGCAGCGATTTTCTTCTCTAACCTTTCCCGGGTCCCAATGGGGCAGTGCGGAGCAGCGATTTTCTTCTCTAACCTTTTCCGAGTCTTAATGGGGCAGTGCAGAGCAGTGATTTTCTTCTCTAGCCTTTCCCGGGTCCCAATGGGGCAGTGCGGAGCAGCGATTTTCTTCTCTAACCTTTCCCAGGAACCTGTGCTCTGCAGGACTTTACTCTGCATTACTCAGTGCAGATAAGTACGCCTGCGCAGGAGGGCGATGCCGGGAAGACTGTGTGGATGATGCAGGGACGCATCATCCACACGAACCAAGGAGGACGGCATCGCAAGAAGGGAGGCGCCAGAGCAAGACAGCGACACCCCTCGGACCGGACCCCCCCACAGGTGAGTATAATAAGAGGTGCTTTCCTCTTGTTGCCCTCGGCTCGGGGGCAGATATACAGATACATTATAGAATGCTGTATATCGGCCAAACCTGCTGACAGTTTCCCTTTAACACCATATTGATGTGAAGAAACAAGGAGCCACTTTACGACGTGTCCTTGTTTATGGGCTTGTTGTGATGGATCAGCGCATGTGCTATAAACCTGAACTGCAGGACTGGAGGGAGATCTGTGATGTGCGACTGATACATTGTAACAAACAAATAATAAACAAACTGAACATAATCACTGGGAAGAAATAAAGCAGCAATCTGTCTCGGTGTTGTGTCTCGGCTTCGTCTTCTGTTCCTGGTTTCGTTAGATTACGTTATTTTTTGCAATAAATTGCATTTCTAGAACACCAGATGCCAGGACTGGGGATTGCCCTTACATTTAGAAGGACCCAGTAATAAAAGCCTCCTACATGGACCAGTGGGTGCTGGGTGACACGAACACGTGACATCCCAGAGCCCATAGACATTGTCTCCCAGCTCTACACAAACCCTGAACGGCGCATGAATCAGACAAGTATTGTCACAAATGCATCATTAAAAACTGCAAAAGAGCAAAGAAGCCTCAGACGTCTCAGGCCATCTGCGAGAAGTGATTAGATGTGTCAATGCGGCCATGATGGATTCATGTGCTCGGCGCGGCGGAATGATGAGATGGGTCTGTTACATGCCCAGATGAATAATCAGCGGCTCCACGGGCATCAATAGGCCGAGATGAGGGCGATTGGCTGATTCGGATTGACAACGTACGTAGATCACTGACGTGTGATAAATATCTGGCCCGATCACCCGCTTGTTAAAGGGCCGGCGCTCTCATATTTTCACAGTGGTTTATTAAAGAGGATTCCTAGCTTCTAATCTGGCGCTGACTTGATACATAATGACATCACTAAACAGGCAGATTATATACACCGACATACAGACGGCTGAGGGTCCAGGGGCTAATGCCGGGGAGCCCCCCAGTAACATAAGGACGTTTTGTTGTTGTTTTTTTTCCAAATTAATTGTATAAATAATTATTTTCCTCTTACAATTAATAATTGGGCGTTACAGAAGATCTAGAGCAGAAGCAGCAAAGGGGAAGTAACGAATAAATCATATATATTGGGTTCTCTACACTTAAAGGGAATGTGTCATTAGAAAATTACCTATTATTTAAATCGGGCTTTTTGTGTTAAATGTTTTGGTTTGGCAATTTGTTTCATATCAGTATCTGTATTAAAATAGAAATCTTGCAATTCTCACATTGGCCACTGGGGCTATTCTAGACAGTTCCTTAATGATGTTCCAGGAAATTCACATGTACATTAGCAACCATACACTCTGGTCTGAGCATTTGTATTGAAGCATCTAATGAGCATGTGCAAAGTAATTGTGAAGGAAGGGGGAGGAGGTGAGCTGTGACATCACCTATTGTGAATGGTGGATCCTGTGTTATCAGCTGTATACAGAGGTGTTATCAGTCATTGTACAGGAGGAGGAGGTGAGCTGCGACATCACCTATTGTGAATGGTGGAACCTGTGCTATCTACTGTATGTCGAGGTGTTATCAGTCATTGTACAGGAGGAGGAGGTGAGCTGTGACATCACCTATTGTGAATGGTGACTCCTGTGTTATCTACTGTATATAAAGGTGTTATCAATCATTGTACAGGAGGAGGAGGTGAGCTGTGACATCACCTATTGTGAATGGTGGATCCTGTGTTATCTACTGTATATAGAGGTGGTATCAGTCATTGTACAGGAGGAGGAGGTGAGCTGTGACATCACCTATTGTGAATGGTGGATCTTGTGTTATCTACTGTATATAGAGGTGTTATCAGTCATTGTACAGGAGGAGGAGGTGAGCTGTGACATCACCTATTGTGAATGGTGGATCCTGTGTTATCTACTGTATATAGAGGGGTTATCAGTCATTATGCTTCTGATGATAATTAAGCTGCTGTAAACTATTCTTCTTGACATGGCAGTAAGTTTGTGTTTAAAATACATCCATAGGCCAGTGTGAAAGTTGCAGATTACTTTTACTTCTTTTTAATAAATATAGTAATTTATAAAAACACCTGATTTTAAACTAAATATCCCATGGTGTGAAACTTTATTCTCAGTGATGTCACAGCTGATCTCTGGTGATGGATAGGAGGCATTCTCAGTGATGTCACCGCTGATCTCTGGTGATGGATAGGAGGCATTCTCAGTGATGTCACCGCTGATCTCTGGTGATGGATAGGAGACATTCTCAGTGATGTCACCGCTGATCTCTGGTGATGGATAGGAGGCATTCTCAGTGATGTCACCGCTGATCTCTGGTGATGGATAGGAGGCATTCTCAGTGATGTCACCTCTGATCTCTGGTGATGGATAGGAGGCATTCTCAGTGATGTCACCGCTGATCTCTGGTGATGGATAGGAGACATTCTCAGTGATGTCACCTCTGATCTCTGGTGATGGATAGGAGGCATTCTCAGTGATGTCACCGCTGATCTCTGGTGATGGATAGGAGGCATTCTCAGTGATGTCACCTCTGATCTCTGGTGATGGATAGGAGGCATTCTCAGTGATGTCACCGCTGATCTCTGGTGATGGATAGGAGACATTCTCAGTGATGTCACCGCTGATCTCTGGTGATGGATAGGAGACATTCTCAGTGATGTCACCTCTGATCTCTGGTGATGGATAGGAGGCATTCTCAGTGATGTCACCGCTGATCTCTGGTGATGGATAGGAGGCATTCTCAGTGATGTCACCTCTGATCTTTGGTGATGGACAGGAGGCATTCTCAGTGATGTCACCGCTGATCTCTGGTGATGGATAGGAGGCATTGTCAGTGATGTCACCGCTGATCTCTGGTGATGGATAGGAGGCATTCTCAGTGATGTCACCGCCTATCTCTGGTGATGGATAGGAGGCATTCTCAGTGATGTCACCGCCTATCTCTGGTGATGGATAGGAGGCATTCTCAGTGATGTCACCGCCGATCTCTGGTGATGGATAGGAGACATTCTCAGTGATGTCACCGCTGATCTCTGGTGATGGATGGGAGGCATTCTCAGTGATGTCACCGCTGATCTCTAGTGATGGATAGGAGGCATTCTCAGTGATGTCACCGCTGATCTCTGGTGATGGATAGGAGACATTCTCAGTGATGTCACCGCTGATCTCTGGTGATGGATAGGAGGCATTCTCAGTGATGTCACCGCTGATCTCTGGTGATGGATAGGAGGCATTCTCAGTGATGTCACCGCTGATCTCTAGTGATGGATAGGAGGTATTCTCAGTGATGTCACCGCTGATCTCTAGTGATGGATAGGAGGTATTCTCAGTGATGTCACCGCTGATCTCTGGTGATGGATAGGAGGCATTCTCAGTGATGTCACCTCTGATCTCTAGTGATGGATAGGAGACATTCTCAGTGATGTCACCGCTGATCTCTGGTAATAGATAGGAGGCATTCTCAGTGATGTCACCGCTGACCTCTGGTGATGGATAGGAGGCATTCTCAGTGATGTCACCGCTGATCTCTGGTGATGGATAGGAGGTATTCTCAGTGATGTCACCGCTGATCTCTAGTGATGGATAGGAGGTATTCTCAGTGATGTCACCTCTGATCTCTAGTGATGGATAGGAGGCATTCTCAGTGATGTCACCGCTGATCTCTGGTGATGGATAGGAGGCATTCTCAGTGATGTCACCGCTGACCTCTGGTGATGGATAGGAGGCATTCTCAGTGATGTCACCGCTGATCTCTGGTGATGGATAGGAGGCATTCTCAGTGATGTCACCGCTGATCTCTGGTGATGGATAGGAGGCATTCTCAGTGATGTCACCGCTGATCTCTGGTGATGGATAGGAGGCATTCTCAGTGATGTCACCGCTGATCTCTGGTAATAGATAGGAGGCATTCTCAGTGATGTCACCTCTGATCTCTGGTGATGGATAGGAGGCATTCTCAGTGATGTCACCGCTGATCTCTAGTGATGGATAGGAGGCATTCTCAGTGATGTCATTGCTGATCTCTGGTGATGGATAGGAGACATTCTCAGTGATGTCACCGCTGATCTCTGGTGATGGATAGGAGGCATTCTCAGTGATGTCATTGCTGATCTCTGGTGATGGATAGGAGGCATTCTCAGTGATGTCACCGCTGATCTCTAGTGATGGATAGGAGGCATTCTCAGTGATGTCATTGCTGATCTCTGGTGATGGATAGGAGGCATTCTCAGTGATGTCACCGCTGATCTCTGGTGATGGATAGGAGACATTCTCAGTGATGTCATTGCTGATCTCTGGTGATGGATAGGAGGCATTCTCAGTGATGTCACCGCTGATCTCTGGTAATAGATAGGAGGCATTCTCAGTGATGTCACCGCTGATCTCTAGTGATGGATAGGAGGCATTCTCCGTGGTGTCACCTCTGATCTCTGGTGATGGATAGGAGACATTCTCAGTGATGTCATTGCTGATCTCTGGTGATGGATAGGAGGCATTCTCAGTGATGTCACCTCTGATCTCTGGTGATGGATAGGAGGCATTCTCAGTGATGTCACCGCTGATCTCTGGTGATGGATAGGAGGCATTCTCAGTGGTGTCACCTCTGATCTCTGGTGATGGATAGGAGGCATTCTCAGTGATGTCATTGCTGATCTCTGGTGATGGATAGGAGACATTCTCAGTGATGTCACCGCTGATCTCTGGTGATGGATGGGTGACGTTCTTATTCTTACTGTTTGGTGCTGACATTACTGATTCTTCTGCCATTTGTGTTACACTTATATAAGAGATGTGATAATGTAAGGAGGAATTATTGAGGTCTTAACCCCTTTCGTGCTGTGACCTCCAGGTCCTCGCATTCATCTTCTCTCCTCTTTTCTCACATGTACACTTCACAGATGATTAGGATTCAGTGTTAGTTTCACCTCCTGGTCTCAGTATAATGGAATATTAAGTATTTTACTGTATCATTGCAGCTTCTCCGGGGAGTCATCACTCGGCTTGTTATCCCCCTGCAGACTTCTCTCGCTCGGTGCAGAGGAATCTGTGTAAGGACAAAGAAAGCAAAGACAAACAGGAAATTAAATTATTAGCAAAAATTAAAAAGTATCAATTGCAGGAGAATCCTGGGAGGTTCCGTGTGTGGGAGCGGCAGGAAAATCAGGGAAGGCAGCGGTCACCTTCTGTGGGTACAACAACAAAATGAAGCAAAGTGTCTGATGAGACCCCAATAGAGGGAGGAAACTGCCTGTGATGATCGGGGGCTTCTATGTGAACCTGCAGCAAACTGCCCTCATCCAAATAAAGAATAAATGGCGCCTTGGTCAGGTCTTTGGGAAGCGTAGGGCGCAGGCGGTGACCCGAGATCCGGTCTGTGCTGAGAATGGTGGAATTAGGGGAGTAGTGAGAAAACTCTAAGGCCGGCGTCACACTTGGCGTAAGACAATACGCCACATATTATACGTCCGTACTACGGCCGTAATACGGAGAAATGTTCCCAAAATAGTGATCCGTAGTCAGGGTGTGTCAGCGTATTTTGCGCATGGCATCCTCCGTATGTAATCCGTATGGCATCCGTACTGCGAGATTTTCGCGCAGGCTTGCAAAACCGACATCTAATGGATTTATGTGCTCAAATGTTCGGGAAAACATATATACAGTATATATATATATATATATATATATATATATATATATATATATATATATATGTCATTGAGACACATATATATATATTCTGTATTTATATTTCATTCAGCGCGATATCTGTGAAAAGTCGGTAATTCAATTGCCGGCTTTTCATTTCTCCTGCACAAACCCGACATGATATGAGACATGGTTTACATATAGTAAACCATCTCATATCCCCCTTTTTTTGCATATTCCACACTACTAATGTTAGTAGTGTGTATGTGCAAAATTTCAGCGCTGTAGCTGCTAAAATAAAGGGTTAAATGGCGGAAAAAATTGGCGTGGGCTCCCGCGCAATTTTCTCCGCCAGAATGGTAAAGCCAGTGACTGAGGGCAGATATTAATAGCCAGGAGAGGGTCCATGGTTATTGGCCCCCCCGTGGCTACAAACATCTGCCCCCAGCCACCCCAGAAAAGGCACATCTGGAAGATGCGCCTATTCTGGCACTTGGCCACTCTCTTCCCACTCCCTGTAGCGGTGGGATATGGGGTAATGAAGGGTTAATGTCACCTTGCTATTGTAAGGTGACATTAAGCCAGATTAATAATCCAATTGTCTGAAAGGGTTAAAAAACACACACACGTTATTAAAAAGTATTTTAATGCAATAAACACAGCGGTTGTTTTAATAATTTATTGCTCTCTCAATCCATCAGCAACACCCTCGCTTGGCAAAATAATAAACGCACAAGATACATACCCTCAGCTGAACCGTCACGTCCCACGATGTAATCCATCTGAAGGGGTTAAAATAATTTACAAGCAGGAGCCCTGCAAATGCAGCGGTGTGCTCGTGCTTGTAATCCCCGGCGAATGAATTAAATGTAGGTCATTGACCTACATTTCCTTCAGTCGCGGTGATGCGCCCCCTGGTGGATGTCCTCATATGACCTGGAGCGTGGGAAAAAGTTCCCAGGCTGCAGTTCATGAGAACATCCAGCAGGGGCGCCTCACCGCGACTCAATGTAAGTACAGATCCAGCTTTCCTTTCAGCACCCGGGGATTACAGGCACGAGCGAGTGGATTATCGCAGCTCGTGCCTGTAATATTAGTTAACCCCTCCAGATGGATTACCTCGTTGGATGTGATAGGACATCAGAAGGTATGTATATTGTGCGTTTATTATTTTTCCAAGCGAGGGTGTTGCTGATGGATTGCGAGAACAATAAATTATTAAAACAACCGCTGTGTTTATTTCATTAAAATCCTTTTTAACCCCTTAGTGACAGAGCCAATTTTTACAATTCTGACCAGTGTCACTTTATGAGGTTATAACTCTGGAACGCTTTATCAGATCCCGCTGATTCTGAGATTGTTTTTTCGTGACATGTTGTACTTCAAGTTAGTGGTAACATTTCTTCGATATTACTTGCGATTATTTATGAAAAAAATGGAAATATGGCGAAAATTTTTAAAATTTTGCAATTTTCAAACTTTGTATTTTTATGCCCTTAAATCAGAGAGATATGTCACAAAAAATAGTTAATAAATAACATTTCTCACATGTCTGCTTTACATCAGCACAATTTTGGAAACAATTTTTTTTTTTGTTAGGGAGTTATAAGGGTTAAAAGTTGACCAGCAATTTCTCATTTTTACAACACCATGTTTTTTTTTAGGGACCACATCACCTTTGAAGTGATTTTGAGGGGTCTATATGATAGAAAATAACCAAGTGTGACACCATTCTAAAAACTGCACCCCTCAAGCTGCTCAAAACCACATTCAAGAAGTTTATTAACCCTTTACGTACTTCACAGGAACTGAAACAATGTGGAAGAAAAAAATGAACATTTTACTTTTTTTTGCAAACATTTTACTTCAGAACCATTTTTTTTAATTTTCACAAGTGTAAAAACAGAAATTTAACCACAAATTTTGTTGTGCAATTTTTCCTGAGTACGCCGATACCCCATATGTGGAGGTAAACCACTGTTTGGGCGCACCGCAGAGCTTGGAAGTGAAGGAGCACCGTTTGACTGTTTCAATGCAGAATTGGCTGGAATTGAGATCGGACGCCATGTCGCGTTTGGAGAGCCCCTAATGTGCCTAAACAGTGGAAACCCCCCACAAGTGACACCATTTTGGAAACTAGACCCCTTAAGGAACTTATCTAGATGTGTGGTGAGCACTTTGAACCCCCAAGTGCTTCACAGAAGTTTATAACGTAGAGCCGTGAAAATAAAAAATCTCATTTTTTCTACAAAAATGATCTTTTTGCCCCCAAATTTTTATTTTCACAAGGGTAACAGGAGAAATTAGACCACAAAAGTTGTTGTGCAATTTCTCCTGAGTACGTCGATACCCCATATATGGGGGTAAACCACTGTTTGGGCGCACCGCAGAGCTTGGAAGAGAAGGAGTGTCGTTTTACTTTTTCAATGTAGAATTGGCTGGAATTGAGATCGGACGCCATGTCACGTTTGGAGAGCCGCTGATGTGCCTAAACAGTAGAGACCCCCACATATGACACCATTTTGGAAACTAGACCCCTTAAGGAACTTATCTAGATGTGTGGTGAGCACTTTAAACCCCCAGGTGCTTCACAGAAGTTTATAACGTAGAGCCGTGAAAATAAAAAATCTCATTTTTTCTACAAAAATGATCTTTTTGCCCCCAAATTTTTATTTTCACAAGGGTAACAGGAGAAATTAGACCACAAAAGTTGTTGTGCAATTTCTCCTGAGTACGTCGATACCCCATATATGGGGGTAAACCACTGTTTGGGCGCACCGCAGAGCTTGGAAGAGAAGGAGTGTCGTTTTACTTTTTCAATGTAGAATTGGCTGGAATTGAGATCGGACGCCATGTCACGTTTGGAGAGCCGCTGATGTGCCTAAACAGTAGAGACCCCCACATATGACACCATTTTGGAAACTAGACCCCTTAAGGAACTTATCTAGATGTGTGGTGAGCACTTTAAACCCCCAGGTGCTTCACAGAAGTTTATAACGTAGAGCCGTGAAAATAAAAAAATCGCATTTTTTTCTACAAAAATGATCTTTTTGCCTCCAAATTTTTATTTTACCAAGGGTAACAGGAGAAAATGGACCCCAGAAGCTGTTGTACAATTTGTCTTGAGTACGCCGACACCCCATATGTGGGGGTAAACCACTGTTTGGGCGCATGGCTGAGCTCGGAAGCAAAGGAGCGCCATTTGACTTTTCAATGCAAAATTGACTGGAATTGAGATCGGACGCCATGTCGCGTTTGGAGAGCCCCTGATGTGCCTAAACAGCAGAAACCCCCCAAAAGTGACCCCATTTTGGAAACTAGACCCCCCATGGAACTTATCTAGATGTGTAGTGAGAACTTTGAATGCCCAAGTGCATCACAGAAGTTTATAATGCAGAGTCGTGAAAATAAAAAATATATATTTTTTAACAATAAAGATTTTTTAGCCCCCAAGTTTATTTTCACAAGGGTAACAAGAGAAATTGGACCCCAAAAGTTGTTGTCCAATTTGTCCTGAGTATGCTGGTACCCCATATGTGGGGGTAAACCACTGTTTGGGCGCACGGCAGAGCTTGGAAGGGAAGGAGTGCCATTTTGGAATGCAGACTTTGATAGAATTGTCTGCGGGCGTTATGTTGCCTTTGCAGACCCCTAATGTACCTAAACAGTAGAAACCCCCAACAAGTGACCCCATTTTGGAAAATAGACCCCCCAAGGAACTTATCTAGATATGTGGTGAGAACTTTGAATGCCCAAGTGCTTCACAGAAGTTTATAATGCAGAGTAGTGAAAATAAAAAATATTTTTTTTCCCACAAAGAAGATTTTTTTAGCCCCCAAATTTTTATTTTCACAAGGGTAACAAGAGAAATTGGACCCTAAAAGTTGTTGTCCAATTTGTCCTGAGTATGCTGGTACCCCATATGTGGGGGTAAACCACTGTTTGGGCGCACGGCAGAGCTCGGAAGGGAAGGAGCGCCATTTTGGAATGCAGACTTTGATAGAATTGTCTGCGGGCGTTATGTTGCGTTTGCAGACCCCTAATGTACCTAAACAGTAGAAACCCCCAACAAGTGACCCCATTTTGGAAAATAGACCCCCCAAGGAACTTATCTACATATGTGGTGAGAACTTTGAAAGCTCAAGTGCTTCACAGAAATTTATAATGCAGAGTAGTGAAAATAAAAAAATATATTTTTTTCCAACAAAAAAGATTTTTAGCCCCCAAGTTTTTATTTTCACAAGGGTAACAGGAGAAATTGGACCCCAAAAGTTGTTGTCCAATTTATCCCGAGTACGCTGATGCCCCATATGTGGGGGTAAACCACTGTTTGGGCGCACGGCAGAGCTCAGAAGGGAGGGAGTACCATTTGACTTTTTTAGCGCAAAATTGGCTGTCGTGTTTGGAGACCCCCTGATGTACCTAAACAGTGGAAACCCCCCAATTCTAACTCCAACCCTAACCCCAACACAGCCCTAACCCTAATCTCAACCCGATCCATAATCCTAATCACAACCCTAACGATAATCACAACCCTAACCCCAAAACAGCCCTAATCTCAACCCTAACCATAACCCTAATCAAAACCCTAAATCCAACACACCCCTAACCCTAATCCCAACCCTAACCCTAATCCCAACCCTAATCCCAAACGTAACACTAATCCCAACCCTAATCCAAACCCTAACCCTAATCCCAACTCTAACCCTAACTTTAGCCCCAACCCTAACTTTAGCCCCAACCCTAACCATAACTTTAGCCCCCGTCGTCACAAAAAAAGTTCAATGTAACCTTTTTTTTGTACGTCGCGTCCGCCATTTCCGCGGATGCGTGGCCGTAACTCTGCCCCCTCCTCCCCAGGACATAGACTGGGCAGCGGATGCGTTGAAAAACTGCATCCGCTGCCCACGTTGTGCACAATTTTCACAACGTGCGTCGGTACATCGGGCCGACGCATTGCGACCGCCCCGTACCGACGCAAGTGTGAAAGAAGCTCAAGGCTACTTTCACAGTAGCGTCGTACTCGGCCCATCGCAGTGTGTCGGGCCGACGTACCGACGCTAGCGTTGTAAGCGCCGCACAACGGGTGCAGCGGATGCTGTTTTTTCAACGCATCCGCTGCCCTATTGTGAGGTGCGGGGAGGCGGGGGCGGAGTTCCGGCCACGCATGCGCGGTCGGAAATGGCGGACACGTCGCACAAAAAAGTTACATGTAGTTTTTTTTTGTGTAGACGGTCCGCCGAAGCACGACGCATCCGTCGCACGACGGATGCGACATGTGGCAATCCGTCGCAATGCGTCGCTAATGCAAGCCAATGGAGAAAAAACGCATCCTGCAAGCACTTTTGCAGGATGCGTTTTTTCTCCAACGACGCATTGCGACGGAAGCCAAAAAACGCTAGTGTGAAAGTAGCCTAACCCTAACCCTAGCCCTAACCCTAACCCTAAATTTAGCCCCAACCCTAACCCTAACTCTAACCCTAACTCTAACCCTAACCCTAACTCTAACCCTAACCTTAACTCTAACCCTAACCCTAACCCTAACTCTAACCCTAACCCTAACTCTAACCCTAACTCTAACCCTAACTCTAACCCTAACCCTAACCCTAACCCTAACTCTAACCCTAACCCTAACCCTAATTTTAGCCCCAACTTGTCTTCTCCTGCCGGCCGGCAGATGGCAGCAGATGGCGGGCGCACTGCGCATGCGCCCGCCATGATGAAAAAGCCGGCTGGCAGGAGAAGACAGAAGAGGACCCAGGGACCCCGGGTGAGTATGATAGGGTCCCCGAATCCCCCTATTTCTCTGTCCTCTGATGTGCGATCACATCAGAGGACAGAGAAATAACTGATCGTTTTTTTTTGTTTTTTTTTTGCGGTCGCCGGTAAACTGTTAATTACCGGCGATCGCAAAGCAGGGGTCGGTGCAAACCGACCCCGATCATGTTCTTTGGGGTCTCGGCTACCCCCGGCAGCCGAGACCCCAAAGAACATCCGGGTGCCGGGCGGCGGGCGCACTGCGCGTGCGCCCGCCATTTTTTCCCGGAAAAAAGATGGCGGCGCCCATGGGGAGACACGAGGAGCACCGGGGGAGGTAGGTAAGTATTGGGGGGCTATTGGGGGCCATCGGGGACCACATTTCTCTGTCCTCCGATGTGCGATCACATCGGAGGACAGAGAAATTAAACGGCAAATCGCGTTTTTTTTTTTTTTGTTGCGACCGCCGGTAAACGGTTAATTACCGGCGATCGCAACTCGGGGGTCGGTAAAAACCCCCCGAATCATGTTCTCTGGGGTCTCGGCTACCCTCTGCAACCGAGACCCCAGAGAAAATCCGACTCTGGGGGGCGCTATTCACATTTTCCACAGCGCCGTTAATTAACGGCGCTGTGGATTAAGTACCCTTAGCGGCCGCCGTTAAAAGGCGTATCGGCGGTCGTTAAGGGGTTAATCTTGTGTGTGTGTGTTTTTTAACCCTTTCAGACAAATGGATTAATAATGGATAGGTGTCATAATTGACGCCTCTCCATTATTAACCTGGCTTAATGTCACCTTACAATAGCAAGGTGACATTAACCCTTCATTACCCCATATCCCACCGCTACACGGAAGTGGGAAGAGAGTGGCCAAGTGCCAGAATAGGCGCATCTTCCAGATGTGCCTTTTCTGGGGTGGCTGGGGGCAGATGTTTGTAGCCACGGGGGGCCAATAACCATGGACCCTCTCCTGGCTATTAATATCTGCCCTCAGTCACTGGCTTTACCACTCTGGCAGAGAAAATTGCGCGGGAGCCCACACCAATTTTTTCCGCCATTTAACCCTGTATTTTAGCAGCTACAGCGCTGAAATTTTGCACATATACACTACTAACATTAGTAGTGTGGAATATGCAAAAAAAAGGGGGATATGAGATGGTTTACTGTATGTAATCATGTCTCATATCCTGTCGGGTTTGTGCAGGAGAAATGAAAAGCCGGCAATCGAATTACCGACTTTTCACTAACACCGCTGCGTATTTCTCGCAAGTCACACTGCTGGTCCGTGTGGAATCCGTATTTTTCTCGCCCCCATAGACTTTCATTGGCGATTTTTTTGCGCAATACGCTGACAAACGCAGCATGCTGCGATTTTGTACGGCCGTAGAAAGCCGTATAATACTGAACCGTAATATACGGCTAATAGGAGCAGCCCCATTGAGAATCATTGGGCCGTGTGTAATGCGAGTTTTACGGACGTAGTTTCTGCGCTCTTACGTCCGTAAAACTCGCATGTGTGACGCCGGCCTAACAAATAAGCTCCGACCCCCCTCTGCATAATATACACTAGTAACACTGCTGTCAGCGCATTATGGCTTCAAGGCCTTTTTCCATCTTTAGATCATTTTTCATTTGCTTAGTGGAAACCATCAGCAAGGTGCGCGCAACTTAATTAATTAATAAATGTAGTTCTGTTCTTTAACACTTGAACATCTGCACAGTCTGGGCATGTGCTACTTAAAGGGGATGTCCACTTACAGGAAAACTTACTTCCTGGGTGCAGTTTCTTATACGAAGAAAAAAAAATCCGCTTCACTCCTCCTGCTCGGTTGCTGAGTCTCCTCCGCTGCAGTGAAGTAAGAGTAAGAGAAAATTATTATAAAATGCAAAAAGGGGAAATGAAGCTATAACACTGAGGGAGGATTTGGGGCTGCCTACACATGCTGGGAGTTGTAGTGTCACAGCAGCTGGAGGCCGCAGGTTGGAGATCACACATACAATGATAAAAACTTTCCGATCTATCAGTTTACAGGAAACATTTTCGCTTATGGGAAACACGCGGCGACTCCTGCTGTGATCATCAGTCGGGATTCCAAGTTCATCTCGGTTCTCACCCCGGGGCCATTTTTTGGATGATTCATCTGCCGTCTATCGGCCTCGTGTCTCCCCCATCCCCTGATCACTGCTACATTCAGATGACACGACAGCGGGCGACATGTCGCTGCCGGGAAGAACATTTATCTGGAGCTGAAGGTAATATCCGCCATTTAACCTCTTGTGTGATGGATGCGGATCCAGTTCTAAAAGTAAAGTTACACAAAACTTTACATTATTGGTTGAATCTTACTCTCTAGTTACCTCTAAAGCTGCACTGACAAAACTATCGGTTACTAAAAAACAGGGATTTGTCTAGACTTTTCGATAAGATCTGTGACTTCTCTGCTCAGTTCTGAGATCTCGGGGAGTTTGGAGATTTTGTTATGCTACGTTCACATTTGCGTTGTTGGGCGCAGCGTCGTCGACGCAACGCAGCGTTTTGTGACGCATGCGTTCAACGTTAACCTGAAATTTGACGCAGAAAAACTGCGTCATGTAGCGTCGGCTGCGTCCTGACTGTTGCGCCCAAATGACGCATGCGTCAGACAACGCATACCGGCGCATGCCCATGTGCCCCCCATGTTAAAGATAGGGGCGCATGACGCATGCGTCGGTATCCGTTGACGACGCTGCGCCCAACAACGCAAATGTGAACGTGTACATAGACATGAAGGGTTGGGAGGAAAACCTGCAATGGGAAAAAATGTTAAAAACACCTACCCTGTCATAATAGTCTCTAAACTATGAAATAAAGTCTGGTATCAGGAAACCAGCTGAAATGAGACTGCAGCTCTGGATGTGACTGGAGTGTAAGACATGATTCCACTTTACTGTCCTGCATCTTTTAATATTAGAACAAAAATTCTATGCTGATTAATTTCATCAAACATCTTTATAGAGATTCACAATTCTAATGCAGAACTCCAAATCCTATTCTTTCCTTCACACTGTTAAAAGGTACATAAGATAAGATCCTGTCTGCAGCCACCACTAGGGGGAGCTCCCTGTATACAGAGATACATGATAAGATCCTGTCTGCAGCCACCACTAGGGGGAGCTCCCTGTATACAGAGATACATGATAAGATCCTGTCTGCAGCCACCACTAGGGGAGCTCCCTGTATACAGAGATACATGATAAGATCCTGTCTGCAGTCACCACTAGGGGGAGCTCCCTGTATACAGAGATACATGATAAGATCCTGTCTGCAGTCACCACTAGGGGGAGCTCCCTGTATACAGAGATACATAAGATCCTGTCTGCAGTCACCACTAGGGGGAGCTCCCTGTATACAGAGATACATGATAAGATCCTGTCTGCAGCCACCACTAGGGGGAGCTCCCTGTATACAGAGATACATGATAAGATCCTGTCTGCAGCCACCAATAGGGGGAGCTCCCTGTATACAGAGATACATGATAAGATCCTGTCTGCAGTCACCACTAGGGGGAGCTCCCTGTATACAGAGATACATGATAAGATCCTGTCTGCAGCCACCACTAGGGGGAGCTCCCTGTATACAGAGATACATGATAAGATCCTGTCTGCAGTCACCACTAGGGGGAGCTCCCTGTATACAGAGATACATGATAAGATCCTGTCTGCAGCCACCACTAGGGGGAGCTCCCTGTATACAGAGATACATGATAAGATCCTGTCTGCAGCCACCACTAGGGGAAGCTCCCTGTATACAGAGATACATGATAAGATCCTGTCTGCAGCCACCACTAGGGGGAGCTCCCTGTATACAGAGATACATGATAAGATCCTGTCTGCAGCCACCACTAGGGGGAGCTCCCTGTATACAGAGATACATGATAAGATCCTGTCTGCAGCCACCACTAGGGGGAGCTCCCTGTATACAGAGATACATGATAAGATCCTGTCTGCAGTCACCACTAGGGGGAGCTCCCTGTATACAGAGATACATGATAAGATTCTGTCTGCAGCCGCCACTAGGAGGAGCTCCCTGTATACAGAGATACATGATAAGATCCTGTCTGCAGTCACCACTAGGGGGAGCTCCCTGCATACAGAGATACACGATAAGATCCTGTCTGCAGCCACCACTAGGGGGAGCTCCCTGTATACAGAGATACACGATAAGATCCTGTCTGCAGCCACCACTAGGGGGAGCTCCCTGTATACAGAGATACACGATAAGATCCTGTCTGCAGTCACCACTAGGGGGAGCTCCCTGTATACAGAGATACGTGATAAGATCCTGTCTGCAGCCACCACTAAGGGGAGCTCCCTGTATACAGAGATACATGATAAGATCCTGTCTGCAGTCACCACTAGGGGGAGCTCCCTGTATACAGAGATACATGATAAGACCCTGTCTGCAGTCACCACTAGGGGGAGCTCCCTGTATACAGAGATACGTGATAAGATCCTGTCTGCAGCCACCACTAAGGGGAGCTCCCTGTATACAGAGATACATAAGATCCTGTCTGCAGCCACCACTAGGGGGAGCTCCCTGTATACAGAGATACATGATAAGATCCTGTCTGCAGTCACCACTAGGGGGAGCTCCCTGTATACAGAGATACGTGATAAGATCCTGTCTGCAGCCACCACTAAGGGGAGCTCCCTGTATACAGAGATACATGATAAGATCCTGTCTGCAGTCACCACTAGGGGGAGCTCCCTGTATACAGAGATACATGATAAGACCCTGTCTGCAGTCACCACTAGGGGGAGCTCCCTGTATACAGAGATACATGATAAGATCCTGTCTGCAGCCACCACTAGGGGGAGCTCCCTGTATACAGAGATACATAAGATCCTGTCTGCAGCCACCACTAGGGGGAGATCCCTGCATACAGAGATACATAAGATCCTGTCTGCAGCCACCACTAGGGGGAGCTCCCTGTATAGAGATACATGATAAGATCCTGTCTGCAGCCACCACTAGGGGGAGCTCCCTGTATACAGAGATACATGATAAGATCCTGTCTGCAGTCACCACTAGGGGAAGCTCCCTGTATACAGAGATACATGATAAGATCCTGTCTGCAGTCACCACTAGGGGAAGCTCCCTGTATACAGAGATATATAAGATCCTGTCTGCAGTCACCACTAGGGGGAGCTCCCTGTATACAGAGATACATGATAAGATCCTGTCTGCAGCCACCACTAGGGGAAGCTCCCTGTATACAGAGACACATGATAAGATCCTGTCTGCAGTCACCACTAGGGGGAGCTCCCTGTATACAGAGATACATGATAAGATCCTGTCTGCAGTCACCACTAGGGGGAGCTCCCTGTATACAGAGATACATGATAAGATCCTGTCTGCATCCACCACTAGGGGAAGCTCCCTGTATACAGAGATACATGATAAGACCCTGTCTGCAGTCACCACTAGGGGGAGCTCCCTGTATACAGAGATACATGATAAGATCCTGTCTGCAGCCACCACTAGGGGGAGCTCCCTGTATACAGAGATACATAAGATCCTGTCTGCAGCCACCACTAGGGGGAGATCCCTACATACAGAGATACATAAGATCCTGTCTGCAGCCACCACTAGGGGGAGCTCCCTGTATACAGAGATACATGATAAGATCCTGTCTGCAGCCACCACTAGGGGGAGCTCCCTGTATACAGAGATATATAAGATCCTGTCTGCAGTCACCACTAGGGGGAGCTCCCTGTATACAGAGATACATAAGATCCTGTCTGCAGCCACCACTAGGGGGAGCTCCCTGTATACAGAGACACATGATAAGATCCTGTCTGCAGTCACCACTAGGGGGAGCTCCCTGTATACAGAGATACATGATAAGATCCTGTCTGCAGTCACCACTAGGGGGAGCTCCCTGTATACAGAGATACATAAGATCCTGTCTGCAGCCACCACTAGGGGGAGATCCCTGCATACAGAGATACATAAGATCCTGTCTGCAGCCACCACTAGGGGGAGCTCCCTGTATACAGAGATACATGATAAGATCCTGTCTGCAGTCACCACTAGGGGAAGCTCCCTGTATACAGAGATATATAAGATCCTGTCTGCAGTCACCACTAGGGGGAGCTCCCTGTATACAGAGATACATAAGATCCTGTCTGCAGCCACCACTAAGGGGAGCTCCCTGTATACAGAGATACATGATAAGATCCTGTCTGAAGCCACCACTAGGGGGAGCTCCCTGTATACAGAGATACATAAGATCCTGTCTGCAGCCACCACTAGGGGGAGATCCCTGCATACAGAGATACATAAGATCCTGTCTGCAGCCACCACTAGGGGGAGCTCCCTGTATACAGAGATACATGATAAGATCCTGTCTGCAGTCACCACTAGGGGAAGCTCCCTGTATACAGAGATATATAAGATCCTGTCTGCAGTCACCACTAGGGGGAGCTCCCTGTATACAGAGATACATAAGATCCTGTCTGCAGCCACCACTAGGGGGAGCTCCCTGTATACAGAGACACATGATAAGATCCTGTCTGCAGTCACCACTAGGGGGAGCTCCCTGTATACAGAGATACATGATAAGATCCTGTCTGCAGTCACCACTAGGGGGAGCTCCCTGTATACAGAGATACATGATAAGATCCTGTCTGCATCCACCACTAGGGGAAGCTCCCTGTATACAGAGATACATGATAAGACCCTGTCTGCAGTCACCACTAGGGGGAGCTCCCTGTATACAGAGATACATGATAAGATCCTGTCTGCAGCCACCACTAGGGGGAGCTCCCTGTATACAGAGATACATAAGATCCTGTCTGCAGCCACCACTAGGGGGAGATCCCTGCATACAGAGATACATAAGATCCTGTCTGCAGCCACCACTAGGGGGAGCTCCCTGTATACAGAGATACATGATAAGATCCTGTCTGCAGCCACCACTAGGGGGAGCTCCCTGTATACAGAGATACATGATAAGATCCTGTCTGCAGCCACCACTAGGGGGAGCTACCTGTATACAGAGCTACATGATAAGATCCTGTCTGCAGCCACCACCAGGGGGAGCTCCCTGTATACAGAGATACATGATAAGATCCTGTCTGCAGTCACCACTAGGGGGAGCTCCTTGTATACAGAGATACATGATAAGATTCTGTCTGCAGCCACCACTATCGGAAGCTCCCTGTATACAGAGATACATGATAAAATCCTGTCTGCAGTCACCACTAGGGGGAGCTCCCTGTATACAGAGATACATGATAATATCCTGTCTGCAGCCACCACTAGGGGGAGCTCCCTGTATACAGAGATACATGATAAGATCCTGTCTGCAGTCACCACTAGGGGGAGCTCCCTGTATACAGAGATACATGATAAGATCCTGTCTGCAGCCACTAGGGGGAGCTCCCTGTATACAGAGATACATGATAATATCCTGTCTGCAGCCACCACTAGGGGGAGCTCCCTGTATACAGAGATACATGATAAGATCCTGTCTGCAGCCACCACTAGGGGAGCTCTCTGTATACAGAGATACATGATAAGATCCTGACTGCAGCCACCACTAGGGGGAGCTCCCTGTATATAGAGATACATGATAAGATCCCGTCTGCAGCCACCACTAGGGGGAGCTCCCTGTATACAGAGATACATGATAAGATCCTGTCTGCAGCCACCACTAGGGGAAGCTCCCCAGAGATACATGATAAGATCCCGTCTGCAGCCACCACTAGGGGGAGCTCTCTGTATACAGAGATACATGATAAGATCCTGTCTGCAGCTACCACTAGGGAGAGCTCCCTGTATACAGAGATACATGATAAGATCCTGTCTGCAGTTACCACTAGGGGGAGCTCCCTGTATACAGAGATACATGATAAGATCCTGTCTGCAGTTACCACTAGGGAGAGCTCCCTGTATACAGAGATACATGATAAGATCCTGTCTGCAGCTACCACTAGGGAGAGCTCCCTGTATACAGAGATACATGATAAGATCCTGTCTGCAGTTACCACTAGGGGGAGCTCCCTGTATACAGAGATACATGATAAGATCCTGTCTGTATACAGGGAGCTCCCCCCAGTGGTGACTGCAGACAGGATCTTATCACGTATCTCTGTATACAGGGAGCTCCCCCTAGTGGTGGCTGCAGTCAGGATCTTATCATGTATCTCTGTATACAGGGAGCTCCCCCTAGTGGTGACTGCAGACAGGATCTTCTCATGTATCTCTGTATAGAGGGAGCTCCCCCTAGTGGTGGCTGCAGACAGGATCTTCTCATGTATCTCTGTATACAGGGAGCTTCCCCTAGTGTTGGCTGCAGACAGGATCTTATCATGTATCTCTGTATACAGGGAGCTCCCCCTAGTGGTAACTGCAGACAGGATCTTATCATGTGTCTCTGTATACAGGGAGCTCCCACTAGTGGTGACTGCAGAGACACATGATAAGATCCTGTCTGCAGTTACCACTAGGGGGAGGTCCCTGTATGCAGAGATACATGATAAGATCCTGTCTGCAGCCACTAGGGGGAGCACCCTGTATACAGAGATACATGATAAGATCCTGTCTGCAGTCACCACTAGGGGGAGCTCCCTGTATACAGAGATGCATGATAAGATCCTGTCTGCAGTCACCACTAGTGGGAGCTCCCTGTATACAGAGATACATGAGAAGATCCTGTCTACAGCCACCACTAGGGGGAGCTCCCTCTATACAGAGATACATGAGAAGATCCTGTCTGCAGCCACCACTAGTGGGAGCTCCCTGTATACAGAGACACATGATAAGAATCTGTCTGCAGCCACCACTAGGGGGAGCTCCCTGTATACAGAGATAAATGATAAGATCCTGTCTGCAGCCACCACTAGGGGGAGCTCTCTATATACAGAGCTACATGATAAGATCCTGTCTGCAGCCACCACTAGGGGGAGCTCCCCTGTATACAGAGATACATGAGAAGATCCTGTCTGCAGTCACCACTAGGAGGAGCTCCCTGTATACAGAGATACATAAGATCCTGACTGCAGCCACCACTAGGAGGAGCTCCCTGTATACAGAGATACATGATAAGATCCTGACTGCAGCCACCACTAGGGGGAGCTCCCCATATACAGAGATACATGATAAGATCTTGTCTGCAGCCACCACTAGGGGGAGCTCCCTGTATACAGAGATACGTGATAAGATCCTGACTGCAGCCACCACTAGGGGGAGCTCCCTGTATACAGAGATACATGATAAGATCCCGTCTGCAGCCACCACTAGGGGGAGCTCCCTGTATACAGAGATACGTGATAAGATCCTGACTGCAGCCACCACTAGGGGGAGCTCCCTGTATACAGAGATACATGATAAGATCCTGACTGCAGCCACCACTAGGGGGAGCTCCCTGTATACAGAGATACATGATAAGATCCTGTCTGCAGCTACCACTAGGGGGAGCTCCCTGTATACAGAGATACATGATAAGATTCCGTCTGCAGCCACCACTAGGGGGAGCTCCCTGTATACAGAGATACATGATAAGATCCCGTCTGCAGCCACCAGTAGGGGGAGCTCCCTGTATACAGAGATACATGATAAGATCCCGTCTGCAGCCACCACTAGGGGGAGCTCCCTGTATACAGAGATACATGATAAGATCCTGACTGCAGCCACCACTAGGGGGAGCTCCCCAGAGATACATGATAAGATCCCGTCTGCAGCCACCACTAGGGGGAGCTCCCTGTATAGAGATACATGATAAGATCCTGTCTGCAGCCACCACTAGGGGAAGCTCCCTGCATACAGAGATACATAAGATCCTGTCTGCAGCCACCACTAGGGGGAGCTCCCTGTATACAGAGACACATGATAAGATCCTGTCTGCAGCTACCACTAGGGGGAGCTCCCTGTATACAGAGCTACATGATAAGAACCTGTCTGCAGCCACCACTAGGAGGAGCTCCCTGTATACAGAGATACATGATAAGATCCTGTCTGCAGCCACCACTAGGGGTAGCTCCCTGTATACAGAGATACATGATAAGATCCTGTCTGCAGCCACCACTAGGGGGAGCTCCCTGTATACAGAGATACATGATAAGATCCTGTCTGCAGTCACCACTAGGGGGAGCTCCCCGTATACAGAGATACATAAGATCCTGTCTGCAGCCACCACTAGGGGGAGCTCCCTGTATACAGAGCTACATGATAAGATCCTGTCTGCAGTTACCACTAGGGGGAGGTCCCTGTATACAGAGATACATGATAAGATCCTGTCTGCAGTCACCACTAGGGGTAGCTCCCTGTATACAGAGATACATGATAAGATCCTGTCTGCAGCCACCACTAGGGGAAGCTCCCTGCATACAGAGATACATAAGATCCTGTCTGCAGCCACCACTAGGGGGAGCTCCCTGTATACAGAGACACATGATAAGATCCTGTCTGCAGCCACCACTAGGGGAAGCTCCCTGCATACAGAGATACATAAGATCCTGTCTGCAGCCACCACTAGGGGGAGCTCCCTGTATACAGAGACACATGATAAGATCCTGTCTGCAGCCACCACTAGGGGGAGCTCCCTGTATACAGAGATACATGATAAGATCCTGTCTGCAGCCACCACTAGGGGGAGCTCCCTGTATAGAGATACATGATAAGATCCTGTCTGCAGTCACCACTAGGGGGAGCTCCCTGTATACAGAGCTACATGATAAGATCCTGTCTGCAGTTACCACTAGGGGGAGCTCCCTGTATACAGAGATACATGATAAGATCCTGTCTGCAGCCACCACTAGGAGGAGCTCCCTGTATACAGAGATACATGATAAGATCCTGTCTGCAGCCACCACTAAGGGAAGCTCCCTGTATACAGAGACACATGATAAGAATCTGTCTGCAGCCACCACTAGGTGGAGTTCCCTGTATACAGAGCTACATGATAAGATCCTGTCTGCAGCCACCACTAGGGGAAGCTCCCTGTATACAGAGATACATGATAAGATCCTGTCTGCAGCCACTAGGGGGAGCTCCCTGTATACAGAGATACATGATAAGATCCTGTCTGCAGCCACCACTAGGGGGAGCTCCCTGTATAGAGATACATGATAAGATCCTGTCTGCAGTCACCACTAGGGGGAGCTCCCTGTATACAGAGCTACATGATAAGATCCTGTCTGCAGTTACCACTAGGGGGAGCTCCCTGTATACAGAGATACATGATAAGATCCTGTCTGCAGCCACCACTAGGAGGAGCTCCCTGTATACAGAGATACATGATAAGATCCTGTCTGCAGCCACCACTAGGAGGAGCTCCCTGTATACAGAGACACATGATAAGAATCTGTCTGCAGCCACCACTAGGTGGAGTTCCCTGTATACAGAGATACATGATAAGATCCTGTCTGCAGCCACCACTAGGGGGAGCTCCCTGTATACAGAGATACAGGATAAGATCCTGTCTGCAGTCACCACTAGGGGGAGCTCCCTGTATATAGATACATGATAAGATTCTCTCTGCAGCCACCACTAGGGGGAGCTCCCTGTATACAGAGATACATGATAAGATCCTGTCTGCAGCCACCACTAGGGGGAGCTCCCTGTATACAGAGATACATAAGATCCTGTCTGCAGCCACCACTAGGGGGAGCTCCCTGTATACAGAGATACATGATAAGATCCTGTCTGCAGCCACCACTAGGGGGAACTCCCTGTATACAGAGATACATGATAAGATTCTGTCTGCAGCCACCACTAGGGGGAGCTCCCTGTATACAGAGATACATGATAAGATCCTGTCTGCAGCCACCACTAGGGGGAGCTCCTGTGTACAGATTATAATAGTCAATAGGCGTGTATGAATTGGTTCAGTGCCCTCTAGTGGTGGCTATCAGGAGTGAAAACTGAGCGTAATGCTGAACAGTGTCCCTGGAGGTCATGGATCCTTAAAAGGTAAGGTTAATTTGTTTTCTGTTCTTCTGATAATCTAGAACATTTGATAAACCAGGAATCTCTGATTATAGGATTACAAGCCCCCTGGGCCACATGATGATTTTGGCAGTATGACTCTGGCGGCACGAGTCCCCTCTCCCCAATCGCCTACCAATAGGTGCAGTGGGTAGACGCCGATCTTCGCTGACGTCCGGCCTCCTGGTCTCACAATGCTTCTGGATGAGGCCGTGAATTAAGACGAGCGATTTGTGGCGCTGCACAGAACTGATTGGGATTCTGCGGCACTCGCTAACAGTAATCAAATCTGCCTGAATTGGCGCAGTAATTATTCTGGGTTTTGTCTGTGTTTATGCTGATAATTGGCTACGGAAATGATTCTTTTCATCCAATGTTCACGTCTCTGCAAAAAGCAAATGATTACAAGTGACCTGATCGGCCCAATTACACGCAGCGCACAAAGACGGCGCCGCAGTCACACAATATGCGAGGAAAGTAACATGTCTATAATTACCAGCACCTCGCACTCCAAGTCCAGTAATCCGGCATCCAATAATCTGGAATCACTGCAAAACCGGAAACAGGAGCAACAATGCTGAATCTAATCCTCTCCTGTGTGATACTGACTGCTGAGCCGTGTATCTAATCCTCTCCTGTGTGATACTGACTGCTGAGCCGTGTATCTAATCCTCTCCTGTGTGATACTGACTGCTGAGTTGTGTATCTAATCCTATCCTGTGATACTGACTGCTGAGTTGTGTATCTAATCCTATCCTGTGATACTGACTGCTGAGTTGTGTATCTAATCCTATCCTGTGTGACACTGTCTGCTGAGCCGTGTATATAATCCTATCCTGTGTGATACCGTCTGCTGAGCCATGTATCTAATCCTATCCTGTGTGATACCGTCTGCTGAGCCGTGTATCTAATCCTATCCTGTGTGATACCGTCTGCTGAGCCGTGTATATAATCCTATCCTGTGTGATACTGTCTGCTGAGCTGTGTATCTAATCCCATCCTGTGTGACACTGTCTGCTGAGCTGTGTATCTAATCCTCTCCTGTGTGATACTGTCTGCTGAGCCGTGTATCTAATCCTATCCTGTGTTATACTGACTGCTGAGCCGTGTATCTAATCCTATCCTGTGTGATAGTCTGCTGAGCCGTGTATCTAATCCTATCCTGTGTGATAGTCTGCTGAGCCGTGTATCTAATCCTCTCCTGTGTGATACTGTCTGCTGAGCCGTGTATCTAATCCTATCCTGTGTGATACTGTCTGCTGAGCCGAGTATCTAATCCTATCCTGTCTGATACTGTCTGCTGAGCTGTGTATCTAATCCTATCCTGTGTGATACTGTCTGTTGAGCCGTGTATCTAATCCTCTCCTGTGTGATACTGTCTGCTGAGCCGAGTATCTAATCCTCTCCTGTGTGATACTGTCTGCTGAGCTGTGTATCTAATCCTATCCTGTGTGATACTGTCTGTTGAGCCGTGTATCTAATCCTATCCTTTGTGACATTGTTGAATGTATCTAAACCCATGGTGTGTGATAATGCTCATGTGTGCCTGGTGATGGCATCTTACCATCCGTGCAGCGCTCTCTCGCCTCCCTCTCATTGCTCTTTTCTCCGCAAATCAATCAGCAGCAGCTCATCCCTGTAATTGCACCAGCAGGGCCCAATCCTCTCCGTATAATCGCTGTTGCCGCCGTCCAGGGCCCGGTCCTCGCCGTATGGTCGATGTCGCCATCCAGGGCCCGGTCCTCGCCGTATGGTCGATGTCGCCGTCCAGGGCCCGGTCCTCGCCCTATGGTCGATGCCGCCGTCCAGGGCCCGGTCCTCGCCGTATGGTCGATGCCGCCGTCCAGGGCCCGGTCCTCGCCGTATGGTCGATGCCGCCGTCCAGGGCCCGGTCCTCGCCGTATGGTCGATGCCGCCGACCAGGGCCCGGTCCTCGCCGTATGGTCGATGCCGCCGACCAGGGCCCGGTCCTCTCCGTATGGTCGATGCCGCCGACCAGGGCCCGGTCCTCTCCGTATGGTCGATGTCGCCAACCAGGGCCCGGTCCTCTCCGTATGGTCGATGCCGCCGACCAGGGCCCGGTCCTCTCCGTATGGTCGATGTCGCCGACCAGGGCCCGGTCCTCTCCGTATGGTCGATGCCGCCGACCAGGGCCCGGTCCTCTCCGTATGGTCGATGCCGCCGACCAGGGCCCGGGTCCTCCCCGTATGGTCGATGCCGCCGACCAAGGCTCGGTTCTTCCTGTATGGTCGATGCCGCCGACCAAGGCCCGGTCCTCTCCGTATGGTCGATGCTGCCGACCAGGGCCCGGTCCTCCCCGTATGGTCGATGCCGCCGACCAAGGCCCGGTTCTTCCCGTATGGTCGATGCCGCCGACCAAGGCCCGGTCCTCTCCGTATGGTCGATGCTGCCGACCAGGGCCCGGCCCTCTCTGTATGGTCGATGCCGCGTGCATTGTCTGACCCCACAACTGATCAGCGCGGCGGTCCCAAAAGAGAAGAGGCTAGAGTCTGAAATTTATTATATCTCTTTACAGTACAAAAATCAAGATATTAAGGAAAAGGCAAAAAGTAGAAACCAAACAAGTCTCTGGGGCGAGTGCATTATAGACACAAGTGTGCGCCTCCTCCATGGCCGTCACCTCCCTCAATCTCCCCCATAGTGCATATTCCTGTGATTCCTGCTCCCGTGTCCTGAGATAGCTGATCCAGAGCTGCAATCACAATTCTGCTAGCAGAAACGTCAGATCTATGAACCTTGTCAGACACAAAGCGCAGATGCTTAACGGCCGCTGGAGCGTAATATATAGTATAAGAGAAAAGTGCTGGAATGTACAGTAAGGGGGTCTGTGAGGTGAGACGTAGCCCCAAAGTACCATCACCAGCACTGCGAGGAAAAAGGCAAATCAAGGTGTACGAAATTATTAGCATTTATCAGTTCCATCACATGTCCGCAGCCAACGATCTCCAACCATCCAGAAATCAGCAAGATCCAAAGAAGAAAAGGAAGAATGTAAACACGGAAGATCCGGAGCGTTGTCTGATGTCCCATAATGTGTCTGTTATATCATATCCAACTGCAGAAAGAAAGAAGCCGTAATATAGAATATACCCCACAGAACCGATCCAGAGCTAAAGCCCGTATTATACTCCAGAGCTGCACTCACTATTCTGCTGGTGCAGTCACTGTGTACATACATTACATTACTGTTCCTGAGTGACATCCTGTATTATACCCCAGAGCTGCACTCACTATTCTGCTGGTGCAGTCACTGTGTACACACATTACATTACTGATCCTGAGTTACATCCTGTATTATACCCCAGAGCTGCACTCACTATTCTGCTGGTGCAGTCACTGTGTACATACATTACATTACTGATCCTGAGTTACATCCTGTATTATACTCCAGAGCTGCACTCACTATTCTGCTGGTGCAGTCACTGTGTACATACATTACATTACTGATCCTGAGTTACACCCTGTATTATACTCCAGAGCTGCACTCACTATTCTGCTGGTGCAGTCACTGTGTACATACATTACATTACTGATCCCGAGTTACCTCCTGTATTATACTCCAGAGCTGCACTCACTATTCTGCTGGTGCAGTCACTGTGTACATACATTACATTACTGATCCTGAGTCACATCCTGTATTATACTCCAGAGCTGCACTCACTATTCTGCTGGTGCAGTCACTGTGTACATACATTACATTACTGATCCTGAGTTACATCCTGTATTATACCCCAGAGCTGCACTCACTATTCTGCTGGTGCAGTCACTGTGTACATACATTACATTACTGATCCTGAGTCACATCCTGTATTATACTCCAGAGCTGCACTCACTATTCTGCTGGTGCAGTCACTGTGTACATACATTACATTACTGATCCTGAGTTACATCCTGTATTATACTCCAGAGCTGCACTCACTATTCTGCTGGTGCAGTCACTGTGTACATACATTACATTACTGATCCTGAGTTACATCCTGTATTATACCCCAGAGCTGCACTCACTATTCTGCTGGTGCAGTCACTGTGTACATACATTACATTACTGATCCTGAGTTACCTCCTGTATTATACTCCAGAGCTGCACTCACTATTCTGCTGGTGGAGTCACTGTGTACATACATTACATTACTGATCCTGAGTTACATCCTGTATTATACCCCAGAGCTGCACTCACTATTCTGCTGCTGCAGTCACTGTGTACATACATTACATTACTGATCCTGAGTTACATCCTGTATTATACCCCAGAGCTGCACTCACTATTCTGCTGGTGCAGTCACTGTGTACATACATTACATTACTGATCCTGTTACATCCTGTATTATACCCCAGAGCTGCACTCACTATTCTGCTGGTGCAGTCACTGTGTACATACATTACATTACTGATCCTGAGTTATATCCTGTATTATACTCCAGAGCTGCACTCACTATTCTGCTGGTGCAGTCACTGTGTACATACATTACATTACTGATCCTGAGTTACATCCTGTATTATAGCCCAGAGCTGCACTCACTATTCTGCTGGAGCAGTCACTGTGTACATACATTACATTACTGATCCTGAGTTATATCCTGTATTATACCCCAGAGCTGCACTCACTATTCTGCTGGTGCAGTCACTGTGTACATACATTACATTACTGATCCTGAGTTACATCCTGTATTATACCCCAGAGCTGCACTCACTATTCTGCTGGTGCAGTCACTGTGTACATACATTACATCCTGTATTATACCCCAGTGCTGCATTGCCGAAAAATTGTTAAAGAAACAAAACAGATCTGTCACCAGTTTTCACTACACAACATAAATACAAAATTATATAGATCTTTTAGACATGATGAGGCTGGTGTACTTACTGAGAATACTGTGGCTGTAAATTCCAGATATAAAGAGGAGCATTTCGAGTCAAACTAAAAAAAAAACATCCACTGCTTAGGATAGGTCATTAAAATCTGATTGTGGCGGGGTCTGGGACCCCCGCAGATCAGCGGTTACCGGAAGTACTTGTAGTGGCCGCCCCAGGTTACTGTACAAGTCAATAGGAGGCAGATGTGCAGCCACAAGCCCCGGCCACTACAAGCGGACAGAGCAATTCCACAAGTAGGTACCTCAGTCCGGTGGCCGCCGCTGGCACTGAGAACAGCTGATCGGCGATAGTGCCAGGTGCCTGGACCCCGGGCGGTCAGACTTTGGTGAAGTGTAGGCCATCCATGTAAAAGTAGTGGACACCATCGTTAATTCAAGTATACATCAGGGAACCGTTTATAGAGGATCACACAGCCATTCTCACATGGATTTTCACAGTAAGTACATCAGTTTCATCAAGTCTGCATTTTTTTTACGTCGTGTATAGTTTTGAATTGTGGCGACAGATTCTCTTTAAGTGATTCCAGACTTGATTTCACTGCAGAAAACGCTTCAGCTATTTAGTCACTGAATGAAAACAAAGTTTTAATTCACTGACAGCAAGAAGGAATTTCGGGAAAATAATGCAGAATTCAACAGGTATGAAAGTTATTTCTGCAAACACGAGGCTGCACGTCGGAATCTTTTATTTCCAGATTATTGGCTCTTTTTGCCTGCAGTTACTGACCATATGGATGTTCGCGACTCATCTGCACGCTCTAATCTGCGCGCTGTCCACCTGTATATCTTACCAGATCGTCCACGTCTCCGCCCTCCTCCATCACAGACTTGTCCTCCTTGATCTCCTCACTTGGAGCCAAAAACTGCATGAAAGATGAAGATGTGATTAAAGGGGCGGTTATTAGACGGTGCAGCAGGTGAAGGGTTAAATCTGACAGCAGAGGATAGGAAGGAAAAGCGAGAACTCTGCAACCTTAGGTTCCCCTCCCCCCACACATACTGCCATTCTTGTAACAGAGGCGGTCATCTTATGGAAGGGGGGATTGCTGACCAGACTGGCCGATAAATGTGAGGTTGGGGGTACAGGCGCTGTATCAGGGCGATGGTGGACACCCGGGCAACCTCAGATTAGGAATCCGGTACCTGTTGGGCCTCGTCAGGAGTCACTGCGCTGCCTGCAGACTCTTTACTGGTTATAAGGGAAATTCCATCTGGAAAACAAAGATGATGACAAACATTATGGGACGCCGGACCACCGCTAACTGCAGGGACCCCAATAACAGGACACATTCGATCTGATACGACCAAGCACCATCATCTCGCCGGAGCAGCAAATACTACAGCCTCAAGGGGCGTTGTGTAAGAGAAAGAAAAGAGAATGCACGTATGGCTGCACTAAAAGACCGACTAAAATAAAAATCACTTTTTTTATACAAAATACATTTTAAAACTTCAATATTTACAAATAAAACCCCCATAAAGTGACACATTCTGTATCCACATGACTACAATTCCCTGGAGAATTCATCGGGTTGTTTGGTGAGAAATGAGAACCGTAAGAAATAAAAAATAAAAAAAATCTTTTATTTATAAATGTAGAAAACAAAGTATAAATCACAAGATCATTTATTTGTAGGATAAAGTTAAGGCTATCCAGCCGATTTTTTTGGATAAAATTTAGCAAAAAACTATTTGTAGGATTCAATAAAACAGAACATTCCCAAAACTATAGGAAACATTAAAAAATATAAAACGTGAGAGTTTTCCCTACAAGTTTCTCACAATCTCAGTCCTTACTCATGAGGACTTCGTCCGAGCCAAGGACTCGCTGGCTCCTTCAATGTTTGGGCGAGCTGGATAGGTTTCTTAATTATTTGTACCCCAAAACAGAGCTAACAATTGTGCTCCATAAAACTGAGCATCACACAACTGCGTCAATGAAAAAAAAAAAGCTGTAGCAGCAAAAATGCAGAGAAAAATAACAGAAAATAATAAAACTGTGGTGGGTGATTACAGGGTCTCTTCTGATTGTCCATTGGTTACTCTAACTACTTCGTATCCCTTGTTGGCGAATGTGAACTCTCTTGGTCACATCTGTCCAATATGTCTCACTACTGAGGGGCTGCTGCAATGTGTCGGCAACACCCGGAGGTTGATACAATGTATCAGTGCAGGGTTGAGCAGAAGTTTTGAAAATGTCCAGTTTGGAACACAGATTAAAGTGGACGATCCCAATAAATAATCCACAGATCTATAACACCTAGGGTACGCCGTGCTACAGACACAAATCACCCACCTTGTACCACGATTTCCCAGAATTCTCTGAAAACGCTGCTCGCCGTCCTCTCCTTCAAAGACTGAAGGAAGTCATTGAAATCTGGGGCGTGAGACATCTGCGGGGCATAAGAGACGTAAAGAATGAGCACATCTACAGATCACTGCTAGAAAAGAGCCGGTAACAGAGAGTATTGCCGACCCGAACTGCTTCTTCTCTAAAACACTTAATGCAGCTCATGCTCTTCATGTAATACTGCAACTGTTTGATGTCCAGGAATTCGTAGATCCGATTCACCAGCTGTTTACTTACTGAAAGGAAAGGAAGAAGGATGAGAGATGTTGGGGGTAGTAGTAGGCAGGCAATTCACGATAATGAGCAGCAATTAAAAATAGCTCTGGAGTATAAAACTGGATGGAATGTATGTACACAGTGACTGTACCAGCAGAATAGTGAGTGCAGCTCTGGGGTATAATACAGGAGGTAACTCAGGATCAGTAATGTAATGTATGTACACAGTAACTGTACCAGCAGAATAGTGAGTGCAGCTCTGGAGTATAATACAGGATGTAACTCAGGATCAGTAATATAATGTATGTACACAGTGACTGCACCAGCAGAATAGTGAGTGCAGCTCTGGGGTATAATGCAGGATGTAACTCAGGATCAGTAATGTAATGTATGTACACAGTGACTACACCAGCAGAATAGTGAGTGCAGCTCTGGAGTATAATACAGGCTGTAACTCAGGATCAGTAATGTAATGTATGTACACAGTGACTGCACCAGAAGTACAGCAATGTATATACAGGCTGTATAAACTTTTGGAGTGACCAGTTGTTGGATTTTCTGAAGAGGTTACTGGACACAGACTAAATTAATAAATGTACAAAGCTGTGTGACCGGTATTATTTTGGGGCTCGGGGGGACATTTAACAATCTTAGAAATCACAAATATCTATGAACTTACAGTCCTGGAAGTTTGCGTTCTTCTGTCTGACCAACACACGGAAGTCATTAGTTGGGTTCACACTTCCCACCTGGAATAAGGCGACAGGGTGGTAGCAGTGGTCACAGCACAGTATATACATGGATACATTGTATATCTGTAGTTACACCAGGGCTGTCCAGGACAGTGGGCGGCTGGTGAAGCATCCTATGGAACCGGGGTCTTACGGACGGTGTCTTCCTTCTCAGCAGTCATTAGTGTCATTATAACATCGGCCCAATGACAAGTCCCCGTTCTGAGCGTCGGCCGCTGTGATGAGCATCTATGTCCCTGTATACCCCACATATCGCCAGACCTGTGTGACCCAGCGCTTCGCGGCACTCAATCACTGTGACAAGAGTCTGGCAGGATCGGCAGCGCCATTAATCCCGGCTGTCAGCGGGCACAGATCTGCACCACGGGACCCTGCACACAATCTGGGATCCCACACTAGATGTCACTGACCGCTATTTACACTGATACATTGCACCAAACCCATCAGCTGTGTGACAAGCAATAGATCTAACAACAGTTTCATGAAAACATTGTATCAGTTCTTCATTATACCACCGCTTGCTGCCAGTGAATGAAGACAACCGTATTCCAATAGGCTGCAAGTATGTGCGGACCTCAGTGCATTCACAGCTGCAGGGCTTGTAGCAATGTATGGCTGTAAATTACACAGATCAGTGTCAGCGCAGGTCAGGATGGGTGTTTATACTTATGTAAAATCAGTTCACTGACAGCAAGCAGAGATGTTGTACCATGGATAATGGAGATATGGAACATTTGAGAGTTACGGAACTTTACTGTACAAGGATGAAGCTTCCTTTACAGGAGCGTGGACGACCCTTTAAGGCTACAGGTGCACATTGCCAGGCGCCTCAATGGGATTTCCACATGTAAGTTATTTAGGGGTCTCAGCATTTCGGCAGCACGAATGACGCCCCCTACAGCAGCCCCACAGACAGGAAATCTGGATGTGCCATCTACTCAGTGCGGAAATCCACCCACTGATCAGACGCCGTCTCTGTCCAGCATCACCCGGGGCCAAACCGGACGCCGTCTGATCTGTGCGCAGGAAACACTGCACGGATGAAGGTGAGAATCAGCAGGAGCAAGGAAGGACATCCATTATATTAGAGAGCTGCACTACGAGGGGTATATAATGAGGATGCCCCCTCCCCATAATCCCACCGCACACGGAGATGTCATTCACAACGGACAGGCTGCCACATTCAGCACCTGCATTCTGCAGTCCTCACCGGAAAGGCATCACAGGGGATGTAACCAACACTGACCAATACATCCCCAAAACTACGGTGTGGGCACATTTCCTAATCTTATCTGACAGCTCCTGGCTTCATGGGTGGAGCCACGCGGCCCTGTCCTCTTCACGGGTGGAGCCACGCGGCCCTGTCCTCTTCATGGGTGGAGACTCGCTGTCCTGTCCTCTTCATGGGTGGAGCCACGCTGCCCTGTCCTCTTCATGGGTGGAGCCATGCAGCCCTGTCCTCTTCATGGGTGGAGCCACGCGGCCCCGTCCTCTTCACGGGTGGAGACTCGCTGCCCTGTCCTCTTCATGGGTGGAGCCATGCAGCCCTGTCCTCTTCATGGGTGGAGCCACGCCGAGATCTCGTTGCCAACATCTCAATCTGAGCATGCACCACCCCCGGCGGTTATTTTCCCAGAGGCCACCGCATCACAGCAATGGATGTGCAGGGCCTCTGGGCTTTTAGAAAACGTCAGCAGAGTACCCGCACCTTTAGCACCGCCGAACCTGCCACACCAGTCTGGGATGGGAGTCATATCGCTGGAGCACCGAACAACCCCCTGTGACCACACTCCACCAGCGCTCAGATCCCCCCGATAAGCTGAATTCGGACTGTACGATGGACCCCCATTTGACACATTTTTTTTTCCCTATTTTTCTTCTGAAAATTTGGGGTGCATCTTATAGTCTAAAAAATACGGTATACAGTGGGGAAATAAGTCTTTGATACACTCTCGATTTTGCAAGTTTTCCCACCTACAGAGAATGGAGAGATCTGTAATTTTATCGTAGGTACACTTCACCTGTGAGAGACTGAATCAAACAATAATTGAGTATTTGATCACTGACTAACCAGCAAGAATTCTGCCTCTCTGACCTGTTAGTTTTTTTGTAATAAACCTCCTACTCTGCACTCATTACCTGTATAAATTGCACCTGTCCAAACAATCCATCACACTCCAACCTCTCCACCATGGCCAAAACCTAAGAGCTGTCTAAGGACAATAGGGACAAAATTGTAGAGCTGCACAAGACTGGGATGGGCTACAGGACAATAGACAAGCAGCTTGGTGAGAAGGCCACAACTGCTGACACAATTATTAGAAAATGGAAGAAACACAAGATGACTGTCAGTCTTCCTCAGTCTGGGGCAACATGCATACATACGCCTCGTGGGGTAAGGTGATTCTGAGAAAGGTCCGGAATCAGCCCAGAACTACACGGGAGGACCTGGTCACTGACCTGAAGAGAGCTGGGACCACAGTCTCAAACATTACCGTTAGTAACACACTACACCATCAAGGATTACAATCATTCTGTACCAAATATTAATGTTTTTATATTGTATCAAATACTTATTTCATGCAAGTAAATTATGTACAAATCCTACAGTGTGATTGTCTGGAGTGTGTGTAATGTGCAGACGCTGGGGCTTACCGACGTGACGTTTGCATCTGCCACCTGGGAGACGCTGAAATCCTCGTCCTCGGTCTTCATTCTCTTGGACTCGGGCTCCTGGTTACTACAATAAATAACATTAATGATAAATGATTGCACTAACACTGCAGAGATGGATTCCTGAGAACAGAGCCTGTATACATTACAGTGACTGTGGGATACCCCTTACATTCCCCCACCCCGGGTGTCCCCCGTAGTATCACTTGTGCAGTGTCTTCTCCTCCACCTGTGGATCATTGATTACCCTGCAGCTGCCACATGATGCACAGGAATATGAGGTCGTCAGGCTCTTCCTGTGCTGCCCCCGTCTGGTGAGGGTGGGAGTTGCGCTCGCAGCACAGATCAGACAGGTCAAGCTTCCATTATTGTGCTCCAGAGCAGAAATCAATAATTTGCAATCAGCTAATCAGAAGACTTGTCAGGAGCCGGGGCTGTAATCAAACAGTGGAAAGCTGCAAATGAGGAATCCAGCCTGCAGCCTAATAGACGAGTCTGGCCTCGGCAGCAGCGCGGCATTAACCCCTCAGCCGCTGGCAGTGTGTATGGCTGGGACGCGCCTCACCCGCTTATTACTGTGGCTTCTCATCTGGTTGAGATGGACGTCACCGAGATTAACAAAGGAGACTGAGAAAGAGACGGCGCAGCAGTAACACGAGCGCCAGACGCATGGAATCGGCCCGTGACGTTCACCCAAGTGGCGTCTAATTATACGCCCCGGGCAGCAGCGCCGCTCACGCTGTCAAGCGCCTGGAAAGTCATCTGCAGATGACAAAGAAGCAACATGGAGTACGGCTTACATACCATGCATCTGCAGTAACGGGGCCATTAACGAGCACCCACCTAACCCCGATCATAAAGGCAGCAGAGGTCGGAACCTGGCGCTCCGTTCTGCAAAATCCCCCTTAATGTAAGGTGTTCACACTTTTTCTGTAATGTGTGAACAGGACACAGAGAACCCCTCATCTGGACACGGAGCACCCACATACTCCAGTCTAATGTCTGCCTGACCGGGCACGTTACCATACAGTGAGTGGCAGCAGCGCTGCGGCCACCTGTCAATCACCCTCAGGACATAAATCACAGCGGCATCAGGATTTTATTTACCTGCTAAACACTGAGCAATAACAGGGAGTTTTCCACTGGCGCTTTATTTCCCGCCGCTGTGCAATCGCTTGTTTTTAGAGGCTCAGACCGTAGCTTATACTGCTGCTCTCTTGGGGTGAAAGTAATCACTATTATCCTTTCTTTACACAAAAATCCCTCTTTTCTTTTCTTTCATACTCACCGTAAAATCCTTTTCTCCGAGCCAATCATTGGGGGACACAGACCGTGGGGTGTTATGCTGCTTGCCACTAGGAGGACACTAAGTGATACAAAGAAAGTTAGCTCCTCCCCTGCAGTATACACCCTCCTGCTGGCCCTCAGCTAACCAGTTCGGTGCAAAAAGCAGTAGGAGATCAGTAACAACATATTAGCTTACAGCATGTCATATTATATATGAGAGTATAGCATATCGGATTATAAAAACAAGCATAAGCCAATACCAGGGTGGGAGCTGTGTCCCCCAATGATTGGCTCGGAGAAAAGGATTTTACGGTGAGTACACAAAAATCCCTCTTTCTCCTTCGCCTCATTGGGGGACACAGACCGTGGGACGTACCAAAGCAGTCCCTGGGTGGGGACAACGTCAGATCAGGCCCTGTGTAACTGCTACTTACAAGTGCGCCACCGTGGCCTGCAGAGTCCGCCTGCCCAGAGTCACATCTGTGGAAGTCTGGGAATTATAATGCTTCAAGAATGCATGCGGACTGGACGAATCCGCAAGCTTGCAGGCGTGTCTTGTCGACGCCTGGTGCCTAAAACCCACGATAGACAGGGAGATAGGCTGTCATCTAACACGGAAGGACTCCTGGATGGTGAAAGGAATACACCAGGCTAAAAGGCCGATGAAGACGGCCAAACCCTTCCTGTAAACGTCAGAAAGCCTTCCTCTTGCCGTTAGGAAACCCAAGATACAGTGTCCAACCTTCGGAAGGACGCCGTCCTCAAGACGTACCTACTCAAAGCACTCGCTTCGTTCGGAATATGGGGAACTCATTCCATTTTGTGGACTGGTGCCAAAAGAGATGAGGGAAGAACTATACCCTCATGACAGTAGTAATACAATACCACCTTGGTAACTAGGGACGGGGAAGGCCTGAGGACAACCTTGCCTTGAAGGAAATAAGGGAAAAAAGTCTGAAAAGACCCGTTAGCACCGAAGACTCGTCAGGATGAGGATATCGCCGAGAAAAAAGGGGGCGACCTTCCCTAATAGAATAGATCCCAATGATCTAACGGTATGCAATAGGGAAAAACTACATGTGAAAACATCCTGCGAGGTGGTCCCTACTTGCAGTTTTGTTGCAGAAAGACAGAAAGCTATCAGCTCCGCAAGCGAACTGACGTGGTCAGTGCGGATTTCCGAGGATCACTGGGGCCCTTTCTGCTTCTGAAAAGCTTTCGGAAGTGGAAACTGGTACCACGGAATAACCGGAGCATGCAGTGCGATGGCTCTTGGATCTCGAGGCCGAACAACAAACTCGAGTACACAGGCGATCAGTCAGGACGCCATCCGAACTACAACTGTAGAGCTCCAGTGAAGGCGGGTCTGATGGAAGACTTCCAGGTGAAGTTCCCACTCACTTGAGGTGAAACCCTGACAGCTAAATATGTTCGCAGCCCAGAGTTCTACTCCTGGGACATGTACTGCCAAGATCACCGAGTGATAGATCTCGGCCCATGTGAGGTACCTTGGCCATGGTGCTTGAACGTGGGTACTCGCTAGATGATTGACGTATGACAGCCGTGGCGTTGTCCGTCCAATTGATATCGGATGGGTTGACCCGCCATAAGGTAGTGGACCTACTATAGGACTACCTTTGAGATCTCCAGAGCAATGATCGGGAGAAGAGGACTGGCATTGGAAGTTACTAGTAACCATGGAACCGGGAGAAAAAACCCTGGATGAAGAAGGAGCTCAGAGACTATCATCTGAAAGGCTGCTTGACTTGCTGAAAACTAACGGAGCGAAGGAAACTGCTTCCATTGTCGTCTCCGTTTTTTTTTTTTTTTGAACCCTCCCAGCAAATCGAATGAAATGAGGGGATGAGTGAGCAAGAGCGCGAGCTCCCTGTTGAAAAACCATGACCTTGTCTGGAGGGAAATTTACCATCCTTCTGGAAGAGTACCGGATCATCCTCAAAAAGGATATCTGCTGGGCTGGAAATGAGAAGTTGTCTAAGTCTAGCCACCAGCCCAGGGGAGAGGGTATCACAAGTGATATAGACGACTTAGCGTAGTCCTGCAAGGGCGGGTAAACAGTCGGCCAAACAGGGCAGGACGGCCACGCCTCTAGGTGCAAGATGACTGCCGCCATGACCCTTGCGAACACTCTGGGTGCGGTAGCAAGGCCGAAGGACAAGGTCGTGACTTAAATGCTGTTCACGAATGGAAAAGCAAAGGAATTTTTGAAGAGGTTAGGCATCCCGAATGTCGATGGATGCCAGAAACTGCACCTTTTTTGTTGAAGTAATGGCTGAGCGGAGGAACTCCATTCGAAGAAGAAGAACCTTGTGAAAAAATTGTTAGAAGTTTGAGGTCCGGGATCGGTCCTACTTCTCGTTCCCCTTTTAGGAACCAAGATCCCTTAGATCTGGACTGTCCTGGACAACCCTTTCACTGTTGGTCGGGGCTGTAGGAACGTACGATCCTTCGTTAGTCTCCCGCTCAAAAATTTGATTGACCAGCTGAACTGTCTTCAGGAAAGGGGTACTGGTGTGAATCAAGGTAGTTAAGGTCTCCAGGCAGGAGACCGTTGCTCTAGCAATCCATGCGGCGGCTAGGGAGGGTAGAGGGCTGGACCCGTAGCCGCAAAACGGAACAAACCAGATGTGCTATTTGACAGATCGTGGCATTTTTAATTGAGGACATATCGGGCAGGGATACTGGTAGGTAAACCACAGGAGATTGTACCCGGTTAATCTGCCGAGTGGCAGAATGCGCCGCTGCTTCCAGCAGGTCATTGCAGAGTTAAAAATTAGGAGCCTCGATCCACCATCCTCTTAACAGGGAAGTGGAGAGGGAACATTCGCCTTCTTGCATCTTCTGTTAAATAGTGGTGATGCAGAGGGGGGTGCTCAGACGCCCGAAAAAGGGTGCCTCTGTACATCCACAGAGTTCAGGTCTCCGGGTGGACAGGACAGGTTGTCTGGCGTTAGGCCTGGATGCAGAAAAGGATACCTGGAACCGACCTTCATGTGCCCGTCTGTTGATGGTGTGGGGAGACCGGCGCCCTTTAAAGTGCCTGTCACCCTTAAAAATCAGACCAGGCATAGCGTCCCACGTAGAGGCTTCTATCCAGTGAATCGCATATCCGGACTGGATGGCAAAAGCTCTATGAGGGAGTTTAGACTGAGGGAACTAGTAACACTGGGATAAACTTCAGCGGAAGAGGGCTCCTCATTTATGACCAGTTTCGGATTGGTCATGTGCCTTTAAGACCAGGGTATACTGGTCGTGTGCCTTTAAGACCAGGGAATACCGGTCGTGTGCCTTTAAGACCAGGAAATACTGGTCCCGTGCCTTTAAGACCCGGGAATTCTGGTCACGCGCCTTTAAGACCAGGGAATACTGGTCACGCGCCTTTAAAGGGAACCTGTCACCACGTTTTTGGAAGATGGGATAAAAATAGCGTTAAATAGGGGCAGAGGTGGGCGTTACATTAGTGTGTGTGTTATGCGTTTATTACCCACCTAAGTTGCCGAAATAACTTTGCAAAGTCTCCGTTTTCGCCTGTCAATCAGGCTGGTCAGGTCGCATGGGCGTTGTCTTCCCCCAGATTTGGCGTAGTTTTCCGTTGGTGGCGTAGTGGTGTGCGCATGCCCAAAGTCCGGAATCCTCTTCCAGGGGATTTAAAATAGCGCGGTGTTCGTTATTGCATTGGTGATCGGTGGGCGCGGCCATCTTCCTTTGGCCGCGCGTGCGCAGAAGCGGCGCTCTGCTGGCCGCGGCTTCAGGAAAATGGCCGCCGCGATATCCATCTGCGCACGCGCGGCATCCCGCGGCCATTTTCCTGAAGCCGCGGCCAGCAGAGCGCCGCTTCTGCGCACGCGCGGCCAAGGAAGATGGCCGCGCCCACCGATCACCAATGCAATAACGAACACCGCGCTATTTTAAATCCCCTGGAAGAGGATTCCGGACTTTGGGCATGCGCACACCACTACGCCACCAACGGAAAACTACGCCAAATCTGGGTGAAGACACCACGCCCATGTGACCTGACCAGCCTGATTGACAGGCGAAAACGGAGACTTTGCAAAGTTATTTCGGCAACTTAGGTGGGTAATAAACGCATAACAAACACACTAATGTAACGCCCACCTCTGCCCCTATTTAACGCTATTTTTATCCCATCTTCCAAAAACGTGGTGACAGGTTCCCTTTAAGACCAGGGAATACTGGTCACGCGCCTTTAAGACCAGGGAATACTGGTCACGTGCCTTTAAGACCAGGGAATACTGGTCACGTGCCCTTAAGACCAGGGAATACTGGTCACGTGCCCTTAAGACCAGGGAATACTGGTCACGTGCCCTTAAGACCAGGGAATACTGGTCACGTACCCTTAAGACCAGGGAATACTGGTCACGTACCCTTAAGACCAGGGAATACTGGTCACGTGCCCTTAAGACCAGGGAATACTGGTCACGTGCCTTTAAGACCAGGGAATACTGGTCACGTGCCTTTAAGACCAGGGAATACTGGTCACGTGCCTTTAAGACCAGGGAATACTGGTCACGTGCCTTTAAGACCAGAGAATACTGGTCACGTGCCTTTAAGACCAGAGAATACTGGTCACGTGCCTTTAAGACCAGGAATACTGGTCATGCGGGTGTAGGTAAAATCTCGCAGCGAGCAAGAAGCGCCAATTCAGGGGGCGGAGCCACAGGCACAACGTGGGCGGAGCCTCGAGACTTCCATGAATAGGCCCAAGCCGGGGCGTAAATTTCTGCAGCCGGCGCCAGCGTAGAAGTGAGGGGTGGTCATGCCCGTTGCTCTAGAAAATTGAGTGCTTTCGTGCCAGGCGAAAAACGCCAGAAAAAAAGGCAGAGCAGCCTTAAGGTGCCACAGTGCGCTTCTGGGGTGCGGCCTACACATCGGCCGAAGCCGGGAGCTAAATTTTGTAGCCGGCTGGAGCGTTACCTCAAGGAGGTGGGCCACCGGGAAGCCTGAGACTGCCTGTGAATATCCCGCTGCAGAAGCCCATCGCTGCCAGGATCCACTCACCAACGGTGCGCGTCCCGGCATGGAGCCGCCGCGGATGTCGGGTATTGCAGCGTGGATGGGCGTTACCTCAGGTGCAGAGATAGAGGGATAAACCTCAATCCATCATCCCTTTTGTTAGGGAGGTGGAGAGGAACCGTCCGCCTCCTTGTGCCATCCGGAGGGGGGCTTCTGTACATCCACGAAGTTCAGCCCATCGGGACCGTGAAGGCACCTTCGCCCCTGAAGGGGATTTCAACTGCGGCCTAGTCCGGCTGAAAAAGCCGGGGACTAAATTTATGGAGCCTGCCGGTGGAGCGCGTCGGCGGGCCGCGCGCCGAATGATTGCCGCTGGCGTACCGGCCAGTGGCACCCCCAGGACCGCATCTTCCATGCAGGCAGCGTGAGGAAGAATGGCCCCCGAGAACTGCAGGGCGCCTCTCGTCCCAGACGAGAAGCGCCGATATAGGGGGCGGGGTTACGGCCGTGGGAGGGATCGGCCCACTGCGGCCTACTCCTGCTGAAAAAGCCGGGGACTAAATTTCCAGCCTGCCTGGCGATGCGTGGCGGCCGCAACGGGGCGACGCTAACCGCCGCAGTTCCCCGACCGCCGGCGCCTCTCTCCAGGGACTCTGCCGCAAGTACTGCCGGCGCCTGCCCCATAGAGGCCACTGCGGCCTACTCCGGCTGAAAAGCCGGGGACTAAATTTCTGGCCTGCCCGGCGGTGTGCGGCGGCGTGGCCGCAAAGCGATCCGGAGCGCAGGAGGGGAACTCCTGATGTACTCACAGTCCGGTAATGCAGGTCCCCCTGTCCCTGCGCGCTCCATCCATCCTGTCATCCTCTTCTGTAATCCCTTTTGTGCAACGCCATGTGATGTGGGCCTTGTATGTGGGGCCCCTGGAGAGGAACATTAGAGCAGGCTCCAAGTACTCGCCGTCTTGCAGGGGGAAGGGAGATCGGGACCAAAGATGGAGACCCGTCGCCCCAGTAAAAATTGGCGTGCTCCAGCGTCGCAGGAGAGGGACGGGGAGGTATACTCGCCGTGCTCGCCTGTTGCTGGTTCGGGGGAGAGCGGGCCCTATAAAAGGGATCCGTCGCCCCCTTCACTCCGTTGAATAAAAAATAAAAATTTACAGAAAAATAAAAATTAAAATAAGAAAGTTGGGGTCTGAAAACAGACCCAAGTGCCTCCTACAGACACTAAGCAAGAACTGGTTAGCTGAGGGCCAGCAGGAGGGTGGATACTGCAGGGGAGGAGCCGAGAGCCAGCAGGAGGGTGTATACTGCAGGGGAGGAGCTGGGAGCCAGCAGGAGGGTGTATACTGCAGGGGAGGAGCAGAGCCAGCAGGAGGGTGTATACTGCAGGGGAGGGGCTGAGAGCCAGCAGGAGGGTGTATACTGCAGGGGAGGAGCTGAGAGCCAGCAGGAGGGTGTACACTGCAGGGGAGGAGCTGAGAGCCAGCAGCAGGGTGTATACTGCAGGGGAGGAGCTGAGAGCCAGCAGGAGGGTGTATACTGCAGGGGAGGAGCTGAGAGGCGGCAGGAGGGTGTATACTGCAGGGGAGGAGCTGAGAGCCGGCAGGAGGGAGCATACTGCAGGGGAGGAGCTGAGAGCCAGCAGGAGGGTGGATACTGCAGGGGAGGAGCTGAGAGCCAGCAGGAGGGTGTATACTGCAGGGGAGGAGCTGAGGGCCAGCAGCAGGGTGTATACTGCAGGGGAGGAGCCGAGAGCCAGCAGGAGGGTGTACACTGCAGGGGAGGAGCCGAGAGCCAGCAGGAGGGTGTATACTGCAGGGGAGGAGCTAACTTTCTTTGTATCACTTAGTGTCCTCCTAGTGGCAAGCAGCATAACACCCCACGGTCTGTGTCCCCCAATGAGGCATAGGAGAAATTCTATTTGTTGCACTTCACAATGACGTAAAAAAAAGTTACCTTTATGTAACCAGTCGTCACGACTGTAGAGGAACCAAATTCCAAAATATATTTTATGGTAAATGTAACAAATGATCGTTTTAATTGATAAAACAAATGTATTATCTTAATTTTCTTTTAGGGGAGGACTTTTTCCCTGTGATTTTTTGAACCCCGAGCAGACCTGGAACAGCCATGACGGCTTCTGTGCCAGGCTACTACACTGAGGAGCATGTAACTCAGCCGAGGTGATGAAAGTGTTAACTGACTGTGATAGACGCAAGAAGAAAGGACTCTGCACAGATGTAAGAAGCAGATGTAAGACGTGGAGGGCACCCCGGTACACGAGAGCTGCGGGACGTACCTATCTAGGAAGACGTGCTGGGCCGTCACCTGCTCCTTCTTCTTGCTGGACTCCTGTAAGGGGAAGCAGCTCTTCACCTTCTCCAGTGCAGCCTGACACTGGGTCTTCACCTCTGCCGGGGTCTGCAGCAAGTCCAGGAGGCGCTGCTCAATGTCCGGGAGGGGGTCATCAGGGTGCAAGGCCTTGTGCTGTAGGCACTGTCATATACAAGGGACACAGGTAAGTGCTGACGGCACGGTGGAGGCGACCACATCTGGGACCACGCCGCCATTACACCTTCCCGTGCAGCAGTGATGTAGTGGATCAGTCATGGCTCTGTCAGCAGATCTGCCAGGTGATGTAGTGGATCAGTCAGGGCTATGTCAGCAGATCTGCCAGGTGATGTAGTGGATCAGTCAGGGATACGTCAGCAGATCTGCCAGGTGATGTAGTGGATCAGTCAGGGCTTCTGTCAGCAGATCTGCCAGGTGATGTAGTGGATCAGTCAGGGCTTCTGTCAGCAGATCTGCCAGGTGATGTAGTGGATCAGTCAGGGCTATGTCAGAAGATCTGCCAGGTTATGTAGTGGATCAGTCAGGGATACGTCAGCAGATCTGCCAGGTGATGTAGTGGATCAGTCAGGGCTTCTGTCAGCAGATCTGCCAGGTGATGTAGTGGATCAGTCAGGGCTATGTCAGCAGATCTGCCAGGTGATGTAGTGGATCAGTCAGGGCTATGTCAGAAGATCTGCCAGGTTATGTAGTGGATCAGTCAGGGATACGTCAGCAGATCTGCCAGGTGATGTAGTGGATCAGTCAGGGCTTCTGTCAGCAGATCTGCCAGGTGATGTAGTGGATCAGTCATGGCTCTGTCAGCAGATCTGCCAGGTGATGTAGTGGATCAGTCAGGGCTATGTCAGCAGATCTGCCAGGTGATGTAGTGGATCAGTCAGGGCTTCTGTCAGCAGATCTGCCAGGTGATGTAGTGGATCAGTCAGGGCTATGTCAGCAGATCTGCCAGGTGATGTAGTGGATCAGTCAGGGCTATGTCAGAAGATCTGCCAGGTTATGTAGTGGATCAGTCAGGGATACGTCAGCAGATCTGCCAGATGATGTAGTGGATCAGTCAGGGCTTCTGTCAGCAGATCTGCCAGGTGATGTAGTGGATCAGTCATGGCTCTGTCAGCAGATCTGCCAGGTGATGTAGTGGATCAGTCAGGGCTATGTCAGCAGATCTGCCAGGTGATGTAGTGGATCAGTCAGGGATACGTCAGCAGATCTGCCAGGTGATGTAGTGGATCAGTCAGGGCTTCTGTCAGCAGATCTGCCAGGTGATGTAGTGGATCAGTCAGGGCTTCTGTCAGCAGATCTGCCAGGTGATGTAGTGGATCAGTCAGGGCTATGTCAGAAGATCTGCCAGGTTATGTAGTGGATCAGTCAGGGATACGTCAGCAGATCTGCCAGGTGATGTAGTGGATCAGTCAGGGCTTCTGTCAGCAGATCTGCCAGGTGATGTAGTGGATCAGTCAGGGCTATGTCAGCAGATCTGCCAGGTGATGTAGTGGATCAGTCAGGGATACGTCAGCAGATCTGCCAGGTGATGTAGTGGATCAGTCAGGGCTATGTCAGAAGATCTGCCAGGTTATGTAGTGGATCAGTCAGGGATACGTCAGCAGATCTGCCAGGTGATGTAGTGGATCAGTCAGGGCTTCTGTCAGCAGATCTGTCAGGTGATGTAGTGGATCAGTCAGGGCTATGTCAGCAGATCTGCCAGGTGATGTAGTGGATCAGTCAGGGATACGTCAGCAGATCTGCCAGGTGATGTAGTGGATCAGTCAGGGCTATGTCAGAAGATCTGCCAGGTTATGTAATGGATCAGTCAGGGCTTCTGTCAGCAGATCTGCCAGGTGATGTAGTGGATCAGTCAGGACTCAGTCAGCAGATCTGCCAGGTGATGTAGTGGATCAGTCAGGGCTCAGTCAGCAGGTCTGCCACCAGGGAGCCAGGAAAGCAGAGTGATGATGTGCAAGGTGTATCGGCCATCATAAGAATGGAAACCCAGGTTCCCCAGACACAGGACATTATATACAGGGATCGTCGTGTCATGACTCCATCATCACAGGTGAGCGGACACGGTGGGTTCAGACTTCGAGGGCTCAGTCATGAAGACTCGTGGTGACCTAGAAGAAGCGCTCAGACGCGGATTCATCACTAATGTCATAAATTAGTCCATAGTGAAGGTGTCCAGGAGCAGCGAAGCGACTGCAGCTCTCACCAAAATGACCTATCCACTAACTAGAATTTAGTATTTATGAAATAGGGCACCAGATCTGTCATGTGTCTCATTACTGGAGGAAAGAGAATTAAAGCACAAATATGAGAGTTGAACAAAAGATTCCCAGGAACCGTGGCCATGTTGTTAGTCCGTAGCCAGCAAGCCAGAGCCCCATGCACCTCCTTACACAGGGCCTACTAATCATAGAGATGCCTAGAAAACCAGCACATAACAAGAAGTTCAAAGAGCTCAGATCCAATGGCCACAAAACACTGACATGGCCACTGGTGCAAGGTCCTGCAAATCTATTTGTTTAACTCTTATGCATGTTGCAAGGCTCCAAACAGTGAGCTCCCCCTAGAAGTGGCTGTATAAATCTGTATGTAGTGAGCTCCCCATAGTGGTGGCTGTATAAATCTGTATGTAGTGAGCTCCCCATAGTGGTGGCTGTATAAATCTGTATGTAGTGAGCTCCCCATAGTGGTGGCTGTATAAATCTGTATGTAGTGATCTCCCTCTAGTGGTGGCTGTATAAATCTGTATGTAGTGAGCTCCCCATAGTGGTGGCTGTATAAATCTGTATGTAGTGAGCTCCCCATAGTGGTGGCTGTATAAATCTGTATGTAGTGATCTCCCTCTAGTGGTGGCTGTATAAATCTGTATGTAGTGAGCTCCCCCTAGTGGTGGCTGTATAATTTTGAACACAGGAAGCTCAGGATGAACAAGTGTACAAGTCTCTTTCTGAAAGAGCGTTTACCTGGAACAATCTTTGGAACTGGGGATTTGGAATTTTGCTTGGTTTGAATAAATCTTCAATCCCTTCATCATCTTCATGAACTAAACTCATGCTGTCAATCAGAGAGTCCACAGCGGTGAGCTGAGCATCTGGAACAAAAAGAAAGTTTAGTGTTGGGAGGAAAGCGTAACAAACAACCACAGTCATACAGAGACATCTGGAGGTAAGGAACGCTCTACCTGTGGGCCGGAACTTATTATTATTGCTGAGCGATGGAAAGAGATACTGACGAAGGTCTTCCATGTACGGCAGCTGCACATATATCAGACACTGTAAGCAGAGGAGAAATCTGTAACAATGTACCAGCACTGGGATAGTATCAACCACATATACACAACCCCAAAATATCTACATAATAGTGTATCCAGAGCTGCACTCACTATTCTGCTGGTGCAGTCACTGTGTACATACATTACATTACTGATCCTGAGTTACATCCTGTATTATACTCCAGAGCTGCACTCACTATTCTGCTGGTGCAGTCACTGTGTACATACATTACATTACTGATCTGGAGTTACATCCTGTATTATACCCCAGAGCTGCACTCACTATTCTGCTGGTGCAGTCACTGTGTACATAGATTACATTACTGATCCTGAGTTACATCCTGTATTATACTCAAGAGCTGCACTCACTATTCTGCTGGTGCAGTCACTGTGTACATACATTACATTACTGATCTGGAGTTACATCCTGTATTATACCCCAGAGCTGCACTCACTATTCTGCTGGTGCAGTCACTGTGTACATACATTACATTACTGATCCTGAGTTACATCCTGTATTATACCCCAGAGCTGCACTCACTATTCTGCTGGTGCAGTTACTGTGTACATACATTACATTACTGATCCGGAGTTACATCCTGTATTATACCCCAGAGCTGCACTCCCCGGTTTATCTATATGTGTGCAGCAGTTTTTCTCCCACAATGCACTGCACATGACACTATTATTGTTTGTCACCCTGTTACATAGTAATCACCTCGTATTTCTCCTTGATGAGTGGAAATGCCACTCCGACCTGGGGATTACACCGCCTATCGTAGGCGTACCGCACCACAGCGACCATTTCCATGTCATGAAGTGCGCGGATCAATGCGGACAGCGCAATGGTGGCGGCCTAAGGAACAGAACCAGGAAACACATGAGGCCGATGCCGTGCGGGGGATCCAGCAGGAACATTTGTACATTATTTGTGGATCTGCTGCCGACATGAAAGGAGAAGGATCTAAAGGACGGATTGTACATATATTTTAAATATTCAGAAACTTTGTAAAAAAAAAAAAAAAAATTAAGTGTATATGTCGCCATTCGCTGTCACCCGCAGCTTGTTGTTCAGGCGATGCAGCTGAGCGAGGGTTGTGGGGGGAGGTTTGTTTTCGTGGTGAGCAGACATTTTGCACAGATACCATTGTGGGGATAATTTGCTTTTTTAATCACTTTTATTGCATTTTTTTGTTGTTGCTAAATAAATTAAAAAATCAACAATTCTGTCATTACAATGTTTTTCTTTGTATCGATGATTGTAAAAGTTACTTCATTTTAGGTTTTGAGACATTGGGCTTTTATGGCTGCGGCGGCACCAGATGTGGTTATTTGTTACATTATTTTATGTTCAGATTTCAACACACAGCGGCACAAAGATGGTGGCGACGGGGTCTTCAGTAGACTCCAGCTGCCATGGTAAACCCATTGGTGGGAGAGGGGGACAGGCTACGGGATTGTGAACAACAAGTGGAACCACTTAAATACTTGGCTGCAGCATGTAAATGGTTAACAGCAGTCATCAGAGCTCGCTGAGCCGGAATCTGCTCCATACACCCGTAGCACATGGACACACGGCGTCGGGAAGAGTTAATGAGATCAGTTATCAGCTCCTGTTAAATCTACTGGCACTTACTTCATCATCACTGGGGGCAAAGACCCTCAGAACCTGATTGCCCAGAAAATGCGTCCTCTCGATCTGAAACCAGACACAGGTCACCATGAAAAAGAGCACACAGGGAACTGAATCCTACATGCTCCAGTCACATCCAGAGCTGCATCTAGAATTATGCTGGTAACCTCTAAGGCTGCAAGATGTCACATCTTACTGCATATTCAGGTTCTGCATGGTGCGTGCTCTGCTGACATGCTCCGCTGATGTGCTCTGCTCTGCACACGATGCATTGCACCCAGTACAGTGTTAGGCTGGTTTCACACTTGCGTTTTGATCTGCAGCGTTTTAGCGCTAAAAAAACGCATGCGTTTTTTTCTCTATACTTAATATTAAAAACGCATGCTTTTTTTAGCGTGCGTTTTGACGCGTGCGTTCATTTGCAGAAATGCAACATGTAGTAATTTCTAGCGGCGTTTTTTTGCCACAAAAAAACGCATGCGTTTATTCGCAGCAAAAAAATGCATTGCTGTCTATGTAAACGCATGCGTTTTTAAGCACATGCGTTTGTTTGCGTTAAAAACGCATGCGTTTTTTCAGAAAAACACAAGAAAAAAACAAGAAAACCCCAACCCTAACCACAAGAAAAAACAAGAAAACCCTAACCCTAGGGTTACTAGGGATCCTAACCCTAACCCTAAGGTTAGGATCCCTAGGGTTAGGGTTAGGATCCCTAGGGTTAGGGTTAGGATCCCTAGGGTTAGGGTTAGGGTTAGGGTTAGGATCCCTAGGGTTAGGGTTAGGATCCCTAGGGTTAGGGTTAGGATCCCTAGGGTTACTAGGGATCCTAACCCTAACTATTTCTGTTTTTAGTGGGTTTTCTAGTTGATTTTGATGATTGGCAGCTGTCACACACTTCTCAGCATGCGTTTAAAAAACGCAAACGCAGGAAAAAACGCATGTAAACGCCGCAAAACGCTGCGTTTTTTTTTCTGCATGCAAAAACGCATGCGTCTAAAAAACGCGGCGTTTTGCCGCGTTTACATGCGTTTTTTCACATGCGTTTTTTAAAAAAACGCTGCAGATCAAAACGCAAGTGTGAAACCAGCCTTAGGCAAAGGATAAATGCAGCTCTGGATGTGAGTAGAGAATGGAGTGTAACCTGTGACGTGTGGCTTTGCATCATAGGAATTGATGTAATTTATGGCCGTTCAATTAAAGGGACAGTAACGTTTGAGGGACCTGTGACGCCTTCGCGAACCCCAGAACGGAGAAACACTTGGATTCGGTTTTGTATTTCATCTGATCTTGATCCATTTTTGAGAACGGGATTATGTCACTGCCATAGCGGAAACCTGATCAGAGACAAAGGAGAAAATGTGTCACAGGATTCAAAAAGAACGAGTCTTCCCAGCCACTGCCACACTACAACTCCCAGCATGCCCAAGGTCACAAGACAGAACCCCTTAATAACTAGGTATGGCGTCCAGAGTATCAGAACGCCAGCAATGCCATCACTCCCAGAATTGTATGTAGAGGTGGACATTTATTAAAGCAACACTGTCACATTTCCACAGTTGCTGATATTATGTGTTGTGCATGGCCTTTTAACCCTTTCATGACATGCACCGTACATGTAGTGTCCCTTTGATGTGGGCTCCAGCGGCGATCCCACATCTTTCCTGACACATGTTTTTTACAGCTGACATGTGCCCCTAAAAGCCGCGGGTGGAATCGCCATCCACCGGCGACTGTTAACCCGTTAGCTATTGACAGCGGCAAGCGGCATTTAATGTGATCGCGCCAGAAGCGCGTCCCTAATCCCGCACATCTGCGCCTGTGTCACATTACCGTGGGTCGCTGATGAGTTGGCAGGAGACCCCTGTGGTTGTCATTGCCGGATTGCTATGAGTGCCGCCCAGCGGTCGGCACTCATAGCAAGTGAACAGTTCTGCTACATACAGGTGATCTCATCATGGCCTGTATGTAGCAGAGCCGATCAGGTTATGGCAGCATCTAGTCTCTGGTGGAGTCTATAGAAGCATGGCAAAAGTATAAAAAAAAAGAAAAAAGTTTTAACAAAAATATTAAAAAAAAATATATATATAAAAGTTCAAATCACCCACCCTTTTGCCCCATTCAAAATATAAAAAAAAATAAAAAAACACACATTCAGTATCGCCGCGTTCAGAATCACCCGATCTATCAAGCTATAAAAATAATGAACCAGATCGCTTAACGGCGTAGCGAAAAAAACGCCAGAACTACATTTTTTGGTCGCCGCAACATTGAATTAAAATACAATAACGGGCAATCAAAAAAAATTGTATCTGCACCAAACTGTTATCATTAAAAAAGTCAGCTCGGCGCGCAAAAAATAAGCCCTCACCCAGCCCCAGATCACGAAATATGGAGACATGATGGGTCTCGGAAAATGGCACAATTTTTATTTATTTATTACCAAACTTTTGATTTTTTTTTCACCATTTAAATAAAAAAGAACCTAGACATGTTTAGTGTCTACAAAAACAAAATGACCTAGAAAATCATAATGGCAGCTCAGTTTTAGCATTTGGTGAGCATGGTTTATTAAAAAAAAAAAAAAAAAAAAAAGTAGTGCAATTGCACTATTTTTGCAATTTCACCACTCTTGGAATTTTTTTTCCATGATATCATAGGGTAAAACCAATGGTGTTGTTCAAAAGTACAACTCGTCCCACAAAAAATAAGCCCTCACATGGCCGCATTGACGAGAAAATTAAAAAGTTATGGCTCTGGGAAGGAAGGGAGCAAAAAACAAACACAAGAACGAAAAAGGGGTTAAACCTGTCTGAGCCCCACCGAGATCGCAGCATTTTAATGTCGCTAATGAGGACGACCGCAACAGTTAAGTGGCTAAACAGTCGATAGCTGTGTAACTGCTCAATAGCTGCCATATAACCGCTCCTGAGCCGGCACCGGGTGTGTAACCACTCCCGGGCAGTACAGCCGCTCCCCAGCCCCATCACTGCCACCCAGCCCCGTCGCTGCTCCCAAGTCCTATCGCCGCTCCCCAGCACTGCTGGCGCCACCGAGCCCCGACAGCGCCTCCGAGTCCCGCCGCCGCTCCCCAGCCCCGTCGCCGCTCCCCAGCCCTGCTGGCGCCACCGAGCCCCGACAGCGCCTCCGAGTCCCACCGCCGCTCCCCAGCCCCGCCGCCGCTCCCCAGCCCCGTCGCCGCTCCCCAGCCCCGTCGCCGCTCCCCAGTCCCGCCGCCGCTCCCCAGTCCCGCCGCCGCTCCCCAGCCCCGCCGCCGCTCCCCAGCCCCGCCCCGCCGTATTGTGCATGTACATCATGTTTTGGGAAGGGTTAGTTACAGTCCCAACTTCCGGTGTCTCGCCGCCGGTTGCCCGCACCTTGTATGGTGTCATCTCTGTCAATTTCAGACTCTTCGTCGTTATTCAGGCAATAAACCGTTTCCTTCTGGATGTCGTCTTTCTTCAGGGATTTGGCGTCTACATTCATCCAGCTCTTCTTCACCTTCTCCTCTGTGACCTGGGGCGGTGAAAACAGGGTTAAACCATTCGCGTTACAAATCATCCGCCATCGCCTACTGGTCTTATTTGTCTAAGATCTCCGCTTGCTGTCAGTGGAAGCAAACAGAAAGCTGCACAGATGTAATATGTGTCACAGCTGAGGGTTTGTTACACGTGGGTTCAGTCTAGATCAAATCAGAAGGAGCACAAGTTCTTCTTCTGCCTAGAAGACAACTTGTTACAATGTGTAAGCGCAGGGAAAACGTATCAATCTGTGCCACAGAGGATTGTCTGCACTGGATACAACTGTAACAAACCCCCAGCTGTTGAGTTTGTGCTGGTTTTAAGCAATTCACTGACAATGCGGAGATCTATATACTGAGCCATCGTCTCCTTGTATCTCACCAGATTCACTAACCATCGGATATGTACGTATGGGCACTGATTCTGGGGGACTATAACTCCCAGCATGCCCTTAACATCTCCTCCCAGGGAAAACAAGGATCATGCAAAGTGGAGGCTGACTCTTGAGATCAGAGGCGCCCGGTTGTCTAGCAGCCATTTTTCTCACTGTAAATGACAACTGGCTGACAACTGCGGATAATTGCTGAACACTGACACTCACCGACTTGTATCCTACGATGCGTATGGAAATGTTGGATCCTATGGTCAGCACGCACGGCCACGGCATGGGACGCCGCGCAATCTTCTTGAACATGGAGAGATTCTCTAGGCTGTCCCTGAAACCCCCAAAAAACAGAAAAAGGTCACTGGCCTGCAAATAAATGGCCGGCAGAGTCAGCGACTACTGGAGTCAGATGTGGGCTATTATCCCCTCCTGTCTGAGCACACTCTGTCCCCCATGCTTTACACTGCAGCTCTGCTTATTTACATGGAGGCACCCACCAGGTGCGATTACCTGAAGGTATAGACCTCGCCAAGGCCGTCTTCACCCTCCAGAGAGAACATGATTTGCCGCACCATCTGGATGCCATCTTTCTGCTGGGCAGAGAGTCCTTTGCCCGGGCCGAGCCGCCTGCCATCATCTCCCCCATCACCGGCTCCATCCTCATCCTCATCCACATGGAAGGGCAAACTGTGCGGAGAGACAATTATACTGTTATAACGGACGGTGACCGGCACAGAGGTCTGATAAGAGGCGCAGATGGAGAAGTCTCAAGATGTTCCTCACACGCTTCATGTCAGAGAATGGAAACCTACAGGTCTAAACACACCCTGACCTCATTCTCTCACACGGGGGTGGCAGTCGTTACAATGTATCAGTTACCTCCAGTGAATCTCGGGAGACGGCCGTCACCTGTGGGAGAAGTGTGAGGTCACAGCGAGGCATCAGGCCGATGAAAGGAGAGACGGTTTACATTCACTGACAGCAAGCAGAGGCCACAGGAACGTCGGTGCTAGAGAATTCTCTATTATAGGGCGATTTTGCATTACTTCTATACTGGACACTCAATGACGTTTGTGGTGGCTATGCTGGGATTTGTAGTGCACCAGAAGGTACAGGTCACGTACAAGAACTGCAGGGTGATGCCGGCTTTCTTCATGTTGGCAATGATGATCTCCAGCTGATCCTCGGTGAAGGGGCTGCTCAGGTCGGTGAGCACTGCGATGTGCAGCTTCTCGTATTTCTTACCTCTAAGAAAAAGAAAAAACTTAAATCGCAAAAAAGAAACAAGCAGCGACCACCGAGCCCCTGCAGCGCCCACCGAGCCCCAGCAACGGCAGCGCCCACCGAGCCCCAGCAACGGCAGCGCCCACCGAGCTCCAGCAACGGCAGCGCCCACCAAGCCCCTGCAACGGCAGCGACCACCGAGCCCCTGCAGCGCCCACCGAGCTTCAGCAACAGCAGCGACCACCGAGCCCCAGCAATGGCAGCAACCACCGAGCCTCAGAAGCTCCCATCAAGCCCTAGCAGCGACCACCAAGCCTCAGCAACAGCAGCGACCATTGAGCCCCTGAAGCTCCTACCAAGCCCTGGCAGCGACCACCAAGACACAGAAATGGCAGCGACCACCGAGCCTCAGCAGCTCCCTTCATGCCTTAGCAGCGACCACCGAGCCCTAGCAACGGCAGCAACCAACGAGCCTCAGCAATGCCAGCGACCACCGAGTCTCAGCAACAGCAGTGACAACCGAGCCCCAGAAGCTCCCACCGATCCCCAGCAACGGCAGTGCCCACCGAGCCCCGGAAGTTCCCAGCAAGCCCTGGCAGAGACCACTGAGCCCCAGCAATGGCAGCTCATAGTTACATAGTTACATAGTTAGTAAGGCCGAAAAAAGACATTTGTCCATCCAGTTCAGCCTATATTCCATCATAATAAATCCCCAGATCTACGTCCTTCTACAGAACCTAATAATTGTATGATACAATATTGTTCTGCACCAACAGTGCCCACCGAGCTCCAGTGACAGCAGTGCCCGAGCCCCAGCAGCGCCAACCAAGCACTATCGACAGCAAGGACAATGAGGCCCGGTAGCGCCCACCGAGCCCCAGTTACGGCAGCACCCACTGAGCCTGAGCAGTAAGAGGGGCAGCACCCATGACACCCAGCAGCACACACCGAGCCCTGGCGGCAACACTACGGCTCCACAGTGGTGGTCCCTGAGCTTTTGCAGACCACAGACTTGATGTTTTAAGGCATCACATCTCTGTACGTCACCGGTCACTTACAGAGTCTCCTTCTGCAGAATATCCATAGAGACGATCAAGGCATCCAGGACTGGAAGGGTTAAGGAAAACATGAGGAGTGCGGTCACGGGGTGCAAAGGAATTGGCCCATCGGGGGTATACCAGTGCCATTAAGCCCAGTAAGTGGGACAGCAGTACTGGGATTGGTGCGGGATAAAGGGACCTCATAGGACTGGGGGAAGTGGGAGAAGGAATTCTGAACCCCGGTGGGACCTTCGTCTACCCAGGGCTGTGGAATCGATAAGCCAAACCATCGACTGACACCACAGCTGCGATCACTACTGAGCATGTGCATAAAGTGCAGCACAGATTCATCTCAACTATGACACAACCTCACTACTGAGCATGTGCAGAAAAAATGTTTAAGTACGTAGAAATCCAGCGTGCTCTGAACCACAAGCTGACCAGTCGTGTTGGCAAATGTAAGAAAAGAGGGAAAGTTCCGGCTTCTCGTAACATTTCATATATGACCTACCTTTATTCCATCAAAATCAATTAAAAAATATGGACAGGATGGTCAGCGAGTAACGCGTTTCCAACAGTTCTTTGTCAAGCTTGAAACGCATTGCTCGCTGACCATCCTGTCACTATTTTTTAATTGATTTTGATGGAATAAAGATCATATGTGAAATGTTACCAGAAGCCAGAACTTTCCCTCTTTCTTAGGCTTCTTTCACACTAGCGTCGTACTCGGCCCGTCGCAGTGCGTCGGGCCGACGTACCAACGCTAGCAGTGAATGCGCCGCACAATGGGGGCAGCGGATGCTGTTTTTCCACGCATCCGCTGCCCCATTGTGAGGTGCGGGGAGGTGGGGGCCGAGTCAAAATGGGGGTCCGTCGGCGGCAAAAAATGTTACATGGAACGTTTTTTGCAGCCGACGGTCCGCCACAACACGGCGCAACCATCGCATGACGGTTGCGACGTGTGGCAATGCGTCGCAAATGTTAGTCAATGGTGAAAAAACGCATCCTGCAAGCACATTTGCAGGATGCGTTTTTTCGCCAAAAAAACGCATTGCGACGTATTGCAAAAAACGCTAGTGTGAAAGTACCCTTACATAAAGCGCAGCACAGATTCATCTCCGGTAAAGGCCGACATCCTGAGATCGGGAACAGAACGGACATTTATAGGACATTTCAGAACTTTCCCAAATTCTTATGGAAACATTTACAGTACATCCCGCCTTGTACTACTGCACCCACTGTGTTATAGATGATAGGAGTCCGTACATTTTTATACCAACTCTAACCAAACTGGACACAGACTCCGAACCCAGATTCTAACTGCAGCATTTGGGAGACTCAAGGTTGTAAAAGACAGACCCCCAGAGTGTGCGGTGTGACCCTCCGCAGCCGCACTGTGGGCGCCGTCATCTGCACGGTCAGCACCCAATGGGGCAGTTATTAAAGGCTCAGTGTGGCCTCCTCATCCTCCGTGTGTGGCCGCTACAGTCCTGGCTCGGTTACTAATGGATGCAGTGAGAGGCCAGACCCCACTATCAGTGTTGTCAGTGCACACCCTGTGTCATGTTACACGAGTTTGATCCCACGTCCAGCCTGGCCGAGATCTGGGGCGCCGGCAGACAGAGAAACCCTGTAATAACCATCACACACATTATATCTGTATCACTAAGTGCCACGTAATCACAGAGCAATGAATCAGTGAGTAAAGGGAAGGCACAGTGGAGGTTGGGGGTGCGAAGGATACAGTCGGCCTGCTGAGCGCCGGGCTCGATCACGTCCTGGATCTCCTCCAGCAGCTGGAAGTCCGGGAGCATCAGATGTCGCTGCACGGTGATGTTCTGGTACTGGTCCAGAGCCGCCAGCGTGTTGTCGGTGCCATCGGTACCAAACAGCACGACTGCAACCTCGTCCTTGGATTCTGCGAAGACCTGAAACAGCGGAGAAACGCATGACAAATTCACAGGAGGACACTGAGTTGCTGGGACCTGTAGTCCCCGGATACGGGAGACAACTGCTCACAATGGAAACACCTTCGATTGTTGTCAGTGCACAGACACATTCTTCTTTGCTACTAATCAATACAACTGAGGGATTGGCATAATTGTAACACGTTCTCTGAATCTCACGTCAGCAGAACAATCCTCTCTCCTCAGTTAGTTACAATTTATCAGTGCAGGTTAGAAAGCGCAAGGAATCTTCACCGGATAAAACTAAACATTAGAAGCTTCCATCCCCTTCCTCAGCTCCTCCCGACAGCCACCGTCACACCGAGCCCTGACTCCTGCTCCTCCCGGCAGTCACCGGCAGACCCTCCTCCAGCTCCTCCTGGCAGTCACCGTCAGACCCTCCTCCAGCAAATCCAGGCAGTCACCGTCAGACCCTCCTCCAGCTTCTCCTGGCAGTCACCGTCAGACCCTCCTCCAGCTCCTCCTGGCAGCCACCGTCAGACCCTCCTCCAGCTTCTCCTGGCAGTCACCGTCTGACTCTCCTCCAGCTCCTCCCGGCAGTCACCGTCAGACCCTCCTCCAGCTCCTCCCGGCAGTCACCGTCAGACCCTCCTCCAGCTCCTCCCGGCAGTCACCGTCAGACCCTCCTCCTAGCAGTCACCGTCAGACCCTCCTCCTGGCAGTCACCGTCAGACCCTCCTCCAGCTCCTCCTGGCAGTCACCGTCAGACCCTCCTCCAGCTCCTCCTGGCAGTCACCGTCAGACCCTCCTCCAGCTCCTCCCGGCAGTCACCATCAGACCCTCCTCCAGCTCCTCCCGGCAGTCACCGTCAGACCCTCCTCCAGGCAGTCACAGTCAGACCCTCCTCCAGCTCCTCCTGGCAGTCACCGTCAGACCCTCCTCCTGGCAGTCACCGTCAGACCCTCCTCCTGGCAGTCACCGTCAGACCCTCCTCCTGGCAGTCACCGTCAGACCCTCCTCCAGCTCCTCCCGGCAGTCACCGTCAGACCCTCCTCCAGCTCCTCCTGGCAGTCACCATCAGACCCTCCTCCCGGCAGTCACCGTCAGACCCTCCTCCAGC